>NC_080865.1:106545467-107229872 GCF_030435755.1 Ochotona princeps | reverse complement strand
CGTGGAACAGCGCCTGCTGGCAGCGCGCCACCGCCAGCTGGCACCAGGCCGCGTACGGCAGGCACTCCTGGGCGCGCAGCTCGCGGCCCAGCTGCCCGAACTGCTCGCCCGCTTCCGCCACGTTGGGCTTGCGCAGGAACCGCTTCTTCAGCTTGTTGGACACCAGCCGGTAGCGGGCCAGGAAGTCCGAGGCCTCGGGCCCCGCGCCCGCACCACCGCCCAGGCCCGCCGCGGCCGCCGCCATCTTGGCCGCCCTTGGCCCTTCCCAGCGTGCTGACGCAGCGGCCCGATTCGCCGGCGCCGGCGCCGCGCCTCTGCGACGCCCCGGGGCCCGGCCTCCTCGGCCCACGGCCCGCGCCGGCCTGCCCTGGCGGTGGACAAGCCGAGGGCGGAGCGGAGGCCGGGCCTGGCGAGGGCGGGCCTACCGGCCCCACCGCACCCAGCGATGGGGCGGAACCTAGCCGAGAGCCCGAGTGCCCGCGCCAACCCGGGGCGCCCGGCCGGCCGGCTCACCCGGTGCCCTCACGGCGCCCCCGCGCGTGCGCCCCTGAACGCCATCCGGACCGGACTGCTGTCCGTTCCGCGAGGGCGCGGGGGTGGCCTGTCCCTCCCCCCACCCAAAATGCGCTCACTGGTTACCTCTCGGCTTGGAACCCGGGCCCACCGTCGGCCGCCCACGCGGTCGGCCCACCTCTGCCCGCCCACGCAGTCCTTCGTCGCCTCCCGCTGCCTCCGGCCAGCATCTCGGTCCAGGTCCTGAGCTGCATGCCCGTGCAGGCCACTGCCTGGGCACTACCCCGAGCAGGCTGTGCCTTGCTCCGGGCAGACGTCTTCTGTACCTGGACCCTGTGCACAGCACCTCCCACCCTGATGCGCCGCCTGCTACCCAGCACTCCAGGCTGGCCACACACTCGCTCAGACCCAGGGCCGTGCTAACTCCTTACACCCCTCCCACCCTCATACACCGTCCCAGGGAGAGGGACAGCCCTCGCTGCCCTGGCCAGCATGCCTCCAGGCCCTCCCTGCCCTGCCTCCCACCCCCATGCCGATTTCCCTGGCACCCGCCCCCCCCTCCCCGCCCCAGTTGGACGGCGACAACACAGAGTCACTGAGGCAGGCCCAGGGTTGCTTCAACAATTTAATATTGGGGTGCTCTGGAGGCCAGGGATGGCCTGGCTGGCTGTGAGAGAGGGGACCCTCGCGGGGCGAGACAGGAGAGGCAGGGTGGAAGAGGGGCCAGGCCCCTGGGCGACCAGTGCGCGACAGCTGCAGGCCCCTGGGCGACCAGTGCGGGACAGCTCCCGGGAGCCCAGGTCCAGGGCCACTTGGGAGATGGTTGTGGTACCCAAGAGCCCACTGAGCGCGGGGTTGTTGTGGATGGCCGTGTCCAAAAGCCGAGGAGTGATGCGCTGGCTGCCGCTGTTGTGGGCCTCGATGCCCACCAGCTCCAGCACCTTGGCCGTCAGGGTGGCGGCCAGGAAGAGCGGTGCAGACCAGCCCAGGCACTGGGCATAGTGACCCTCCCGCAGACGCTGCTCCACCTGGCTCACGGAGAAGGTCAGCTCGGCTCCGGCAGAGCGGGAGCGGCCCGCTGGCAACGGCGGCGACGGCGGCAGGAGGATGCCCACCGTCAACGGCTCCCACCTCCTGGCATGCTCTGCGAGATGATGGCAGTGACGACTTGGCCGCTGGCTTTTCCGCTTTGCTTGGCCTCCTCCTTGGAAGCCCCCAGCCGTTGCCGCCCAGGCAGTGGCTCCCGGTAGCCTAGCAACCAGGGCGCACTTCTGGTGGCCTGGCCAGTGCACTTCCGGTGGCCTGGCCAGCGCACTTCCGGTGGCGTCCTTGTGGGAGGCGTGGGCTGATGGCCGACCCCTGGGCGGCCGTGTGCCATTGGGTCACGGGATGGCCACGCGGTGGCAGCGAGGGAAGAGCCAACTCATCTCTGCGTGAGAACTCTCACTTTCCACGGGGCGGAAGGCTTCTCGAGACATCAAGGGGTCCGGGCAAGAGGGGAGCAAACTCGGTGGCGTGAAGGAGAACCACAGTGTGGTGCTACCATCTAGTTCCAACACACTCGACAGAACCCCCGGTAGCCATGAGAACTCACTCTCCATCACCCCTTTCTCCTTATCTGTTCCTGCTCCCAGTTGCCTGTGGTCACTTCTACTGCTAGCCAGAATCTCCGGTTGCCAGTATCTTGTCCTGTAGTTTTACAGTGAACGGCAGGCAACTTGTACCCTGCTGCTAACCCCTTGGCTTTAATGTTTTCATTATGATTCATCTACTTTAAAGCAATACTGTATTCCTTTTCACATCTCAAGTAACATTGCATATGGAAACATCACGTGTTGACTTATTTCCACCCAGCCTTAGCGTTTTGCATTCCCAGCAGCAATATTTGAGGATCATCATTTTTCCATGTCTTAGACAAAGCCTATTTTCTTTTTGCTTGTTTTCTTTGGCTTCTAGTCATCATCCCAGTGTGTATGAAATGCTAGATCAGAATGATTTAAACTCGTCTTTCCCCAATGCTTAACTGTACTATGTACCTGTCCTGCTGTTTCTTGTCTTGACTACCCTTTTGCTGTGGAAATCTAAGGCCTCTATATATTTTGCAAAAGACATCTTTTTCAGTTATTTGCCCTAGAAAGTGTTTCTCACATTCTGTGGGTGGTCCTTTAACTTTGCAGATAACGTCCTTTGCTGCACCAATGATTTTAATTTGGGTAAAGTGCATTCTGTGAAAAGAACAACTTCTGTGGTTGTGCTTTTGGTGTTATATTTACAAACCAGTCACCTAATGCAAGGGCATGAAAACTTAAATTTGTTTTCTTCTAACATTTTCATAGTTTTCACTCTTTAGGTTTAAATCTGTGTGCCATTTTGAATTTCACAAATAGTTTTACATGTCATAATTTAGGGATCCAAGTTCCAACACCATTTTATTGAAGAGTTTAGACTTTCCACATTGAACATTCTTGGCACTGTTGTTGATAATTAACTATATCTCGGTAAGTGACTTTGGCCCATATATTTATCCTGATGGCAGTGCTTTAACTTTTTGTAGTAAGCTTTTGAACTGCTCAGTCTGAGCCCTTCAACTTTGTTCTCTGTTGAAGTTGTTTGAGTGTCTGGGCTCCTTTAATTTCCATTTTAGGAATTTTAGCACCAGCTTGTCCAGTTTTACATAAAATTCAGGCACTGCATTAGATCTATATATTTCCTTAAAGATGAGGGCCATCTTCTTGATATTAAATATTCCAATCCATTAACATGGAGTTCCTTTCCATTTATTTAAGACTTCTTATTTTGTTTCTGCCATGTGTTGCAGTCTTTCAGAATACATGTCCTATGTATCTTCTGCTAAATTTATTCTTCATTCATTCCTTTCGATTCTGTTATAAAATGAATTATTCCCTGAATCTTATTTTCAAATTGGTCATTGCTAGTGTATATAAAGACATGTATCTGTTTATTCCACATTGATGTTGGACCCTTCAACTTTTTTGAGCTGTTTTTGAGTTGTTTTTATCTGCTGTTTGGATTTTTGGTAGCTTCTTCAGTGTTTTCTATGTATAAGAACAGAGACAGCTCCAGACATGAGACAGTGGCAGTAAGAACTGAGAGCCCCGTCTATATTTGGATTAGAGCTTTTATGGATATGAGTGTGGGTTCTGTTTCTCCTCACTTTCCCTTCTGTGGGATATTGCTGGGTGCAGAGATTTCTGGGCATTCATTGTGAAATTCCTTCTGGAACTTTACCAGCACAGTGCTGTTGGACCTAATTAACCCCTAGGTGCGGGTCAGGGAACATTCGCCTAAGCTGCGCCCAGGAGAGGGCTGGGACCCACCTAGCAGATTACTTAAATCCTTGGTCCCTGCACCATTGTGGGAGACCCAGAAGAAGCTTCTGGCTGCAGAGCAGACCACTTGGGGAGTACACCAGCAGATGAACATCTCTCTTTCTCTGTAACTATGCCATTCAAATATAAATAAATGAATCTTAAAAAGAAAGTATAGGGGCCCAGCGCAGTACCTCTGGCTAAAGTCCTCGCCTTGAACACACCCAGGATCACATATGGGCACCAGTTCTAATACCGATGGCCCCGCTTCCCATCCAGCTCCCTGCTTGTGGCCTGGGAAAGCAGTCGAGGACGGCCCAAAGCCTTGGGACCCTGCACCCTTGTGGGAGACCTGGAAGAATTTCCTGGCTCCTGGCTTTGGATTGGTGCAGCTCCAGCCATTGTGGCCACTTGGGAAGTGAATCAACAGACAGAAGATCTTCTTCTCTGTCTCTTCTCCTCTCTGTATATCTGACTTTGCAATTTAAAAAAATTAAAAAAAAGAACAAAAAGAAAAATATAGATAATGCTTTACAGTTGATAGACAGATAAATAGATAACTCTCATTTATTGATTCATTCCCCAAATGGCCACAGTAGCCAGCTGGGCCAGGCTAATGATAGTAGCCTGGAACTCAATCTGTGTCTCCCATGTTACGTGAGCCAGCACTTGTTGCCTCCCAGTGTGCACATTAATAGGAAGCTGAGTGAAAGCAGGGATGGAACTCAAACCCAAGCACTGCAACTTGGGATGTGGGCATTCAGAGTGGCACCTTAGCTGCCATGCCAAACATCCGACCCTTTCACTGCTTCTGTTTCCTGCATGGCTGACTCTGTTATTGAAGGTCTGCTGAGTTTTCCATTTCAGATATTATATTTGGCACAGTATTTAGTTTGGCACTTTATCTTTGTTTATTTCTCTTCTGACTTATCATTTATATAGTGTTTTCTTAAATTTTAAATTTTCTACCTGTTGTCTTATAGCTTATTAAGCAACTTTAAATAATTGTTTTTAATTATTTGTCAAGAAATTTATGAATCTTCATATCTTTTGGGTTGACTACTAGAGCTTCGTTTGATGGGGTTATGTTTTCCTGAGTATTTGTGATCAGTAGCCTTTCATTAGTCTCTGGACATTTAAACGAGTAGACTCCTCTTCTGGACCCACATTCAGGTCCCCAGACAATGGCCTGTTAATTGAGATGTGGATGGATGAAACTTACACTGGGTGAGCAGAAATACCTGCAGATCATGCTGTAGGGCCTGGAGCTGCTTCAATGTCGCTAGCTATTCCTGTGATTGTGGGGCCTTACACAGATAGGATCTTCCAAGTTCCCTTTAAGGCAAGAACTCCTCAAGCCTGTGATACAGCAGGACTGAAGCTGGATCATGGACTTTTGTATCCACAACTGGCTCCAATTAGT
The DNA here is from genome assembly GCF_030435755.1 of Ochotona princeps. Taxonomy (NCBI): domain Eukaryota; kingdom Metazoa; phylum Chordata; class Mammalia; order Lagomorpha; family Ochotonidae; genus Ochotona; species Ochotona princeps. The sequence continues at coordinate 107,224,607 of NC_080865.1, read as the reverse complement.
TGAACTTTTTCAGATACATAGGCTGCCATGCTCTCCCAAGTTCCTGGGTAGGCAAAGCTACCCTTAGACTGTGGTTTTAAGGGGGTGTTCCAAGGTATACAGTCAGTAGGCCTGTCACGGGAGGTACCAATGGGAGTTGTTTTTCCCAGGCACCTGGACATGTAAGGCTGGTGGCAGGACTAAATACAAATAGTGCTGACGGGGCCCACAACATCCTCCAGCTCATACAAAGACCAAGGTGGAGGGGCAGGCTATGCCAGGCAAGGGCCTAGCACCTGCTGGTTCATGTGAGATCTGGATCTGGGAGTGGGCCAAGTGGGGGAACCTGGGAAACTCCCCCACAGGATCATAACTCCCACTGGTGAGCACATGATCCAGACTTAGGAGTTGGGCAAGCTGGACAAGGTAGCCCAATATGTTGGCAAGTATGTAGGTTGGTTTTGAAAGGGGGCAGACTGGGCAGGCTGAGCAAACCTTAACCTACTGGCAAGTGTAGAAACCAGGCTGGAGTGCAGATCATGCCAGGCTAGGTTACACATCTACCAGTTTGTATGAGCCAGGGATAGGAGCAGACTGAGCAGGGCCAGATTACAGCACCTGCCAGTGAGAGTTGGGACTTGGAAAAGGCCAGGTTAGGCCAGATTGCAGCATCCAAAGGTGAGGGCTAAGCCAGCTGAGGGGCTATGCCAAGCTGGATCAGAGCAACCACTGCATGTGCAAGACCTGTGGATGGGAACAGGCCTGCTTGCGGAGCTAAGGGGACGTCCTGGCTGGAGTGTAATTCCCACTGGCGAGCATGAAGGCCAGGGTAGGGGGCTGCAGTCTGGTCTGAATATGGCTGTAGGGTCCCTCAGCATGGGTGTGGGCTGGGTCTGGAATGCACTGGACTGGGGTAGACTCTAACACCCACTGGTGCTCGTGACAACCAGGATGGGTGTAGGACGGGCTAGACTAGGTCTCTGCCCCTGTAGAGGCATGTGTGAGCTATGTCTGGGTGCGACCAAGCTGGTCAGGAAAGGCCACTGTTCTTATGGGCCAGCCCTACTTGGTCCACCTCCTGTCCCATAAGAACAGTGACCTTTCCTGACAAGCCCTCACCCATTCTGGTTCTTGTTGCTGGGTGCTACAGCCCAGCCAAGCCCAACTGCTCCACTTCCCATCCAGCTCCCTGTTTGTGGCCTGGGAAAACAGCGGAGGACATCCCAAAGCCTTGGTACTCTACACCCAAGTGGGGGACCAGGAAGAAGCTCCTGGGTCCTGGCTTTGGATTGGCTCAGCTCTGGTCATTGTGGCCACTTGGGGAGTGAATCAGCATATGAAAGATCTTCCTCTCTGTCTCTCCTCCTCTCTGTATATCTGACTTTCCAATAAAAACAAAATAATAATAATAATAATAATAATAATAATAATATAGGGCTGTCAGTGAATCCACTGGGGTGTAGCTATTTCTGGTTCTGTAGCCAGGTCTATAGCTGGAAGCTCCATCTCCACTATGTGGGCTTACCTTATCAAAGCAGTCATCCTTGGTCTTAAGTTCTGTTGGGATTTCTCAACTTTATAGTTGGATCCCAAGGCTCCCACAAAGGGACTTTAATCTATAAATGGTTGCCAAATTGTTGTTTCTGTAGGTGACTGAAAAGTAAGAACTTCTTATTCCATCAATTTTCTGATGTCACTTTCCCAAAACTGTATGTATAATTACTCCTATGTAATAATGCTGCTATTGCTGACCTGTGGACCATGCTATAGTAACAAAATTCCAAATAATGTCCTCAGCTTAGATGAAGGTAGACAATTACTTCACTTGCTCCAGGCCTAATCGCCCTTGTTCCATTCTTCTGCCTGGTGCTTTTCTTCTTCGTATGTATCATCTTAATCTGTGTTTATCCAGAATTAATTCATTTGTGTATCATATAATGTTGTGCAATACACAAAGCCAAATTAGAAGGAAGGAACATGTCTTTGGAAGAGATTGTTCTTCGTTCTGTATTCACTTCCCTTGTGTCTGTGTTAATCTCTTCCAACAGGTCTTCTTTGGCAATGTGGATTCATCTGGGATAAAACACAATATTTTTAATCCTCCAATTATTGCTCAGTATATTCGTTTACACCCAACTCATTATAGCATCCGCAGTACTCTTCGCATGGAGTTAATAGGCTGTGATTTAAATAGTAAGTGTTACATCATCATATATCCTTACCTCTCCCAACCAAAGGTAGGGTTACTAACTGTTGTAACTAACCTGACACTTGGTGACAGGTGGGGTTTGGGCATGGTGTTCCAGTATTGGGAAACAGAGTGGGACTCAGTCCTGGGAAAACTTAAGAATTTAATTCATTAGCTGAGGAGTTCTACAGAGGTAGCCACCTCTCACACTACTATTAGCAAGAAAAATCAAAGTTAGAGCTAAAAATAAAACAAGGACCATGTTAACAATGACAGAATCTTTGCAAAAGTTAGTTCCTGAGAAATGATACGATGATGACAGTAGACCTAGAACATTGATTGATGCAGCCCAGTGAAACTTAACACTGAGGTCTACCTTTGTGATAACTTTTTCCTCTCCCTTGAGGTTGCAGCATGCCATTGGGAATGGAAAGTAAAGTAATATCAGACGCACAAATTACTGCCTCATCCTACTTCACCAGGATGTTTACAGCCTGGTATCCTTCAAAAGCCCGACTTAATCTCCAGGGGAAGATTAATGCCTGGAGACCTCAGGTAAGAGGTAACAGATACACTACTTAACTGACACAGAGCAGGGAGCAGAGGTTGGGTAAAAATAGAAGAAATCCTTGACTATTTCATCAAATGTATTTGATGAAAGAACAAAAATACTGAAAAAGCAGTATTTTTGTGAACTCTTCTTTCAAAAGTATGTCAAGAAGATTGACTACAGGCCCACAACCTCATGGGCAAAAGCAAAATGTCTGTATCCAATACTTGACTAGTCTCTGTGAAAGGATTATGGCATATAAATCCAGTTTTACAGACAAATGCCAATCATTAGCTTTATTTCCAGGTTTTACAGTACCTCAAAGAAAAGGGTTGTGGTTGTACAAAATTCACTGGGCACAGATGTTTTCTAAATCCGCAAGGTTTGTGGTTTTTCAGTCACTGATTTTTTTTTTGAAATTAAGTTTATTTCTATTCTCCTCCAAGGGTGTATTTCAAGTAAAATAGGTCATTAATGCATTGCTAATGGACTGACACTGAGAATACAGAAATCAGTTTTGAACAATTTTGGCCCTGAAGTTCCTTAGAGGCTAATAAAGGAGACTGACAAATCATTGAAATGCAGAGTGATGGAGCCAGCTCTTTGGCTCAATAGGATAATCCTTAACCTGCAGGCACCAACCTCCCATATGGGCACCAGTTCATGTCCCAGCTGCTCCACCTCCCATCCAGCTCCCTGCCTGTGGCCTGGGAAAGCAGTGAAAGATGGCCCAAAGCCTTGGGACCCTGCACCCATGTGGGAGACCTAGAAGAAGCTCCTGGCTCCTGGCTTTGGAATGGTTCAGCTCTGTCTGTTGCAGCCATTTGGGGACTGAGCCAGAAGATGGAAAATCTCTCCCTCTCTCAGTCTCTCCTTTTCTCCGTAAATCTACCTACCCTTCAAATAAAAAAAAAATAAATCTTTTGAAAATGTAGAATGTGATATGACAAAGAAGGGGTTTGTGGCTTTCAGGGAACAAGTAGTAACCAAGAGGATACTACTCCAATGTTGTCCTCCTCAGGTGAATAATCCACAAGAGTGGCTACAAGTAGACTTCCGGAAAACTATGAAAGTCACAGCAATCGTCACCCAGGGAGTTAAATCTCTCCTTACCAGCATGTATGTGAAAGAGTTCCTCATCTCCAGCAGTCAAGATGGCCATCACTGGAGTTTCTTTTTTCAGCATGGCAAATTAAAGGTACTCTAGTCTCATAAGAAGGACAGAAAACTTCCAAAGTTTGACATTAGGAACACAGAAAGATTGATACGTGACCTAAGCATCAACATAAAATATACTGACTATCTGTAGTAGCAGGACACTGTGAGGAGCATTTTGAGAGAACATGACTTTTAAACAAGGAGGTAAAAGCCCAAGAGTAAGGCAGAATAGAGCCTAGAATTGATTCTCCTCTTGGATATTAATATCATTCAAGATGATGGCTAGAATCAGAGGGGTGAGACAGCTGAGTTATCTCCCAAATGCTTAATGATGTCCACATTCTTGTCAGCAACCCAGGTTCCCCAGTGTATTGAACTTTAACTACTTTGGTCTAGACAAGTCTTGACTTTGAGTTGACAGATAAGTCAACAAAGTATGTTGCTTGGAAGATGTGACGCAAAGTCTTACTAACCCCTAAATAATCGAAAAGGACTAGTTCAGCTAGTCTACTACCTAACTTCAACCGGAAGAAACTGTAGTGTAGCACTTACCAACCTCTCTAATAAGTCTCTTGTCACTTGTTCCTTTGTTCTCTAAGTTCTGTCCACAGCACGAAGCTCTCAGGTTCCTAGATGTAGCAATTTTATAACATGTCCAGGCTTTTTATGCACACAATTTCTTCACCTGTAACATTTTTCTAGCTGCCTCCTATTGCCCTTTTGCCTGATTTGTTCTTCAAGTCTCAGATCAACATCGCCCCGAAAAAGAATTACCTGATTTCTCAAGATGTGTTTAAAGACTTATACTATTAGCATTTTGGTAGTCTAGAGTCTAGGTAACAGATACTATAGCGGAAATTCCCACTTTAAAAATGTTGCATCTTTGCTTTGTGCTATCACATAAAATGATCCTTGAAAATTTGCCAAGTATGATAAGCCAAACATAAGAGGGCAAATGTATTATTCTTATGTAAGCAAGTAAATGAAGGATATCCAGAGAAACAGACCTCATAGGACATGCATAGGAAATATACAGAAAACATATATATTTCATGGGAGATTATATGCATGTAACGTATGAATGGGGAGCTGTGTGTGTCAGAGAGACTTCACTGGCCCATGCTATTACAGAGGCTGTTAAGTTCCAAGACCTATGGGATTGTTCAACAAGCTTAAGACATAGGCGACACAGTGATGTAGTTCTGGTCAGAAGACCTACCAACTTGAGACACAGAAAGAGCTAAAATGTTTTAGCTCAAGCTCAAGGGCAGGAAAAAATTTGTGTTCCTGTTTGAAGGCAATCGGGTAGGAATTCCCTCTTGCTTGGAAGAGTGCAATCCCTTCTATTCAGGTCTTCAACGAATTGGATGATGCCTCCCCACATTAAGGATGACAATCTACATTACTCAGTCTATGAATTTTTTATGCCATTTCATCCAAAAACACCCTCATGCAAACACCCAGAATGTTTTACTAAATATTTGGATTCCTTGTGGCTCAGAAAGTTGACATATAGAATTAACCATCTGTTCGGGCACTCACATGCATCTCCTTACACAATTTTCAATATCTAAATGAAGTAAAAAACAAGATCATAATTCCATCTAACAAAATATTTTAAAAGCCTGTGTATAATAAAAAATGCATTAACTTATTCCCTAAAAGAATTGACATCCTTGAATTTTAACTCATTTTGTTTCTTGAAATCTCATAACGTAAATTTTGCAAAAATTAATGATTCTTAAATGCTATGATAGAAAAATCAGTGCATCTTATGTAAGTTTATAAGAAGCTAGAAGGAAGAAAACAGGTGGATATACACATATTCATAACAATGTAAGGATGAAATACTTGACATAATTATATTTCTTTTTTCCGCAACTGGTCCCTTAGTGGTAGCTGGTGTTCATACTACCCTTTTCATTCTTCACTCTGTAATCCCTTTGTCTTAAGCAAGCACGTCTGTGGGTCATGGATCTTTACCTGATATGGTGACTCAAACTTTCATTCCTTAAGGGCTTGGACCACTAGTAGTTCTTTGTGAATTGAAATATTATAGTTTTTCATTGACTTCATTCATACTATATGATAACACTAAGAGTTGCTCTAAGGAATCTCCTATATTCCAAAATGCTCTTCCTTACATCCATTGTGGTAGAGTAGTCTAACTTCCCAGTAGATGTTCAAGGTAAATCACCCAGCCAACACAGTAAGTCCTTTCTTCATCTACTGACGCAGAGGCATGAGGAATCCAAAGTGGCTAGGCATGTCTCAACTTTCAGTTATTTGTAACGTTTGTTAGTTATTCAGCATAAGGATTCTTTCCTTTAGAACTAAGATTTCTAGGACACTGGAATGTAAGACCACAGAAAGAGGAAGCAAACATTTTGCTTTTGGAGTCCCCAGAGATAATGATAAGCAGTACCATTCTCACTTCCATCCCTCCCTTGATTGTTGAATTTGTGACTCCTGCCTATGGGAGAAAGAGCATCATATATTGGATACTGCTTAAGAGCACATAAAGCTTTCTAGAGAACGTAACTTGAGCACCTTAAAGTACTGTCACATAGATGGTTCTGTAATTAAGTCTTGAAAATGCCATTCCCTATTTTATAAGGCCAGCTGCTCAATATTGTTGGGAAACATGACAGGGCCAGTGAATTCCAAGGCTGTGGGACAACTTTTACACTACTTTGGTTGTGAAGTGAGCTCCTTAATTAGAAGCATTGCTGAGTAGAATACCATAACAGTAGATAAGGCATTGCATAAGTCTACCTATGGTTATTTTGGAAAAGAATTCTGTCCTGGAAAAACAATTCTATATTTGACTATCAGTTACAAAAAAAATAAAATGTTTCCCCATTTATTGATGGAGGCAGTCTAATGTCATCAACCTGCCACCAGGGAGTTGATCATGTTGGGAAATGATGTCATATTAGGAGCTCAGTGTTGGCCTCTACTGCTGGCAGACTGTGTACTTAGTGGTTGCAGACAGTTATTAATAAGTGGAAAATCACATTGCTGAGCCCAAGTGTAATCACCACGTCACCAAGAATAGCTCCTTTGCTTAGGAGTGCATTGACCACTGACAGCAATACTGACTGCTCTCTGCAAAGTATCTGCAAAGTGCTATCGCTGGTCTCCACAAACAAGCTGACTGGTATTCATTTGATTATCAAAATTTTCCTCTTCTTAGGTCACCTTTTGGTGAATATTCACATAGCACACAAACATTTTCACGCTTTTTTGCCCATTCAGGGAGGTCTACATACATGTCTCCTTTCCACATTTATGTATCACCAGTTCCCCAATTTAGTCACTGGAAATCTAGCCAAACTGCTGGCTACAGCCCATGAATTGGTGCGTAATTACAGATTTTGTGATTTATCCTTCTAAGCAAAGTGCGGCACCAGAAAAACAGAATTTCTGCCCACTGAAAAAGATTTCTGTTTCCCATTGTCCTGCAGTGACGCTCTGGAGAGCAACCCTAGTGCTGTAGCCTTCACAGTGGGATACTACCTGCATATCTTGCAGGCCATTTGTAAGCCAGACCTGAGGGCTCCTCTTGCTCTGCCGACTGGTATTAGTCTACCCCTCCCCAATAAGACAGCAGAAGTGCACACTTCGAGAAGAGAAGGCAATGGAATAGTAAAAACAACAATTTTGGCTGCTTGTTCATGTAATTGTGCCTTCACTACCTGCTTGAGTCCAGTCACATTTGTACCATTTCTACTTGATGAGTGTTTCTGTGCAGGCTCAATTTTCTGGTGCAGTGGGTCAGATAACATCCAGTCCATGGTGGGCATTTCAAGTCACAAGGTAACTCTGTGGCCAGTTGTTAAGCATTAATTTTTCCTAAGACCTAGTAGCAAGCCAAGAACTTTCAGAAGGAAAATACTTACCAACAGATGAAGGCTACAAAATCCTAAGGGTCTGTACTGAGATGTGCAGATAGGATCCTGACAAGGTACTCTCTATATATTATATTATACAGATACATCTGTGTCTGCCACTGACACCTCAAGTTCAATTGCATCTACTGGATTAAAGTTTGCATGGTGGCCTGAACATGATACTAAGCTTTCTCTTGTTTTGGGCCACACTCGGAACTAGCAGCTTTTGTATCACTTGATAAATGTACTGGGGTAACTCCCCTAAATGAGGATTATGTTGCCTCTAAAATGAAATTTAAAAAAAAAAAAAAAAAAACACTAGAAAGTTGACTCTAGAAGTTCCAGATGTTGAAGCCAGCGTTGTGGCATAGCAAGTTAAACTGCCTCCTGTGATGCCAGCATCCCATATGGATATAATTTTTAATTCTGGCTGTTCTGCTTTTGATCTGATTCCCTTCTAATGCACCTGAGAAAGCAGAATAAGATGACCTGAGTACTTGGGTCCATGCACCCACATGTGAGACCCAGAAGAAGCTTCTAGTTCCTGGCTTCGGATTGGCTCACCTCTGGCCATTGTGGTCACTTGGGGAGTGAATTAGCTGACAGAAGATTTAAACAAAGTCCATAGTATTAGCAGTAATGAAAAAAGAAGAAAAGTAATAGAAATTAGGTATCCTGTAAAAACAATGACTGTGAACCATAAGTTGCAGTCTACTTTGTTAACAGTAGATGGTGCTCCAGAACTAAGAAACTTAGCTGAACAGCTCTTGGTCACATAAAAATCACCTCTTAATTGCTGGAATAATAATAATAAATACTAAGATTTTCTAAGTGAACAGAAAATGACATATGAGGTATGTGATATTCACTGTATTATTCTTGATTCTTGAAAACCTCATCAATTTTGGGCAGAACAGTAGAACTTATTTTCATTAATAGAATGTAAGTGGACAGAGCATACACTTCCAAACACATTTTAAATGTGAAAATTTTGAGTTTTGAATGTGTTACTGTGTGTGATTCAGTCTTTTGTGCTCCTGATTCATGATTCAGAGTTTGAAACTCTAAATTTTGGTTTTTTTCTTTAAAGATTTATTTATTTTTATTGGAAAGGCAGATTTACAGAGAGGAGATACAGAAAGATTTTCCATCAGCTGGTTCACCCGCGAGATGCCCGCAATGGCCGGAGCTGAGCCAGTCTGCAGCCAGGAGCTTCTTTCCAGATCTCCCACACAGATGCAAGGTCCCAAGGCTTTGGGCCATGCTCTACTGTTTTTCTCGGCGACAAGCATGGAGCTGGATAGGAAGTGGAGCACTTGGGACACAAACAGGGGCACCGTGGGATCCCAAAGCATTCAAGGTCACAATTTAGCTACTGAGCCATCACACTGGGCCTGAACCACTAAACTTTGATAGAATGAATTTCTTTTATTCTTATGCTACCAATCTGTTGTAATTGGCAATGAAAGTCCTTAAAAACTAATATAAACAATTAATATTAGAATCAAATTATAAATATCAATAAGAACTGAGGAAGTAAAACAATCCTAGCACTTTGCACTGATAAAGCCTATAAGTAATCACACCACAGTGACAATGAGCAGAGTAAGTTGGTGTCTAAATGGAACATGGGTTCCTTAGGGAAATTCCATGTGTGGGGTCAGGAAACTGCCTGGTGCTCTTGGAACATCTTAATGTACCACAATGCAAGGAAACACTTAAAGGTGAATGAAGTGGGGTGAAAAGAAGCAAAAATCTGGCTGGTAGGGCTTACTGTTGACCAAATTTGAGGCAATATTAATAGCATAGAGAATTATAAAAGTATTTTGTAATAAATTTAAGAAAGAAAAAAATCCAGGAGTCCATCATGAAAGAAAGAAAGAAAAGGAAGAAGAAGAAAAAAAACGAGGGAGCCTTTCTTCATAGAAGAAACCTGGCTAATAAATAACAAAACTGGAAAGTCACTTCAGCCATCAGTATATTATTGGCTTTTTTAAGGAACTTTAACGGGGTAGTACTAAAAGCTTTAGAGGAAAGCTTGCTATTTGTTGTTATTGTTTTAAGAAAGGGAAATTATTATCTTTATAATAAAGAAATGGGATGAACACCATCTTAATGAGGACATGTTACATACTTAGACTTCTCACCAAAATCTAATTATTAAAAACAGTCATCCAAATTTAGAATGTGGGAATTCTACAAGAAAAGTGTCTTGAATAATTTAAAAATCTCAGTGTCATGAAGGGGAAAAAAAGATAATCGATTAGGAGTATATTTTAGATTAAGGGAAACTTAAAAGCTAACTGCAGTGTGTAATCTTTTATGAGATTCCAGATTGGATATATATGTATATTATGTGATATTATTTTGAGGATTGAAATGATGTTAAATATTATATAATATTGTGTTAATATTGTATTTGTTGAGTATAATATTGTGTAGAAAGATGACCTTATACTCTGTTTGGTATGCTTAAGTATCTAGCAGTAAAATTACATAATGTTTATCATTTTCTTTTAAATAATTTAGGGGAAAAAAGTGTGCATGTTTGTGTGTATCTGAGAGGGACACAAAATATGTTAACAATTGGTGAATCTAGACAAAATATATAAGGCTATTCAATATATTATTCTTTCCATTTCTTTAATAATTTTTTTTCAAAATAAAAGCTTGAGGGAAAATAATAAAAATTGTCCACAAAAGATATATACAAACCTCCAAATATACCATAAATACTTGTTTAAAAAAAAAACCTCTGAGAAGAGACGTTAATGTTTCTCAAAACACTTGTCAAATACACAAACTACTTCAACAAATGATGATAGCATATTTGCCTTGTTACATAAGAATATTTTGTATGTTGAAGACACAAAATGACCAAGATCTCTGATGCTGTGGAGTTAACATTTGAAAGTAAGGACCTCAGAAATAGTTAATAAACAGACAAATTAGAAAATACTTGCTGTCATTTGAACATGAGTTGGCCTTTAAATTCAAGCATAACTTGACAGTACTAAGATGATGGAGACAGAATCCAGTCACCATGTTTACAACGTGGGGCCTCATGGGAGGGTCTTAGGGCATTGAAGGCATGCCCTCAAAAGGTGCTTTTTTTAAATTAAAAAATTAGTTGATTCATTTGAAAGGTGGAATTACAGAGAGAGAAGCGAGAGGAGGAGGAGAGAAATTTTCTATCCACTGGTTCACTTCCCAAATGGCCACAATATAGGCCAAACCAAAGCTGGAAGCCAGGAGCCTGGAGGGAGCTTCCTCCTGGTCCCCCACATGAGTACGGGGGCCCAGGCACTTGGTCCGACCTCTGCTGCCTTCCCAGGCACATTAACAGGGAGCTGGGTCAGAAGTAGAGCAGCTGAAACTCAACCTGGCACCCCTATGGGATGCTGGTATCAGATGGCGGCTTTACCTGCCTTACCACAATGCCAGCCCCAAAAGGTGATTCTTATGAAAGAGTTAGTATAAAGGCCCAAATTTAAGCCCAGAAGCTCACTCTAGCTTCCTGGAGACTAGAATAAGTAGTTAGGTTTTATTCTAAATGACCTGAAACTTTTCATTGGATTACCAGATTTAGATCTTGGGAAGAATTCTGGTTGCTACGTAAGGGAATCTAGGGGAGAGGGGTAGACCAATGAAATCATCATCTCATGAACAGGAGGAGCTAGGCCACCCATTGCTATTTTTAAAAAGGTTCCCAGGTGATTCAGATAAGTTGGCAAGGTTGGGAATCCAGGCCAGAAATGTAGCTAAAGAGTAAGGCTTCAACTTCTTTTGTTCTGATAGCTGAATATTCCATAGTATCAGTGTGATCAAATACTGAATTTGTCAGCACCCATCATGACAGGGCGTCACGTGTTCATGCTGGTCTTCTTCATCCCAGACTCTTGCTTGTTCTTAGTATTTGGCTGGGATTTCTACTGCACAGTTACCAGGGAATCACAACAATCATGCCACCTTGCAGAGTTGCCCTGAATGGCACTTCTTGATATTCAGACTTTCATTATCTCAGACGTTGACTGGGGTTCACAGGTGAGCTTAGCTGCCAAGTTCAGCATGGCAAGATGCCTTGCAGCTTCGATTCTCTTCCGGTTACTTCTCTCCCTGATGCAATCTCTCCTGCCAAAGTTAGCCAGCTCGATTAGATTACACTTTCTGATGTGTTACTTTTGCTTTCATTCTGAAGCACCTATTAATATATGGGATAGTAGCTTATATGAGTATTTGTAGTAACTGCCATTTTCTGTGTCTGCAAAGCCCGATATACAGAGTGCTGTATTTCACAGAGATTTCGGGGGAGTGGGTAAGAATATTTCAGGTGTAAGGAGTCAGTACAGAAAGTGCTCCACAGCAGTCAAACATGGTGCTTCCAATCCTAGAGCCATCTTCCACCTCCTGATTGTAGACTACTGGAAACAGCTGGGAGTGAGAAAAGAGCTTACACTTTCTGGTGGACTCTGTATTAGATGTCAAGAGGGGTGAGGACCGTATTGAGGCAGGAACATGAATGAATGACTGATGGGTTAAGTTTTCAGGGACCTGGTTGGGGACGGGGCAGTGGGAGTGCTAGTATAACAGCGTATTTCCTATTGGACAAGTAACAAATGCTATCTTTTTCAGGTTTTTAAGGGAAATCAAGACTCCTTCATGCCTGTGATGAACTCTCTAGACCCACCTCTGCTGGCTCGTTACCTTAAAATTCACCCAAAAAGCTGGGTCCACCACATTGCTCTGAGACTGGAGATCATTGGCTGTGAAGCACAGCAGCTCTGAGGCACTTAGCTCTACTTTGCTTCTCCTCCTCAGATCCACATTGTTTCCAAACTCCAGGCCCAGTGTCGTTCTCAGGCTTGCCTTGTAGCTTTTGTACTTGGCTTTTAGGGTATTTACCTCTCCACACTGCCCATGGCATCATCCTTTCCCTTTGTCTAAGCTGTCCAACCCTAGCAGACATTGCCTGAAATCACTTAAAGTAGTTTCCTGGGGGTGTTGCATGCAGCTGAACTATTACACATCTGCTGAGGTTTTTTTCCAATGTGACTAAGCAAAAAAAAGTGAGGCTCAAGCCACATTCAAAAATTAGGTCTCACAGAAACACCACTTCCTCTGTTGCAGAAGTTACGTGTTGGAAGTTGACAGAATAGGTACATGAAATGAGTTTTTCATATTGAGAAAATTTTTTCATTTTATTTGAAAGGCAGAGAGACAGAAAGACACACACAGAAAACTTCCATCCGCTGGTTCATTCCACCAAAGGCCCATCACAGCCAGGGCTGAGCCAGGCTGAAGCCAGGAGCCCAGAACTCAATCTAGATCTCCCCCATGGGTGGCAGAAACCCCAGTACTAGAGCCACCCTGCTTCCTAGGATCTGTATTGCAGGAAGCTAGAGTTACTAACCAAAGACAAAGCTTGAAGCCAGGCACCATGCTGTTGGACATAAAGTGTTCTAAGTGGTACCTTAACTATTGCGCCAAATGTTCAACCTATAGACTCCATACTCTTAAAATGAAACTCTCACTTCTTTATGAACTTTGTCCAGCATGGATGAAAACATGTTTTCATATTATCTCAGCTTTGAAATCAAATTTCAGTTGTTTTGATGGTCTGCAAAACAGAGACAATGCAAGAGTTCCATTAAAGTGTTACTGATTAAGGGGCCAGTGAAGTAGCTCAACAGGCTAATCCTCTACATGCAAGCACCAGCACCCTATATGCCCTCCCCCTACACCACACTTTTCATCCAACTCCCTCCTTATGAATTGAAAAAGAGTGGAGAATAACCCAAAGATTGGGACCCTGCACCCACGTGTGAGACCTAGAAGAAGTTCCTGGCTCCTGGTTTCAGATTGGCTCAGCTCCAGCCGTGTACAGAGTGAGGCAGCATATGGAAGTTCTCTGTGTGTGTCTTTCTGTCTCTCCTTGTCTCTGTAACTCTGCCTTTCCAATAAAAATAAATATTTTTAAAAGGTGTTGATTAAATCATTGTATTCCCAGAAACATGTGCATATAAATACATTTTATCTTAATTTTAATCAACATAAAATAGGGTGATGGGAATATAGAATTATCAGTCCACTTCAAATAAAATAATAATGCTGTCTTGAAATTTTTGATGTTCAAAAAAAGTAATGATTATAATAGGTTTATAAAGGGTTCATTTTTAATACTTCCCAGACAAAATAAGGGGAATCCACGGCTGTCTGCGCCGTGAGAAGCAAGTAAGCACTCCTTTTACACTCTCTCAAACCCAACTTCCTGCTCAAAAATTGGAATAAAAATGTACCAGGGGGATTTGTAGAATGACTGGAAACTGCAGCTCCACGTACTTAGCTGAGCTGCCTAAGCCCTGCCTTGCCTCTCGCTCATATAAGGTAGTGTAGGGTCCACTTCTTCCACCCCTGCCACTTCATTAGGGCTGTGTGGAAGATCATTTCCTACTAGGATAAGGTTTTTTAAAAGATAGCCAAAGAGCAGTTACAGGAAGCGTGCAGTACTTACAGCTAAGGCAGTTGGTAAACAGGAGTTCCTAGAAAAAGAGAAAAACAAGAAGATGATAGCTTTTCTTCCATTTTGGAGCATTTTCTAATAATCTTTCTTGACTTTGATCTGACCCCTTTGGGGACAGTCATGATATGCACACGATGTACAACTGATACAGGGACAAGTGGTTTGGAGAATTACAGAGTTGTGTATGGTTAGCAGTTAACTCACAGAAATCAATAAGTAGTTTTGTTTTATAGCCTGGAAGAGGCATTAGCAATAAAGGCAATAAAGCTTGCTTTCTTGTAAAAGGTTAACCACTTTATGTCTAACTTAATCTTAGTTTGGCTTTCTAATTCTGTTTCCCAAATGCTCTTGGAACCAACTATTTTGTTTTCCTGCTGCTTTCCTCAGTAATTAGTTAAATAAAATATTTATACATAGAGACAAACGCCTTTAAGGACTATGTTTTCATAGTATAAGTTAAAATAAAAATAATATTTTTGAAAACAGCGGCACTGAATAACAGAATAAACTGAACTGAGTAAAACCTGATATGATTTATGAGAGGTGCAATAAAATTTGTCAAAGGAAAAATGGCATTTTATCTGGGAGCAGAGCACAAAGTAGAGAGAGGTTGGAGGAGTAGTGGGGAGTTGCAGGCCCAGCATGGTGAATCAGCAGCTAAATCCTCACCTTCCACGTGTCAGACCCGATATGGGTGCCAGTCTGTGTCTCGGCAGCTCCACTTCCCATCTAGCTCCCTGCTTGTGGCCTGGGAAAGCAGTCAGGGACGGCCAAAAGCCTTGGGACCCTGAACCCATGTGAGAGTCATGGAAGAAGCTCTGACTCCTGGCTTTGGATTGGCTCAGCTCTGGCCATTGCGGTCACTTGGGGAGTGAATCATCGGATGGAAGATCTTCCTCTCTGTCTCTTCTCCTCTCTGTATATCTGACTTTTTATACACACAGCCAGATATACACAGAGGAGGAGAGACAGAGAGGAAGATCTTCCGTCCGATGATTCACTCCCAAAGTGAGCCGCAACGGGCCGATGAGCGCCGATCTGAAGCCGGGAACCTGGAACCCCTTCCGGGTCTCCCACGCGGGTGCAGGGTCCCAAAGCTTTGGGCCGTCCTCGACTGCTTTCCCAGGCCACAAGCAGGGAGCTGGATGGGAAGTGGAGCTGCCGGGATTAGAACCAGTGCCCGTATGGGATCCCAGGGCGTTCAAGGCGAGGACTTTAGCCGCTAGGCCACGCCGCCGGGCCCAAAATAAATCTTTTTTAAAAATGAGGTAATAACAGTAATATCAAACTTAAATGTTCAAATCAAGCAGTACATTACCTGGGATCCATATATACTGTGGAAGATACTGTGGAAGAATGGGATTGTATATTGTTTGCTAGCATAATCATATGTGAAAACACATAATATCATTGCTAACTCCAAAAAGGTATATGATCTTATAATGCTAATTAATTATGAAAACATAACCAGTAATTATCCGGATATTGCCAAGCAAAATCAATCTGCTACAACAAATATAGTTTGAAACTTGAAGTGAAGAAAATAATTTTCTATCAAAAATATAATTTAAAGGTGTTTGACCCAGCTGTACCATTCTTGGGAATACATCAAAAAGAAGTGAAAACAACATGTAAAAGAGATAGCTGCAGTCCCATGTTTACTGCAGTTCAACTCACAGTGGCAAAGGTATAAACTCAACCCAGCCGCCCATGAAATGATGACTACAGAATACGTGAGATATAGGTATCTTTCTGATGTTCATGTTCTTGTGTCATTTCTGTCCTGTGTCAGATGCAACTAGGAAGGCATCTCTAATGCATAGAATATGACAATACTGAAGGATGTTCTCTGAGATTAAGCTACAAAAAGACTAGGAATTTTTTGCTCAGTTTCTTGCTTTGTTTCACTTTACTGCATACAAATGAACAACCATTTCATCATATTACATAATCTTTGCTGTGTGGATACGGAAAACCACCTTTATCAATGTTTCAGTGTGTAAAAATATACACTATTTTATAATATGTAGTATATATGTGAAAAATAAAATTTTTCTTAGAATTCTTCAAGTATAAGAGGATACAACTTGTGAGGATGGATTTTGATAGCAATACAGATGTCTATGCATAAACATGAGAAGATGTTTGCACACTCAGCTATCAGAGACACTGCAAAGAATCAAATGCAGCAGATGATATCATAAGAAGTAGTGTTCTGTTTGGAACTTGGAAGACCAAAAAGCAAGATGCAGGTCAGCTTCTGTTGAAGACTGCTCTGTTCTCAAGATTAATGTCTAATATGCCTGTTTCTTTGGATACCTGGTGCTAAGTCAATTTTCAGGTAAGTGGCTTTCTAACAGACATAGATTTCTTTAGACTCATGAAACCATAAGTGAGTGTATGTTAATAACTATATTAGATAATAGAAAACCCAAGTTACAATGTCTTAAATGGAAGCACTTTTTTATAATAAGCAGTCTAGAAGAAAACAGACATGGGTGTCATTTTATTGACTTGAAATTGTTAGAATCAGAATCATTCCTTGAATCAGGTCATTTCGTTGAACTTTTCCTCATGGCCATCACTTCATTGTCACAAGATGACTGCAACAATTTCAGGCAACACTCTTTAGACCGTTCAAAGCAGCCCAAAGGCCAAATGATACTCTTTCCTCAAGGTAGCGAAAACCTTTCCCAGAGCATCTACCCCATTCCATTATGTTTCATTGTCTGAAGTTATGTCACATAGCTACTCCTAGCTGCAAGGCTGGCTGGGAAAGTAAGAGTTTAATTTTTCCAGCTTCTGTATGTGGGTTTCATAAATTTAAAAAAAAAAAGGCGTGGGGATGACTGATGAGTCATGTAATGAACGTCTTCTGAAATTCACCACCCAATTACTAGAAAAATATTTACTGACTGCTTTAATGCCCTAGTGCTGAATATTGTTCAGCAGTGAATAAATAAAATAAAAATTTCTGCGCTTATGGAGCTTACATTATAATCAGGAAAGGTTTGACACAAAAGAAACAGTTAAACTGTATATAATACTGAATGTTGATGATGTTTATGGAGAAAGATCAAGTAAGTAAGATGATTAGGAAGTTTTTTGGAAAGTGATAGGATTTTAATGAAAGTGACCTCAAGAAAATCCTCGTTGAAGTTATCGTAGCATCTGAAGAAGGTAAGCATTTCCTGGAGAGTAGCTAGCGAGTGGAAAAGCTGCGTGGGGAGGACATGCTTCACTTGTTCCACGGGAAACGGAGCTGAGTTGGAGTGAGCATAAGAAGACTAATAGCAGAGAAGTAGCTTGGACAAAATATGTGGGTTGTTCAGTGGAGGCAAGAATAGAAGCAGGGAGACAGAGATGGTGGTAGGTAGCCCCGGGGGTGGACTAAAGTGTCAAGATTTTAGACACATCTGCAAATAAAATTCAATGAATTTGTTTTCTTGATCAGTGAGGTGTAGGAGTCAAAGAAATGAAGATGATGTCACTGGTCTTGGCTCGAAGAGCAAAAAGAGTTTGTACTAAGTTAGTTGGGCAAAAAAAATGTAGGCAAGAATGTAAGGTAATGATTAGCTTTGTTTTGCTTTTTGGAAAGGGAATACATTCTGCTTTGGAAACTGATCACGGTCGGGATTCATTCATGTAAGTCAGTGAATTATCCTTGCATGTGTGATAAGTAAGGAGTTTTGGCAATGAAAGCTAAACCACCGCTTTCTAACTTTTCATACTGAATTTCTGTGGAAAGAGCAAAGGACAAAGAAATCTCTCCTTGGCAGAGCCAGCCACAGCGAAGGCGGGAGTCCATGGAAGCCCAGAAGCTACTGAGCGTTGGATTTCTGCTGTGCTCTTTGACTTGCCTCTTGGTGGAGACAGTGGCTTCCCCTACTTCACCTTTATCTGCCTTTGGAATACAAGAAAAAATGAGATGGAAAACAGGGTGGAAACCACGATCAAGGGGTATGTTTGCTGTTAGAATGAAAGAGATAAGATTCCTGCCTCAGGTCAGGAAAAAGTCATTTCATGTTGAAAAATAATGTTCACAAAAAAGCAAAGTGTGAAAGTACCTCCAACAGTTCATGGAGAATTTATATTGTTGATGTGAATTGAGTCTTAAAATTTCTTGCACCGAATTGAACTCAGTTTTAATTTCCATTTTCCAAGAACTTTTTTGAAATGCTTTGGTAAAGTGATTTGTTTTGGTTTGGTTCAACAAGCTACTAGATGCAGCAAGCCCTTTGTTGAAGCACATAGGTTAGGAGTTGAGCAAGTGCCTTATCAAGCATCTCAGAGGCAGACAAAGTCATAGATGCCATTCTTCCACAGAGTGTGAGAAATGCTCTGAGAACAAGGGGGCAAATTTTTAAAATATTTGTTTGAAAGGCAGACACACAGAGAAACTAGTAAAGAGAGATCTTCCATCTGCTGATTCACTCCCCCAAATGCCTATGAGAAGTTGGGCCAAGCTGAGCCATCATTCCTACCTCCTAGGGTCTCTACTGACAGGGAGCTGGGACCAGAAGTTGAAGCTGGGTATCAAACTTAGGCAGTGCAAGGTTGGACAAGGCCATCTTGGCCAGTGCATGCGAGGGGATGATCAAAGCTGCTTGGGAGCTTCTTTTGAGAGCTCTAGCTCTGGAAAGTGTTTCACTGATGAACGGTAAATCTCTCAAAGCTCCTTTTTTCTTGGAGTCAAATCATAGTACCTTCTCCTCCTTCACCTCCTAAAGGGTAAAATCCTCCTTTACAAATACCTCATATGCTCAAAACAATCCATAAGGTGTATGGGGCAGACACTAGTTTTCCTATTTAACTCACAAGGAAACAGAACCAATATCCACCTGAAGACATATTTTTCAAAAATATAAAGCCTTTGACCATCTTAGAGGCAACACTGCAAAGAGGGCATAGTTTTGAGAACTATAAGAACATGATATCTGGGGCAAGGATCTGAATTTGAATGTGGCTTTAAATCACAACCCATTGCTTCCTAGACGACTCCTCAATGAATGTCTATGCTCTTACTGCAGGAAAGCACAGGTCCTGGCTTAGCAACTTCAGGAATTATCTGTGTGATCTCATCAAGAGCTCCCTACCTCCAGCAGCCATTTTTGCATTTTTTATCACCTCAACACTAATGGGAATCCTCTGCTGCCTCACGTAAGCTACTGTGGGAAGAAGAGAGAGGGAATGTGAAGGGGGTGGGGGCAGAAACACCAATCTGCACATTTGTAAGCAAGAGAAGTTTTAAGAAAGGTGATTCTGGTCGAGCCAGGTTCGGTTGCGACACATACTAGTACACATAAGGAATGCCAAGGTGAGGTGAGCAGTACCAGATGTGGTTGCAGCGCCCAAACAGCACAGGTGATAGTCAGGGGGAGGAGGCAAAGCCGACAGAGGAATGTGGGCTCCCCTGCTGGACAACTACTTCCATTGGAAAGCGTGAGTCGGGATGGGGGCAGATCAGACTAGGCAGGGTTGTTACACCTGTGGGCCGCATGTGGGCCAGATAAGGGAAAGGCCACAGTGGGCTGACTGTTCCGACTGGTGCAAGCAAAAACTAGAGTGGGTGAGGGTTGTTTGGGCTTAGCTGCAGCATTAGCTGGCAGAGGCTGGCACTGGGAGCTAATTCTGTCAAGTCAAATGCCAGAACCACCTGGAGAGTGCATAATCTGGGAGTGGGTGTGGCCTAGAAGGGAAATAGTGGGCACCTCCCTCGGGGCTACCACTCTCACTGGACAGCATGAACACCAGGACAGGGGCAGGGGTGGCTGGACAGAAGGGCACCTGCCAGTAGGTGTATGGGCTGGATAGTAGGTTGGTTGGGTTGAGCTGGGCTTCAATGCCCATTGACACGTGCGAGAGCTAAACAGGATGTGGGACAGACTGGACAAGCCTGCAGTGCGTACTGGCAAGCATGGGAACCAGGGTAGGGGGCAGAACTGGTGGGGGTTATGGGGCGTCGCCCCAACCAGGCTGCAGCTCCAACCGGTTTGCGTGAGGACCGAGTATGAAGTGGGCAGGATCGAACTGGACTACAACACCCGTTGGTTCATGAGGAAGCCAGGGCTGGAAACAGAACGGACCCAGCAATCCCAATGACCAGCATGAGCACAAGCTGATTGGTGTGACGGACGGTGTCGGACTCTGTACTAGCAAACTCACGCAAGAATCAGGCCTGGGATCATCTCCGATGAAGTTTCTTTGGAGAGAGATCCCTCCAACTGAACTGCTGATCTTAGAACCCCAACCATGAAGAGATGATGTCAGCCAGTGGACTCTGAATAGGTTTCATTGCGATTGGAACTGAGACACTGGCAGCAATCCAGAACTGATGAACTATCAAAACTGTTTGAGCAGGACCCTCAGAGTGCGCCTCCCGTTGGGGATCTAGGGTGGGTGGGAGGTTGGGTGGGGCTTTTCCCTTTGTTTCTCCCCTGACCCCAGATACAGGGAAAAATGATAATATTAGTGTGGAAACAATGGTATTACCCACTTTCACCCTGTAGCCCTTGACCCTTTGTACCCTAATAAACTAAGTAAGATTATTAAAAATAATTTAAAAAATATATATATATATAAATCCCTTATAAACCTGCTATCAAATCGGAAAAAAAAAAAAGAAAAAGAAAGATGATTCTGGGGAGCAAAATTCAAAAGGTGTGTGGTCTCCTTTTAAATAGCTCCCTCTCTCTTTATTCTCCTCCAACCCATCTATTACCAAAGACTGACAGGGGATATTCAAACCAGTACTTGCAACTCATCATTTCTTTCTCTTATTCTATTAAATACTAATTTCCCTTCCCTTTGGCTCAGGAACTACATATGGTGTATCATTCGCCATTCTCAATTGCCTGAAACATTGGCAGAATAATTATCATTCTAAGACAATGAGATTTCCAAGGAAAAAAAACAATTAAATTTTGTTAGATCAAATTTAACTAATCTCCCAACAGACAACTACTTGCACATCTCTGCTGGTTGTTGTGGTGACAGAGAAGTAAGACAATCACAAGTTAGTTGGGTCAGAGTCAAAGTCAGAGGGACAAGATGAGGTAAAGGATTTGTTGGCCAAGTTGCAAGAATAGATAACAGGAAGTAGAGAGTAGAAACCTGGGGTTTGGGGAAGGGCGTTTGGTGCAGTAGTTAAAACACTACCTGGAGCACCTGCACATTACAGAGTGCCTGGCTTTGAGGGCTCGAGCTTCTAACTCTGGCTTTAGATTTCTAAAATTTTGAAAAGAAATGCAGGCTTTCTCAGGGTTCAAAAATCCAAGCCACTTCTAACTCCCCTGTGGCTGGGGCAAACATCAGCTTTGGGTTTTTGATAACCTCAAAATGATAGCAAGATCAAAAACAACACAGAACTAATGATTGGAAGCAGATATGGTAGGAGGCAGGTAAGCTTATTTTCAGTGTTTATTTAGACAGAGATACAGAGGAGATAGGAGAGAGACAGAGAAACAGAGAATGAGAAAAAGAAACACTCTCAGTCTCCTGATTCACTACCCAGATACGCACAACAGCCGCACTCACGTGCATCAGACTGAAGCTGGAACCAAGAAACCCCGTTTAGGTCTCTCACATGGGTAACATGGCCCAATCACTTGGGCCATTGCTGCTGCCTTATAGGGTTTGCATTGCTAGGAAGGTTGAGTCAAAAGCTGGATCCAGGGGGTTTGTGTTGTGGTGTAGTACGTTAAGCTCCTGCCTGTGATACTGGCATTCCATATGGGCAGCAGTTCAGTCGTGGTTGCTCCACTTCTGATCCAGCTCCATGTTTATGGTCTGAGAAAAGCAGGAGAAGATGGCCCAAGTGCTCGGGCCCTTGCACCCGCATAGGAGACCCAAATGAAGGTCATGCTTTGTGATTTCAGCCTGGCCCAGCTCTGGCTGTTCTAGTCATTTGGGGAGTGAACCCGTGGATGGAAACCTTTCTCCATATCTTTCTCTGCTCTCTCTCTCCCTCTCTCTGTCTCTGTAACTCTGATTGTCCAATAAATCAATGTTAAAAAAAAAAAAAAGAAGAAGAACTGGAGCCAGGAATTGAACCCAGGTAGTGTAATACTGAACATGGATGTGTTAACCAGTACCTTAACCACTAAACTACACACTCCCAACTCAGCTCTTTAGAGACACTTATTGTCCAAGAAACGACAAGGAGGAACTCAAGTGTAAACAATGCTGTTCTTAGATCTCTGCCCTTCTATGACAAGAACAGCAGCTTTCCAGGGTGTTAGGAAGGTATGCTCCCCAACATTTGCTTCACTTGTAGCCCTAGAGAATAAGGAAGCAGAAGAGCCTCCCTGATGGCCAACAGGCCAGGGAGCTCTTCTGAAAGGCAAGAACTGAGCCCAACCCCCTTCTGCCCAGCAGGACCGCAAGATACTGACAGAGAATGTCTACTCTGTCTCCAAGTCTTCCTCTTTCCAAATGGGGTGATTTGTGGTGATTATCTTCTTCCTGCTGTATCGTTGATCTAGGGCGTGGAGCTCAGAAGATAACTCGCCTTAGTTCATCGGTCATTTGATCAAGTACAGAAACAAACATCACCCAGGTCCTCTGGACTTTGGGACACGGTGCTGAGAGGGATTGAATCTTCAGGAAAGGACTTTTGTAAGCAGAGAGACAGACTGTGGCAGAGTCTGCTTGTATTTTTTCTAACAACTAAAAGGCTCTTGCCTACAGCACCCACAAAAACTAGAAAAACAACGCCTTTAGTCATGAGCAGTGTGGGTGGCTGTGTTCACAGAGGAGCATCTCATTTCTCAGCCTCCTCGTAGACTGGGACCATGGGACTGAGATTTGATCAGGAAAATATGAACAAAAGTCAACTCGCACTGTTCCAGACCCTGTCATCTCTTAACAGCTGTCTAGGCAGTTGGTCATTCATACATACATGGATTAGAATGAAAGTCTACAAGATGGTGGGTTAAACCACCAATTGTGCTGCCATGTCAGAACACTTTTTAAATCCTGGCTGCTCCGCCAACATCCAGTCCTCTATTAATGCTTCCTGGAAAACAGCAGAAGCTGGCCAAGGTTCTTCGGCCCCTGTCACCTACATGGGAGAACAGGATGAAATTCCTGGCTTCTGGATTCTGTTGTGGCCTTTTAAGGAGTGAACCAGTGGATGAAATAGCTTTCTCTGGTCTCTCTCTGTTGCTCTGTCTTTCAAGTGAATAATCTTTAAAAAGAGAAAAAAGATAGTGGTGGAATCACATGATAGAGGAGCTGGGATCCCAGAATCATTTAGTAGAAATGAGTCCTGCATCAGAGATGAAATTTTATTGTGTTAAACAACTAAGATCTCAAGAATGTTTGATAAACCCGCTGAGTGTTACCCTGACTAGTATACTTAATAACCAACCAAAGAAGCCAGACTGGAATCCACATGTATCTGATTCTATATCCTTTAAGTCATTGTTAGCAAGACAATTGCATTAGAAGAATTTGCAATTTTGGCTTCTCTTCTATGAAGATATGGTC
Source organism: Ochotona princeps (assembly GCF_030435755.1). NCBI lineage: Eukaryota > Metazoa > Chordata > Mammalia > Lagomorpha > Ochotonidae > Ochotona > Ochotona princeps. The sequence continues at coordinate 107,200,830 of NC_080865.1, read as the reverse complement.
AGTTGCTACTGTCAAGTGGCTGGGAAGAAATAAAGACTAAACCTACTCACTAGTAATTGACACATCTCAATCATGCAGATTTTGTGAGGCTCAACTACTGGTACTTCCCTATGCCGCTCTGCTGTAAATGTTTCAGAAAGAATTGATGCTGTTGCAGGACAATGGGACAAATCTCTATTCCTGTCACAGGTTGAAGGATTTCCATGCAGCTGGGGACAGTGAGCAAAGTGAGACACCCTGCCACAGAAGTCAGGGTGGAGGCGCCAAGGGAGGATTTGCCAACAAGGAATGTCAGTGACGCCTTTTTCACAGATCTGATCAAACAACCACGATGCAAAGGTCGGGGTCAGTCAGTCGCAGGGGATGCAAGCCAGAGCAGCAGCACAGCCTGCAGAGAGATAAGGTGGCAAAGGCGAAGACCTAGGAGAAGATAGCCATCCTGCAAACCAAACTCCTGGCCTTTTTTGTGACATCCAGCCAGAAAGCCATGAAAGTCACCACCTCAGTGAGGGCGGCACTTGTTCCATGAACAGGCGTTTTAGATGCTCTTGTAGTATACGAAACTTCAACAAAGTTCACACTTTGCTCTCATGCCAAGGCATTCAATTATTTCTGAGTTGTGACATAGGAGAGATCTTCAGTTGTTAGCCTCTTTGTACAGACTTAAAACTGATCCAAAGATTTCATCTTTTTTACTTTCCACTTCTTGGGGCCAAAGTAAGTATATGCTGTGTCTTTTCGTGTAAGCAACACACACACACACACACATATATATATCAGTGTTGATTTTTTTATTTCTTAGATCTAACAGGGAAAAACATAATTCTTTGAAGAGTGACTTGCACAGTTGTTTAGTCTGCTTTTTGCTTCTTAAAATTACCTGATAGAACTCAAGACCTTATTACATTATTATTTAGTGTACTGATAATCACTTAAAAATAGATGTCATGGGCCTGGTGGCATGGCCTAGCGGCTAAAACCCTCGCCTCGTACTCACCGGGATCCCATGTGGGCACCAGTTCTAATCCCAATAGCCCCACTTCCCATCCAGCTCCCTGCTTGTGGCCTGGGAAAGTAGTGGAGGACGGCCCAAAGCCTTGGGACCCTGCACCCACATGGGAGACCTGGAGGAAGTTCCTGGCTCCAGGCTTTGAATCGGCACAGCTCCGGCCGTTGTGGTCACTTGGGGAGTGAATCATCGGATGGAAGATCTTCCTCTCTGTCTCTCCTCCTCTGTGTACATCTGACTTTGTGATAAAAATAAAAAATAAATCTTAAAAAAAAGAATAAATACAAGAAAGCAGGCAAGATACAGTAAGACAAAACAAGAAAATGAAAGGTAGATGAAAGTTCAATAAAACGCAAGACAAAAAGTAAAGTTTTCACAAAAATAAGTACAAAGGCGAAGAAACAAATAGATGATGGAAAAGGAAGATACGGAGAAACAGACAGATAAATCAAGTAGTAGGAAACTGAGGAAAGAATCAGAGGGGAAAGTTAGAGAAAGTTTATTTGATGAAGAGAATGAAAATAATCCCACAGAAAAGTATAGCTAAAATTACAATTTTGTAAATGTTGCAGAAATAAAGGACACTTTATAAACACAAGAAAAAAAATTATCTTTCACACTTCTGCCACTCCCTGCAGCCCCAGCTGAACTAGAAGCACATTTTCACTCTTCTTCAAGGCAACAGAGCATTTGTCTCTCGGTCCATGTTAAGAGAAAAGTAAACTGTGATCTTGAAAACAAGTTATTACCTGTAATAGTAGCTATAGTAACACCACGAAGACCAATAAAGTATATAGGAATTTAAACTCAGTTTAACATTCACTATTTTTTCTTTCCTTTTCCCCCAGTTTCCTTGTAGGTGAACCAGTCCAATGAAGAACTAGAAGGTTGAGTAAGGCAAGCATGATGTTTGGTGTGCTGGTTTTCAAGATAGTGGAGAATGTGTGTGCTTTTTGCTTAAAATGAGGAAGCAGTCGTCTGTGAAAATAAAGTTGTTTCCCACCATAAATTATTTCATTTTCTCTTTAATGATATTTATTTCTTTGTTTGGAGGAAACACAGAGAGAGACCAAGATGGATTTCATTTCTGGTTCGTACTTCTCAAATGCCCTCAACAACAGCCAGAGCTGGACCAAGGCACAGGGACTCATGTGGGGGCAGGGACCGACTGAGTACACAGTGTAGGATGTGCGTGTCTTAACCTGTGTGCTAACCATAGGCCGGTGCCCATTCCTGCCTTCTTTTTCTCCTTTAAAGGATGCAATTGAAAAAGTGGATATCCTTATTACTACTTTGGCTATAAAAGTGATACATATTCTACTGTAAAAAAAACTTGTCACAACAAAAAATAGAGACAAAAAATATCCGTAAACCCACCATCCAGAAATAAGAATAGTTAACAGTTTGGGATATTTCCTTTCAATCTTTTTCTTTTAATTCTATGATATTATAGTTCTGTTTTAATAAATTTTATAAAACAAGATGAATCTGCAGTTTACATTTGAGAGATACTGGATTAAACACATTCAATCTGCTTTTTGTGCTCAGAACTCCTAAGAACCTTTTTTTATGATTATTAATTACATTGCATTATGTGACACAGTTTCATAGGCTCTGGGATTCCCCCAAGCAAGAGCCTTGTCATGGGCTAGTGTGGCTCTCAAGGGAAGGAGATAGTATGGAAAATTTCTCATGCTGATGTTTTCAGTGGATGTGATACAAGTCACTTAACCACCGCCTCATATACTCAGCAGTGTCTCTATTCACAGTTATCAATGTAATGCAAGTGATAGCTTTAAAAATTATTCATTTCCTTTTACTGTTGTGAGTTTAAAATCATTCAATCCACAAACACAGTGAAACAGGCACTACTATCCACTCTTCTTGCATGGAGTAAATGAAAACAGAGTGCATTTTGTTTTAAACGGCACTGTAGCTACCACATTGATAAACATGGAGGAGTCACGACAGACATAGGGAGTCCAGAGCAAAGGAGAAGCGAAAGTGTAGGAAGAATCTGACTCCAGAAACATTGGGATTTGATCATAGACTGGATGCTGCCGTTCTTCCTGCTCTGTGACATGGACAGTGGTAATGAATGTGTTAACTGACTTGTCATAATTTCACAGTTTTATTTGCCAGTTATACATTAGTAAAGTTGGGGGTAACAGAAAATACAAACCTGGGAGTGATCTTTCAGGTGGACTACCCCACAGAGGCTTAAGGACCTGACAGTGTTATAAAAACCTAAAGGACGACAGGCTGACGGCAGGACAGGGCGGCAGGACATCCCTGAGAAGACCACTGGATGCCACCTCACATTTGCCACAGACAGGTTAGCAATCTTTTTTTTTTTTTCTAGATTTTTCATTAGAAAGTCAGATTTGGGGCCTGGTGCAGTAGCCTAGCAGCTAAAGTCCTCGCCTTGCACAAGCCGCCGGGATCCCATATGGGCACTGGTTCTAATCCTGGCAGCTTCACTTCCCATCCAGCTCCCTGCTTGTGACTTTTATTGTTATTGCAAAGTCAGATACGCAGAGAAGAGACACAGAGAGAAAGATCTTCCATCTACTGATTGACTGCTCAAGTGGCCGCAAAGGCAATAGCTGAGCTGATTGGAACCCAGGAGCCAGGAGCTTCTTCTGGGTCTCCCACATGCGTGCAGGGTCCCAAGGCTTTGGGCCGTCCTCCACTGCTTTCCCAGGCCACAGGCAGGGACTAGAACCGGTACCCAAATGGGATCTTGGCATGTACAAGGCAAGGACTTTTAGCCCCGAGGCCACCGCACCGAGCCCTTAATGAGCACTATTTATCAGTTTATGCTAAACTGTAAGTGAGAATGATATTTACTTATACTCTCTGTTACTAACCAACAAATGACAGCTTCAGAGGCAAGATATTAAGTGATAACAAAATAGAGCAGGTTTATTTTCTGTGGACATTTGATTTTGGATATCAGAAGCAACTCAATCAACATAGCACAAGCCTTGGTAGTCTTTAATATTCTAGACCAAGTAACTCCTTTATATAAACTGCTGAATGTAGAATGGTTAGATTAAAATCCAAGATAATATTGAAGTTCTTTCTTTAAAAGATTATTTATTTATTTATTTGAAAGGACAAGTTACAGAAAGAGGAGGATGAGACAGACAGAGACCTTCCATCTGCTGGTTCACTACCCAGATGGCCACAATGGCCAGAATGCACCTAGGTCAAAGCCTGGAGCCAGAAGCCAGGAGTTTCTTCGGGTCTCCCATGTGGGAGACCAAAACACTTGTGCCCAGGAGCCAGGGACTTCTTCCAGGTCTCCCACACAGGTGCAGGGTCCCAAGGCTTTGGGCCGTCCTCGACTGCTTTCCCAGGCCACAGGAAGGGAGCTGGATGGGAAGTGGAGCTGCTGGGATTAGAAACTGGAGCCCATGTGGGATCCCGGTGCGTTCAAGGTGAGGACTTTAGCCGCTAGGCCTCCATGCCGGGCCCTATTTATTTATTTGTTTACTTATTTATTTACTGTCATTTGTGGTTGGCAGTACATTTTTAAAATTTTTACCTGTTTCTGTTTAGTTTCTTGAAATGTCCCTTCCTCACTGCCCTAGAATTTGTAAAGCCTTGAATTATAGCACACATGCAGAAAGGAGCACAGATATTAAGTATACAGCTCTAAGAATAACTGGAGTGAATACATTTGTATTCCTCTTCTGTCCTCCAACATCACCAGTCCAAAGTAATTCTTATCCTGTCTTCTAACACGATAACCTTTTCTGCATTAAAATGTTACAAAATCTCAACCATCTTCTGAGATTTTCTTTTTACTCATTATTTTTAGAGACTTGTCCATGTTGGTGTTCATTCCTTCTGCAAAATGCCCTATCATGTAGGACATTTGTATTGTTTCTGGGGTTTTTCTGTTCTAAGCAATGATTGCATAAGTATGTTTGCAAGTTTCTCATAATGCACATTTGCAAGTTTCTCTAAGGAACACACCATGCTATAATGCCACATCCATAATAGCGTGCAAAAACCATGAATCTTTAGATGTTTTGTCAATGCAGTGAATGAGAAATTGTTTTTCTAATTTTTATTTCTCCAATAACTGATGAGAGTGAATATCTTTTCATATATTGATAGATCATGTCTGCTATGAAATTCCTATTAATGAATTTCACCCATTTTTCTAGCTAATAATTTTGCTTATTGCTTACTGATCAGTATGAATTGTGTACATATTCTGTGTACTAAAATTTTATATGAGAAATGCCTTCCCCACAGTCCTATGTTGCTTTCCAAAACTGTATAGTCTTGTCTTTCATACTGAAGTGCCTTAGCTATTTGGAATTTAATTTTTTGGATGATATGAGGTAGTGTGATTTCACTTTTGTCACATTGCAAAAAGCTATAATTTGCCATTCACGAAGTTTGAACTGAACTTACATACTTAAAGGCCGTTCTAGGAATTGAGGAAGGCAAATAGATACGATGAATTCCAAGAAGCCATAAATTCCAAAGGTCAAAGCCAGAATCTGAACAATGACCACCTGGAACTGGAACTGGCCAACCCTCAGGTTGGGAATGTTGAAAGAAGTTGTGTAAGGACCCATCCTCTCTGGCTACTAACTTTCCCAGTACTGTTTCAATGTCAGCTTGGTCTCAATAAAAGTTATAACAGAATTTCACTCTTTCTTCAGTTCTTCCAACTGTAGCAGTTTAGAGAAGTGTTTGCTTTCCCCCGTGATTAGTGCAAATTTCCATTCTGATAAGATGAATAGACACTATGCCCTTATATCACAGAAAGTCTCTGCTCCCTGATGACATGCAATGTTGTTACCTCTGTCGTCTAATCATGCACTCTTCCTTTCTAATGCTCTGTCTGTGTCCTCATTCTCTCAACCACCACTGCTTTGTCACAGGTCTTATTATCCGGACAACAGCCTCCCCCACCCGGCCTGACACACACACCAACTTCGCTTTCTAGAGTACTTTGGACATTCTTACTGTTTATAGCACCATTCATTTTTTTCTGTTTTTTTCTTTTTTTAATTTTAGATGATGTTAACATAGTTGATCAGAGTGGGATGGATTAAGGGTTAGGGAAAAGAGGGTGTGATCGCTGTTTCCAAATTTTCTGTTTCTCCTTGTTTCAGGGCAGAGGAGAAGGGATGTGGGGAGAAGCCATACTCAGCCTCCCAACTGCTCCAGAAACCAGGGATGGAGAATGCCCACTCATTTTTAAGCCAGGGTCATAATGTGGCACATACTCAGAGGGTTCTGCCTAGGTGGATGCAATAATTCTGAAACGCTGTCAATCTCGCTGATCCAAGAATGAGGGAACCTTCTCAATGTCCATTGGCTGACATAGTTGACCTCAGAGTCTCCATTCACGCAGATATTTGCTGTCATCGTTTGGCTGCAGTAGTTGTCCAATTTGTTCTGTCCTCCTTCTTCTGGGATGGTACAGATGTCCCCTGCAGAGCTCAATGGGCTGCCATATCCTACATGCGGATCTGGGCCAGCTGACCACTACTCCATCTTTTCCACTGAGGAGGACCAGTGCTCGCAAGTGGGCCAAGGACCTAAGCGGTGAACCTGTCCCCGCTGGACCCACTGCCCCCGAGGCGCACAGTCCTGGCACCCACGCAGGGGTGCCAAGGATCTGGGCCAGGTGACTCAGGCCCTGCCGGACTCACTGACCCTGAAGCTCACGGGCCCAGCACCCACAGCATAGGTGGGCCGAGGACCCGGGCAAGGAAACCTGGGTCCTCCTGGACCCCTCCACCCCTGGATCTCACAGACATGGTGCCTATCATACAGGAAGGCCAAGGACCCAGGCCAGGGCACCTGGACAATGCCAGAACCCTCATCCCCGGGACTCAAGGACCCAGCACCCACTGCATAGGTGAGCCAAGGACCCAGGCCAGGTGAATCGGGTCCCACCAGATCACCTGCCCCCAAGGTTCATGGGTCCGGCACCCACCACACAGGTGGGCCACGGACTTGGCCAGGCTACCCTGCTGGACGCCCTGCCCCTGACACTCATGTACCCATCTTACAGGTGGGCCAACGACTCAGGCCAGGCAACCCGGGCCCTTCCAGACCTCCCAACCCCAGGGCTCACGAATTTAGCACACACCTTCCCCTCACCTTGGCATCCACCAATGAGTGCTCCAGCCTGGCTCAGTCCAACCTGCCCCCAGTTCCAGCTTGTGCTGATGTGTTCTGCAGTCAAGCCAGGCCTAGCCAGCCCCTAGTCCTGGACCTGAGGTGAACTGGCTAGTGTCGTGGCCTGACCTGGCCCCTCCTGCATCATGTCCTGGTTCTCAGATCTGCCAGTGGATGTTATGAACTGACCCAATCTGGCCCTCTCCTGGACCTGACCCACATGAATACTAGTGGGTATTATAACCTGGACTGATCTGAGCTGCTCCTTGCCATGGTTCTTGCACTCATCTATAAGGACTGAATTCTGAGAAAGGAGTTTCCCAAGCTCCTCTATCATGGTAGATGTTGTACACACTAGTGGGTCTTTGTCCCAGGTAGATTTTGTCCATCTCTTTTCCTGGCAGGAATAGCAGGCTTGCCCAATCAGCCCACCACCATTCCAGTTCTCACTGCTGGGTGATACAGCCCTGCCATATCTGGTTCGCACCCAGACACAGCTCCCATGTGATTCAGTGGGAGCCAAGACCTATCCCAGGCAGTTCTGCACTCATACTGGCTCTTCTGCATACCAGTGGGTGCTAGGAGCCCAGTCTGGTGCTCCCTAGACCCAATCCACACCCATGCCAAGAATGACAGCAGCCATGTCCATGTCATCAGTGGAAACCGCAACCCAAATGGGGCATCCCCTTAGCTTCCCCGGCCAGGCCTGTTCATGTGCCAATGGAAATTGTTGTTCCACAGGGGTAAGTTCTCATATGCCCCCACAAATTCTGCCTCCTGTCCTGATTCACTCACATGCTGCTCAGTGTCATGGCCCAGCTACACATTACCCATTCCCTGTTCTGACTCTCATTGGTGGGCACCTTGATCCAACCCTACCAGGAAGGCTCTCTTCCCAGACTCATTATGTGCCTGTGAGTGGTATTGGGTGATGGTCGATGTTAACTACCCCTGCTCAGGCCACCCAGGTGAACTGGTCTAACCCTTAAAGGTCCTTCTATTCCCTGCTCCAAACAACTCAGTCTCAGCACCCTTGCTTACCTGCTAGAATAATAGCAATGTCCATGGAAGTTCTCAGTCATTCATCACCTGGACATGAAGTTTCAGGTTCCTACATGCCTCTACCTGTGCCAACTACAAGGGCCCTTATAGGCTCAAACCCCCAAGTTCCCAGAGCTCATCGCCAGAAGGCCCAAGGGCTTTGCTCGCCATCATTGGCAGCGCCATACATTTTACAATTATGTTGTCAGGGGCCTGGTGCGGTGGCCTAGCAGCTAAATCCTTGCCTTGAACATGCACCAGGATCCCAAATGGGCACTGGTTCTAATCCCAATAGCCCCGCTTCCCATCCAGCTCCCTGCTTGTGGCCTGGGAAAGCAGTGGAGGACGGCCCAAAGCCTTGAGACCCTGCACCTGTGTGGGAGACCTGGAAGAAGTTCCTGGCTCCTGGCTTCGGATCAGCTCAGCACCGGCCATTGCAGTTACTTGGGGAGTGAATCATCGGACGGAAGATCCTCTCTGTCTCTCCTCCTTTCCATATATCTGACTTTGCAATAAAAAATTTTAAAAAATCTTTAAAAAAAGAAAAAGAAAATGATGCTTCTATATGATCTATGAGTCATTGAAGAATTTAATAAAAAAAAAGTTATGCTGTCAGTCTTACAAAAGAATATGTTGAAATTCTTGCCAAGTTGCATTGACTCTTTTTTTTGTGCAATTTTTTTATTATTATTAATTTCATTGCATAATGTGACACATTTGTTTTTATGCACTGGAATTCCCCCCACCCCTCCCCAAACCCTCCCCCCACCCCCACGGTGGATTACTCCACCTTGTTGCATTTCCATAGTTCAAATTCAGTTGACATTCTTTCATTGGAGGTTTTGACCAATCATAAAGTCCAGCATCTTATTGTCTTGGTAAGTTTTCTTGGTGAGACCATCTCTGGTCTGAAGGTAGAACCAACAGAGTATCATCCCAATCAAGTAAAAAACCCAACATAATATTTACAACCATTTACAACATTATGGCATTAATTGACATGGTATTGATTAACCAATGTTACTAGAGAAACGCATGTTCTCGGCCACAACCTGTGACTTCCTCATGGACATTTCAATTTTGGTTTATATTTAACCATGTTCTATATACCTTAGAATGGCTATATATTGCTATTCAGCTGTCTCTTGTCTATTTCAATGTTAGTATTTAGCATTTTATAGCATTGAAGCATGATTTTGCTGAACCTGGTTGTTTTGAGTTGCATTGACTCTTACAGGCCGGATTTAGCTCTGCATCTCTTGGCTCTTTAACCAATTATATACAAGTTTATAATTCTTTCCATACAGTCCAACTGTATAGTTCCAATTATTCTTAAATATTTGGCAGTTTTAGAAGTCATAATAAAACTATGCCTTCTAAAATTACAAGTCCTACATGCTGTGATGTATAGAATTGCAATTCATTCTGTATGACTGTAGCCAACAATGTTGCTAATATCATTATTAACCTAAAAATTCCTGTAGAATTTAAATATTTCACATAGATAATAATGTGTCCATAGATAATCACTTTGTTTCTTCCAAATTTTTTAAGCATTTACTTATTTATTTCAAAGAGAGAGTTATAAAGAAGAGAGAGAGAGACAGAGAGAGAGAGACAGAGAGAGAGAGACAGAGATTTTCCATTTGCTGGTTCACTTCCCAAATGTAGGCAAAGCTGAACCAGGAAGAATCTTGGAGCCAAGGGCTTACTACATGTCTCCCATATGGGTGCAGGGCCTCACGCACTTGAACTAGCTTTTGCTGCTTTCCCAAGTACATAAGCAGGGAGCTGCATTAGAAGTAAAACAACTGGGATTCACTAGTGCCCATTTAGGATGCCAGCACTATGGGCTGTGGCTTATCCTATTACACCACAGTGCCAGTTACCTTCCCAAAATTTTATATGTTTATACATTTATTTTTGCCTTACTATAATGCAATGTGTGAAAATAGCGGTTACACAGTCATCTTCAACTTATTCAAAAGTCTAAAAGAAATACATTCAAGTTTTTACCACTAAGTGGATTTGTTGTAATCTTTTTTTTTTTTTTTAACAACTTTAAAAGATCAGGTTAAGGGAGGAATGGCACTGGCAGGTTAATCCTGCACCTGTAGCAGTGGCATCCCTTGTGGCATCCCTTCTACTTCTTATACAACTCCATGCTGATACAACTGGGAAATCAGTGGAAGATATTCCAAGCCCTTGAACAGTGTTGCGAGGTGACAAAATCTATCCCAAAAATGGTTCAGAGGCAGACTCGTAGAAGCTCAGGAGTCTTTATTCAGTAGCCTGTGCTGACTGGTGGATTGTCCCATTGCACCGCACGTGGAAGAGGGGAGCAGTCCTGACAAGCCTGTTCAGGGGGGTTTAAGTAACAATCAGGCAATCAACTAAGAGAACATTGGTGTATGGTAGGGATCATTCAGGCAACCACAGTGTGCCTCAGTCCAGCTCCAGCTGAGTTCGGAACTCGAGAAGGGTGCGTGGATGAGGCGCAAAGAAAATGAGAGACGAGACGGACCACTACAATTCCATGATCATCGTGGACAATGCGAGAAAGTTGTCCGCTTTATTTATACAGAACCAGTCAAACTCTGGCTCAGACTTTTTACGTCATGATCAAGTGGGTGTATCCAAGGATAATTCTGCCATTTGTTTCACCTTAAAGCAGGATGTTATCCATCCTGACCCTGTGGTCAGGAAGTTCTCAATAGATGGTGCATATCAATCAGTAACACATTCCTACTACAATCCTCATTCTACAACTTAGTCTTGAATCAGTTAAGGGAGGAAAGGCATCACAGAAGGAAGGACCTAAAGATCAAAGAAAGAGAGAAAGGATAGATTCCCACTACTCCTGGGGACTTAGCACCCTTGATTAGCATATGGTCAATGAGGGCAGCCATGACAGCAATAATGAAAGGCTTTTTGGCTAAAAAACGGTATCAGCAACATCAGCTTCCAAGCTCACATTGATACTAGACATTAACTCCGCAGAGGCAGACAACGCCTAAATAGATTACAGAAATCTCAGTGGGATTGTCCAGTGTCCATGCAAAGGGAGGCGGAGCTGCATTCAGGTGATCCTAGAGATATTCGCTGCCCGGGCCCTGCTGAACAGCGGGAAGTTCCTTGCAGCCCTGCCTGCAATGGAGCAATACTCTTCACACTTTCCTGTCTTCCACACCCATCACACAGATCCCAGCATCTCCCCCTCTTTTATTATTAAGTTGGAGGGTGTGGAGTTCCCTGCGAGTGGCTTGAATCATGGAGCTCAAACATCAGAAGATGACTGGGCCAAAAAACAATACAAAAAGGAGAATAATTAGTGTGATTCCTAAATTTATAGAACATGAGTAGAAAGTCTTGTCAGAAATAAAGGATGAAAGAGATTGTAAGAATTGGTTGGTAACGCCTCCTGCAGAGAGAGCCTGAAGGTGAGAGTGAGAGATGGCAGAAATCTGGGCATGTAATTCCTGAATGCTAAGGCTGGTAGATGTGTCATTCCAAATGCCTTGGAGATGAGTTTTAACATCACTCCAAGAGACATGTGAGTCATTATAAGGGAGAGGAGTGACACAAATCCATTTGTAAATACTATGGCAAGTGGTACCAAATCTGGTCTTTAAGTGTTGAATTTCATTGCCAGTATAAATACCTGCTTCTTCTACTGTACCAAACTTGGCCTCTAAATCTGTCAATACTTTCCTATGAACTTATTGCACCAGCTGTAAGAGGTCCAATAAGGGTAACAAATGCAGTGAGACCCAAAGATAATCCACAAAGCATGGACAAAGTTGTTGAAAATAATTCCAAAGCATAAAGATCAGCATCATCATACCATGGTTCAGTTAAATTTACAAGTAACATAACATATGAGGGCCTTCTCAAGATACCAAAAGTACCAGGCATCAGGAAACAATTAAGACAATTAGTGACAACACACTTTGTACAAGTTGCAGTGTATACAGAGCCATCCCAGGAAAGCTGGAGGGAGCTTAAGGCTCCATCTTGTGACGGAGGAATGTTACTTATCAGCAGTCCTTTTGGAAGTAGCTTGAGTCCTGCACTGGGATGTCTTCAGTGGTAGAGGGTAGTCAGCAGATGTACACGTGACATGTCCTCGTGGCAGGTGTTGATCTTCTGCACATACTTGGCCTTTAAAACAGTTCCAGGTGGAAGTGTCTGTTGATCTCAGCAGGATAGCACTGAGGCTAGTGAAAGTCTTTCTGTTGTTTTGGCCAGAGGGAGGCAGGAAGGAGAGATAGCACCAGGGTTCCTCCTGGTACCTACCTCACTACTCTTCCTCTGGGCATCTGGGAAAGTGGGCTGTAGAGGCAGTCTTTGGGATGTCAGGTTTATAAATTAGCCATACCTATATAAATTCTGGACATCTATATTCTGAGAGGCCTTTTGGAGTTTTTAGAGAGGAAGTAGAAGAGAAGTGAAGGAAAAGTTAAAAATAATTATATAGATCACTCTCAGTAACAATATCAGGTGAAAACTATTAGACAACAGCTTTAGAAAATATTTGCCCAAAGGGCTAATGTTTGCTATAAATTTAAATTAAAGGTACATACTTAAATAATACATTGAAAAGGGCAAGGAGAATATAACACGAGAAACCTGGTTTAAGTGAACTGGAGCAAAAGCATATGGGTGACTAAAAAACATTTTCAATGATAGTCTGAGATTTAAATTATGTGAGCCAAAAAACAATATTAGCTTAGGACAGCACAATAGGTTCAGTAATGATCTAAGATCTTTAGACATTTTAAAATTATAAATTGGTTAGAATTACCTGTTATTAGTAGTAACATAAGTTTGCCATGGTTATTCAGATAGTTTACAAATTTGGATGGAGGAGAATACAAAATGGATTATGGTAAAGATTTTACCAAGATGGCTTCGGGAACATATATCAGACAAGTACATCTGTTCTTTAAATAATTTTTGTTACAAAAACTTTAAGAGTTAGTTAAAAGTATAGCATTTCCCAACTAGCAAACAATTTAAAAAAAAAAATTGCAATAACTCTAGCTGGGAGAGAATGGCATACAACTACGACCTATCATGTGCCCATTTCTCATCTGACCTCAAGGAACCTGAAGACAAACAATAAAACAAACACACACACATATACATTCCCCCCCCCCCTTTTTTAAACTATAGAGGACTGTAAGAGTAAAATTTCAAACAATTTTAGCAAAAAGACATACAGCAAGACAGACATAGGTGGCCACCACACTCATGCAATTTTAAATAACTAATGAGCCATGACTTCTTGTATGGACCCTAACGCAAGAAGTTGTGTTGCATCCAGCCCTCTCAAGTCCCAGATGAGTACTCAAAACAAGCAAATTTGGATGATGAGGTACCTGTATATAGGCAGAGGTCAGTGCAAATCCTGAGAGCAAGGAAGCCAGGAACCAAGGACTGGCAGCTGGGGCCGTGTTAATCGTCACGGTGGCCTCCCCAGACTACCAAGCCAGGCTCCAGAACACAGGATGGCTACTACCCTCTGACTGAGGCCTCCAAAATGTTACAAAGTGCATGAGAGATCATGTCAGATATATTTAGGATTTACTAAGGTGCCTTTATAAACCAAGCTTGGTGATAGCAGTACCCACTAAAAAAAAATTCCTAAGTGAAAAGTCAACAATGATAATTCAGTCTGAATTGAAACCCTGAGAGAAAAAATTGGTCATTACTGAAGACCCTGATTTTAGTTATCTGAGCAATATAAATTAACCCAAGATTTACTCATGTTCTAGACATATTTACAAAACTGTAAACATTTATCTTTTTCTGGCTTTTTGGCCTGCATTCTATTGTTGTTAAGCACTACCTGTCCTGAAACTTTGGAAAACACACAAATTTGAACCAGACTTCTGTTAAAAAAATGTTTTTGTAGCAGTATTTTGATATGACAGAATTTTGCTCCACTTGCTATCTGACAGTATTTTTAATATAATCCAAAAGCCTACTCAGCTGTTGTATCTATGAAATGAAACGTTTGAATTTTTAGATGCATATCAAGGATGTCAAGACTTATAACATTTAGTTGAAATAGAATCTCTTTATATAACACAACATAGATGAGATATAATTATTGGCATTAAGTGATCACTTTAAATACCTATAAAATAAGTGCATAACTTTTTTTTTTTAAAGATTTATTTTATTTCCATTACGAAGTCAGATATACTGAGAGGAGGAGAGACAGAGAGAGGAAGTGGAGCCGCCGGGATCAGAACCAGCGGCCATATGGGATCAAGGCGAGGACCTTAGCCACCAGGCCACACTGCCAAGCCCCAAGTGCATAACTTTTATCAATCTTAAGCAATGTGAACATACTGAAAGGCAGAAGCACAAAGATCACTTCAATATAGAATCTTATCATATTCTGAGACACTGCAGCAAGGTCACGTCTGGAGTTCACTGGAGCTGACTAGAAAAACTTAATCATTAATTAGATAAAAACAGTTAAGAGGAGCTGTTGTAATAACATGTGCTTTTAAAACTTTGTTGCTATAAGAGAGGATCTGATTAATTCCATGAATCAATGATGAATATTTTAGAAAATGCTGCAAACAGTATTTTTAAAGACTATGTATCTAAATATAAAGACTCGCAGATAAAAGCACATGGGTGCATTCCATACCTGGAAAAAATTTAACAGTGGATTAGATGTTACTTTTACACCAATTTATATTTGGTGTAAATGTTACACTTTTAAAGGAATGCCTTAAACAATACCTTAAGAGTTATATTCATAAAATTCAAAAATTCAATCAATATAAAAACTTAATAGAGTTAAAAAGGAGATGTTAATTATGAAAAAACATTGTTTATAAATTACAAGAGGCTAGGTATTCTTCTGTGGGTCCAGTTTAGTTTGTCTCCTACTCAGCTGCTTTTGGCTAAAAAAGGTTGGGTGTGTGAGGCTTGACAAAAGAAAAAAAAAAAAAAAAGTAAAACGTCCTGGAGAAACTGCACCTGTTGGGTGAGTAACGTAATGGAAAGGAGCGGGAGGAGGTCAGGGAGTGTACCTGCTGGAGAGGCGTGAGAGTTTGACCCTGAAGTTGCTGGGCAGGAGGAGGGACTTCTGTTGAGGATGCTTGCCTCTGCAAAATGGCAGGGGGTGGAAATGTAAATTGGACAAGAATGTCTAATTAGTTGATCTGGAATCCAAGTCAGCGAGTCCAAGCCCTGTGGGAAAATGAAAGCATTCTCCTCCTCCAGAGGTTAAGAGGAAATTGGGTCCTTTCCATTGGCCCGTAAGGACGTTTTCAAAATCTATGATTAGAGAAGCTGTTCTGTCAGATGACCATCTGTAAAGACGAAAGAAGTTGGTTAAGGAAACAAAAAAGGGTTAAAAACAAAGGGGTTAAGGAACAAATCTTTTGAAATATAACCAGATGACTTTTAACAAAATGTAAAAGAGGGTTTTTAGCTAACTGGTTTGAAATTGCATCTACAAGGGTTAAGAGTGCTATTTGTCTTGTCTGATCCTCGGATATTAAAAAAGTAAGCTGTTTGGAGCTATAAAGAATAATTATTTTATTTACATCTTTGCAAAAAAAAGCTCCTTTTTCTTATGACATCTCTTTGTAATTAAGGTGGAGACCAAAGCACAATAAGGAGTAATAATTTTTTATACAAGGAAGATGTAGCCACTCTAAAGACACTTGTTGTCATAAGCATCCAGTTGGAATATGAAGAGTAGGTAGTGTAATTAATTGCCAAGGAAGATACCAACTTTCAATTAGCATTTCCACAGTCAATATCAGGTTTTAAGTCTGTTACTCTTCTATAGACACAGCTTGGGTAAGATAATGCTGTCTTTTAAACCTCTGATTGTTCAGGGCCCGAGACTGGCCCCGCCAGGAGTTTCCTGACGACAGGCACTGGCCATCATGATCAATTTTAGATTTACATTTGCATACTTTTGCCCAATGTAAACCTCTATGACATTTAGGACTTATCTTAAGGCATTGATCCTTAGCAGTATTGGTGCCACATTTTTGAGCTAAAGGAGACGCTGTTCGGCATTGTTTTGGAAGGTGGCTGGGTTTCCCACAATTAAAACTTTTAGCATTCATTTGCTTCTGAATAGCAGTGGTTTGAAACTCTGCAAGGTGAGCAGGATGTTTGAAAGTCCCTGTTACCACAGGCCTTTAGATAACCCATAACTTGTTCACCAGATTTTTGGGTAATTGATTTCCTACAATCTTTCCATGTATGTCCCAATTTGCCACAATTATGACATTTAAATCTATTTTGCTTTAACCTAATGCTTAATGTAGCAGTCAACATTTTGGTTTTGTACCTTTCAGAGACAATATCCATACATGTTCTCATTACTTGGGGGGCCCAGGACAGGGCCCGCCTCCCGTTTCCCTGCATCTGACCCTGTGCAGACTGATTACTCAATTTAGATTGACTGCGAGGCAATAGAACTGTTCCATTCTTGTGGAATTTAGACTGACAAGCCTTTTGCCAATGAAATCCCTTCTCACACCGTGGAGAGACAGTGTGAGAAATATTTAAATTGGGTTTAGGAGTGTCCCTATGAGTTTTTTCCTGTTTGAAATTTTGGGATGAGTTTCTGGCAGGACAGCTATGGCTAAAATGCCCTACTCCACCACAAGATTAGCAATCGTTTCTTTTTTGATTTCTTTGCCTCTTTTTTTTTTTTTAAAGATTTTTTATTGTTATTGGAAAGCCGGATATAGAGAGAGGAGGAGAGACAGAGAGGAAGATCTTCCGTCCGATGTTTCACTCCCCAAGTGAGCTGCAACGGGCCAGTGCTGCGCCGATCCGATGCCGGGACCAGGAACTTCTTCCGGGTCTCCCACGCGGGTGCAGGGTCCCAAAGCTTTGGGCCGTCCTCCACTGCTTTCCCAGGCCACAAGCAGGGAGCTGGATGGGAAGTGGAGCTGCCGGGATTAGAACAGGCGCCCATATGGGATCCCGGGGCTTTCAAGGCGAGGGCTTTAGCTGCTAGGCCACGCTGCCGGGCCCTTGATTGCCTCTTATGTTCTTTAAAATTTGAATGGCAGTTTGACCCCGAAGAGCTGCAGCAATAGTTAACCCTTGCATATAAGATGGAGTTACTTCAGCACAAGCTCGAACATAGTCTGACAAATTTCCTGTCCTTCTCACTGGCTGAATTAAGGTTTGGCAAGTTGGAGTAGCATTTTCAAAAGCTAGCTGTTTAACTATGAGATCTGTAGCTGTATTGTTAATTACTGTCCGGCTCACCGCTTCTGTGAGTCTAGCTACAAAATCTTCAAAAGGCTCTTCAGGCTTCTGCTTAACATTTAAAAAAAACCTGAAGACTTTTGACCTGAAGACGGCAGGCGTTTCCATGCTCCTAATGCCAGGGGGGAGAGTAAGTTGTTCTGAAACACCAAGATGAGTGCCCTGTCCTAAAAGCATGTCTAAGGTAAAAGAAGGTTTGCCACGCCTCACAGATTCACGAGACTTTACTTCTGCCTTAACTAATTCCTCATATTCCATAAACCAATGGCAGAGAGTCCAGTATCCCATTGTCAAGACATATCCAAAAGTTTCAGTGGGAGTCCATCCTCGATCCAGAAGTAAAGATGCACACTGCACCATATGCTCACATCTGGACATGTCAGTCTCCAGTACAGAGTCTCCAGTACTGTAAATCCCTCCAAGTGAAAAGCCACAAAGCAAAACCAACAAAACAGAAATTTACAATGCTATGAAGTTAAACAACATTTCACTGGATATGATGATCTCCATTACACAGTTGCTCCACATCCCCTTAAATGAAAAGCCACAAAACAAAATAAAGAACAGGAAGAAAAAAAGGAATTAACAACACCGTGAAGTTAAATAACATGCTACTGAATGACTAATGTGTTGCTGAAGAAATGAAAAAGAAAATCAAGAACCTTCTTGAAGAAAATCATGCTACTATATGATCTAGGAGTCATTGAAAAATTTAATCATAAGAAAGTGCTTTGAAAAGATGAAACTAACAAAAAAATCAAAATCCATGAGATATAGTTTCTGCTGATCTTTGTTGGTGAGATATGTCTCCTGTAGGCAACAAATAGATGGGTTTTGCTTTTTAATCCAGTCTACTAATCTATGACATTTGATTGATGTTTAAAGCCATTTACATTCAGGGTTAATATGTATGGGTGGTACTTTGGTCCTGTCATTTCATCAATGGGTTGTTCATTGGTTTAGTCTTCTGTTGTTATTTTACTGGGATGTTCTTCACATTTGCCTCTGGTTTTGGTGGATGCTATTATCTGGAATATGTCGCTCCATTCTCTTCTTGCCTGTAGAGTTTCCTGTGAGAGATCTCCTGTGAGTTTAATTGGCATTCCTTTCTATGTCAGTTGATTTTTTTTTCACGTGCACATCTAAGTATCTTTTCCTTCTGTTCGATTGAAAAAAGCTTGATGATCATGTGTGGTTGTGAAGATCATTTGGGGGTTCTGTGCCCCTCCTGTATGTTGTTTCCCAATTCTTTCTCCAGATTAGGGAAATTTTCCCTTATTATTTCATTAATTAAATCCGTTTTTAAGCCCAGCTTCTCTTTCTGCACCTTCTGGAACTCCCATAACTCTTATATTTGGCCTTTCAATACTTGAATGCACTTTTTTTTTCTTTTTTGCATGATTCAGCTCCGCTTCCAGCTTTTTGTTTATTTCCCCTGGTGACAGAAAATATCTTCTAATTCTGAGACTCTTTCTTCTGCTTAATTCATTCTATTTTGGAAGCTCTCCACTGCACTTTTAATTTGTTCCACCATATTCATTATTTCTGATATATCAGCTTTAATTTGATCCACTCCCAGTGTGACATATTTTTTAAATTCCTTGAACACCTGTAGTATGTGCTTCTCATTGTTGCTAAGAAGCTTTATAACAAGTGTTTTGAATTCTGTGTCACCCATTTTCTTGATATATTCCTCAGTTAACTCTGAGGTTGGCAAAGGCTTGCTCCTTTGCAGGGGAGTCTTCAGTAGTACTCATTGTGCTCTGTCTCTTCTTTTGCTCTTGGTCAATGTACTTCTGGTTAGCAGAATCTTCTCTTTGGGGCAGGTTTCCAAGCTGTGTCACCCACAGGTCTCCAGTTTGATTTTACTTATTCCAGTTGGTACACGGTTCTTTGTTTTCAATCATTTGTGCCACTCCCTCCAACAAGTTTCAGATCTGGGTTTTTATGCTAGACCTTGGTCTCAGTAGCCCAGCTCCTGGCTCAGCATCCCACCTCCTGTGATCCTGCGCTGTTGTTTGCACGTTTCTCCCAGTTCCGCTTTGCGCGGTTCCCAGGATGATAGTGCATGCATAGCTCACTGCTGTCCCTGCAGTGTCAAAGCTTTTGCCACACTGTACAAAATGGTGCCTGATGTGAAAATCTTGGTATTCTTGATCTGCTGGTCATTAGGTCTGGGGGCTACCTGGACCTATTTTTCGTGGAACCTGAAGGATGCCACATCGTTGCAATTCACTGAGCCAGAAATGAGTTTGCTCCCAGCTTAGTGCATGTGCAGTTCTGTCCCATAGTCATTGCCTCCCTACATAAGATGGCAGCCGATTTGGTTCTAGTGGGGGTTGGGGCTGTGAAATCCACCCTGTTCCCATACCACCTGTTTTGGATCTGCTGCTCTGTCTCTGCTCCTGGTCAAATCCAATAGAACAGCAGGATGATGCAGTTCTTTGTCTGGGTTTACCTCCTGAGCTCCTGGTGAATTCCCCTTCCCACCTGGTTGCTGGTGGTGTTCCCGGCCACCGGTGGAGTTCAGATCGCTACTTGCTGAATGCCACTGGCATATCGGTTTTTGCAGCACCACACCATTATCTTTGCTGCTTTCCTGTGTCTGTCAGTCTCTAGGTGCCCCTCTGATGTCAGTCTGTCCTCTCCTATTTCCTGGAATGTGCCCTCTCTGCCTCACCCTGGTTAATGTTTCTCTGTCTGTTTAAATGTGTCCTCACCCTGTTCCACCTTCTTGATTCTCTGAGCCAGGAGCTTCTTCTGGATCTCCCTTGTGGATGCAGGGTCCCAAGGCTTTGGGCCATCCTATATTGCTTTCCCAGGCCACAAGCAGGGAGCTGGATGGGAAGTGGAGCAGCAGGGACTTTAGCCAGTGCCCATTATGGGATGCCTGAACCACAGGCAATGGTTTAGCTTACTAGGCCATAGTGCCAGTTTCCACTTAAAGTTTTCAATTATTTTGTCAGGCCACTCAGTGCAACTTTGGGTTGTCAACCAATGAAAGGCCCAAACTGCACTTTTGCGTTTTCAGAGTAGTGATTTTTTTAGTACTTTGTAGCAGATCCAGTTAGTGAATACAGAGAAAGTAATGGCTGTCACAGGCTAGCAATGGGCCTCCTACTGATACGTGGTTTTCTTTGGGAGTGATGAAAATGTAGTGATATTAAAAGGTGGGAACTTTGGGTAGTGGGGCCTTTGATCACAGTGTCCTTAGGAGATGTCGCATAAAGTATGCTTTCCCCATGATAAAAGGATCATGAACAAAGGGCCCTTACCAAAAACCAAATCCTTCAGTAACTTGACTTTGGACTGTGCAGTTTCAAAAACTGTAAGAAATAAGCTCTGCTTCTTATAAACCACCCACTCTGTAGTATCTTATTACAGCAAATGAACTAAGACAAATATTGATGATTGTGCAACTCTGTGAATAACTAACAATCAATTGTACATTTTATTTTTGTGAATATATATTTGAAAGGTTGAGTTATAGAGATGGAGGGAGAGACAGGCAGATCTACTATTTGCTGACTCACTTCCCAAATAGCCACAACTGCCCGAGCTGAGCCAGGTCAAACCCAGGAGCTTCTTTCAGGTCTCCCATGTGGGTGCAGGTGGCCAAACATTTGGACCACATTTGTTGCTTTCCCAGGCCACAAGCAGGGAGCTGGATGGGAAACAAAGCAACTGGGGCTCAAACCGGTACCCACATGGGGATGGCAATATCTCAGGTAATGCCGCAATGCCAGCCCTGAATTGTTCATCTTAAATGAGTGAATTTTACAATATGTAACAACCATTTCAATTTCTTAAAAAGTACTTGTTTGATAAGACAACAGATAACAGTATATGAAAGCACATGCAATGCATCATGCCTGTGTTCAGCAGTAATTCTCCAGAATAACTTGTGAGCTAATTCTTCACTACTGTAACAGAATTGTGAATGGATAACCTGACCACTGCCTCACAGACAGTAAAACATGCCTTGATAGTAACCTCAGTTTTGTCATTTCTTTTGTTGTGAAACTGGTTATTTCATCTGGCATTTTCACTGTTTAGTAACGGGCAGGTGCAATAGTGTAGCAGGAGAAACCTCTGCCTACTAGTGTCAGATCCCACATGGGCTCCTGTTCAAGTCCCAGCTGCTCCATTTCCCATCCAGCTCCCTGCTTGTGGCCTGAGAAAGCAATCGAGGACGGCCCAAAGCCTTGGAACCCTGCACCCGTGTGGGAGACCTGGAGGAAGCTCCTGGCTCCTGGCTTCGGATCAGCTCAGATCTGGCCTTGCAGCTATTGGGGAAGTAAACTAAAAGATGAAAGAATGAAGTCTCTATCTCTCCGACTTTCTCTCTGTAACTCTGACTTTTAAATAAATAAAACAAATAAATCTTGAGTGTCCAGTAAGAAAGTTATTCAGGTATCTGGTGTGCCATGGAGGTAGATATTGACCTTTTGATATCATTTAAATTGTATTCTATGTTGCCATTGTGGTTTAATCTCTTGCTATTTTATTTGTGTGTCTTTCTAATCTTCACTTTTATATTTCCAGTTTACATCCTATCCCATTCTATTAAGTGTTTTTCTTAGGGAGTTTTTCATATGTTAACTATATTACCTTTTCTACTACACATTCTTCTAATTTCGTCAGTTTGTCTTATGTTCTACAATTTTATTCTTGGTAAGTTCTTAAATACAAAGAGGTTGACTGCTTTTTTTCTATTTTAAAATATATTTATTTGTTTTCATTGGAAAGACAGATTTACAGAGAAAAGGAGAGACAGAGAAAGATCTTTCTCATCTGCTGATTCACTCCCTAAGTGACTGCAATGGCCAAAGACAGGAGGCAGGAGCCAGGAACCAGGAGCCTTTTCTGGTTCTCCCATGAGGGTACAGGGTCCCAAGGCATTGGGCCGTCCTCAACTGCTTTCCCAGCCCACAGGCAGGGAGCTGGATGGGAAGTGCAGCAGAAGGGATATGAACCGGCGCCCACATGGGACACCAGCACTTGTAGGTGGCAGATTAGCCTGTTGAGTCAACATTCTGGTCCCAGGTTGGTTGATATTTTCAGTGAATAAAGAACTGTGTGTGTTAATCTGAGTAATCTGTCCCAAAGTCTGAGCATGTGATTTTCTTTTGGTGTCACAGGGTTTTGGCCTGCATCCCTTAGAAAACTATCCCTTTTATGTTAGTTCTATGTTAGTGTTCTCTGATAGAGTATAATAATGAGAGCCCATGTTGTGGTACAGTGGGTTAAGCCCTTGCCTGTGATGTCATCATCCCGTATCTCTACTTCCAAACCAGCTCCTTGTTAATGTGCCTGGGACAGCAGGAGAAGATGGTACAAATACTTGGGCCCATTCAACCTCGTGGAAGACCTGGCTCAGTTCTGGCTGCATTGCCATGTGGGCAGTACCCCAACGATGCAAAATGTCTCTTCCTCTTTCTGTAACTGTTTCGAATAAAAAATATAAGTTTTTAAAAGTGAAAATGGCAGAAAAAGCTGAAAAGCAAATGTAAGCTGGTAAACAGTTGTATAAGAAACCACTTTAGCTGTTGGATCACACAGATGGCTTCCCACAGTGCAAGAAGTGCCAATCATCTGCAGGAGCTCCAAAATGCAATCATTCAAATGACAGCAATGTCTTACAAAGACTTAGAGCTGGGAACCCTAGCTACAGTCTCAGGTGCGGCAGCTTGTCTGAGTGCGAATTGATCAGCATCTTCTCCCACTTCTGCCAACCATGAGAGATAACTCTGCTCCCTAGCCAGCCCAGCAGTGGTTTGCTCAATGGGCTGTGCTTCTTGGCCCTGTGCCTGCACCCATTTATGGGGCAAGACTGGAGTTCAGCAACCTCTTAAATTCTTCAATCTCAAGTGCTACAATCTGGCCGATTCTGATTTTCTGTGTTGTCCTGAGAGGAAGAAGGGCTCCTGGCGTCATCAGCTAGAAGCTTCCTCTCTGCCACTCCCATGAATTGTATCAGGCCACCAGGGCGGCTGAGGCCTGTCAGGCCGTGGGGTAGGTGCTCAATCAGCCAGAAACTGGAGACGTTCTCCAGGTTTTTCATCCTTCCGGGATTAACCGAGCACCTGCGTGAACTCAGTGCCGGTGCCTTCCTCCTCGCCGAAAGGGTAGCTAAGGCGCACAGGACGGATGCAGGAGTGGGCGGGTTTACGGGTGGGGGTAAGAGCGGCAGTGGGCGGGGCGTGGGCGGGGCGTGGGCGGGGCTCCTCCCTCGGCCTCCCGCCGCGCAGCCTGCGGGGTGGTGACAGGCCTAGAAGCGCCAAGTCCCTGCCACCTCCGCAGACTGCGCGGCGGCTCAGGCCTGGGCCCTCGCACTTGCCGCGGTGTTGGCTCCCGCAGCCCCGCGTCCAGGCCTCTGCGAGATGACGCTCAAGGCGAGCGAGGGCGAGGGAGGGGGCAGCATGCGCTCGGCGCTCTCTGACCTCTACCTGGAGCACTTGCTGCAGAAACGCAACCGGCCAGAGGTGAGCGGGCCCGGGGAGTCTTCTGGGTGCGGGGCCAGCCTGATCAGCCTCCTTTGGGACTTGCTTTGCTCACGGCCCTGTCTCCGGGAGGGTGCGTCCCCGGGGAGCTTGTCCCTGAGGGTCTTGTTCCCGGGATGGAGGCCCGCAGTAGCAATCAGGGTAGGGGCTCGGCGAGCGTGCGCCGGGATTCGTGCGGGACTCCCGAGTGCAGTGTATGCGAGGAACGTCCGCAACATACCAACCTGGAGGCCGAGGCCACGGCCAGCACAGAAGGCTCTTTAAGGTTAAAGAAAACTTAGCCGTGGACTCGAGTCCTACAGCAGACATACTTCAAGAGCACATTCCTGAGCAGGGCTGCCCGGTGACTGCCGAGGCGCCTGGGTTTGGGTCAACAGGCAGGGGAGCCAACTTCTGCTTGGAAAGTGCTCACTCACTCTCCGGGTGCAGTCAGGCAGGTTTCTCTGTGCTCCCCTCTGGGCAGCCCGCGTGCGCTGAAGGGTGGGAACAAGAATGCAGATCTGGGAGGTGAAACTGCGCGGAGAATTCCAGAGAGGGTCAGTAAATAGCTGTTACCTTTGTCTTCAAAGGCGTCATCAGGGCAGATGGTTTTTCTCTGTTGTGTAGCAGGTCTCTAGCACATTCAGTGCCTTACAATGCTGTAAGCATTTTCTTGATCTCATCTACCTACGGGTGTGGATGGAAGCCAGCAAGCTGGTTGCCAGGGGAATCTCTCAGGCAGGGGCACAGCCACACGGATGGTCTCTTCCTTCCTGTACCCTTCAACCAAGCAGTGTAGCTTGGAGAGTTTATCAACACAGATGCACACACAAAGATCATACAGACACACACATGTGTACACTGACGAACCAACACCAGAATACCATCCGATTGTGTTTAAAACCCTACTTCCTCTGCTTCTTTCAGGTTAATGATGTTCAGACTCAGTTCTTTAGGTAGCTAATAAGTGGCTCCTCACAAATGTTGGTTGGATTAATTAATAAACTGAAAGATGGGCTTTTACAGTGACTTTCCAAATTCAAAGAAAAGTACACCAAAGATCAGTAAAAGAAGTGGGTCTTTAGAAGCAACTGGATGGTATCCTGGTCTTGGTATGTATCTGTGATAATTAGCTCTATATGTATCTATAATTGATAAATGAAAAGGAAGACATTAGAGTGACTTTTGGAGGTTTTGCTATGTAATGTACACCACTAAAATCACTTGGCTCCCCATAACCTTGGACATGTGATGTTTCTTCTTCCACACTTGAGTGTACTTTCTTTTTTGTTTGTTGTTGTTGTTGTTTATTTTTACAGGACAGGCAGATTTGCAGAGAGAAGGAAAGACAGAGAAAGAGATCTTGCATTCACTGGTTCACTTCCCAAATAGCTGTAATGGCTGGAGCTGAGCTAATCAGAAGCCAGGATCCAGGAGCTTCTTCTGGGTCTCCCACGCAGGTGCAGTGTCCCAAGGCTTTGGGCCATCCTCGACTGCTTTCCCAGGCCACAGGCAGGGAGCTGGATAGGAAGTGGAACACGCAGGACACGAACCGGTGCCCAAATGGGATCCCAGCTCTTGCAAAGGGAGGTTTAACCTACTGGGCCATCATACCGGACTCACTTGATTTCACTTTGTGGAATTTATTTTGAACCGTTTTATTGAGATATATTTACATATAATAAAATTCACCAGTTACTTCTGTGCAGTTTGATGAATATACAATCATGTAGCTACTACTATAATCGTGAACAGATTTGCATTATTCTAGAAAGTTCCCTAGTAGTCTTTGCCATAAGTCTCTGTCTACCTGGAGCATGGCAACCACTAATCTATCACCATACGTTTGTCTTGTTTAGAATTGTGTATAATTGAATAATAAAAATGTGTAGTATTTTATGTCTGCTGCCTCATCTGTGAAATATTATGTGCTATTTTCAAAAGAGGTCCTTTGATTACTACAGCAATTCTGTTTGCATACTCTCTGAGGAAACAGCAGGTTTCATTGGGCTGTGAGTTTATCCTACAATATCATACATAATTATATAATTTGTTTATGGTCTTACTCAAAAATTTAAATAAGATGGACTATGGAAAATTGCTAACCCCTTGAATAAAATAGCATGCTGATCTACCAAGGTGCACATCACCATGGTGAGGGCAACTCGAGGTCCCCTTTCCCTCTGGGAGTTTTACCACTCTTGGCTGCAACACGAGGCTCTGACTCATTTGCTGTGTGGCTTTCGGCAAGCTGCTGGAGGGCTCTGCGCCTTAGGTTTCTCTTCTCTCTGCATTGATTCTTAGGATATCAGCTGCAGCACTATGCCACTTTCTGATGCAATAATGATTGAAGATGTATGAAGTAAATAAGGCGAGACACACATGTACAGATTAAGGTAGCAAGGCAGGGGGCTGCAGTAGAGGCAGTGTCGCTGGACCCTACATTTTGCTGTATTCAGTATGGGTAACTAGCATTCCAGGTGGGCACTAAGGTTGTTGTTGAATGCCTGACATCGGCATACCTGTGAGCTGGGTCTGGGGGCAGGTTGGGATGAACTAAGCTGTAGCACCCATGGGTGTGCACAAAGCTGATGGTTTGAGGAACAGACCAGGCTAGGCTGCAGTACATGCCAACACATGAAAACTGGAGCTAGGGGCAGGCCTGGTGGGTTTATTGTGGGTTTGCTCCAAGTAGGCTACAACACCCACTGATGTGCATAAAGACCAGGCCTGTGGTGTGCTGGTCTGAGCTAGGCCACAACACCCATCACTTCACATGACAGATGAGGCAGGATGTAGAACTGACCTGGCAGGTGCATTCATAGGTATGTGTGTTGGCTGGTGTGGGTGACAGATTGAACCTGACCCTGCACTAGCTGATATACACAAGAATCAAGTCTGAGGTCACCTCAGGTGAAGTTTTTTGAGGGACTCCCCAACTAGATGGTTGGACTCAAACCCAAGCCACAGGGAAAAATCACAATATATGTGGTACGACCTTAGAGTGCATGTGTCAGGCCTGGACCTCCTCAGTTGCTGCTCCTTGTGCAGTGGTCAGCATGCCCAGATGCACACGGGAGACATGATGGCCGACTCATCTAGGCCAGCTGGGGACATTGAGTATCTCCTCAGACGATGGAACCACTCTCCTGGCCAAGATTTGCAGCAAGTGTCTGGGTCTGTGGATGCACTGAGGTGGATATGGTCAGCCAATAGACCTTGGGAAGATCTCTCAACCCTGGAGCAATGAAAGCAACAACTTTTCAGAACTATCAAAACCACTCAAATAACATCCTCAGAACATTCTTCCCCATATCAGGGTCTCTAAGGTAGCATCACATGGCTGTCCCCTATTTCTAGATGCTAATGTAGTTTGACAGCAAGGAGTGGCTCCCGTCCCTCACCCTCCCACCCTCACCCCTGCCCAACAGGACACAGGAGAAAAAAAATTGAAACACCTGTTCTACTTACCTTCCTGCATACCTTGACCTTCCTCACCCTAATCAGAGATCCACATGGCTGTGCATCCCTTGAACTATGTAAACAACATTCAAAAAGTAAATAGTTAAAGAAACAAGAATGACGAATCTTATTTCCAAAGTTGACTAGGGGTGGAAGTGGAGAGTATGTGGCGCTAGAAGTGGAAGCAAAGGAAATAAAATCCTGAATTAGGGAACCAGAAGATAACTTTCATAACTTGAAATTTTCTTCTCTGGTTTTTCACTTTTTTCTTTTTTTTCTTCATATGAAAAAGTATATGTAAGCAAAACACCCGAGTAAGTTTTTCCTGAGAATTTTCCCTGCGAAGCCTTTTCTGCTTTATCCCCTCCACCCCTCCATAACATGCAGCAGCAGCTTCAAAAATTCTGTCGAAGCAACATGTTATTTGTGCCCCTGACACAAGGCTACCTCACAGACACTCCAGTCTGCCCTTTCACTCCTGAAGCCTGACACTTGGACAGCTTTCTTAATCATTTTGTGCTTCTGGATGTTGAGCATAAATGGGAGTGTGAGTGACATGGCTGCCATTATCTGCATACAAGTGGCTGAGTTCAATGGCGGGCAGTGTGGGGAGTCAAGAACAGGTACCTGGGTTTGCAGTCCTGTGTTTCTTCTCTGTACAACTTGGTTTTCCTGTTTTTCTTGAGTAGAGGAGAAGCCTTTGCTTGTGTACACATTGCACTGGGCAGATAAAGTCATCGGAGGCTTGACCTTTACATGGGTTCTTAGACCTTTCCGCTCTCCCCAGTGCTTATCATGTAGTTAAACAGTGCTAATCTCTTTAGAAAACCTTGAAGCGCTCTTAGTTTTATCACAGTTTGTCTCTCTTCCCTCCACCTCCCCCCTAAAAATGGCCCGGGACATTGCCATTGCAGGGAACTGGGCTTCGCTAGTTGGGTCAGGCTGCCAACTTCCACACTCCACTGTCTCCTGTTACTACACCCTCTAGCTTTCCCTGTGGCAGTCGTTGGCCAAGAGCTCAACTGTGAGCTAAGACAGTGTCCTTTTTTTCTGGTTCTATTACTGGTTCTTAATGCAACTGTAGTTGCCCCTGCTCTGTTCAGCCCCACCACTGCTCACCCCCTGCCAAGTTTGTTTTTAAAGTTCAACTTCCTTTGAGCAACTGCCTCTGTCCTTTGAACCCCGGTGCAGATGTTTCCTCTGAAGGGGGATTCACAGAGGCAGGCGTAGCCTCCCAGCAGTCTGCGGTAGTAAAGGCCAGAGGCTGCAGGGCAAGGCCATGATTGGAGTTGCAGATGAGTGTTTACCCCTATTCCTACTGAGTTGAAGGTCTCATCCAAAACTTTCAACCTTGCTTGCTGTTGGCTGGGGGCAGACCTGCAATAGCACGGAGGCCTTTTGTGTCCACTGGAGATGGCAGGAGACAACTTTGAGGGTTACTTGTAAAGTTTGTAAAGAAGCCTTTTGTGAAATGGAATCAAGATAGATTCCATTTCTTATTTGGTCTTTATTGTTTGTTCAGTGTTGCTCCTGCTATTCCTGTAAAGTGAGATCGCAAAGAAGCTGGCCCTCCATTTTGGAGAGTTTCAGAAACACATGGGCAAGTTCATGGTAGGAAAACTGCTTTGCTTTTGGAAGCCTTGTTCTTGGGAACTGCTTTTCAGTTACTGTGCTAGAGGTTTTAGTTTTTCTTAGTCATCATTTGCAGCTGCTGGTGAGTGGTAGTGACTCTTAGTCATCGTGAAGCAGGATGTCTGGCTGGATAAGCACATTTGTAAGACCAACCTCTGGGATAGCAGCTCTTGAACTTTTCTGGCGAGAACACGCTCTACTTCTAGTAAAATTTGCTGAGTCCTTCATTTTAAAGGCTGACATGGTAAAAAGCAATCAGTGTAATAAAGCTGAATAAGACAAATACAAGGTAAGGGTGACAATTTATCTTTGATTTAGCTACATGGTGAACACCTGATGATGTTGCATGTATATTTTCCCCTGCTTTCAGAGGTCACTTTGTGTTCTGTGGATTAAGACTTGCTGCTCTTCTGTTTTCTAGAACATTATGTAAGGCTGTACCAAGATTGGAGACACAGGCAAGTCATCCTAAGTGGACATGTAGTTACCAGATCGCAGTGCTTTGAATTTACGTTTCTCCGTAGTGGCTAATCACGTGCCATCCTTACGGTTCCACTGGTGAATATTGAACATTCGTTTTTTAGAAAATACGTTTTTATATTTGAATATAAGAGTCACAGGGAGAGAGAGAGAGAGAGAGAGAGAGAGAGGGAGATTTTATCCACTGGTTCACTCCCAGAATGGCTGCAACACTATGCAATGCCAGCCACTGAGCATTCTTTATGTATTTTAGATAGTACTCTTTCATAGAATATGTGACTTTCAAATGTTTTTTCCCAGTCTGTAGTTTGCATTTTTATTATCTTCACATGGGTTTTCATGTGAAAACCAGAAGATTTTAATTTTGACATGGTCCAATTTGCTGCCAGTTGCCAGGATTCTGCGGAGCCTTAGACTGCAATTATTTTCACAGTTTTTCTTTTCTTTTAAAGCTGTATTGTTTTACATTTTACATTTAAGTCCATTTTTAGGTTTACGTCAGCATTTGTTTATAAATCTATTTTGGAGTTCTCTTTTCTGCTGCATTGATTCTTCTTATTTTATAATTTCTTTTCAGAATTATTTTTAGCTATTCATGATCTATGCCTTTTCATCATGTTTCTGATTTTTTAAAGGTTAAGTTGTCTAGAGCTGCTTAAAGTATAACCTATGTGTTCAGGTGAGTGAAAACAGTCAAATGTGAGAAAAATAATGCCCACATGCATACTGGTGGCATGCCAGTGGCAGTGAGGGACATTAGAGCCAGGACCACCTAGAGAGCAGGTGCCTGACCTTTTAGGGGGTTTTATAACTCAGAGTCTCTTGATTTTTTACTAAACAGAACAAAAATACGTGGCCAAAATAAACTAGCTGTGTGGACCATTAGCCTGTAAAAGATTGTTATTAGTGGCCCTTTCCCTTCACTGCCTCTCTGTTTTTCTCTCTCAAGTTCTAGAATCTATTATGTGTCCCTTCATGTTGTCATGGTACTAACACAATCTGTCCTTTAACTATAATTGCTTCATGATGTGTCATATGGATTCTAAAAAGTGGAAACCAGATCTTGTTTGGAATGGCACAATGCCCAACTAATTTGTTTTCTTTCCAGCCAACTTTCCCCAACTCTAGCCAATGAGAAGACTAACTCGTCCCCTGCGAAAGTGACTTGAAAGTGGAGCTCATGGTCAGAGTGGCAGCTGTTCCATGTACCTTGCAACCCTGATCCTCACTTATTTCAGGGATTCGCAGCCCTGAGCCCATTAACCCGTTGTGTCCTGGTACCGTTCTCCCCTCAGCAGATTCCTCCGCTGTGCTCCTTAATCAATGATGGGTCCCCCCCATCTACTTTCCATCTTCCAGAAAATTACTGATAGTTGTCATACTTCTTGAAACTATCTTCTTTTTTTGTGTGTTTCTATTTCCCTCCTACTCTTTACTGTCATTTTAACCAAGTGTGTTGAGGAGGGGGGAGGGAGTCCCAGGGAGATATGCTGCAGAACTTGGACTGCCAGCTTGACCCAGAGTCACAACCCCTTTGAGAAAATTCCATCTTTCCCAGGAAAAGCACTGTGGTTGCAGAGCTTGCAGGAATCATAAGCTTTCCTTAGAGGCATCCTTCAGCAGTTAGTAAAACATCCAGGGTTCACACTCTGACAGTGTGTGCATTTTTCCTAAAACATTTGCACCAGATTTGCAACTTCTGCTTTTGTCTTTCATTAAGTCTTTGATTAAAGTAATGCCAGCACACAGTACATAATTGTAAAGTTACCAGAGGGTATGTAGTGGAAATAATTTCCTTCATCCATCCTTCCACAGAAGCAACCGGATAGACTAGACATTTATAAGCACACGTAAATATCTTCATTTTTATGTGGCTGCCTTTTCTCACATTGGAGTTGTATGAAATTCTGGTTTCCACATACAATCCTGTCTTAGCCAACCTGCTCTGTTACAGTACTACCATGTGACTGACCATCATGTGAGTTTTTAAAGTCTTACTTGCTAGACAAGGCAGTTTCTCTTTTTCAGTACTTCCCTTTAGTGACATCACTTAATGACAAATACTATTTTTAAACCTCACCATCTTATCAAACTTTCTATTGAACCTCAGAAAACATGTAGTACTTGAAAATAAAAAGGCAACCCCAGGCTGTCCCTTCTCTAACTGGCCAGACTGACTTTGCTTTAGCGGGTTTTTCTTTTTTTCCTGAGGTAGATGGGGAAATTATTCAGATTTCTACTTGACCTTCTCTGTTGTGATAGTTCTGACTCCAAACTACTTGGCTCTGTTTTTTTAATATAAATTTTATTTTTTATAATGATTACATGGTTGATCATGGTGGGAAAGATGAAGGTTTAGGGAAAATTGGGTGAACTCATTGCTTCCAAATTTGCTACTTCTTGTTGTTTCTGGGGTACCAGTAGAGACAAAGGGGGAAGCCACGCACGACTTTCCACCTGTCGCAGTCCCCAGGGATGAGGAACCGCCACCTCATATCAACCCAGAGCCTCCATGTGGACATATTCCGAGGGTTCTGCCCAAGTGGTTTGGATAGTTCTGCATTGCTGTCAGTTTCACCCTCCCAATGCCCATTGGCTGACATAGTAAGCCTCACGTCCCCACTCACCAAGATTTTTTGCTGTCATTGTTTGTTTGGGGCGGTTGTCCAGTTTTTTCTGTTCTCCTTCTTCTGCTACTGCACCAAATGAGCTGCCATATTCTCCTTTTACAACAAGGTCTGTGACCCCTGCTCCACCTTTTTCATTCAGTAGGATGGACATGTTCTTGCAGGTGAGTCCAAGGACCCTAGCCAGGTGTCCCAAGCCCGCCACCCACCCCTGAGGCTCACAAACCCAGCAGCCACGTAGTAGGCCCTGGTGGTGGTAGACAAGCATTTGAGAAGTGAATCGGTGAATAGAGATTCTCTCTCTGTTTTTCTCCCCTTTTCCCCTTCCTCCCTCCCTCCCTCCTTCTTCTTAACTAAATAAAAACACATTTTGCAAAATGTCAAGGTCAAGATAGGTATTTAGCCTAGTGGTTAAGAAGCCAATTCATGCCTGCATCCTGGGTTTGATGGCCAATTGCAGCTCGTGCAGATCCTGGAACACAGCAGGTGCTGGAGCAAGTGGCTGGGTCCCTGACACTCACACAGGAGAACTCAGTAGAGTCCCTGGCTCTTGAATTTTGCCTCGGCTGTTGCAGGCATTTGAGGATAAGCCCACAGATTAAAACAAAAACAAAGCAAAACAACCTCTCTCTTTCTCTTTGTCTCCACACTTA
Source organism: Ochotona princeps (assembly GCF_030435755.1). Taxonomy (NCBI): domain Eukaryota; kingdom Metazoa; phylum Chordata; class Mammalia; order Lagomorpha; family Ochotonidae; genus Ochotona; species Ochotona princeps. The sequence goes on along the minus strand of NC_080865.1, from coordinate 107,168,018 downwards.
TTCCCCCACCCCCACCAAGGTTCTCAAATGAATTTTTTTAAAGATTTATTTATTTTTATTGCAAAGTCAGATATACAGAGAGGAGAGACAGAGAGGAAGATCTTCCGTCCGATGATTCACTCCCCAAGTGAGCACAATGGCCGGTGGGCGTCGATCCAAAGCCGGGAACCAGGAACCTCTTCCGGGTCTCCCACGAGGGTGCAGGGTCCCAAGGCTTTGGGCCGTCCTTGACTGCTTTCCCAGGCCACAAGCAGGGAGCTGGATGGGAAGTGGAGCTGCCGGGATTAGAACCGGCGCCCATATGGGATCCCGGGGCTTTCAAGGCAAGGACTTTAGCCGCTAGGCCACACCGCCGGGCCCAATTTTCAACCATCTTTTACCTCTAAATGTTTTTTATTTTCTGAGAACAATAGCATTCACAAAACTGAACATTCAGTACTGATAATAATATTATTACGTAGTACACTGTATTTACATTTCATCAGCTGTCCCGAATAATGCGTTTACAGCTATACATTTTCCCCCAGAACAAGAGCTAACCTCTGTAGTCCCACATAATTCAGAGAACATACTCAGCCTTCCTTTGTCTGCCATGAACTTCACTTTCTCAAAAAAGTTTTAAAAATTCATTTGAGAGGGCCCCCGCGACGTGGCCTAGTGGCTAAAGTCCTTGCCTTGAAAGCCCCGGGATCCCATATGGGCGCCGGTTCTAATCCCGGCAGCTCCACTTCCCATCCAGCTCCCTGCTTGTGGCCTGGGAAAGCAGTCGAGGACGGCCCAATGCATTGGGACCCTGCACCCGCATGGGAGACCCGGAAGGGGTTCCTGGTTCCCGGCTTCGGATTGGCGCGCACCGGCCCGTTGCGGCTCACTTGGGGAGTGAATCATCGGACGGAAGATCTTCCTCTCTGTCTCTCCTCCTCTGTGTATATCTGGCTGTAATAAAATGAATAAATCTTTAAAAAAAAATTTAGATTCATTAAATAATGCTATAATTCATGACTGCGCATGTCTTTTGGTGCATATGGGAGTGGAGTGGCTGGACTGTAGGAATGTCTGGTGTGGCTGCCTTTCTTACAGAGCCTTGATGTGATTTCCCTGGTTTATACTCAGGGTAGGCATTGTGCTTCTCCACTTTATGGCTTGCCTTTTCATTCTGTTAATGGCATCTTCACCCAATTTTTTTCTTTTTGCCAATTTTCAAACATATAGAAAAGATGAACAAATTTTGTAGTGGCATACATACAGCTGTGTTTCCTAGATTCTATCATTGGTTGCTTTATTGTACATCTATTGCAAAATCATCCATCTACCCACTTTTTTTTCTTTATATTGCAAAGGTGGTAGAGGTCAATATTTGCCTTTGGCTCTTTCAAATTTTTGAAATAAAATTTGCACACAGTGACATGCACAAATATTAACTGTACCATTGGATGAATTCTATCAAGTACAAACAATCGTGTAATCAACTCTGTCATGAAATACATGACCAGCATTCCAGAGAGTTCTCTCAAACCATTTCCCAATCAATCCTTTCCTTGTCATATCAGGGGCAATCAAAGTTTTCATTTCTTTCTACAATAGTTTTGCTTGTTCTAAAATTTCATATGGAGAGGGAAGAAGCAAATGGGGAGGGGAAAACCCTATACATACCAAATCGTGTCATGGAAAATAATAATAAATATAAGAAACTTCATGTAAATTATGTCATGCAATTTATACTCTTTTAGTCAGCATGTTTCTGGGGTCCATCCATGTTGCTGCTCATTTGATTCTTGTCATTACTGAGCACTATTCTGTCATATGGGTAGAATACAATTGCTTTATGCATTTTCCTGTAGTTTAACATCTGGGAAGTGTCCGTGTTTTGGCTATCTTGAGCATAAGTTAATTGTAAGCAGTCATGTACAAGTCTTTTTCTAGTCATATGTTTATTCTCCTAGACCACAGCCCAGATATTGTTGGCCCAGAGGGTTAACCTACTACGAGAATGCTCAAATTCAAGTTCAAGTCTTGGTTGTACATGATTCCGGGAGGCAGCAGTGATGTTCATGTGACTGTGTCCCTTACCATCCAGATGGGAGACCCAGATGGAATTCTAGGCACCTGGCTTTTGTTTTGGCCCAGCCATGGCTATTGTGGCCATCTGGGGAGTCAAACACTGGGCAGAAGATATTTCTGTCTCTCTCAAGTGGAATATAAATAAACATAAAAAAAAAAAGTTTCCAAGGGGCTCTATGACACAGTGACTTAGCTACTGCTTGGGGTACCAATATCCCATATGATTAGCAATCTAGCAATGAGTCCTTGCTGTGGCCCTTCTGATCCAGCTCCTTGCCAATGCACCTGGGAAGGCAGCAGAAGATGATCCAAGTGCTTGGGCCTCTTGCACCCACATGGGAGACCTGGCTGCAACTCCTACTTCCTGAGTTCAGCCTGGCCCTCCTGGCTGTTGCGGCCATTTGGGGAGTGAAGTAGTGAATGAAATCTCTCTCTCTCTCTCTCTCTCCCTCCTCTCTTTGTTACTCTACCATTCAAATACAGAAATAAACTTAAAAAAAAAAAAACTCAACCATCAGTTGCCAAATTGCTTTCTAGGCAGCTTCCCCTGTCACCAGTCCCACCAGCTGTGAATGAGCCCACATGTTTGGAGCAGTGGGTGAGGTGGTTTTGTTTGATTACCTTTTCATGTGCTCATTGACTCTGCGTCTGTTACGTGGCAGAGTAGCTTCATCGTGTGTCATCCTGTAATTGAATTGTAAGAGTTCTTTTTATGATCTAGCTACAAGTTCTCTGTCAAATCTAGGTATTGGAAAGTTTTTTCCTGCTAGGCTGTGCCATGTTTCTAGTTTCTTCTGAACATTTCAGGGAGATGTCCCTGGGTTTAAGTCAGCCAGCAGGCCCCGAGGTCACCGAGGGGGAGGCAATGGTGTTCTGCAGGAACCACTGGAGACAAGCTGGTGGGAAATATCCACCTTATTATGCACAGGTTACCACTTTTAAAGGGTAAGGAAGGGGAGGGCAGGAGGGCATTTTCAGGCAGACAACCCCGCCCCAGCGACCCACAAAAGACTCTGTAATTGGCTAAAAGGCATGTCTATTTTCCTTGACCTTCTGGTCATGTCAGAGGTCAAGTTCCATGCAGGCCTGAAAGCTGTGCCTAAGGTCACAGGCAGGTAAGCTTTTTTTTTTTTAAAGATTTATTTTATTTTTATTACTAAGTCAGATATACAGAGAGGAGGAGAGACAGAGAGGAAGATCTTCTGTCCGATGATTCACTCCCCAAGTGAGTATAACAGCCGGTGCTGAGCCAATCTGAAGCCAGGAGCTGGGAACTTCTTCCAGGTCTCCCATGCGGGTGCAGGGTCCCAAGGCTTTGGGCCGTCCTCCACTGCTTTCCCAGGCCACAAGCAGGGAGCTGGATGGGAAGTGGAGCTTCCAGGATTACAACCAGTGCCCATATGGGATTCTGGCGCATTCAAGGTGAGGACTTTAGCCGCTAGGCCACGCTGGTGGGGGGCGGTGCCCAGGGGCAGGTAAGCTTTAATCTCACCAGGGGGCAGGCAGGGGTCTGGGGTGATCACCCACAGAGATGTTTTGTTTTGTTTTGTTTACCTTAGATAAAGTTGGTTATTTGCTTTATAACTTTTTCTCCGAAATCTTGTTTACTAAATGTTTGGCTATCTCAGTCAGGACTTCAGGTGCTTTCGGATTTGCAGTTTTTAAAAGTTCATTGCATATACTATGTACTGCCCCAGCAGCGTGCTAAGTAGCTACCTCAGGTCAATACCTTACATTGCTATTAGAAACAGTTTCACACCCATCAAAGTGCAACTTGATGCCAAACTGATAGTACAGCTGAGTTCTCTGATGCTCTCAGGTTACAGACTGACCTTGGCCTTTGCTGTTGTTTCACCTTGATAGGCTGTGTCTCATCAACTGAACGCTGTGCCTGACATGCACACCAACGGAGCTGCTGACCAGGCAGAGGGGCGGGAAGTGCAGAAAGTGCGACTCATACAGTTTGAGAAGGTCACGGAGGAGCCCATGGTAATGCCTTGTGATACTGCCTGCATCCCATAGGTCATCAGGTCACAAGAGTAAACGCAGAAGGCTTCCCAAAGGGTTTGGGAATAAGCCATCTCCCATATTGTGTCTCTTGGTGTCCACTTCAAGAACCTCCTCAAAGTATGCTTTATTCCTATTCTGGTTGAGGGTTATCCTGGGTATAGACAGAACATATTTTTAATGAAAAATTGCTGCAAGTTGTTTTAAAGCAGACCTCAGAGATTAAAATAAAACGGAGTGGTGTTGGTGTTGTAGAGCATTCCGTCCCAGTTAATGCACGTGGGAACAGCAGAGAGTGACCCACGTGCCCGGGCCTGCAGCCACTTGGGACACATGGATGGAGTTCCAAGCTGTAAGCTTCATCATCCTAGTCCATCCTCAGCTGTTGCAAGCATGTGAGGAGTCAACAGTGGGTAGATGATTTCTCTCTCTCTCTCATTTCTACCCCAACTCATTACTCTGCCGTTTACATTAATCAAATAATCTTTACTTTAAAAAAAATAAGCCTTAGTATGTCATTCCCTTTCTTTCAGGGAATAACTCTGAAGCTGAATGAAAAGCAGTCCTGCACTGTAGCCAGAATTCTTCATGGTGGCATGATTCATAGGCAAGGTACTTTGTGGGGAGCATGTTTTATTGAGAGATTAATCATTTATTGTGGGTGCAGTGGTGTGAGACATGAAGCAGCACTTGTGTGAATGTGGCAATTCTTGCAATTTAGTACCTGGCTCTGTAGAATCGTTGCATCCTAAGAGCTCAGTGTGATCTGCGGAGCAGCACCGTCTCTCCCTCTCATGCTGTTTGCCCCGGTGAACATTTGAGCAGTTAGATTTTGAATGTGCTGCAGTGAAGAAGCTAGATCAGCCCTATCCTCCAAGGGCTGCCAGTTGCTGCTGTATCTCATGAATGTGACGCGTCCATCAGTTTTCAGGTACGTGATTTGGACAGTGATGAAAGAACAGAAGCATATGAGAAAATGCAGCATGTTTTTCACAGCTGACAACAGTCGACCTTACTACGTGATTCATCCCATAATCTATGCCTGGGACTTTCTCAAGACTGGGATAATACATATTCAAAAAAGAATACTTTGGGGCCTGGTGCAGTACCCTGCAGGCTAAAGTCCTTGCCTTGCACGTACCAGGATTCCATATGGGCTCCAGTTCTAATCCCAGCAGCCCCGCTTCCCATCCAGCTCCCTGCCTGTGGCCTGGGAAAGCAGTGGAGGGTGGCCCAAGGCCTCGAGACCCTGCACCTGCATGGGAAACATGGAAGAGGCTCCTGTCTCCTGGCTTCAGATAGGCTCAGCTCTGGCCATTGCGACCATTTTTTTTTTAAAGATTTATTCATTTTATTACAGCCAGATATACAGAGAGGAGGAGAGACAGAGAGGAAGATCTTCCGTCTGATGATTCACTCCCCAAGTGAGCCGCAACAGCCGGTGCGCACCGAACCGAAGCTGGGAACCTGGAACCTCTTCCGGGTCTCCCACGCGGGTGCAGGGTCCCAATGCATTGGGCCGTCCTCCACTGCTTTCCCAGGCCACAAGCAGGGAGTTGGGTGGGAAGTGGAGCTGCTGGGACTAGAACTGGCGCCCATATGGGATCCCAGCTTCAAAGTGAGGACTTTAGCCGCTAGGCCACGCCGCCGGGCCCCATTGCGACCATTTGAGAAGTGAATCAACAGATGGAAGATCTTCCTGTCTCTCCTCCTCTCTGTATATCTGACTTTGCAATAAAAAGAAAAGAATACTTTTTCTACCCTATTAACTCTGACTCTTTGTTTAGGCTGTTTTTAAACCAAGTGTGCCTGGATCTTGGTAACCACTCTTCATGTGGAATGTAAATATTGATGGACTTTTGACAGCATTTTGGAGTTTTATCTGAACAACAAAGAAATGCTGAACTAAAACTGCAAGGACTCCATGCTGGTCTCCCACGTGGTGGCAGGGCCTGCACGCTTGCATCATCTTCCACTGCCTTCCTGGGTGCATCAGCAGGGATCTGGGTAGGAAGCTGAGAAGCTGGGACTTGAATCTGTACTCCAATATGGGACCTCAGCATTGCAGGGAACAGCTGAACTACTGCACCACAACACGGGCCCCCAAGCCTGAATGTTTTCAATTCTGAGCATTTTATACAGTCTAATGTGCAACACTGCTTTCTTCCTCTTCTTTCTTTTTAAAGATTTATTTTTCTTGCAAAGTTAGATATACAGAGAGGAGGACAGACAGAGAGGAAGATCTTCCATCTATTGACTCACTCCCCAAGTGACCGCAACGGCCAGAGCTGAGCCAATCTGAAGCCAGGAGACAGGAGCCTCTTCCAGTTTTCCCATGCAGGTGCAGGGTCCCGAGGCTTTGGGCCACCCTCCATTGCTTTCCCAGGCCACAGGCAGGGAGCTGGATGGGAAGCGGGGCTGCTGGGATTAGAACTGGAGCCCATATGGGATCCCAGTACGTGTAAGGCAAGGACTTTAGCCACTAGGCTACTGTGCTGGGCTAAACACTGCTTTCTTCTGTGAGTTATAGTGATGTTTTTGGCTGAATGTCTGTTGCTTTGTGGATTAATTTTTCATTTGGTGGCAGGTTCCCTTCATGTGGGGGATGAGATCTTGGAAATCAATGGCACAAATGTGACAAACCACTCAGTAGATGAGCTGCAAAAGGCAATGGTAGGTATTTTCTGTAAAAAATATTTGCACTTTGTGGAGGGGCTCTTATCTCCCCTACTGTCTGCTCTTTTTGGGAAATGACAGTTGTCTGCTTTCATATATTAAAATGACAACTCAGGGTGAATAACTCATAAAGAACATTGCACCAGGAGTCAGAAAACCATAGGTCTTTTTTTAGAAAAAAAAAATTTGTATTCTTGCTATTTATTTGTTTGAAAGATTTACAGGGTGGATGGCCACAAGCTTTATCTAGGTGGCGGGAGCCCTACTTGGGCCATCATTGCCTGTCTTCCCAGGCCATCAGCAGGGAGCAACTGAGGCATGAACCAGCACCTGTATTGGCTGCCTGCATTGCAGGTGGCAGCTTGACCTACTGTGTTGTAACACTGGCTGCAGACATTGAGCTCTAACAGTAGTTCTGAAGCTCAGAGTTCTGAGCCACTGTGGCCATTTAGGGAGTGAACCAACAGATGGAAAATCTCTCTGTTTCTCCTTCTCTGTAACTCTGCCTTTGCAATAAAAATAAATCTTTTTAAAAAGAAAAGAAAGTAACTTCATGGCTGGAGGGGATGGGATGTCACTCGTGCAGCTGTTCCAGGAAGATGGGCAAGCAGCCAGCGAAAGCAACAGTGGCCCAAAGCTTGCACTGTGGCCCAGTTCCTTTTCATAGCTCTGTATAGCTCTGGGTCGCAGCAACAACACTTTTCTTTTTTGCTGTCTCCTCTAGCTAGAAGGCAGGTGTGGTTAGATGTCGATGCCAGGACCTAGCTGTGAGGTTGAGAACTTACAAGGCCACTGAATCCTTTAAGGTCAGATCATGGCACTAAGTAGTTTGATTCTAGTTTCAAAATTAGCAAAACAAAACACTATATTTGCGATACAAGTAATACACACAGGCATTTACTTTTTATTTTTTATTTTGAGAGGAACTACATTTTTTATGGTATATGTGAAATCTGTTCTCATTATTTTTTTAGTTTAACTGCCACATGTAAGGGAGAACATGTGGCATTTGTCTGTGTTCGGCTTATTTCACTCAACTGATGTCTTTAAGCCTTTGTCAAACAAGTTGTTAACAATTCTGTACTGCTGCGGTTTTAAAGATTTGGTGTCTACCTTCAAATGTACTATGTATGAATGAAGTTGAACATCTATTCATTTCATTATTGCTTATAGCCCTTGCTTATTTTCCTACTGAATTATGTTCTTTTCACTTGTTATTTGTTGAAATATTTATTTAGAGCAGCATTAATCCTTTCACTATAATGTAAATTAAAATAAATTACATCAAAAAGGAAATAAAATTGGCAGGACAACTAACCAGATAATCAGGAAGCATACCCAAGGCTCAAATGACACCAGCAAGCACCTGCTACGCATCCGCAGAGAGCGCACTCTTCACGTGAGCACATGGAGCGTTTGCTAACACAGACCCTCAGAGATTTAGAAGGATGCAGATGACACAAAGCATGCTATTTTGCCATAATTAAAATTAAATTAGAAATAAAAAGAATACATCTGGAAAGTCTTCAAATAGTTGCAAATGAAATAGCACACTTTTAAATTATATAATAAGCCATAGGAGAAATTAAAAAACATTGACAATATCTTGGAAGTAAATTTCAGGAGTTATGGAATGGCACTAGCTATGCCAAAGGGGGGAATTCATTGCACTGAGTGCCTATTTTAGAAAAGAAGAAAAGTCTCCAATTAATAGCCTTATCTTCTACCTCAAGAAATTGGAAAAATAGTAATATCCAAAGAAGCCAGAAGAAAGAAAATTAGCAATCAGGAATAGATTGGACAGGAACATGGTAAAGGAATTTGAAAGGCAAACGGAAAGCAGAGGGACAAAAAATGAAGACAGATTGAGAGAGAGAGAGAATGAGGAGTGTTTTGCATGCACTGGTGTGTCCTCCAGCACTGAGCCATGTCCGACTGGGTCTCCCACATGTGCAGTCACAACGCGTCTTTCCCAGGTGAATTAGCAGGCTGCTGGCTGGGGATTTGAACTACTACTCCATAATGGGATGTGCGTGTGTTTTAAGCGGCTGCTGAACCTGCAGATGAAGCCCCCAGAGGACTATCTGACAGGGAATCCGAAAGCAAATTACTTAAGCACTGATGCTTCGAAGCATTTATCCTTATTTACCTCAATGAATGTTTCCAGTGTGTAACCAGATACTAGTAGCAATTAATTAGATGGAAAGCTTCTCAAACTAAATATTCTGGCTGGTAGATGAAGAAGGGATTATGGAATTAATGTAGCACCCTTTTAGAACTTCTCCTAAATTCATGGACTTAGCAAAACGCTGGACCTGAGTCTGAGCAAATCTTCCTAGATTTAGCTGCTGAGTACTAGATGCTACAGAACAGTAAGAATCATGGTGCAATATGACACACTGAGGTTGTCAGCAAATCTATGGGACCAGGGCCCAGTTCCCTCAGACACGACATGCTTCGGGGAAAACCAACAGATGAAAAGAACCTTAAAAGACATGCTCAGCGCCAGTGCTGTGGTTTAGCAGGTTAGGACTGTGCTTATCATGCTTGCATCCCATACGGGTGTCAATCTGAGTCCCGGCTGCTCCACTGCACACCCAGCTCCCTGCTAATGTGCCTGGGAAAGCAGTGGAAGATGGCCCAAGTCCTTGGGACCCTGCCACCAACATGGGAGACCCAGCAGAAGCTCCTCTCTCCCGATTTTAACCTGGCTGTTAGAGCCATTTAGGGAGTGAAACAGATCTCCGTCTCCACAACTCTGTCTTCCCTGCACTCCTCCGTAATGTAAGCTTGGTATGTGGGCGTATGGAACCTTTATGTTAAAAATGTGAACAAAGCAGTTGGGAGGGGAAAATTGGGGGTCTTAATTGGGTGGGTGGGGGAGGTGACTTTATGAAAACCCTCAATCATCCAAATCAATTTTCCTTACAATTTTGTTTCCCCTTTCTTTTTAACTAGAAAGAAACCAAAGGAATCATCTCATTAAAAGTAATTCCTAACCAACAAAATCGTCTTCCTGCTCTACAGGTAGGCAACAGCACCATTTATTCCACAGGGTTCAAGGTCATTTTGTCTTGTGTGCTTTAAGATTTGATTGTAAGAGATGTAATTCTAACTTGTGTGTAGCTGCTTGCCTCAGAGTCCCATTATGGAATGTGTGGTGCTCTCTTACTTCAGTTTTTATTTATTTGTTTTCATTTTTTAAAGATTTATTTATTTTTATTGCAAAGTCAGATATACAGAGAGGAGGAGAGACAGAGAGGAAGATCTGTCCGCTGATTCACTCCCCAAGTGAGTGCAACGGCCGGTGCTGCACCAGACCCCTCCCCCCGCCCCTAGGGCTCACAGACCTGCTCCCACAACGTTTCTTTAGAAGGAAAAAATAGAATAGGGTAGGCAACTGCTGGCACACTGGTCTGGTTAACACAGACTTGGCATTAGCCAAGCCCAGGACGCCTGCCAGCTGTGGGCTGCTTTTCTCCGAGCAGTGTAGCATTTGCCCAGGTACAATGCAACCTCGGTTGTCCTCCACAGCTGGGGCTTCCTTTTGTTATTAACATTGTGATGAGAGTGCTTCTCGACATGGTGGTACTGGATGTTTACATCAGCTAAATACCAGGCCACGGGATATCTACCTTTCAAATTTTTGGCACTTTTTTTTCCCCTAGAAAACATCTACCAAGTATATTTAAGATGCTCCTGAAAATATGATTTCAAGGAAATGCACATATTTTCTTTTTTTATTTTTATTTTTTATGTATATATATTTCATTAATTATTTAGCATTATGTGACAGTTTCATAGGCTCTGGGAATCCCCCCACCCCTTCCCCACGCCCCTCCCCCCTGGTGGATTCCTCCACCTTGATGCAGTATTACAGTTCAAATTCAATCAAGATTCTTTCCTTGCAAACGTATACCAAGCATAGAGTCCAGCTACTTTATTGTCCGGATGGGTTGAACAGTTTCTTGGGGAGACCATTTCTGGTCCGAAGTTAGAGCTGGTAGAATATCATCCCAGTCAATTAAGAGTCCCAATATAACATCAACAGCAATTTGCAACATTATGGAATTCACATGGTTTTGAGTAACCAGTATGTGAAAAAAAAAACAAAAAACAAACAAAACAAAAACAAAACAAACAAACAAAAAAACAAGTCCGAACTACAACCTATGATTAGCTCATTGACATTTCAATTTTAGTTTATATACAGGACCGGCTGCTATATACCTTAAAATGGCTATAAGGTACCATTCAGCTGTTTCGTGTCTATTTCATTTTAGTATTTAGCCATTTGTTGTGTTGAAGTAAAATTTTGCTGATCTTGGCAGATTTTAAGATAATCTAGACTGGCTTGTAACTCTAACAAGATATTTGTTGGCATTTAAGGTGCAGAACATTTTTTTGGGGGGGGTGTGCAGGAAAATCCTCAACACCATGATGAGGAGTGACTCATCTTTGTGTCCCACCCAGCAAGGCATGAGCCAATCCACGCCAGCTCTTTCCTGTCAGATTTCAAGCTCTACTTTCTGTTGTTTGTCTATTTATTTTAGGTTTTTTTTTTTTTTTTTTTTTTAGTTTGTATGATTGTTTGTTTGCTGTGAGGGGTTTTCGAAGCGATCCTGATGGTCATTGCAAGGGAGGGCGGGGGTCCAGAGGTGGAGCCAGGCTCGGGCCAGAGAAAGCTCTCCTCCCTGGTCCCGAAGGACATTTATTGTTCTTCTGCTTCTGCTGACTGCTCAGGGCTTCTGGTTGTCTTTCTGATGACGTTGGTTTCTGTACGGTAGTGTTTGGACTTCTTCCATCCCCTGCGGAAGCTCCGGTTGGGGGTGGGTGACCTCAGAGTACTCAGCCTCCGAGGGCATCCAATTCCCTGTGGCCTCCTTGGCAGTTGGGATATAGTCCTTGTTGCTCGTATTAATAGTTTGTGGTGAAGGTCTGGGAGTCTTCATGGTTGGGATCCAAGCTTCCTCCTTACCACCTGCTCCACTCTGGAGTGCCCCCCTGCTCCACGCACATGACCTCCTGTTAAGAGGTGGTCAGGATCGAAATGCACATATTTTCACATAGCAGTTGTTCAGTACTCTGGGTCGGAAGCAGCACCTGCACACATGACAAGGAGCAGTTAACTACTTCAGTGACTTCCTCTCCCTCCTTGCGGAGCCCTGCCAGCATTCCTTGCCTTGCTCTTGCTCATTCAATCCTGGCGCTGTTTAATTACTTTCTGCTCACTTGGTTAAGTTGCTGCCTGCAGTGGCCCTTTTTCTTTTTTCAGATGTTCATGAGAGCACAATTTGACTATGATCCCAAAAAAGATAATCTGATTCCTTGCAAGGAGGCGGGACTGAAGTTTGTCACTGGGGACATTATCCAGATCATCAACAAGGATGACAGCAACTGGTGGCAGGGGAGGGTGGAAGGCTCCTCCAAGGAGTCGGCAGGCTTGATCCCTTCCCCTGAGCTGCAAGAATGGTGAGTTGCTTTTGTGGAAAGGACATGTGCCATTTACAAATACTCACGCAGCTTTGAAACCTGGCCCTTTTATACGGAGTTTGCTTCTGCCAGCAGAATGGGTGGGGGAGGCCCCACAGCCGTGAGCTGTACGAACAGGTTGCACAAAGTGAACCTGAGTAGCTCTTCATCCCTCATGTTGTCTTGTGCTTCCTTAAATGCCTCTCCCATGCTTACTGAGAAAGAGCCAGCCCTTGCACGTTAGTGCCCCTTCTGAGTCAGAAAACAGTCACATTGAAGTCTGCATGTGCTCACGCAAGTAGCTGGTGCATAGAAGAAATAGTTACTGGTCCCAAGTCAGACTGCTCACTTAGTGTCAGGCTGTACAGCATGGTCATAGCAGTGGTAGAAAAATCCAGCAAACAGTTCCAAGTAACTACATATCTAATACTCACCTCCCTTCAATATCAAGGGTGTTTTTTCATGTACCAGTATTTTATTTTTAAGCCAGATTTCTGGTCAGTCTCATCTCTAGTGAGGTGAAGTTATCAACATGATACCAAACCACAGGATGTGCTGTATAGAAATAAGCATTTAGCACTAAATCCACAAAAGCGGCACAGCACGGGCTATGGCTGATATTGGCAAAAAGGTCTGTGCATATTGGTTTTAGCTTCTAGGCCATCGGCAGGGCTATAGTACAAGCTCAGAGCAGTAAATATGCTTTAGTTATACACATGTGCATTTTACATGTAGATGTATGCATGTACAATCCGCAGTGAGGCAAAGAACATGAAAGAGAACACAAAAGTTCAAAACCACACAGAGCCTTCTTTGTGGGCTGGGTTTGCAATCTGCTGGGAGGTACTGGCCACAGACTCAAGGATCCAGGTTGCCATCTAGGGGTGGTGCAAGGCACTTTGCAGACACTCGTAGAGGAACATGTGGGCCAGTCAAGCCACATTGAAACATTTGCACTGCCAGGTACTGGCCGGGATACCACCCAAGTGTCGGTGGGCACAGGGGACGGAGGCGCATGAACCCAGCAGGCTGCCCTCCGCACAAGCTGGTCCGGCTTGTCGCGCTCAGCCTGTGCTGAATCTTCGCTCATCTTTCCCACCAGGCGTGTGGCGAGTGTGGCGCAGTGTGCTCCGAGTGAGGCACCAAGCTGTAGTCCCTTTGGGAAGAAGAAGAAGTACAAAGACAAGTACCTCGCCAAACACAGCTCAAGTAAGCACCCTGGGCCTCTTTGCCCCGGCTCAGGGCAGCACCAGCACCTAGCGCGGCAGGAGTGATGTCACAGTGACCCTTATCTGCAAAGTCTGGCATGTCTTTGGTTTCCTTTTGTTCCCCTGTTTTCACAAATTCCCTGCAATCAGAGCTAGTGGCTAATTGGAAGGTAGGCAAGGGCTCTGCTTATACCTGCTCAACAGCGCACCCTTCAGGTAACCAGTGAATTTCCTTCCGGTGAGGATGTTTTCTTGGGAACGAATTTTGGCTTGGCTTTTTAACTGGTGTGGTGAGAAATAGAACAGACATTGCTCGATATCCATGAGGGACTGGTTTTACAACGCCCGTGGATAACGAAATCTGAATATTCACATCTCTTTTATAAAGTGTAGTTTATTTATTTTTTGAAAGATTTATTTTTATTGGAAAGTCAGACATACAGAGAAAGGAGGAGACACAGAGAAAAAGATCTTCTGTCCATTGCTAATTCACTCCCAAAGTGGCCACACTGGCCAGAGCTGAGCCGACCCGAAGTCAGGAGCCCAGGGCTTCTTCCGGGTCTCCCACGTTTGGGCCGTCCTCAACTGCTTTCCCAAGCTACAACCAGGGAGCTGGATGGGAAGTAGAGCCACCAGGTTATGAACTGGTGCCAATATGGGATCCCGGCGCGTGCAAGGTGAGGACTTTAGCCACTAGGCTACCACGCCAGACCCATAAAGTGTAGTTTATAGTATAGTTACATTGACCCTCCACACAGTCTCTTACAGACTTTAACTTGTAGATTTATAACACCTAACACAATGTAAAATGCTGAGTAAATAGCTGTTACAGTGTTTAGGAAATAATAGCAATTAAAATAATATAAATACAATATTTTTCCCAAATATTTTCTACCTGTAGTTGGTAGAATCCATGGATGCCAAACACAAGGATATGCAGGGTTATACAATTATAAGTTGGTTCAAGCAAATTGTATTTCTTTAAAGATTTACTTATTTTTATTACAAAGTCAGATATTCAGAGAGGAGAGACAGAGAGGAAGATCTTCCGTCTGATGATTCACTCCCCAAGTGAGTGCAACGGCCAGTGCTGCGCTGATCCAGAAGCTGCAGCCAGGAACCCCTTCCAGGTCTCCCACACGGGTGCAGGGTCCCAAGGCTTTGGGCCGTCCTCGACTGCTTTCCCAGGCCACAAGCAGGGAGCTGGATGGGAAGTGGAGCTGCCGGGATTAGAACCAGTGCCCATAAGTGATCCCGATCCATTCAAGGCGAGGACTTTAGCCAGTAGGCCACGGTGCCGGGCCCACAAGCAAATTGTACATGGCAAATGAATGCTAATCTATCTTTGCCTTCGCTATATTAAACGCTTCCTCTGTACTGGAAACATTGTAGACAAAAATAGAGACATATTAGGAACCTTGACAAAAGTAGCTATGGCCAGAGGATCCATTATGGTGAGGAGGGGAAAGGGTTGGGGTGAGACCAAGCTTTCCAGCTATAGCAGCTCGTTTTGTGAGGGCCACTGCAGGTGATGTGGCCTAAGGAGCTGGACCTGAGAGCTACATCTGTGTGGGAATTGGGAGCTGTGAGCTTGCTGGGAATGTGTAACTGCAGGGTCACTAGAAAGATTGACTCAGTGAGATAGCAGAAAAAGTAGAGTCCAAACAATTAGAAACCATTCTGCAGTAATGCAAGATGGAATTCAGTTTGTACACAGGATAAATACTGAGCGCAGAGTCAGCAGAACTGGGAGTGGTTAAGGGTCTTAGTGAAGGTCTCACCCTTCTCTAGCAGTCTAGTTCCTGCCCAGCAGGCAGGGTTATGCTTTCAAGACGTAAGCGGGATCATGTACTCCCTTGCTCCAAACTCCTTGACTGCACTGGAAAACCAATGCAGTCCGCGCTCCTTCCTCTGCCCGCCCCCAGCATCACGTCCAGTCGCCGCTCGCTGCTTCTGAGACATGGCTGCGTGGACTGATGTCAGATGAACATCGTTGGCTTTTTTTTGTCTCTAGTTTTTGACCGGTTGGACGTTGTTTCCTACGAGGAAGTTGTTCGGCTTCCCGCATTCAAGAGGAAGACCCTGGTGCTGATCGGTATCTTCCCGTCTGCCTTGTGTATTCACCTCCAAAAAAATGCAGGGGGAAATGTGAGGCTTGGGGGGTTAGGTTAGTTCTGTCTATACAGAAATTTTAGAATCTAATGGGTTTCCCTAACAAACGAACCTAAGCTGCACAAGCCCTGGAAGCAGTCTTCTCACCAAGCAGCAATCTTTTTTTTTTTTTTAAGATTTATTTATTTTACAAAGTCAGATATACAGAGAGGAGGAGAGACAGAGAGGAAGATCTTCCGTCCGATGATTCACTCCCCAAGTGAGCCACAACGGCCGGTGCTGCACCAATCTGAAGCCTGGAGCCAGGAACCTCCTCCAGGTCTCCCACGCGGGTGCAGGTTCCCAAGGCTTTGGGCCGTCCTCAACTGCTTTCCCAGGCCCCAGGCAGGGAGCTGGATGGGAAGTGGAGCTTCCGGGATTAGAACCAGTGCCCATATAGGATCCCAGCGCGTTCAAGGCGAGGACTTTAGCCACTAGGCCACGCCGCGGGGGCCCCAAGCAGCAATCTTAACCCGACAGAATTACTCCTTGCTCCAAAGCCAGTTGTGTGGCAGGCCGTGCACCTTCCCTTCCTCACGAAGTGTTAGTTGCTTCCAGTATTTGTACTAAGGTTCTAGTGAACTTTCCAGTAAAACCACTGGCCTGATTCAGCTCTGTCCATTTTGAAGGGTTCCAAAAAATTGACATCCTAAGAAAATAAACAGCCTAGACACAAGACCAAAGCATTTTCTCCCCTTGGCAGTTTCAAAGGCTGGGTTAAAATCCACATCCCACCTCCACCTTGGTGTCCGGGGGAAAGAAATGGAAACCCCTCTTCTCTTCTCACACAGGAGCCAGTGGGGTGGGCCGCAGCCACATCAAGAATGCACTGCTGAGCCAGAATCCAGAGAAGTTTGTGTACCCTGCCCCATGTAAGTATTTCTGCAACATCTTGGAGGAGAACCTAAAGGACGCGGGCGGCGCTGGCACCCCACTTGGCGTCGGAGGTCTCATAGTGCTCTATTCTTGTGATTTTAAAAGAACATTTTGCTGGACAAAAAATCAAAGCAACTAGCAAAATAAATTTTCTTGTTGTCTTCTGTATAACAGGAGCAATATTTTTTAAAATCCTGTTTCAAAAGAGTATTGAGCAAGTACTAAAGTTCATACATGTTGCTGGTTTTCATTTTCTCGTGGCACTGTCTGCCAACTTAACTTTGAGTGCAGTGAGTGGATGTACAGTCACTTCTTGAGGCATCCCACCATTGTGTGCTCATTTTCCTAACATGCCTCCTAAGCAAAGCAGTGCTTAGGGAAGGTCCAGGCAAGCTTACCGGCACCCCTGGGTAGGGAGAGGAGTTGGTGACCAGGCAGAAATTAAACTTGCCATGCCTGGAAGTGAATCTGCAGCATGCATTCACAGACACACTGCTAAGCAGAAGAGAAAGCCAAATTCGAAAGTTGGTATTGCTGCTTTGTTTATTCTTTGCTTCTCTTAACTGGACAATTTACAGGTGTGTGAATGGAAGTTGTTTCTTCTGTGCAGAACATACCTGGCACTGGGGTGAGGGTTGAGGAAAGTGGAACCAGTTGGCTCCTTCAATGGAAGAGGGAAGAAGTTGAAGAGTGTATTTCAAGTAGCATTATGTGGGCCGTATTTCACTTAGCAGACCTTGTATGTAATAGAAAGTATGACTTTTAAGAACATTCCAGCTTTGACCAGTGCAAATTTAAACCACACCAGGGAACTCTCCTCTACAAGTTGTGAAAAGGAAGCATTAAGTGTATTTTCAGGAAATCTTGACCATAACCCATAGATCTATTTTCTGCCATCAGTTCCTAACTTGTGACCTTTAAAATATTCTTGTTTGGTGCCTTGAAAGCTACAACTTTGAGGAAAACAGTCACAGAAATTGTCACCTTTGGGCCTTGAGTTCTAAACAGATGGGTCATTTGCTGGTATGCGTCACCATCTACTGTCATTCCGTGGGAACAACACTTCCATAAGTACACGGAATACATAACATGTTTGGTGAGGGGTTGGAGTTCTTCACAGATACTACACGACCACCAAGGAAGAGTGAGGAAGATGGGAAGGAGTACCACTTCATCTCAACGGAGGAGATGACCAGGAACATCTCTGCCAATGAGTTCTTGGAGTTTGGCAGCTATCAGGGAAACATGTTTGGCACGAAATTTGAAACAGTGCACCAGATTCATAAGCAGGATAAGATTGCCATCCTTGACATTGAACCCCAGGTAGGTAGGCATGGTGAGGCAAGTCTATGGATTCAGCCATACAAGGGATGGGGAAGGAGGGCTCTGGAGAACAAAGGCCAATGCTGCTTTTACGAAGAAGGTATTAGGAGTAAATCATGATTTTTCTCTTTTCTTCCCTCCTCTCCCACACTCCCACAGACCCTGAAGATTGTTCGGACGGCAGAACTTTCACCTTTCATTGTGTTCATTGCGCCTACTGACCAGGGTGCTCAGGTGAGCAGGTTGTGGGGACTCACTCCAGCCTTTGCTGCTTCCTGCAAGGCCAAGAAGCAAATTAAACTAGCCAGGCCAGAACCCATGCTAGGGAAATAAAGAACAGAGCGAAGCTGAGCCCAAGTGGGCAACAGGGAGCCAGGCAACTGCCAAGAGAGCAGCAACTATAAAACTGCTGCTGACTTCTCTGGGCTAGAGGGAGAGGGTAATGTACATTCTGCCTGCTTCACCCGACTCTCTGCTTTGCAGACTGAAGCCCTGCAGCAGCTGCAGAAGGACTCCGATGCCATCCGCAGCCAGTATGCTCACTACTTTGACCTCTCGCTGGTCAATAATGGTGTGGATGAAACCCTTAAGAAACTGCAAGAAGCCTTTGAGCAAGCATGCAGCTCTCCACAGTGGGTGCCTGTCTCATGGGTTTATTAAGGTTGCACACTGTGGAGGAGGCAGTCTTTCCAGCATTCAGAACTCTGTTCCTTTTGCTTTAAGACAAATAGCACTGCTGCAACTAGCCCTGTCGCTTCCAGCTCTCTGCAACTATCATTGGCCAATAGGACTAAATCTTCCTGCGTGGGCTTGGCTTTTACCGACCTAGGTTCTCAAAGGTGCTCTGGAAGCAAGTGCAGTGCAGGTCTGTCGAGGTCCAAGCTGATGCCCAAGAGCCTGCACTCCTTCCCTTTCATTATCCTTCGCCTTCTGTTTGTCTCTTACTTTGGAGAGAGCATTCTGAATAGCAGCCTTCTTCTAAAATGTCCAAATCAAAGAGCTGAGCAATCGAATATCTGCTCTGGAGAAATCCTTAAAGCAATAAAACTGTTGCTGTGTTAAAATACTAATCGCCTGTAATTCTCTCGAGTTTCTACCTGTAGTGGAAAGCCCCGAGAAGGAAACATTGCCCCTCCTGCATCCCACCGGGACTGAAGAGCAACTGTGGCTTTGCCAAAGCCGCACTGTGTGACCGAGAACCGTTGACACTTTCTGCCACAGCTCAACATTTCCAGGAGGAACACGAGCTGGGATGTCAGGATCAGGGCGCACCAGGTAGCTGGGTCAGCCCATGGTGAAAGTTCAGATATAGAATTGGGGTCCTAAACTAAGCAAGAAGGAAAAGACTGACTGTGCGCTCATAAAACTTACCAGATTTTTAACCAAAATATATTAGCAGAGTAAAAAAAGAAATATTTTGGTTAAAAAAATCTGGTAAGTTTTTTTACTCTGCTAACTTCAGATCAATAATTAGAAAACCCAACAAAAATACTTAAAAACTTAATAAGTCAACTTTAATAAGTACAAATTACAACACTCTGCTTCCAGCAATGAGCTATTGCATTATTTAAAAGACAATGAGGGTTAAAACAAGAGGGTACAGGGACAGTTCAGCTTGAGCCAGAGCCCCAAGCACCAGACGGCTTTAGGTGAACACTGCTGTACACTCAAGCCTTAGAAAAGCCTCAGCCCGCCACCAGACCAGAACGCTGTCCTCCCAGGCTCCTTCAGTGTGGAGGAGAGGAGCGAGAAACTGCCAAGCGCCGTGCGTACCTAGCTACTGGGCAGTAGTGGCTCTTAAGGGGAGTAAGGCCTCCCATGCACAACAGCCAGTGGCATCATCTGCCTCCTTCATCACCCACATCCTTAAAACAGGACAAGCAGGCTGCCATCGGCCAGGTCGCAGGTCACAGCTGCAGTGTGCCTCTCTCTGCGGCTCAGTGCTCAGCCTTTGCCCAGCTAACACGGTGATGCGCACAGCCTTCGCTAGTCAGACAGCACCTCCACAGCTTTAGCCTTCTTCTTCTTCTTCTTCTTCTTGCTGCTGTCACTGTCCTACAGGGAAAGACACAGTAAGTCGGGAAGTGCAGTCAGCAGCAGTTCCCAGCGCAGCCAGCCAGCCCGGAGCCTAAGCACACACCCCTTCGGCAGGCTCTCCTCCACTCTCTGCAACAACTTTGGCCTTCTTCTTTTTCTTCTTCTCTTTCTTGACCAACTGAGGAGCTGCTGGAGGGCTCGCATCACTTTCACTGTCACTCTCACGTTTCCGCTGAAATAAAAACAATCAGTCAACAGTTAGATCTCGGGGAATGGTGGAAAGCAGACAGCACACTGGGCTCCCACGAGCTGTTTTGACTTCTAGATGGCATGATCACTCCTGCAGTCCGGAAAGCCCATAGGATGAAATGGCAATGCTACATTAGCAGCATGAGGCTCCCACAAGCTGTCTCGTAGAGGGCGGTCCCCAGTTCTCCAGGAGGGCTCCCAACATCCTCAAAGACAGCACGCAAAGCACATCTGACAAGGGTTACCCACTACCACACGCTGGGAGAAGCCCTGCTGCACGGAACTGGGAAGGTGTGCCGTCAGCAGCACCATTTCTTACACCGTGTCTGCAAGGATACGCCACTCACCTTGGGGGCTTGCACTGCTTCAACCACATGTGGGCCCTTCACTTCGTCAGCAACCACCTCTTTCCCACTGCAAAATGAGAGGGAGGCACTAAGTCACATGGGTTCCTCACAGTGGTCCTCAAGCCTGGTAAACAAACTGCAGCGTTGGTTTCCTAATCCAACTCCTGCCCTGTGCTCCGCGCCGTGTCCTCCGTGGCCACGGTCATGGCAGCACATCCCCTCTGCCTTCATCTGTCCTCACCTGTACTCCACGTAGTCCTGCTTCCAGGCGGGAGGGGTGCTGTCCGTGGGTTTGCCGTGCTTGTCCAGAAGGCCCTGCTTAATCATCAGCCTCTTCTGACTTGCCTGGTGGATGGCAGGGTGTCCGCATTGGAATACCCATGACTACACAAGTGAAGCCTCAGGGCCCCGGGCTCCTCCTTCCCCTCCTGGTGTCATCAACACGTAACACACCCTGCACACTAGCTCGTGACAAGACTCCTTGCCCAGATCTCCAGGTCAACTCAACCTCCTGCTTGTCGCCTTTCCAGATACTAGTACTCACTAGAGGTTAGTGTCCCCACAACTCCGCATTCCCTAAGGTCAGAGATGAGGCCCGTTTCCGTTGTCAAGAATCCAGAACCCAAGGACAAGCAATGTGACAGGGCACACTGCGCAGTCCTACTGACCTTTGGGCCCAAACCCCACTTGCGAGGGTAGGTGTCTCTCTCCATGATCACTCTCTTGATCTTTGCTACTATGCCATGGTCACACGTTGAGATCACTGCTGTGGTCATTAGTGCAATTGCTGCAGGAATTAGAAACAGAAAGGAATGATTAGAAGGATTCTAGGACTTTGAATGGAGTTTCCCTTTAACCAGGATGAGCATACAGGGAAAACCATCCATTCCGGGAAAGAAGCCTTTGACATTGCACTAAGCTTAACAAGAAACAATCAAAGAATGTCAAGACACACGGGCAGGTTTGTGGCTCTACATACGTGCAGGGCTGTTTCTGCTGCAGATCACAGCTGCTCAGATTTACTAAGCAGTCAGGGCTGATGGGCTACTGGATGTTAACTAAGCTTGTACAAGGTAAACATTACTACAAAGAACAAGTGAACAATGACTAAAGGCTCTTACCCTAAACAATTCTCACTCAAGGTAAGTACCAAGCTAACCAGCCCTTCATTCGGAGCACTCCCTCAACTTTGAGGGACCAGGAAGTGGGGACCTACTCTCAGTGAACCTGCAGGCAATGTCATCAGAACTGATGAAGGTAGCATCCCTGCGTACCCATGCAGATGGCTTCCCCTTTGGTGGTGATGACAACGATCTCCTGATTGACTTCAATGCCATCTTCATAGCGAAGAACACCTGGAAGCATTATCTTGGCCCCATAGCAGATGGCATTCACCTGCAAAGCAATGGTGCCCATGTAACGGTCTCCATCACAGCCTTTGTAGAACCACCACCTACTATACCCAGCACCTCACATGCATGAGTCAAAAATCTGAAAGATCAATTTAGCAGCTACTTTTCCCATTTCTCTGATCCTTCAGCTATAAGATTGACTTTTTCCTGATCTTCAATTATGTAACTGGGACCTATAAGTATCTTTATTATAAAATTAATTTTATATGTATACACACACACACAATCAACCTTCACTTTCCCTAACTGCTCTTCCTTATCACACACAAGTTTTGACATACAGAATTTACAGACCGTATAGAGCAATGGGTCCAATCTGCTCTGCCCCTCCATCTTCACTCACTAGCAGAGTATTTTACTCTCTCCTTGGAGAACAGGCTTTTTACAACTGCCTAGCACTAACAAAAAAATTTCATTATCTACATTCTCTGATGATAATCTAATTGGAAATAAAAAGGTACTAACACATGCAGCACTGCTTGGAAAATAAGAAATTCACTCGTAAAACCACCACCACAAAAGAAACCCTAACTGGGGAAAAAAAATGCACCATGACTTGTGTTGTTAGCAGGACTACTTACAAGATAAGGCGAGTTAGTAGATGTATGAACAAAGGACTTGATAAGCTCAGTGGACTTCACACACTTACTTACACACATTTTTTTTCAAACCTCTACAGAGTAAATAAGTTTGTTAAGGCTCTGAACCTCTCGAAACTCATCTTTTCCCCCACTAAACCAACTTCTAACAAAAATCTAAATAAGTGAAGGTTTCTTAGGCACATAGAAGCTAACATCATGTTGAAAGCAACTTTTGCGCACCACTAACAGCTTTTGCTGAACAAAAAATTTTAGTCATAGATGCTTCCATTATGAAAGAAGAAAGAACCTAACATCCAACTTACGAAACCAGAAAAGAAACAGTAAGTTCACAAGGTCAGTGCTGCACTTCATTTGACTTTGCAAAACAGAGGCCGAGAATCAAGACAGCAGAACAGGGTAAGGACACATTTAAATGGAGAATCATTGAGCAGAGGGCACATTCCAGGAAACAGGAGAGGACAGAACAACAGCAGAGGGGTACCTGGAGACTGACAGAGCAGGAAAGCAATGGACACTACAGTGTGGTGTTACAGTGACTGCTATCCCAGCAGCATTCAGTGGCGATCTGAACGGCACCTGCAGCCAGAACTCCACCAGCAACCAGGTGGGAAGGGACTTTCACCACGGGAGCTCAGGAGGTGAACCCAGACAAAGAACTGCCCGACCTGTTGGTCTGCTTGATTTGACCAGAAGCAGAGACAGAGCAGCAGGTCCCAGACAGGCAGCGCAGGAACAGGGTGGATTTCACAGCCCAGTCCGCCTCCTAGAGCTGAATTGGGCACCATTTCGTGTAGGGAGACAAAGACTATGGACAGTACTGTGCATGCACCAAGCTGGGAGTGAACTCACTTCTGGCTCAGTGAAGTGCAACAGCATGGCATCGTACAGGTGCCACCCAAGACCGGTCCGGGTAGCCCTCAGACCTGACGACAGCAGATCAAGAACTCCAGTAGTAGCACAACACGTGCCATTTTGTTTTTAAACTTTTTTTTTTAAAGATTTATTTATTTTTATTGGAAAGGCAGATATACAGAGAGGAGGAGAGACAGAGGGTAAGATCTTCCATCCGATGATTCACTCCCCAAGTGAGCCACAACGGCTGGAACTGAGCCAATCCGAAGCCAGGAGCTTCTTCCGGGTCTCCCATGCGGGTGCAGGGTCCCAAAGCATTGGCCATCCTCAACTGCTTTCCCAGGCCACAAGCAGGGAGCTGGATGGGAAGTGGAGCTGCCGGATTAGAACCGGCGTCCATGTGGGATCCCGGGGCGTGCAAGGCAAGGACTTCAGCCACTACACTATTGCGCCGGGCCCAACAGGCGCCATTTTGTGCACTGTGGCAAAAGCAATAAGACTGCAGGGACAACAGTGAGCATGTGCTGAGTTGGGAGCAAACTCACTTCCAGTTCACTGCAGTGCACTAGTCCCACAGGGAAAATAATAGTGACTCCGGCATCGCTATGGGTCAAAATAGGTCCATGTGGCACCCAGACATAACGCCCAACAGGTTCTGGCAAGATCAGCACCAACAACAACCTACCTACTCAGGACACCTGGTGTCTCCCTAATCCTGGGACCTGCTCCAACCGGAAGTGGGAGAAAGGTTGCAGAGACCACAGTGCAGCCTCAGCACGGTATCACAGGAGGTGGAGAGTGGTGAGCCAGGAGCTGGGGCTGTGGATACCATGGTAGAAATCTAACATAAGAACCCAGACCTGGAAGAATACAGTGGAGCAAATTAAAAATACAGTGGAAAGTTTCCAAAATAGAATGAAGGAAGCAGAAGAAAGAATCTCAGAATTGGAAAATGTTTCCTGTCACCAGGGGGAAACAAACAAAAATCTGGAAGCAGAGCTGGGTCAAGCTAAAAAAAAAAAATATTCAAGAACTGAAAGACACTATTAAGAGGCCAAATATAAGAGTTATGGAAGCCACAAAAGGTGAAGAAAGAGAAGCTAGGTTTAAAAATGTATTTAATAAAATAATAAGGGAAAATTTCCCTAATCTAGAAAAAGAATTGGGAAACATCCAGCAGGGGCACAGAACTCCCAACAGGCTTGACCAAAGGCAATCTTCACAACCACACATGATCATCAAGCTCTCTTCAGTTGAACATAAGGAAAAGATCCTTAAAAGTGCACGTGAAAAAAAAAAAAAATCAACTGACATAGAAAGGAATGCCAATTAAATTCACAGGAGATCTCTCACAGGAAACTCTACAGGCAAGGAGAGAATGGAGTGACATATTCCAGATTCTAAAAGAAAAAAAATTGTCGGCCCAGGATAACATATCTAGCAAGGCTTTCCTTAGTCTTTGAAAATGAAATAAAATTCTTCCACAGTGAAGAGAAGTCAAAAGAAAATGCCTCTTCCAAACCTGCCCTACAAAGGATACTTCAAGAAGTTCTCTTGACAGAGAAGAGGAATAGCACCTACCAAAACCAAAGGCAAATGTGAAGAACATCCCAGTAAAATGACAACAGAAGACTAAACCAATGAGCAACCCATTCCTAAAGACAGGACCAAAGTACCACCCATAGATATTAAACTCTGAATGGAAATGGCTTAAAACATCAATCAAATGTCATAGATAAGTAGACTGGATTAAAAAATAAAACTCATCTATTTGTTACATACAGGAGACATATCTCACCAACAAAGATCAGCAGAAACTACATCTCATGGATTTTGATTTTTTTTTTTTAGTTTTATCTCTTCAAAACATTTTCTCATTAAATTCTTCACTGACCCTTACAGCAGCATCATTTTCTTCAAGAAGATTCTTTTTTTCATTTCTTCAATGACACACTAGTCATTCAGTTGCATGTTATTTAATTTCATGGTGTTGTTAATTTCTTTTTTTCTTCCTGTTGTTCATTTTGTTGTGTGGCTTTTCACTTACGGGGATGTATAGTAACTGTGTAATGGAGACTATCGCATCCAGATGTGAGGATACAATGCAGTATGCACCTCTGCTTCCAGACAAAGACGGACTCCCAATGAAACCGTTTACTATGTCTTGCCACTAGGATGCTGGACTCTGTGCCATTGTCCATGCCCGCAATGATGGACATGTGACTGTTTATGTAGAACTGTATGTTAGTAATGATATAGGGGAACTCGGGAATGGGGTGGGGGAGGGGACTTGGGAGACGGGTAAGGGAAACCCTAGGGCCTATGGAACTGTATCATAAAGTGGTAATAGTAATTTTGAAAAGGAACAACAAAAACAGACACACCCCATGGTATCTTTGGTGGATTCTCAGCCTGGGGCTTACCGCACTATCTTTCATAACAAGCCGTTTGTGAGATGTCAACAGCTTTTCCAAAGGGTACACGACTCGTCGCAGGTAGCTCTCATCCTTATGGTTGTCGTACAACCACTGAGCATCAAGTACGTCATGCATTGTCACCATGTGGTCCTGAAATCAAGCACACAAGAAAATAGCTCAGTACCTTTGGACCTGACAGTTTCAGCACCACAAACTGCATCTTCTCCGGTAGCCCACGCTCATAAAGAACCCAGAGCCCATTTACAGATGAGTTCTATGAAGGCAGTGTTGTAGGCTGGGGAGACAAATGAATAGAATGATATTCTCTGTCCACTTGTGTCTCCTAGCCCCTTTCAATGTTCCAAAGTTTAATTAACAGAACAGGGAAGCTGCCCTGAACTGAACTCAACACTTTGGAAATTGCCTGAGACGTAAAGCAGGACGAGCTGCAGCAAGGGCTGGGATACAGAGCGGCAGCTCCAAAGCCTCGGGCCACGCCGCGGACATACCTTCTCACTCATGACTCCAGAACGAACTCTTCGAAGTTCTTGCATCTGACCACCAACTCCCAATAACAAACCAAGGTGCACACACAGTGTCCGAATGTAGGTGCCAGCCTCACAGCTCACCCAAAAGATGCCTAAGATACAAATACAACACAGGGTACACACATCGCTGGTTGAGAAAGCTGGAGTTAGTGTCCTTCTGAGTCGTCAAGACCACAGATGACAGACACAGGTCATGACCACGCCATACAGTAGTTTCAAAGGAAACATAAAGTGGATCCTGTAGAATGAGGCCAGTGATAATCCAGTTCCTCAGAGACTTAGCTACCCACCTAATCTCCTCTCGGGGTCATATTCGATCATTCTGCTCTCGTAGATGGTCCGCACTCGGAGCTGCCTCTTCACTGCAGCGATGAGTGGGGGTCGCTGGAAGAGGGCGCCTGTCAGAGTCTCCAGGGCCTAAGGACAGGAAGCAAAGCAAGCATCCAGCTGACATGGCCTCTTGAATACGAAGGGCATAAACAAAAGGCTCCTTCCAAATGAACAACTGAAATGCCATTTCCTTCCATTTCTGTCATCAAACTACTCTGGGATGGCTCAGGGCGGACATGAGGCTGGCCAAGATAGGTGACCAACCTGTATCCAAAGTGACAGACTTACCCTAGAGAGCTGGGTCCCCCCTTCAATGGCACTGTGCAGCCGAACAATTCCCACATACTCTTTGCCTGAAAAATGACAAAAGAGTAGTCAGGCATGGCCACTGAGTTTTCTGTATTTTCTATATGCCATATTAAGCAGCAGGAAAAGCAAGCATTTTGAAAAGAATGGAATGAGGGCATGGGGGGTCAACAGTCAACTTCTTGATGCAGATGTTACACAAGCACAAGGTCCAAAGCACAGGGTGAGAGCTGGACTCCAGACAGAACCTGCCTCAGGAGCAGGAGTGCATCTTTAACCTCAGCTCCACGTCAGCCCCACCAGGATGTGGCAGAGGACACACGGTATGTGGAAGCAAAAAGAATACCCTTGTTTCAGCAGCTCCCTCCCCCACCCGCACAACGAAGTTTCCAAGAGGCAAAACACAGAGGGAAGGAAGCCTTCACTCCACCTCGCACACACCTGCACTCTGCTGTGACTTCACCAAACGAGTGGCTCGTTCTATGCACACGATTAAACAGCCAGTCACTTTGGGGTCCAGGGTACCGCTGTGTCCCGTCTTCTCCACCCGAAGTATTCGTCGGATCCAGGCTACCACCTCATGGGAAGACGGGTTAGAGGGCTTGTCAAGATTAATGAAGCCTGTCCTAGAATGGAAAGAAAAGCAGTGTACCATTTGCTACTGTGCTCTGAAACAAACCCGAAGAGTTAATTCACTGTGGGTACAGCTTACACCGTCAGGATAAAGCCACTGTAGGGCTGTACCTCCTTGACTAACTGATGCGAAGGTTTGAAGTGCCTGCCCCAGTACACTTACCTGATATAGTCCCCAATTTCCCTCTTCAGAGGGTTGGAGCCACTAGGAAGAGGTGTATAATGTGTCGTCCTGACATTAAGCTTATCAAAATTCTAGAAGACAACAACAGAAAACAAAATAAAGTTACTCATAAAGGTTTTACACAGGTGAGACCCAGAGCCAGCACCACCTTTTACAGTTGTGATTTTGCAATTTTACTCCTATCATTTCTGGTATCTGCCCTAACAGACTGTTTGGCTCCATACACACCACCAAAACTATCCATATTATAAAGACCAAGCGAATCCAGGCATGTTAAACTCACTGCTCTCCACAGACTGGGATTCACCGAGGAGCGCTACACGTAAGACACACTGCAGGGACAAAAGACAGCCAGCAACATCTGTCAACATGGCCAGATTGCTCCTGCTGCAAACGCCTCTCAGAGGCTTAACTGCCACACTGCAGGCCCTCGACTGCAGGCTAGCTTGCCTCATGAGTGCAGGTGCATCAAGGTACTCAAGAGAAAAAAATCTGCCTCACCTGTCTTCCACATCCCTAGATTTGAAGTTTTGTGACAAAAAGGCCCTTGGCTACCCTGCTTAGTAGCAGATCTCTAGGGTCTGCAATGGAAAAGCAAATGCTATGTAAAGGACAGAAGCACCTGCTGAGCAGAAACCCAAGTGTGTTAAAAGACACAGCCAAGCTCTTTCTTTAGCACCCCCTTACAATGCTTTACGAGAACACACTGATCAAGGAAAAGCTTTCACGCTGGCAGCCATTTCATCATTCAAGCAAATGATGAGACCACCGCACTTCAATACATCACTCAGCTACCCTATTCAAAGCCTCAGCAATAGCCAAAACCGTCTATTAAAACACTAATTTACTGATTTCAAAGACACACAGAGAGAAAAACAGAAATCTCTTTTCTTCTGGTTTACTGCCCAGATTTGCACAATGCTGCAGGCGGGGCCAGAGCGAAGCCAGGAGCTCCATGAGAGCTGAGCGGGAGTCTACCGTCTGAGCCACTACCTGCTGCTTCCAACGGGCATCGACAGTGGAGGCTGACATGGACTCCAAGCACTTGGACACAGGATTTGGGAGAAGCAAGCAGCATCTTCACCAGGACACCAAATGCCCACTAAAAGACATGCTATACCACCAACTCCACTGAAACAGACTTCACGGATTGCCTCTAGGAAAAGTACATTTTCCCAAGATCAGAAAACAGTCCAAAAATAACTGGCGGTGGGCATTTGGCAAAGTAGTTGAGATGCCATTCGGCACACTCGCATATCATTGTTGCAATGCTTGGTTTGCATCTGAGCTAGTCTCTTCGGGAACCTGGAGTGGAAGGCAAAGATGATGGCCTAGGCACCCAGGTCCCTGCCACAGTTGGAAGACCCAGACTGTGGTCCTGGCTCCTAGCTCTGGCCTGCTCCAGCCCCAGCTGCTGTGGAGGGTTGATTCATTCTGTCTCTCTTAAAAATAAATAGATACAAACGCAAAAGGGAGAAGGTAATGAGTGGTCCAAAGTGATACACACACACACACTTACACTGACTTGCATGCTGTGGCTTCAAAATGTAGCCACAAACAGGCAGGCTTGTCCTTGATCGAGTGCAGCACCTGCTCACGAACTGCACATAACATAATTCTAAGTCATATTGCAATACAAAAAGTCAACAGCCTTGTCCTGCGGCCGAGGTGTTTTAAGGAACACTGTTTTACACTTTAGCATTTCCTAATATCAAGGATGGTAGCAGGAAACATTTCTTCGAGATCTTGTAAAAGCCAGGCATTCACCTGACACACATACCTTTAGCAATAGAGGCCACTGAGATGTATCTAACTGTGCCACTTTCGATTCGGGTTTGATAAGAAATTCTTCAGCATGTTGTATTTCCTGCAGTAATCCAGAAATGCAACCTATTAGATTCTCCAGCTCCTTTTTTGAGAAATCTATTACTAGCACACGAACAGCAAATGAGGCATTCTACGTCTGTTCCAATGGAAACATGGAGAAGAAATACACGGGGCAGCTTAGATAAGCCAGCAAAATGCTACACAATGACTACCCAGCAACAGTCCACTGCCCGGAAATCTCGGAAAACTGTCTTTATTATTTAAGTAAGCTTTCTTTTCGGTCAAAGCAAAGGAAAACGCCTCTACAAAACGCTACTCACAGCTATATCATCTTCTGGTAATGATTTCCGGTCTTTTTTCTTCTTATGCTTCTTTGGAAGAACAACTACTGAAGAAACCGGGACGTGTTTTTATTAGACAATCAAAAGTATGTGAAGCACAGTTGAAACCAAAGACTCAAAGGCGGCCGGGCAGGCAATGAACTTTACGTCTACAGTGATAGGAGGGAAAAGCGCAGACACTAGCCGCAACGGAGCGCCAGCAGCCGCACGTGTTCCCGTCCCTAAGCCTTCGGGCTCACCACGTGGCTGTGGCGCCGTTTAAGCACTCCGCAGAAACCTTCACTTGTGGGTCGCAAAGTTGTACGGCGGCTACAGCACTGCCCATGCGGCCTTGGGGCCCTGCTGTGGGGTCCCCTTGGCCCCCCTTGGCCCCCCTCGGCCCCAGGAACTGCCGGCAGCTGTTTCTGGGCTGATGGTGGCACAAGCACTGCCAAGTCGGCCTGCCAGTTCTGCCAACACCCTTTCTGACAGCGACCCGGGCCTCCAGGAGATTTACGACCCTTGGCCGGAGGCCGAGGCCCCGAAAAGCCAAGGAAGCACGGGGGCCTCTCGTTCTCGCTGACGGGACCAGACCGAGCGCAACCATCCGCTCGAGTCCCGGCTGCCGAGCCACCGGCGGGAACAGGCAGTGAACACGGGCCCCGATGTCACAGCCACACCACGACTCTGCACACATCTGGGGGCCAGCCCTGCCCGCCTCGCACAGTCCGCTCGCGCACAGCCCTTACCTTCCGCGTCCGCCATGTTCCCGTACACCGCGTGCGTGCTGCTCCGGCCGCCGCCAAAGAGCCACCGCAGACTCCCACCGCCCAGGTCCCGTCAGGCCGTGCCGCTAGGACCCGCCCACCGGCGCACCGCCCCGTGCGCACGCGCCGCGCCGCCGGCCGAGAAAAAGCGGGGGCGCTCCGAGAGGGCGGGGCTCGAGGCGCGCGCGGGCCGTCGCTACAATCTCATTGGTTAACTTGGCATGGCGCTGGCTCGGCCGCGCATGCGCCTTGGGCCTGCCGTACCTCGGCTTCCGGAGTTGGAGGCGCCGCGCAGTCCACCCCGGCGCTGTGGAGCTGTGGGCCCGGCTGGGCCGTGGCTCCCTTCCTCCTGCTTCGGCTCGCGCGTCTGCCTCCCTCCGTTTCGCGGAACGGTCTATAATTGGTAGGTCATGGCTTTCGCACGGCTACGCCTTCAAGTTGGTGCGAACCAGTCCCAATTCCAAGCTTAAGGCACCAACAGGTTGAAGGTCTTTGGTGTTCCTAATTCACAGTGGCACGCAATACGAGCCACATGTAGACATTGGAAGAAAGATAAGACGACAGTCAAATTGATTTTTACCGAATTTTATTTAATCCACTGATTCGACACCACTTTAGTGCGGAAGCACTCACATTTGTTGCCATTTTATCAGTTGATTGTATTTTGTCAGTTGGTGGTAGACTTAACAAAAACATAACTACCAGTTTTGTCCCTCGACAATAGAAATATCGAACATTTTCGGGTTTGTTTTATTATGGTTCAGAAAACATTTTTTTCTCAACTTACTTCAATGAAAGTAACAAGATTATTCATTGTAATCATATTTAGATCGACCAACGAATCTATTTTGCTCTGTTTAGATGGTCTAAACAGACTCCCCACTACCAACCAATCCATGAGCACCTAACTACCACCCCATTATTTTACAAAGCTACATTGGTGCGCATTTCACGAATGAAATTGATGAATTCATTGATAGTTCTCCTACAAGCATTCTCGTGGCTGAATTACTCACCTTGGTTTTTTAAAGGAACAGAAGCTGCTGGGTTTTTCCCAACCTTCACTGCTGTCAGGCCAGTGATGGCTTTCCAAGATTTCTCTAGTGGCCTCCTACAAACACACCTTTTCGTACTTGCATTTACAGTCTCTTCCCAACGTAGCAGCTCAAAGGAGCTATCATTCTATTAGTATCTCCCTACCCAAAATTCTTCAGGCTTTCCATCCACAGTGAGAAAAAGCTCTTTGCAAACATGATGAAGCTAAGGATCTTCGCATGAGCTCATTATACCTTATTTGAGTGCACCATACATCCATGTGTCCGGGTACCCTTATAAAAGAAAAAGGAGACTGCTACTTTAAGTCTCCAGAACTGGGAACAAATCTCTGTAGTTTTAAGCTACCTAGTGTGGGACTCATTTCTTAAACTAACCTTAAGAAACCAATATACTCTCATTAAGAGCAAGGCCAGCATTATCATGGTACCTGCAAAAAGTTCCTCCAGTTCCCTTTCTGAATCCATCTGCTTCCTCTCCCTCACCCTCTGCTACCATACAACTTCCCTGAACAGTGCTTTGCCCTCTGGTGGTGGTTAATTGATCATGGTGTCTTATGATGGGCCACCTAGGTCTGTCTGAACATATCCTGCCTTTAATTACCACAAGCTAAAATCATGGCTCCTAACCTCATTCCAAGACTCCTGGAGTATTGTGTAGCTCAAAACCTTTCAATGAAGGTGAGGCCAGGTACCTGCTACAGTATAGATGTGTAATTTTAAAACCTTCCTCCTGCTTTCTCCTGGTAACCTGGCTGTTTACCAAGTGCCTGCTGCACTGTGTACTAATCTCTGGGGACTTGGACTGCTTCTCTAGCCGACTGTCAACAGGGAGGTCTTGGGGCCTTCATGGTTGTGTGGCAAGTTATGCAACTCCTGTGCAGTTGGCATCCATGTAGGTGCTGGTTGGCTCCCGGCAGCTCCACTTCCCACCCAGCTCCCTGCTTGTGGCCTGGGAAAGCAGTGGAGGATGGCCCAAAGCCTTGGGACCGGCACCCATGTGGGAGACCTGGAAGAGGCTCCTGGCTCCTGGCCTCAGATGGACCCAGCTCTGGCCTTTAAAGCAATTTGGAGAGTGAACCAGCAGACGAAATATATGTCTATCCGTTTCTCCCTGTAATACTATCTTTTCAATAAAAATAAATGAATCTTAAAAATATTTATTTAAAGATTTTTTAAACAATTTATTTTTGTTGGAAAGGTGACATTACAGAGAAGCAGAGACAGAAAAATCTTCCATCTGCTGCTTCACTCCCAAGTGCACACAACGACTGGAGCTGAGCCAATCCAAACCCAGGAGCTTCTTCTGGGTCTCCTGCTTGGATGCAGGGTCCCAGGGTTTGGGCCGTCTTTGACTGCTTTCCCGGGCCACAAGCAGGAAGCTGGATGGGAAGTGGAGCAGCCAGGACACGGATTGGTGCCTATGTGGGATCCTGGAATGTGCAAGGCGAAGATAAAACCACTAGGCTATCATTCCAGGCCCAAAATAAATCTTAAAAAAAGCAAACCTGAGATCTGAGCTGATACATTTCTCAGCACAGGCTTTCTCCTTAGGTCTTACATGCATAAGTGAATACAAGCAACAGCTGGAAAATTGTCCAGAAGGCTTTCGTGACTTGAGAACAGGGATAATTATGGACCAAAAGGTAAAGGGAAGACATGGTCTGTTGCACATGGTCTGTTGCTTCCCCTCTGTGGCACTATCCTCCACAGCACTTAGGATGGCACGCTGCTTCACTACACTGATGCCCAGGAAGTGGCACTTACCTGTTTTTTGTTTGATTGATTGATTGTTTATAATCAAGAAAAAGTTTATTTGCTCTCTATGAACTCGATTAAATCTGTGAAAAAAGAAAATTTTTAAATGAATTTTAAACTGTTTTTAAGTTTTATTTTAGATGATCTTTACATAGTTGATATGGCTCAAAGGGTCAAGGGCTAGGGGAAAGTGAGTAAGACCATTGTTTCCACATTCTATTTCCTTCCTGTGTCTGGGGGAAGGGGAGAGATAAAAGGAGATGCTACACCCAGCCTCCCAATCATATCAGGGTCCCCGATGTGGGGCGTGCTCCAAGGGTCCTGCTCAAGTGGTTTCAATAGTTCAACAGTTCTGACTTGCTGCCAATCTTGCCATTCCAAGCACAATGAAATCTCTCCAGAATCCACTGGCTGACATAGTCCACCTTAGCGTCTCTGTTTGCCCAGATTTTCACTGCCAACACTTGGCTGGGGTAGTTGGTCAATTTGCTCTGTCCTATGTTGTGGTACCAGGTGCCCTCTGCAGGCTCTAATGTCCCATCGTATCCTCCATGTGCACCTGGATATGCTGTCCACTGCTCTAAGCCACGGAGGAGGCCCAGCTGTGACACATGCACTCCACGGTCAGACCATGGAAGCTGAGATTCTCTCCATGGTTGGGGTTCTGAGTCCAGCAATTCAGTTAGGGGGATTCCCCAAAGAAACCTCATCTGAGGTGATCCCAGACCTGATTCTTGTGAGTGCTTGTCAATACAGGGTCAAGCACAGTCTGTTGCCCCAATCAACTTACACACATGCTGGTGGTTGTAATTGCTGGGTCATTTCTGACTCCAGCCCCGAGTTTTACGCAAACCAACGGGTGTTGGAGCCCATCCCAATCCTGCCCACGATACACTTAGCCCTCACGTAGATCGGTGGGAGCTGCAGCCTAGTTGGAGTGACCCACAATCACCCCCACCATGCCCACCTCTGCCCTGGTTCCCATATGGGCTTGCAATATGTATAGCAGACTAGTCCAGTCTGTCCCACATCCCATTCAGCTTTTGTGCATGTCAATGGACATTGAAGCCTAGTTCGACCCAATCAGCCCCACTATCCAGCCCACGCACATGCCGGCAGGTGCCACTCTGTCTAGCCGTGCCTGTCCCAGTCCTGGATCTCATACTCACCAGTGGGAGTGGCAACCCAAAAGGGAGGTGCCCACTGTTTCCATACTGGGTCCACTCCCACTCCTGGATCCTGCACTCTCCAGGTTGATCTGCGGTTTAGCTTAACAGAATTAGCCTTCAGTGCCAGTATCTGTCAGCTGATGCTATGGCAGAAACCAACCAGTCCACACCCACTCTGGCTTATGCATGCACCAGTAGGAACAGTCAGTGCAGCCTGGCTTTCCCCTGATCCAGCTCACATGCAGGCCGACAGGTGTTGTAGCCCTGGCCAGCCTGGTCTGCCCCCAACCCTAGCTCTCACACTCACCAGTGGGAGTAGTGATCCAGCAGGGGAGCCCCACGCGGCCCCCCTACCAGGTTTGCTCCCTACCCCCGGGATCTCACATGTGCTGGTGGGGCGCTGTGGTCCAGTCTGGCATGGCCCACCTCACCTCAGCATTTGCCAGTGGGTGTTATAGCCTGGTCGGGCCTGGTGCTGCCCCAAGTTCCAGCTCTACAGTTCTGGCCCTAATGTAAACTGGCTGGTATTGCAGCCCAACTTGGCATGACCCACACTCCATTCTGGCTCTCAAATTTGCCAGCAGGTTATATGAACTTGCCTAGCCTGGCTCACCTCCCGACCTGTGCCAAATGTATGCTGGTGGGTACCTTTCCCTGGCCTGGTCTGGGCTGCTCCCTGTCTTTGTTCTTGTGCTCACCTGCAGGGACTGTGAGGGAAGTTGCCAAGCTCTTCCATCTTTCCTGACTGGACCTCACCCATTCTGGTTTTTACTGTTGGGTGCTACAGCCCTGTTAAGCCTGGTCCACACCCCGACAAGGCTCACACATGGCTCAGCAGGGACAGTGACCTAACCCAGCCCATCCTACACCCATCCTGGTTCTCATGAGCCCCAGTGCGTACTGTAGTCTAGCCAGTCCGGCACACTCCAGATCCTGTCCACCCCCATTCCAAGGGCAACTGCAGTCATGTCCAGACCAGACCACAGTCCCTACTCTGGCCCTCATGCTCACCAGTGGGAACCACAACGCAGCCATGGTGTCCCCTTAGCTCTGCAACCAGGCCTATGCCCAGACACAGATCTTGCACATGCCAGTGGTTGCTCTGACCCTGCTTGACATAGACCCCCACCTGTCTTGGCCTTTGTCTTCGGATGCTATGGCCTGGCCTGACCCGGCCAGCCCCCAGTCCCAACTCTCGCTGGTGGGTGCTACAACCTGGCCCTGCTCAGTCTGCCCCAATTCTGGCTCTTTGAGACTGGCAGGTGTGGTATCCTAGCCGAGAATGATCTGCACTCCAGCCTGGTTTCTGCACTTGTCAGTTGGCTAAGGTCTGCTTAGCCCTGCCTGGTCTGCCCCCTTCTAAATCCAAGCCACACAGTTGCCGACAGATAGAGCTACCTTGCCCAGCCTGCCCAATACCCAGGCCTGGACCATGTGCTCTCCAGCGGGAGCTATGACACAATGGGGGAGTTGCCCAGGTCCTCCCCTCCGGCTCACTCCCAGACCCAAATCTCACACATGCCAGCGGGTGCCAGGCCCCCACCCGGTATAGCCTGCCCCCTCTGCCCCAGCCTTTGTATGACCCAGCCCACCCCACACCCTAGTAGGGATGCACATGCAGGGCTGTAGCCTGGACCTGCCCAGCCCTGTCCCAGCCCCAGGACCCGTGATTGTTAGCAGATTCCATCATCACTCCTAGCTCAGCCTCTACCACCCCGACTCTTAAGCTACCCAGCGGGACTTGGATTTCCACACAGTTGGGCTCACATATCCCCTACAGAATCTACTCCCAGACTTGGTTCTCACACGTGCTGGTTGGTGTCATGGCCAGGTATAATGTGACCTGTCCACTATTCTGACACTCACTGTCATGTACTAGGATATAGCCCTGCCAGACAGGCCCCCAGCCCTAATGTTCGAGTGGCTGGCATGCGGTGGTCAGCCATGTTCCATGCTAACAAGCCCAGCCTCAGGACTCGCATATGGGTGGGAGAATCAGTCTGACCCAAAAAGTGTTTCAGTCTCTCCCCTTCAAATCAGCAGGTCTCAGTTCTCTTGCTTACCTGCAAGTTCAGTGGACTCGTTTGGGGAGTCCTTCTGTAGTCATTCCTCACCTATATTTATGGTGTTTTTTTCCCCAGGGATGTCCCTCAGCAGTAATTCTCACCTGGGCGTGAATGCACAGGCCACCACTCTCCCTCACCTGTGCGATCCTCCAGCCTCCCTGCATATCCTCAACCTCAAGTTCCTGGAGCGTGCTACTGGGTGGCCTGTGGGTTGTGCCCGGCACCCAGCCCGCCCAGCCTAGAGCCACTCCTGCCACTGTCAGCTGGGTGGGGGCAAAAGGACCCCTCAGCAGGGCCTCTGAGTCTGCCCACTTCTCCTGTGAAGCACACAGGATCTAGATGGCCCCCTCAAGTTAGTTTTGAGCTTCAGTGTTCTCTCTCATCAGGTTTTTGCCTCTATCTCTTAACTCTCCTCTTAGGTACCCTGAGAACAATTTGATGTGCCATAGACACTGGGTTTCTCCATTTCTGAATATTTTATTTTTTTTCTTCCTTGAAAACAAGGATATTATCACAAAATGAGGGATTCATGACAATAGCATGGTATGATTCAGTGAA
This sequence comes from Ochotona princeps, assembly GCF_030435755.1. Lineage (NCBI taxonomy): Eukaryota > Metazoa > Chordata > Mammalia > Lagomorpha > Ochotonidae > Ochotona > Ochotona princeps. The sequence continues at coordinate 107,130,810 of NC_080865.1, read as the reverse complement.
ATCATATTTATAACTAGATATTGAATGATTTGACATTCACATGACTTTTATACTTGCATTTGTTATCTTCCCCAATAGAATTGGAATAATCTCCAATTCTATCCCTTTTGTTGCAAATATCAATCAGTCTTTCATTCTTTCTTCTGGCTGAGTGATATTCCGGTGCGTGCGTGTGTGTGTGTGTGTGTGTGTGTGTGTGTGTATTCCGCATTTCCTTTAGCCAGCCATTAGTTGATAGACATCTAGCTTGATTCCATAGACTTGCTGTTGGGAAATGGGCTGCTATAAATATGGGTGGGTGGGACACCAATAACTCCTTTGTGTGCTGATATTTTAAAAAAGAAAGAGCATCTTTTTTTTTTTTTAAAGATTTACTTATTTTTATTGGGAAGTCAGATATACAGAGAGGAGGAGAGACAGAGAGGAAGATCTGCCATCCGATGATTCACTCCCCAAGTGGCTGCAATGGCCAGAGCTGAGCTGATCTGAAGCCAGGAGCCAGGAACTTCCTCCAGGTCTCCCACACGGGTGCAGGGTCCCAAGGCTTTGGGCCGTCCTCGACTGCTTTCCCAGGCCACAGGCAGGGAGCTGGATGGGAAGCGAAGCTGCCAGATTAGAACTGGCGCCCATATGGAATGTCGGTGCTTCGAGATGGAGGAGTAACCAGTTGAGCCACTACATCAGTCCCTCATGTGCTGACTTCCTTTGGATATATTCCCAGAATTGGGATGGCTAAGTAATGTGGTAGATTTATTATTTTTCCAAGGAATCTCCATACTGTTTTCTTTAATGACTGTACTAATTTGCATTCTTATTAATCATGTATTACACCCTTTAAATCTTGCCAACAGAATCCGGCATTGTAGCCTGGCGGCTAAGATCCTCACCTCGCAAGTGCCAGGATCCCATATGGGTACCAGTTCTATTCGTGGCAGCCTCGCTTCCCATCCAGCTCCCTGTTTGTGGCCTGGGAAGGCAGCGGAGGATGGCCCACAGCCTTGACCCTGCACCCGTGTGGGAGACCCGGAAGAGCTCCTGGCTTCAGATCGGCACATCTCTGGCTGTTGTAGCCACTTGGGGAGTGAATCAATGGACGGAAGATCTTCCTCTCTGTCCTCCTGTATGTATATCTGACTTTCCAATAAAAATAAATACTTCTTTAAAAAATCTTGCCAACATTTGTTGTTTCTTGATTGTTGGGTAACAGCTACTTACCTGGAGTGAAGGGATACCTCATTATGATCATCATTTGCGTTTCTCCGACAGTTGCTGATTCTGAGCATTTTTTTTTCATGCATTTCTTCCTTTGAAAAATATCCATTCATATTCCTTATCCATTTCTTAACTGTAATATTTTGTCATTGTTGAGTTTCTTGAGCTCTTTATAGATCCTGGATAGTAATCCTTTATCAGTTGCGTAGTTGGCAAATATTTTCTCCTGCTCATTGCCTCTTTGCTTGATTGTGTTTCCTTTGCTGTACAGACATTTCATAGCTTGATGTAATCTCATTTGTCTCTTGACTTTTATTACATGTGCTTCTGGGGTCTCATCCAAGAAGTCTTTACTAGTTGGTGTCTTAAAGAGGTTCCCCAAGTTTTCCTGCAATAATTTAATGATATTGGGTTGTACATTTAGGTTCTTGATTCATTGTGAATTGAGTTTTGTAGAAGATGTAGGGTCTTGTTTCAACTTCTGCACCCATTTGTTGAAGAGACTCTTCTTTCCAGGAATTGGTTCCAGCTCCTTTGTCAAAGTTGATTGTTACTGCATGGATTAATTTCTGGTGTTTCTATTCTGTTCCATTAGTTCATATGTGTCAGTGCTAGGCTGTTTTGATTATAACTGTCATGTAACATGTCTTGAAATATGATATTGTCATACCTCTATCTTTGTTTTTATTGTTTAAGATCACTTTGAGTATTCAGGGACACTTTTGTTTCCATATGAAAGTGAGGATTATTTTTCTAGATTTGAAAAGATGTCCTTGGTATTATGATTGGAGGCATACTGCATCTCTAAACTGCTTTGCGTAGTATGGATATTTTGATAATAGTAATTCTTCCAATCCATGAACATCAAAGATGTTTTTGTGTCTTCTATTTCTTTTCTTGGTGTTTTGTAATTTTAGTGATAGAAGTTGTTCACATCCTTGGTTAAATTTTTTCCCAAAGTATTTACTTTTTTTGTAGTTATTGTGAATACGACGGATTTTGTAAGTTCTTTCTAGGCTGTAGCAGTATTAGTGTATACATACACTATTGATTTTTGTGTGTTAATTCTATCTTTTGCAACTTTGCTGAATTCCTTTTTTAAAAAGGCTCATTTTTACTCGAAAGTCAGAGTTATAGAGAGGAAAGGAGAGACAGAGAGAAATATCTTCCTTCCGCTAGTTCACTCCCCACCCCCCGCCCCACCCCGCCCCAATGGCTGCAACACCCAGAGCTCAGCTGATTTGAAGCCAGGAACCAGGAACCTCTTCCAGGTCTCCCACACAGGTGCAGGGTCCCAAGGCTTTGGGCCGTCCTCGACTGCTTTCCCAGGCCACAAGCAGGGAGCTGGATGGGAAGTGCAGCTGCCGGGATTAGAACTGTTCATATGGGATTGCTGTTGTTGCGGACAGAGGCTTATCCTGATACTCTACTGCAGCAGCCCTTTTGTTGAATTCTCTCATTATTCTGAACAGTCTCTTAGTATAACCCTTTGGATCCCCTATACTTAGGATCAGCAAATAGGGAATAATTTGACTTCTCCCTTCCCCGTTTGTATCCCTATTGCTTAATTAATTGCTCTAGTTAAAACGTCCAAAACTGTAATAGTAATAGTAATGATAATAAAAATGGTTGTCTGGTCCTAAATCTTAGTAGAGATGCTTGAAATTGCTTTTCCCCTCCCCCAAGGTTTCTTTATTTTAAAGACAGAGTCTCTCTCTTTCACACACACACACACACACACACGAGGTAGAGACAAAGAGACAGAGAACAGAGATCTTCCATCCACTGGCCCATTCCCCAAATGGCTGTAATAGCCAGGTCTGGGCCAGGCAAAAACCAGGAACTTCATCTGGGTCTCCAACGTGGGTTGCAAGCACCCAAGGAGTTGGACCATTTTGTGTTGCCTCTCCTGGAACTGAACAAGAAATGGAGCTTGACAGCCCAGACAACAGAATATGTCAACAGTAAGGCTAGGTCTTCTGAAACTCTTCTGGGACATGTCCATAATCTGACCTTTGCCATGACTTTGGGTTCTTGGAAAGTCCTGAAAGGGGAGTGACAATGCTTATCACAAGATGGTATCTCATTGCAGGATGAGATTTTGCTTCTCTTTCACAGCTCAGGCAGTAAGTTGATTGTTCCAAATCATGTTCTGTAAATGGAATTGGGAGGACCTGTTTACCTGGTGGAGTATGACTTTTACTGATTGGATAGTTTAAAGCACAGGATGCTTAAACTGAGTATATTTCATGCCATTACAGTTGATTGACTGATTCACATCATGTGCCAGTATTCTTAGTTGATTTAAGAACCCCTAAACACAGGCCGGCACAATAGCTCAGTAGCTGAATCCTCACCTTGCATCCGCCAGGATCCCATATGGGCACTGGTTTGTGTCCTGACTGCTCCACTTCCCTTCCACTTCACTGATTCTGACATGGGAAAGCAGCTGAGGACAACCCAAAGCCTTGGGACCCTGCACCCACGTGGGAGACCCGGAATGAAGCTCCTGGCTTTGGATCAGCTCAGCTCTGGCCATTGTGGACGCTTGGGGAGTGAACCAACAGATGGGAGATTTTTCTCTCCGTATCTCCTTCTCTCTGTATATTTGTCTTTCCAATAAAATAGATAGCTCATTCTCTAAAACAATAACAAAAAACCCTAATGGCTGATCGGTGCTGTTCCCCTCTTCCCTCTTCCATGTGTGGTAGAATGGCACCGGCCAGAGAGTCAAGACTCCTGAGCTTCCACGAGTCGGCCTCTGACTCCTTTTTTGGGACGGCTTTGTTCAACTCGCAACAGAGCATCTAGAACTTGAACTCATCTGGGGTGCTAGCACTGCCAACAGCGGCTTAACCTGGTGTGCCACAACATTGATCATGTCTGCTGGTATTTCTTACTCATACTGAACCCCTTATTCACAACATTCCCGCGTTACAGTGCTTATGATGGAGGAGATCATTATAAGCCAACAGATTCGTCTTACTATGCGTCTCATTACCTTGAAACACCAGGCCCCATAAAACGGTGAAATGCTTGGAGTATTGAAGACTCAGTTGCAAGCACTAGTCAGGTGAAAGTATGCTGAAAGCTTGGGTTCTCTGTCTCACAGGCTGAATCAACGCTTTGAATCAGTGAGCATCACGTGCGGCTGCTTCTCTTAGCCAGAATTAGCTGTGGTTCCTAGAATCTGGAGCTGCGAATTGAAACAGTTGCTCCCACTGTTACACTTAAAATCTACTCTCGAAGTATTTCTCTACATCCCCACTGGTTGGGAGGTCTTTGTTTCCAAGGGAGGAATGCATGTTTTCAAGTTTTGGAGTCAAAGCCATTTCACTTGTATTTGGATCATGTGACTTCATTAGGACATCAAAAACTTGAGCGCGCAGAGCTGGTCGCAATACACAATGCTCTTTGGGGGATGGGTACACAGATTATCTGAAAACAATTGAGTGCAACAGGGAAATCTAGGAGGAGTCTTGCTTTTCTTCCTCCCTGAACTTGGCGGCCCAGTGACAGGAAGGAGGACAGGCACTCCGGGGCTGAGCTCGCCTCAGGGCGCGGCGTTCCTGGCCAGCGCTCTTTCCTGACCACCCACCCGCCTAGGCGCAGATTTAGCCTGGCCGCGGGGTTCCTGGGGCAGGCGGGTGGCACCGCGCGCTCTGCCTCGGGTGCTTGGGCACTGCCGTACTTGTACTTGTTCGAAGTGGCTCCTCGGGTGTCGCTGCTCGCTGCTCTCGTCGTTTTCTAGGGTCCCTGACGACGGAGCCCATCCCGTCACCGGGGACCGCGGCACACAGAGGCGGGGGTCGCCGGGGCCTCACGGGGCGGCGCTGGGCTAGAGGGCAGGCGCTGGGCCCGCCCCGCCGGCATCCCTGGCCCGACTTCCTCCTGCCGCGGGCAGCCGGCCCAGCTGGAGGAAGCGGCGGCGGCGGCCACGATGAGCGCGGGCGACGCAGTGTGCACTGGTTGGCTTGTCAAGTCGCCCCCTGAGAGAAAGCTTCAGCGCTATGTGAGTAGGGGTGCCGCCACTCGCTGGCCTTGCCCTCCAGCGGTCCCCGGCTGCTAGGAGCCTCAGGACTCTGTGCGCCCGGCTGCAGCCGCTCCGGCTCCCGGGGCTGCAGGCGCAGCCGCTGGAAGGACAGCAAGCTCTCACGTCGAGCCAGCGTCGTCGCTGTTCTGGGCAGCGGGTCGGGTGTCCCGTCCTATGGTTAGTGAGGCTCAGTGGCTCTCGCAGGCCACTGACCGTTAAGGCGGGGCGCGTCTCGGTGCAGGAGAGGCGGAAAAAGTCATCCCGAAACAGTGCCCTGTCCGTGGCGGGGTGTAGACCCGAGGCTCTTCGTGGGCCCTTGCGCCTGGGGTGGGGAGGAGGGAGGCAGAGTGGGGGCGGCCGGGCGGGCGGGATGCGGCCAGGGTCAGGCGGGCAAGACTGTCGAGTAGCTGTCACGGGACGTTGTGTCCGGAGCCTCCAGCAGGTCCTCGGTTCTCCTCGCGAGGCTTCGGCGCCGCCTTGGGGTTTCTGCTGACAGGGTGCTTTGTTAGTGTTAGCCCTGGGCCCCCAGGACGGTTGGAACAGCGCATCTCGCCGCACATTCCTTTACCGGATTTAGATGTGCCACTGATGGAGCACACGCGCAGTGGCTCTCAAAGTTCCCCTACGAAAGGCAGTTGGCACCGAATGTTCCTCAGCAGTTAGCAAGAATCGCTGCAGTCCCCAGAGGGCTGCTTGCTGTTTTTGATGAATCCATGTTGTTCCTAACTGCTAATTTCTCAGTCACTCTAGCCAAGAAATGCGCTGACAGCAGCCACATAGGAAGCAACCCACGCCAGAGGTGATGGAGCCTATTGTCTTGTGCCCTCCAACTGCTCTCTCTGTTCGGGCCAACTTTGACAAATATTTTTGTGCCCGATTTCGTAGATGTGTCCTGGAACTGGAATATGAGGCATTAAAATCATGTAAAAACACTTCCACAATTGTGTGCTCAATACCTCTCTGTATATTCACCTCCTCACTCTTCGGATAGTTAGCAAAATTTTTGTTGTCTCGTCTGCTCAATGGCAGTTTGCAGGCGCCGGTGTTCTATTTAGCAGATAAAATAGGAAATGTAGACATGCCTCAATGCTAAGTCCCCAAGTTCATAGGTCCCATTGCGACACCTCTCAGCCTCGGCAGCACCCGGCTACAAAGGAGAGACGCAGAAGCCTAGGGCTGTGTGCCTAGTCGAGGCTTCCGCCCTCAGTCTCCTCTTTGCTTTAGGAAACGTGAGACTTCCACGGTGCTGCTCACTTTCCAGTAGATGATTCACAAAAACAAGCACAGCAGAGGACAATGTGGAGTATTTTCCCTGGTATTTACACCTCGTCCTAGGCAGAGGAGCATAGGAAAGTCAAGGTCTGCATATTGATTTTTCTCTCCCTTAAGTCACGATGTTTTGTTTTTTTTCTGCAAAGCAGCTGTCCTTTGAAACAACACCTCCAGAAATCTCTTTCCTCAAATCACTAAGCTCTGCACGAATCTATGTTGCCGCTAGGTGGCGATCATAGGTTCCTTACATGGAGCCTGCAGACATGGTTGTGCACCAGATTAGGGCCTAGAAATAGAGACAGGTTTTCCCCTGATTCCAGTCCTCAAAGACTCCGCACTCTGATGTCTATAACTGTAACGTAGCTGTACTTGGTGGCACAACCAGGACAAAAACCTCAGTTCTTGATACTGCCAGGCCCACCAACGGCAGGCCAGCAGTTTGCTGTTCCAAGTAGAAGTTCAGTCTGATTTTAGGTTCACATTACAATAGTTCGCATTTATTAAATGTTTATACGTGCCAGTTGCTGTTGTAATCTTTGGAAATAACCTTTTCCTTGGATCTACAACTTGCACATATTATCAACCATTCTGTAATCTTGTGTCATTGTATTTAAAATATCTGTTGTAAATCATAAAATTCAAAATATGATTTATTCTTAATATATAATGCTTTCAGTGACAAATCTAAGAATTCTTCATCTATTCTAAAATCACTCCTATTTTTTTCTGACATTTTTACCATTTTGTAAAAGTTTTGAGGTTTATGACATGTTCATTTCCTAGCATATGGATTGCACTTGCTACATTACCATTTATTGAGTATTTTTCTCCATTGACTTATTGTAGCAACTGTTTCAAAATTCAATTTATTTATGGAGATTTATTTTTGGATTCTCTACTCTTTTGCATTTATTTATTCATCTTTATTAACCTACAGCACAATGAGTGTTATATAGAAATGCTCAAACTCAATATCCTTTGAATTGTTAGGGAAAGCACTCAGTTTTTCAACAGCTGTAGACTTTTGGTGGGTGTCTTTGGCCAAATTGGAGAAGTTCTCTTGTGTTGCTAGTTTAGTGAGACTTCTTACCATAAACTGGAGTTTGTTGAGGGATTTTCTTACAGAAATAAGAACACGGTTTCCTTTTTTGTCTGTTGCTATGGTGAATTATGTTGATTAATGTTTGAGTGTTGAACCAGGTTTGAATTCCTACATAAACTTCGTGTGGCTGTATTGTTCTTTTTGTAGCTTGCTAAATTTGTTTTGCTGGTATTTTGATTGAGACAATTTGTACCTCTGTTAGTAGGAAATATTGACCTTTTGTACTCTTTGTCTCCTTTTTTATACTGACATGATTCTGCTGTCATAAACCAAAATGGGAATGTTCCCGGCTATTGCATTTTCTGAAATACGTTGTGTTCAAAATGGCTCATTAACGAGAGGTGGGTTGTGGGTGGAGAGGCCTGCTCTTGAACCTGCACCCAAAGAGAATATTGCAGGAGGCAGCTTTGCCCGCTTGGCCATAGTGCTGGCCCCTCAGCTTGTCATTGACATTTCATGTCTGTCTTTATATTCAATAGGCTTGTAGTATACAGCCTGTACTTGCTCCTTGCTGTTTGGGGTTTTCTTATCTGCTTTGTTTTAATTAGGGTATTTATTTCATTCATATACAGTATGGTTGTTGAAATGTTTGCATTAAAGCATTGAAATCTGCTGTCTTGCTAGCTGTTCCCATTGGTTGTGTTGTTTACTTCTATTGCCCCTTGTTTCTCATGGACTAACTGCGCCCCCTTCTTGTTGCATTTTTCTTCGTTAGTAATGAGTTGGAGACTGATTTCATACAGCCCTAATTGTCAATTCCATGTTCAGTCCTTTGTGTTAGAAGGTTGCTCTGTGTTGGATGTTCACTTGGATGTACATTAGAAACATGGCACATTGCTGCTGATTTTGCTTTAGACAATCATTTTCTTTTCTTTTTAAGCAAATTAAAATAGGGTGAGATTCCTTTGTGTATTTCATCTTTACTACTGTTCATTTCTGTCCAAACTTTTGTCTGCTGCCATATTCCTTGTCCCTGATGCATCTTAATTGATATTTAATATAGTGCGGGTCTGCTCATGGTGAATGCTTTTTTTTTTTTTGGTCTAAGAATGCAAGTTTCCCCTTTATTTTGAAAAATGTTTTCACTGCATATGCAATTCTGAGTTCCTGGGTTTAAAAACCTTCTTGTTGTTGTTTTTCTTTCAACACCTTAAAAATACCTCTATATTGCCTTCTGACTTCAGATTCTTTCTGCAGCTGCTGCCTTTTCCTTCTTTGCTTCTTCCTTTCCATTTCTTTCCCTTTCCTTCCTTCCTTCTTTCCTTCTTCCTTCCTTAAGATTTACTTAATATTTACAAAAAAGATTTATTTTTTTTAATTGAAAAGGCAAATTTACAGAGACAAGGAGATACAGAAAGATCTTCTGTCCGCTGGTTCACTCCGCCAATCCAAACCCAAGAGCCAAGAGCTTCTTCCCGGTCTCCCACGTGGGTGCAGGGTCCCAAAGCTTTGGGCCGTCCTCCACTGTTTTCCCAGGCCACAAGCAGGGAGCTGGATGGGAAGTGGAGCTGCCGGGATTAGAACCGGTGCCCATATGGGATATTGGTGCTATAGGCAAAAGATCAGCCTGTATGCCACCATGCTGGCCCCAGTATCATGAGTCTTCTATCTACTACCTTGCTGTTTGTTCTCTAGTTTCCTTTTGTCATTGCTGTTTCAGATTATTTCTTATGATTAAATTTAATCTTCTTTGGTGGCTGTACTTTTTTGTCTTTCTTTTCTATTATAGTGGTTACATTAGGCCTTTAGTATAACTTAGAAATGTACACTCCTTCTCCCCCCAAAAGCCAAAATGTACATTCTCATTTACCCTATTATGGAGTTTATGCTAATGTTCTCACCTCAACATCTAAACCCCACACTACTTTTTTTTGTTGTTGCTTTTAAATAGTGAATTTTATCTCAAGAGCTTTTTAAAATAGGAAGAATGTGGGGCAGACATGCGATGCAGTGGTCATGCTGCTACATGGAACACATACGTGCTACATGAGAATGGCTGCGACGGAGTCTCAGCTCCCCCATTTCCACCTACATGGGAGAATCAGGTAGAGTTCCAGGCTCCTGGCTTCTGCCTTCTCCAGCCCTGGCTGTTAATGACATTTAGGAATGATCCAAACAGATGAAATATCTACCTCTTTTGGTTTGTCCTTTCTTTCAAATAAATAAATAAATAAATAAATAAATATTTTTTCAAAACTAGAAAACCATTTTTAAAATTTATCAATAAATTTCCTATATCCAATGCTTCTCATTCCTGTTTCCATTTGATAGTTGTTTGTGGCATTCAACAATGTCTTCTTTCATTTTGTTTGTTTTTATTTATTGGAAAGGCAAAGAAAGAAAGAAAGGAAAGCAGAGTCAGAGAGAGAAGGGAGGAAGAGAGAGATTTTCCAGTCACCGATTCTTTGTTCCCAAACACTTGTGATAGGCAGGGCTGGGCCAGCCAGACCCGGAGCCAGGAGATCCATCCAGGTTTCCCAGATGATTAGCAGGGATACTAGTACCAGGACCACCAATATGCTGCCTTCTGCCCAGGCACATTGGAAGCAGAGGTGGGAACTTGAACTGGCTGCCAGGATTGCATGACATCTGCCCCTCATGTTTTCATTTTTTTTTTTGAAAAGGCAGATAAACACAAAGAAGGAGATACAAAGAGAAAGGTCCTCTGTCTACCAGTTCCCTCCATAAGTGGTCACTGTCACCAGAGCCAAGCCAATCCAAAGTCAGGAGCCCGGGACCTCCTGGTCTCCCAGGCGGGTGCAGGGTCCCAAGGATTTGGGCCGTCCTCCATTGCTTTCCCAGGCCACAAGCAGGGAGCTGGATGGGAACTGGGGCAGCCGGAACATGAATTGGTGCCCATATGGGATCCTGGTGGATGGAAGGTGAGAATTTAGCCACCAGGCTATCATGTCAGGGCCTCACGTTTTCATTTTTTAAAAGATTTTTAAAGTTTATTCAAAATATAGCATGACAGAGAGGGGGAGACACACACAGACAAAAACACGTGTGCACGTGCACACATAGAGAAAGGTGCCTTCCAGGTCATGTTTTCACTTTCATTCATTTTCAGGTATTTTCTAATTTCCTTTGTGATTTATTATAATAAGGTGTTGTTTAGAAGTGTGTTACTTAGTGTCCAGATATTTGGCTTCAAATATCAACAGAGCCTAGAATTAGAAATTCTTATTTAGCTTTTGTTTTTGTAAGGCTGGACTCTTTTTTATTTGAGAGACAGAGAGACATATAAAGCAAGAGAACTCCTGTCTACTAGGTCACTCTGTCTCCCTTGTCCCTCTCTCTTCACACACACCCCTACCTTACAGTGGCTTGGGGATGGCTCAGCTGAAGCTGGGAGCCAGGAGCTGCAAGTCAATTCAACTCTCCCATGTGAGTGGCAGGAATCCAATTACCTGAACCAAAATAAAACAACAAAGAACCCCACAAAACATCCATATAAGCTCCCCACCCCAGTAGAATTTGTATTTTAGATATCAAAACCAAACAAGTTTTTAGCACAAATGGATTTAACCTAAGTATGTTGATTCTATCCCTGGCACATATTCAACACTTTTGGTGATATAATTGGGTACAGGGATGTGAATAGAGGCCCGCAATGATGCTACAGTCACAGGCCACAGCTGGTAGCAGACCAATACACTCAAATGTGGGACACATGAAGCCTAGCCAATATACTAACCACTTCAGCATAAATGAGAATCTTGTTGAGAAATACCTTACTTAACAGAGGCTGTTTCTGATTAGGTGAAGACAAAGGCCAGCAACTTGGGTAAGCCTTCCTCCATTAACCCCATCTACCATGACTTTGAAAGATGGACAAGCACCTCCTGCAGTCGATGGGCTCAAGATTTTATGTTATATTTACAAGGATATTCTTTTTTTTTTTTATAATCCTTTTTATTGTATTGTTGTTGACAATCTTTACATAGTTAACTATAGTTGAAGGAAAATCAAGAAAGAGAAGAAAAAAAAAAAAGGTTCAGGGGGATAGGGAGGTGGGCAATGCTATTATGTCCATATTGTTTCCATCATGTATCTGAGGTAAAAGGGGATATTGAGGGAGAAGCCCCACCCGGTTTCCCGCCCACCCCAAGTCCCGGATGTGGGGCATGCTCTGAGATATGTGCTCAAGTGGAGTTAATAGTTCTCCAGTTATGAGTCACTGCCAGTTTCGCTCGATGAGGTGGTCCACTGATTGATATGGTCCATCATGAAGTCTCCATTTGTCCCATATTTCGCTGCCAACATGTAGCTGAGATGAATGATTGTCCTATTCTGTCTTCTGTCTTTTCTTGGTTAGAGTTCTGAGTCCAGCAGTTCGATTGGGGAGATCTCCAAAGATACTTTGAGGTATTCCCAGACCAGATTCTTGTATGTTCTAGCAAGCACAGGGCCCGGCACAGTCCATCACCCTGATCAGCTGGTGGTTGCAATTGCTGTGTTGGTTCTGTTTTCAGTCCCGAGTTGCACTGGAACCAATGGGTGTTGCAGTCCAGTCTGCTTCGGCCCTTACATCAACCAGTGGGAGCTGTAGCCTAGTTGGGGCGACCCACAATAACCCCCACCAGACCGCCCCCTACCCTGGTTTGCCAGTATGTGTAGCAGAAGACCAATCTGTCCCCCATCCCATTTGGCTCTGGTACTTGTCAATGGGTATTAAAGCTTAGTTCTATCTAATCAACTCAACCATCCAGCCCTCACAGATGTTATTGAGTGCCTCTCTATCTAGCCATCCCAGCCCCCATCCTAGTTTTCATGCCCTCCCACGGGAATAGTGACCCAAGAAGGGGGAACCCACTTTTTCCCTCCCAGGTCTCTCTGTCCCGGTTTATGCACTCTTTAGGTGGTCCTGTGATTTGACTCGACAGAATTAGTCCCCAGTGCCAGCTTCTGCCAGCTGATGCTGTGGCCCTGATCTTGTCCACATGCAGCGCACAGGTGTTATAGCCTTGCTTAGTCGTGTCTGTCTCTATCCCAGCCAACACTCTCCAGTGGGAGTGGTTGTCCAGCGAGGGGACCAGCCCCTTAACCCCCCCGCCAGCTCTGCCCCTCCCTTCCTGGATCTCACGTGTGCTGGATGGGTGCTGCATTCATATCCAGTACAGGCAACCACGCCCTGGCGTTCCATAATGTGTACTGGTTTTGTCGCAACCAAACCCGGCCCATTCCACACTCTGTTCTGGTGATCGGATTTGCCAGAGGATGACATGAACTGATTCAGCCTGGTCTGCTCCTGACCCATGCCGAATGCATGCCAGTGGGAAACTTTCCATGGCCTATTCTGGGCTGTTTCCAATCATGCTTCTCGCGCTTACCTGCAGGGACTGTGTCCTGCCAGAGGAGTTGCCCAGGCTCCTCCATCAGAACCCCTCCCAATGCCAGATTTTGCGCTTGCCAGGGGGTTCTTGAGCCAACCCTACTCAGTTCACCTCCTGTCCTAGCAGGAACAGTGGCTTTTCCTGGCTGGCTTTCACCCCATTCTGACTCTTGTTGTTGGATGTTTCAGCCCAGCCATGGCTCGTCCATACCCACATACAGCTCACACATGGCTCAGAAGGGGATTGAGACCCAGCCTAGTCAGTCCCACATCTACCCTGTTTCTCCATAACACCAGATGGTGCTGGGAATTGAACCGGCCTGGTGCATCCAATCCCAGCCCACACTAGTGCCTCGGGTGACTGCAACTGTTTCCTAGATAGAACACAGCCCCCATTCCAGCACATACACCCCTTGGTGGGAACCTCATCCCAGCTGTGGCATCCCAGATTGGGACCGTTCCTAGCCGTAAATCACGCACCTGCACGTGGTTGCTCCGAGGACCATTAGGTGCCAGCCTGCTACACAAGCCGGAGCTTATCTTTTACTTGATAGGTGTTCAAACCTCAGCATTATTAAGGGATTGGAAGTTCTTCAAAGGAAGAGTTACTGGCATTGGGAATCTTTAGGATTGACTCAGATCCCAGAAATAGTGGGGTCACTCTAGAGCTATCTCAGCAGCGATTCAGATGTCCAATACCCGAGAGCTCCCCGGCCGGGCGGCCAGCAGGCACAGCCTGGCGCAAAATAGCGCACTGGCTGCCCTGGCCCAGCCCGCCATGAGCCATGGGCACATGGCGGACTGGGTTCGGGATCCGAGCTAGACGTCCTCTCCCGCAGCCCTCGGCTCGCCTCTGGCAGCCGGAGGTTAAATCCTGCAGGCCCAAGGTTGCGCCCCTCCCCAATGCCGTTCACCCACCACCCAATGAGGGTGGTGGGTGGGTCCCGGACATGCCCAGTCACGGAGGCCTCCCCCCTCGGCGTACTCACCCCAGAAGGAAGCAGGCCGCACCCAGGCATGTCCGGGCCCAGCCCGCCATGAGCCATGGGCACATGGCGGACTGGGTTCGGGATCCGAGCTAGACGTCCTCTCCCGCAGCCCTCGGCTCGCCTCTGGCAGCCGGAGGTTAAATCCTGCAGGCCCAAGGTTGCGCCCCTCCCCAATCCCGTTCACCCACCACCCAATGAGGGTGGTGGGTGGGTCCCGGACATGCCCAGTCACGGAGGCCTCCCCCCTCGGCGTACTCACCCCAGAAGGAAGCAGGCCGCACCCAGGCATGTCCGGGCCCAGCCCGCCATGAGCCATGGGCACATGGCGGACTGGGTTCGGGATCCGAGCTAGACGTCCTCTCCCGCAGCCCTCGGCTCGCCTCTGGCAGCCGGAGGTTAAATCCTGCAGGCCCAAGGTTGCGCCCCTCCCCAATGCCGTTCACCCACCACCCAATGAGGGTGGTGGGTGGGTCCCGGACATGCCCAGTCACGGAGGCCTCCCCCCTCGGCGTACTCACCCCAGAAGGAAGCAGGCCGCACCCAGGCATGTCCGGGCCCAGCCCGCCATGAGCCATGGGCACATGGCGGACTGGGTTCGGGATCCGAGCTAGACGTCCTCTCCCGCAGCCCTCGGCTCGCCTCTCTCAAGGATATTCTTTTTTTAATTTTATTTTTATTATTATTATTATCATTTTATGATACTGTTCCATAGGCTCCTGGCATTTCCCTTATCCCCTCCCAATTCTCCCACCCACCTGGTTCCTCTATATCATTACTAAAATATAGTTCTTCATACACAGTCATATGTCCATCATTGCGGGTATGGACAATGGCAGAGAGTCCAGCATCCTGATTTCAAGATATAGTGAACAGTTTCATTGTAAGTCCATCTTTGTCTGGAAGCAGAAATGCATACCACACTACATCCTCACATCTGGGTGTTAGTCTCCATTTCACAGCTACTGTACATCCCCTTAAATGAAAAGTCATGATACAAAATCAACAATAGAAAGAAAAATAGAAATTTACAATGCCATGAAGTTAAATGACATGTTGCTAGATATGACAGTCTCCACTACACAGCTACTATACATCCCCTTAAATGTAAAGCCACAAAACAAAATAACATCAGGAAGAAAAAAGAAATTAACACCACCATGAAGTTAAATAACATGCTATTAAATGACTAATGTGTAGCTGAAGAAATGAGAGTCAAGAACCTTCTTGAAGAAAATGATGCTACTGTATGATCTACGAGTCACTGAATGGTTTAATCAGAAGAAAGTGTTTTGAAGAGATGAAACTGACAGAAAACAACAAAACCTATGCAATATAGATTCCGCTGATTTTTGTTGGTGAAATGTGTCTCTTCTAGACAATAGATGGGTTTTGTTTTTTAATCCAGACTACTAATCTATGATGCTTGATTGAGCTTAAGCCATTTACATTCAAGAGTTTAATATATCTATGGGTGGTACTTTGGTCCTATCATTTTAGGAATGGGTTGTTCATTGGTTTAGTCTTCTGTTGTCATTTTACTGTGATGTTCTTCCCGTTTGCCTTTGGTTTTGGTAGGTGCTATTCCTCTTTGTGAAGAGATCATCTTGAAGTGTCATTTGTAGGGCAGGTTTGGAAGAGGCAAATTCTTTTAACTTTTCTTGACTGTGGAAGAATTTTACTTCATTTTCAAAGACAAAAGAAAGCTATGCTGGATATGTTATCCTAGGCTGACAATTTTTAGAATCTGGAATATGTCGCTCCATTCTCTTCTTGCCTGTAGAGTTTCCTGTGAGAGATCTCCTGTGAGTTTAATTGGCATTCCTTTCTATGTCAGTTGATTTTTTTGAACTGCACATTTCAGGATCTTTTCCTTATGTTCGATTGAAGGGAGCTTGATGATCATGTGTGGTTGTGAAGATCGCTTTTAGATCAGGCCTGTTGGGAGTTCTGTGCCCCTGCTGGATCTTTTTTGCCCAATTCTTTCTCTAGATTAGGGTATTTTTCCTTTATTATTTCATTAAATACATTTGCAAACTCAGCTTCTCTTTCTTCACCTTCTGGGACTCCTATAACTCTTTTTTTAAAAAGATTTATTATTTATTTTTATTGGAAAGTCAGATATACAGAGAGGAGGAGAGACAGAGAGGAAGATCTTCTGTCCGATGATTCACTCCCCAAGTGAGCCGCAACGGCCGGTGCTGTGCCGATCCAAAGCCGGGAACCAGGAACCTCTTCTGGGTCTCCCATGCGGGTGCAGGGTCCCAAGGCATTGGGCCGTCCTCCACTGCTTTCCCAGGCCACAAGCAGGGAGCTGGATGGGAAGTGGAGCTGCTGGGATTAGAACCGGTGCCCACATGGGATCCCAGCACGTTAAAGGCGAGGACTTTAGTCACTAGGCCACGCCGCTGGGCCCTCCCATAACTCTTATATTTGACCTTCAAATAGTGTCTTTCAATTCTTGAATACTAAATAAATAATAAAAAAGTAAAAAAAATAACAAAAATAAAACAAAACAAAAATTCAATTCTTGAATACTTTTTTCGGCCTGATCCAGCGCTTCCAGCTTTTTTGTTTGCTTCCCCCTGATGACAGGAAATATCTTCCAATTCTGAGATCCTTTCTTCTACCTCCTTCATTCTATTTTGTACACTCTCCATTGCACTTTTTTTTTTAAAGATTTATTTTTATTACAAAGTCAGATATACACAGAGGAGGAGAGACAGAGAGGAAGATCTTCCGTCCGATGATTCACTCCCCAAGTGAGTGCAATGGCCAGTGCTGCGCTGATCTGAAGCCGGGAACCTGGAACCTCCTCCAGGTCTCCCACATGGGTGCAGGGTCCCAATGCCCTGGGCCATCCTCGACTGCTTTCCCAGGCCACAAGCAGGGAGCTGGATGGGAAGTGGAGCTGCCGGGATTAGAACCAGTGTCCATATGGGATCCCGGTGTGTTCAAGGCAAGGACTTTAGCCGCTAGGCCACGCCGCTGGGCCCCCATTGTACTTTTAATTTGCTCTACTGTGTTCTTAATTTCTGATATATCAGCCTTGATTTACTTTATTGCTGCAATTGCTTGTGTAAAATATTCCTTAAATTCTTTGAACTCTTGTATGTGCTTCTCATTGTTGATCAGAAGCTTTAAAATAAGTTTTCTTAATTCTGTGTCCCCCATTTTCTCGATGTCTTCCTCAGTTAACTCTGAGGTTGGCATTGGGTTTTTCTCCTTTGCAGGGGAGTTTTCAGTAATATTCATTGTGCCTTTGTCTCTTCTTTTGCTCTTGGTCTGGTTAGCAGAGTCTTCTCCTTGGGGCAGGTTTCTAAGCTGTGTCACCAACAGGTCTACAATGCGATTTTACTTATTGCAGTTGGTGCACAATTCTTTGCTTGCAGTCTCCAGCGAGTTCCAGGTTTGGGTTCTTTTTTTCTTTTTTTAAAGATTTATTCATTTTATTACAGCCAGATATACACAGAGGAGGAGAGACAGAGAGAAAGATCTTCTGTCCAATGATTCACTCCCCAGGTGAGCCGCAACAGGCCAATTGCGCGCCGATCCGGTGCCAGGAACCTGGAATCTCTTCCAGGTCTCCCACGCAGGTGCAGGGTCCCAATGCTTTGGGCCGTCCTCGACTGCTTTCCCAGGCCACAAGCAGGGAGCTGGATGGGAAGTGGAGCTGCCGGGATTAGAACCGGCGCCCATATGGGATCCCGGGGCTTTCAAGGCGAGGACTTTAGCCGCTAGGCCACGCCGCAGGTTTGGGTTCTTATGCTAGATTTCCACAAAGAACTCCGTAGCCCCAGCTCTTGGCTCACCACTCTCCACCTCTTGTGATACCGTGCTGAGGCTGCACTGTTGTCTGTACAACCTTTCTCCTACTTGCGGTTGGAGCAGGTCCAGGATTAGGGAGACACCAGGTGTCCTATATAATTAGGTTGTTGGTGGTTCTGATCTTGCCGGAACCTGTTGGACGTTAGGTCTGGGTGCCACATGGACCTATTTTGACCCGTATGATGCCACAGTCGGTATTATTTTTCCTACAGGTCCAGTGCAATCCACAGACCTCAGTGAGTTCTCGTGAGCTCAGCACATGTGCAGTTCACTGTTGTCCCCTGCAGTCCTAAAGCTATTGCCACAGTGCCCAAAATGGTGCCTGACGTACTGCTACTAGAGTTCTTAACCTGCTGGCAGTCAGATCTGAGGGCTACCTAGACCTGTCTTGGGTGGAACTTGTAGAATGCCATGTTGTTGCAGTTCACTGAGTCAGAAGTGAGTTCACTCCCAGCTCAGTTCATGCTCAGTCCTTTCGCTTGCCTTTGCCTCCTTAGGCAAAATGGGATTCAATTTGGCTCTAGGGGGCTGACTGGGCTGTGAAATCCACTCTGTTCTCGCACTGCCCGTCTGGGATCTGCTGCTCTGTCTCTGCTCCTGGTCAAATCAAACGGACCAGCAGAATGGACAGTTCTTTGTCCGGGTTCACTTCCCAAGCTCCCAGTGAAAGTCCCTTCCCACCTGGTTGCTGGTGGAGTTCCGGCTGCTGGTGGAGTTCAGATTGCCGTTAGCTGAATGTCGATGGAGTATCAGTCACTGCAACACCACACGATTGCTTTCGGTGCTTTCCTGTGTCTGTCAGTCTCCAGGTGCCCCTCTGCTGTTGTTCTGTCCTCTCTTATTTCCTGGGATGTGTCCTCTGCTTCATCCTGAGTAATTCTTTGTCTGTTTAAACGTGTCCTTACCCTATTCTGCCATCCTGATTCTCCCTCTACAAGAATATTCTTTACAACTATTTATATCATAGATGGAAATGGAAATCCCACACATGTGCATTTTTATATATATTCTATGCATAGACAAACACATGCCCCTAAATTTTCCTCAAATAGGAGCATTCTGTACTTGCTATTTTGTGCTTTCCTTGAGAACTTATTTTGGTATTGATCCATATGAGTGCATGGAGATTTTAAAAATAATTTTTAGCAATTTCATAATATTGCACTGTGTGCAACTACCAGAAGAGACCTTTGCTTGCTTGCAGTCTGTCAATGATACCATACTGAATCCCTCTGTATCATGTGTTTGTATGCTTATAAAAACAGATTCTTAGAAGTAAAATTGCTGAGTTAAAGTGCATATGAGTTGAAAATGTCAACAGACATCAAACTGCTATTTTAGGTGGTAGGACAATTTTTTTTCACTCTCAGCAAATGTACAATAAAGTGTTAATTTCCTTTCACTCCCTCCAATATAAGGTGTTACTAGTTCTTTTGTCTACGGCCAGACCACCCTGAACGCGCCCAATCTCATCTGATCTCGGAAGCTAAGCAGGGTCGGGCCTGGTTAGTACTTGGATGGGAGACCAGTTCTTTCGATCTTTGCAAATTTGAAGGTGATACGTGGTATCTTGTCTTATTTAACTTTCTTTATGAATCACATTGAACATCCTTTCATAAAAAAGACATCCTTATCTCTTTCCCTCTCTCCAGAAACTGCAGCCAAAATTTTGAATCCTTCCTTGGATTTCATGTTTCAAAAATTTCTAAATCTCAGCGAGTTAAAATACATGTTAAGAAATCTCATTTTGGGGGGTGCTGTGATGGCTCAATTGGTTAGTTCTCTACCTGCAAGTGCCAGGATCCCATATGGACACTGGTTCTTGTCCTGGCTGCTCCTCTTCCCATCCAGCTCCTTGCCTGTGGCCTGGGAAAGTAGTCGAGGACGGCCCAAAGCCTTGGGACCCTGCACCCATGTGGGAGACCTTGAAGAAGCTCCTGGCTCCTGGCTTCAGATCAGATCAGCTCTAGCTTTTGTGGTTGTTTGGGGAGTGAACAAGTGGACGGAAGATCTTTTTCTGTGTCTCTCCTTCTCAGTGTAAATCTGCCTTTTCAATAAAAATACAGATTTTTAAAAAACGAATGTCATTTTCTTCCATGTCTTCATGTGCTCCACTCACCTTCACCTCTGAAGTAACCTTTTTTTTTTTCAGTTTTTTTCCCTCGACTCGTCCACTCTATCTTTTTACACATACAAAGAAAATTTTTTTAAAGATTTAATTTTATTGGAAAGACAGACTTGAAGAGAAGGGAGAGACAACTCCCCAAAATGGCCACAATGGTTGGAGCTGAGCTGATCCAAAACCAGGGGCCAGGAGCTTCCTCTGGGTCTCCCACATGCGTGCAGGGGCCCAAGGCTTTCCCAGGCTACAAGCAGGGACTGGATGGGAAGTGGGCTGCTAGGACATGAACAAGCGCCCATAGGGGATCCTAGAACTTGAAGGTGGAGGATTAGCAAATTGAGCCATCACCCTGAGCCCAAAAGGTATGTAATTTTTATCCTCCTTTTCTTACAAAATGATAACTTACTTCATGTAATAATAAATAACATGTTTGACATTTTTTTCTTCTGCAGCTAATATCCCAGAGCAGGAAACACTGAATCTCTGGCTACATTTTGAGTAAATGTTACAGAATATTCCATTTTGTGTTCCTACCAGTAATGTAAAACAGAATTATTTTAGAGTTATTTTGTGTTGAAACACTTTGACATTTTTGCCATGTAGTCAGTGAGAAATGATATTTTGTGTAATTTCATTTTTAATCTTTTATTCATTTGTTTATATTTTATTTCCCATTGTTGGTCTTTTTTCGCTTGGATTTGGGGAGGTGATTACCCTTTGTCATTTGTGCTTTATGTTACTTTGTGTACATTTTTTTGCTTAATTTTCTTTGTTTTTCTATTATAATTGTACTCTTTATTATATGTTTTCCTGTGTCAGTTATGGCAAATTATATTTTCCTAGAAAAACATCTATTTTATCCTGGCTATCTGTTCTTCTACCTACCATTTTCTAAAATTATTATCATGATTTTCCAATTCTCTCCAGAGGCATTTCTTTGTTGTTACTATCATTTTCTGTTCTGTTGCATTGCTTCCATTGCTTTGATTAGTTTGCAATTTATGTGTTTTATTGACTTCTACTGTTTCAGTGTACTTTTTTCTTGTTTATGCTATTTTTAATTTTTTGATTCTTTTTTAAAGATTTATTTATATCGCACAGTCAGATATATATAGAGAGGAGGAGAGACAGAGAGGAAGATCCTCCATCCAACGGTCCACTCCCAAGTGGCCGCAACAGCTGGAGCTGAGCCAATCTAAAACCAGGAGCCTCTTCAGGGTCTCCCATGCAGGTGCAGGGTCCCAAGGCTTTGGGCCGTCCTCCACTGCTTTCCCAGGCCACAAGCAGGGAGCTGGATCAGAAGTGAGGCTCCGGGTTTAGAACCGGCACCCATATGGGATCCCAGCACACCCAAGGCGAGGACCCTAACTGCTACGCTACCGCGCTGGACCCCATATACATGTATTTTTTTTATTCTTTAAGTTCCCCTTTTATTTTTGTTAATTCCTTTTCTTCTACTCTGATGTGTTGTAGCTGTAAAGAGAATTGAAATAACCACAGGGTCCATATCAGTGTTGTAGCAGTTGGGGTTTTAATTTGAAAACAGATACCCTTGCCTGATTTCAGCAGAAAAGGTGCACACAGAATTTCAAGAGGACTGGAGACCTGACTCTGAGGTTAAACAGCCATAAAAAATACAACACTCCATACCACAAGTTTGGATGAATGATGGTGAGCAGTCGGCTATTGCTACTTTTTTCATGTTCCATCTTCCCTCTGTGTCAATGACACTTTTCTCTGATGTTGTCACAAGAGTCTATAAAAGTATGAATTAGATAATGGTGGGTAATGGATTTCTGTGAAATACATACATAGAAAGCAGGTTGATTGGGACAGGATTTCTCAGCATCCATTTTTCTATTGTTTCTTGTACAGTATTGACATGAATGCATGAGACAGAAGACTTTAGAATAACAATCAGCATAATGAGTTGATTGCTTAATTTTAAGGTGCGGGGTGTGTGTGTGTGTGTGTGCGCACGCGCGTGTGTAGAGAGAGAGAGAGAAGAAAGAGGGAACAAGAGAGAGAAGTAAAGATTGTGAGCTTAACACAATTGTGGATGTTGGCCATGTGATTGACCAATGCCATTTCTTATCTGGACACTTCCAGCAACAGGAAATGAGTTACATAATGGGTCGCATGATGGTCGTGAGTGAGAAGTTGCTCCTTGTGTTACCTCTTTAGAATATGCCAGACACATCTAATTCTTTTTCCTCGGGATGGAGCAGGGTTCTGAATTCTTGTGTCCTTCTGTTTCTTCTGGATTTCCCCAGATGTGAGAGGAGAGTAGGATGGTCACTGTTTCTCTGCACAGTGTGCTCCTGGGAGGCCAGCTGCACATCTCATTAGCTTTATTCTGGCAGCCACAGCACACCGTTGAGTCACACTGAGCTTCCTGTCCATGAACTTGGTTTTCCTCTTTGCTTTTCTCAGCTATCTTTTCTCCAGTCCATTTTTGTCCTCTTGGTGTTTTGTTTCAGTAATAATGTAATGAACAGGATCTTATATTATTTCTGTTGAACTGCTTCTGCTTTTGTGAGGAGTCCTGTATGTTGGTCCATCAGGATCTTTTGGGACCTGATTATGTTATGTGTGTGCTGTGAAGGGAAAATGGCAGAAAAGACCTCATGTGGGAAATGCATCCAGAGCTCAGGAAAGGGTTCTGGGCATGAGAAAGAGTTTTCATGGTCATTAGACTGTAGATGCTAACTGAAATCCTGTAGGTAGATAAGATTCTCAGCGGAGGCTGAGGAGTAAAAAATGAAAAGCAGCTAGGGTAGAATTTTGGAGAGGGAAGGGGAAGAGCCCCAGTGGACTCAAGAGGAGCACTGTGGAGACTCAAGGGCAGATGGCTTCCTTCCCCAACCTGGCTTCCAGCTTCTACTTGAGAGTCAGCTCCGGGCCTAACAGAGACCTTCTTGCTTACACTTCAGAGAGCTGACAGTTTCTGGAGGTTTATAACCCCCTGTGCTTAATCAGAGCCTCTGACTCAGGAACACACTTGCAGTGTTGCAAGAGCACAGGCCTTGGGTGAAGCGAGGAGGTGGACCCTCATGTAGGTCCCTGTAGGAAAGCACTGACAGGCTCTGAACTGTAACGTGATCACTTTGGCAGCTGCAGTGACTACAGGGACTGGGGGCCCCAGGTGGGGGCTACTGCTGTGATCATGGTGAGAGATGTAGGCAAATACCGCCAGGGAGGGGGCAGTGGGATGGTATTTTCCAAAGGTAGAGTCAGCAGGATTTTCCAGTAGACACATTCTTCTGTGTGAGAGAAAGAAAAAGAGTTACTGGCTATATTGGCCTGTACTCTGAAGTTGCCATGTAATGACTTCTGAAAGCTGCCTTCTGGCATAGTCTTTGCTCAGTTTTTTTTTTTTTAATTTGCTTGTGTTTTGGACTTGCTATCATTCTTCTTCATTTTGCTCAAAGTTGTGAATGGGTTAAGCAAAATAGAGTTCATGGTTTGTAGCCATTATAAAAATGACATTGACAGGCCCGGCATGGTACCTTAGTTGCTAAAGTGCTCACCTTGCATGCACCAGGATCCCATATGGGCGCCGGTTATTAATCCTGGCAGCTCCACTTCCCATCCAGCTCTCTGCTTGTGGCCTGGGAAAGCAGTCGAGGATGGTCCAAAGCCTTGGGACCCTGTACCCATGTGGGAAACCCAGAAGAAGCTCCTGGCTTCAGATCATCTCAGCTCCAGCCGTTGCAGCCATCTGGGGAGTGAGCCAGTGGATGGAAAACTTTTTTCTCTCTCTGCTTCTCTCTGTAAATCTGACATTCCAATAAAAATAAATAAATCTTTAAAAAATGACTTTCCCAATCTACCATGCACATATTTGAGTTGTTTTGGCAATGTTACAGGCAAAGGTATCTTGCTTTTAACTAATAATGTTTGGATGTACAGTTTGAGGGCATTTTTGTTTATTTTTCAAGGAAATGCTTAATCATGTTTTGCCCATTTTTGACGAGATGTTCTTTACTTTTGATAAAGTCAGTCTCTCAGGCTACTCCTTTTTAATTTGTGATGCATTTGGCATATCGCAATTATATCCATGCAATAATTAAAGGAATATATTTCAATAGTTTGGGAGTAGGGAGATTGCAGACGAGGAGGTGTCGGAGTGGAAACAGGGATCAAGGTTAGCTTCCTGCCCTTGCAAAGCAGGCCATCTGTTTACTTGTCTGCCTGCCCGCGCTGTGAGCTGAGGGCCTGGAGCTGACAATCTCAAAGCTGGACCGGTCTCTTTCTCCCACAAGTCCCTGAAAACACTCTGTCCTCCTGCCAAATAGGACCTCAGCACAACGTCCCACTGACCTGCAGAGGGTGGGGGTGAAAT
The DNA here is from genome assembly GCF_030435755.1 of Ochotona princeps. Classification (NCBI taxonomy): domain Eukaryota; kingdom Metazoa; phylum Chordata; class Mammalia; order Lagomorpha; family Ochotonidae; genus Ochotona; species Ochotona princeps. The sequence continues at coordinate 107,106,575 of NC_080865.1, read as the reverse complement.
CCTTTCCATCCTGCCCCACAGTCCTGCACTTCCCCCTTGCACAACATGTGCAAGTGTTGTTTGCCTTACTAATATCTGGAGCTTTGCAGAAACACTAATTGAGCCCAGCAATTCAGCTGAGTCGGCCTTCTTGGCAGATAAGACTTAGATGTTGCTTTACGCCCAGATGCAGCCGTCGCTGGTCTTTACCAAAAGGCAGCTGCACTGAAATGACAGCGAGGCCCCACAGGGGGACAGACGCCTTTCTTTCTGCAGTTAGTTCAGTTCATCATCACTGAGTCATGACTTCCTGTTAGCAGCTCCCACTTCTGGCAGGACTTGCTTCCTATTTCACAAGAGGTTGTGGCTTTCGGTGCTGACAAGATATCACTTGGTTTGGGGGCTTTGACCACGAAAAACATGTAATTAGAACTTGAATTGAGGTTTAAATAGTCATTTAACTGCCCCCACCCACTCCACCCCACATCAGATTTTCACGCTGAACAAGGATTCTGCATCACCTTGTCAAAAACAAGGTCCAAAACACAAAATCCTAGCCCCTCAAATGTTTTCCTCATGCATTGTTGACTCACAAAGCTTTTCTGTTTGGGTGCTTCTGAACCTGAAGGAACACACAACAGTCATGCACCTGCAACTACTTGCAGATGTTTTCAGAGAATTGTATGATATTAGTGCAACCTTGATACCAAATCAGGCAAGGAGGTAGTACAGAAAGAAAACCACAGACCAATTATGTATACACATGAGAAATGAATTCCAGATGTTTTGTTTTTAACCATAAAGAAAATGACATTAGCAGAATTACTAGAGGAGAGTGTTGTAGAACGTCAGCCTGATCTTAGAGTAGAAAAATTGTAAAGGAAGAGACTGGGATTTTTGCTTTATGAAAATGGAACATCTTGGGGCTGGCGCTGTGGTGAAGCAAGTAAGGCCACATTGCCTGAGCCATTGGCATCTCGTATGGTCAATGGTTCAAGTCCAAGCTGCTTCACTTCCAACCCAGATGTTTGCTGCTGCACCTGGGAAAGCAGCAAAGGATGGCCCAAGTGCTTTGGTCCCTGCATCCATGGTTTCTGGTTCCTGACTCAGCCCTGGTATTGCCACCATCTGCGGAGGGAATCAGCAAATAGAAGATCTCTCTCTCTCTCTCTCTCTCTCTCTCTCTCTCTTTCTCTCTCTCTGTATCTGTGTTTGTGTGTCTGTCTTTGCCCCCCTCTCTGCAACTGACTTTAAATAAATCTTTTTTAAAAAGGAACATTTGTGTTTAGTTAGCCTCTCTCATATTTCAAAAACAACATGTTTATAAGACAAGGACAAAATATGAAACTTTGGGGCCCTATGTATTACTACCAGAGTTCACATCCCCAACCTCTATGAATGCTTCTTGTCAGTCATTCAAAATGATCAGCATCACAACTGAAATGCATCAATTGTTATACAACTAGAGCTTAAAAACCAATTTCTGAGAAAGTAAAAAGTATTCCAGAGTACCTGTTTGAGTAACTTCCATGAAAGTCATCAGAAAGAATGAAAGAAATATAAAATTGAGAAGGAAGACCTAGGGAACTCATGGAAAAACCCAACATTGATTAGACATCTCATCTTTCCTTGCAGATAGTACACTTTTGCCAGAATAAGAGAAGGATTTCTGGAAAATTCCAGTGAAAACCCCTGAGCTTGAAGAGAGAAGAATGTGGCGTGGCAGTTCTCTGTCCTAGAGGGAGAGGCAGTAATGGAAGAAGAGGTCAACTATGTGTACTTGGGAGCAGATAGGGACCAGGGTTTCTCACAGATGAAAATGAAAGTGAGGCTGTAGTGTCCTTGCATCTGAATGTGCTTGTCGATATGTCTAGACCAGAGCTTATTGATTCATTCAGCCAAACTTTCCTAAATCCTAACTTGCACATATGTTTTTTTTTTTAAGATTTATTTTATTTTCATTACAAAGTCAGACATATTGAGAGGAGGAGAGATAAAGAGGAAGTGGAGCTGCTGGGATTAGAACCAGCGGCCATATGGGATCAAGGCGAGGACCTTAGCCACTAGGCCACGCTGCCGAGCCCGCACATATGTTTTTGAGAGGAAATGAAGGACATTTGGGTCAGCAGTGAAGAGACTAAGGAAGCTTGTCTGGAACTGTAAACCAGAAAGAATTTTCTCTTCTTGCATGTGTTCTTTGGGCCAAGTGAGTAATGGTTTGGTTTCAAGTTGAAATTGGGAACCACTGTTATCCTCTCCAGGTACCTGAGGATAAGCTGGCAGGCAGGCACCTGTGATGGAACAGGAGCTGCAATAGATACTGGTACCATGTGCTCAGAGGCTCAAGGTGATTTTGGCAGCATCCTTCTATCAAAGGAGTCCTCTATGCTATAAAGTCATTACTGGATGCTTGGTTTCCTGTTGACCCTGAAGTGCCAGTGTCTCTTTCAGCACAGCTCATTCCTCCCCCTATCACCTTTTGTCTTCCCTCATAGGCTTGCATGCTCAAGCTCACATGTTACACTTAGGTTTTTGAAGCATAGACATCTTATTGCATATTTTGAGGCTCTTACTTCAGGAGACAGCCCCAGCAGCCTTCACACCTGTGTATTCAGCTTGAGCAGTGGGAATGTTGCTAGAATGTACCCAGTGTGTAAAGGTAATAGTTGCTAATTTTGTTGGGGGCAAATATATGTAAGATGCCCTATTTAAAAGGATTTATTTGTTTATTTGAAAGGTTAGAGTTAGAGAGAGAGAGAGAGAGAGAGAGAGAGAGAGAGAGAGAGAGAGAACACAGATGGAAAGAAATTTTCCATCTACTAGTTCACTCCCCAAATGGCCACAACAGCCAGAGCTAGCCTAAACCCAGGAGCCTGGAACTTCATTTGGGTCTCCTATATGGGTAGCAGGGATCCACACACTTGGGCCATATTCTGCTGCTTTGCCAGGCACATTAACAGTGAGCTGGATCAGAAGAGAAGCTGTTACTCGAACAGGTACCTATATGGGATGCTGGTGCCACAGGCGGTGGCTTGATCCACTGCACCACAACTCTAGCCCCAAGATGAATAATTTTGAACCATTTGTAAGCATGTAGTTCAGTGGCATTAAATACTTTTATGATGTTGTGAAGCTAACACCATTATTTATACTTAACACGTCTCATCCTTTCCTCCATATGCAAGTGTCTGCTTACAGGAGCTTCCAGTTCTGCTTGATTGAATTCAGCTCTCTTGTTAATTACTCTGTGTTGCACCTTCTTTGTATCTCCATGCAGAACTCATGACCTCATTTGTGTTTCCATTGCACTTTAACCTTCTAATCCATCACAGAATTTACTATAGTTTAAAATGTTTGTTCCTGAGTTGGTTATGCCTATTGTTCCAATCCACCATTTTATATCCTACTACCCTAATGGAATCGTGACCCTCCCAGATTTGCCACATTTTCAAATTTGATTAGTTGATCTTGATAACCTCTTAAAATTTCTGCCATACAAGAAATAATGAGAAACTAGAGAAACTGCCTGGGACATAGAGTGGCACTCAGGTTGACAATCCACAAGGTCAATTCCATGTCATGTAGTGTGTGTGTTTATACTTTAACACAACTCTCTTGGCACACTTATCTCTGCGGAACATGTGTCCTAAGGATTCCTCTTGCCAAAGCCCACCCTACTGCACAGAGACAGGGCTTTTGTGCCGCTGTTGATGAGCCATGGAGGCAGATCCTGTGGGCCCGGCCATCTCCAGGACAATCACAGGAAGTCACCCCATGACTGGAACAAATCCCAACTCTGTCTGCTAGGGATCAGAAGGTCACAGGCCATCAGGCTGAAGAGTCACCAGCAAGTGGCACTAATCCAGAACAGAGAGGAGCAGTGTAACTTCTCTTGGAAATTCCCATCCTCTTGCACTTTATGGTTCCTCTTGGCAAGGAAGTAGATGGAAGGTGGAGCAAAAGGGTCCTCTTGAGTAAAATTTGGCAGAAAATAGAACAGCAACAAGACTCCTGCTTCTTCAGTGATTTTATTTTTATCTTTTGCAGCACACAAACACACTCCAAACTGCCAGTGGGTCTTCAAGATGTGACCACTGGGGATTCTGGAGAGATTTCATTGTGCTTGGAATGGCAAGATTGGCAGCAATTCAGAACTGTTGAACTCTCAAAACCACTTGCAGTGCCCTAGGAGCATGCCCCACATTGGGGACCCTTGGATGGGTGGGAGGCTGGGTGGGGTTTTTCCCTTTATTGCCTCCCTTACCCCAGATACAGAGAGAGAGAGACAATGTGGAAACAATGGTCTTACCCACTTTCCCCTAGCCCTTGACCCTTTGTGCCGTAAGGATTACCAAAATAAAATAATAATGATAATAAAAAGATGTGACCACTGGGAAGAGTATGGGAGCTCAGCTTAGAGGAGCAACTGTTACTGAAAATTCTCTTAGTTGTTACCAAATGCTTTCTTTCAGTTCATGTAGTGGGACCATAGCCAAGATTCCTGGGAGACATGCAAAAGGAAGTCAGTTACTAAGTTGTTAGGTTGTTAGACTTTCTCAACACTAACATTTACTAAATACATACCAATAGTGGTGTAAGAAAAAAACACAATAGGAGAAGCTTGTTTGGAGTCAGAACTTAGATGAGGAAGGAAATAAAAAGTCAGTAAATCATACAAAAGTGAGTCTTATCCACCCTGTTTTTTTTTTTCCTCCATATCTTTTTCCCCTCTGTATCTTCTAAAGAAGACTGTTTATACTTGAAGGGTTATAATTAATCCACTTTTAGATGCAGAGCTAAATCCAAGGAAATAACTTTGCTAGTGCTTTGTGACAGAACACTTTTTTTTTTTTTTTTTTTTTTTTTTTTGCTGAGAGTGCCATTACATACAGCCTTGAAGTCAGCATGCTCTGTCACCCTCCAGATACTTGCCAGAAGACTTTAGAGGACAGCATGAGCATCCAGCTCAGAGCATTGCCTGCTGAAGTAATAAGCCATGTTGAACGGTCACCAACTAATTTGGGCAAATGCCCATCTCCTACTGTAACTGTTCTCTTATTTTTTTCAACTCCCATGGAGGGCCATGAAACTTGAGCACCAGTAAGCAAGTTGCTTCATCTTATTATCAGTCTCTTTTTCTAGAAAATTATAATTGCTGCCTTAACCACTTTCTAAGGTTATGAATGGAAGCTGATAATCTAAAATCGGTGAAGGTTCACTTGTCCTTGTTTCGTGCAGGGCACTCTGAGCCCTTGACAACATGCTGTACCGCATCTGTAACAGCAGTAGTGGAGGCTTGTGGTTTACCCTGGACTCCCTCCTCCCATGGCCCACACACGATTAGTGACCTAGTCCTATTAATGTTACCCCCAAGTCATCTGCCACCCTTTGGTTACTACTAGCTCTCTAGCTTCACTCTGTGTCACTGCAGTCCTTGTATCACTCTGTGTCACAATACTTGGCTCACTGTAAGTGCAAGGCCTAGGTGGTATTCGTTGTAGACATCCAAGGCCATAGTCCTCAGTAAGCACTGGACAAATGTTTTTCCAGCTGAACACTTGGTCCATTTGCATTTGAAGTAGTTATGAATGCATTCAGATTAAAATCAAGCATTTTACTTTGTGCATCTTGTTTTCTCACCTTTTCTAGATTTCTTTCTTTCTCATAATTTTAAAATGTCTTTTAGATTAAGTATCTTTTTATAAACATTATTATGAAATTGCTAAATTCACAGAAGTTTTAAATATCCAGGAAACCAATGTCCCTTTTCCTCAACTCCATGTGTCAGCATGTTGCATGACAAGTCTCATAACCGGAAAATTACACTGATATGATCAGAAAACCGGTGGTGGTGTCTTCTATTATATGTGTACTCGTGTGTGTGTGTGTGTGTGTGTGTGTGTGTGTGTGTGTGTGTTTAGCTCTGCACAGTTTCCTCACCTGCATAGAATCATGTAACCTCCCTTTTATAGCCACTTCACTCAACCAGTGAGCAGCCATGTTCTGAGTATGTGCTATACACCAAGAGTATTAAAGACACAGAGGCTACTTTAGAGACTAAGACTGGTGACAATCCTGCAATCAGAGCATGCAGTGTGGAGCAGCACAAATGAAGGACCGAGGGAGAGTCGGATGCTAGCAGGTGTTTTTTGGGTATGACTTGGTTTCTGTGAATGTTCTGCATGAGACTTAGATGTTGCTCAAGCTGATTACACTTCTACATTTACTCCTCAATCAACCAGATACATTGACATGCAATCAGAGCACTCAGCCACTCAGCACGTGAACATCCAAACCCTGGAGCTCTAGATGCTCTTGGTCAGGATGAAATGAAGCCCAGACATAGGCCAGAAGGAGAACAGCTCCACACGATTTCTTTTTTTATTTTATTATTTCTGATGATTTGTACATAGTTGATTAGGGTGATAAGGGACAAAGGCTACAGAAAGTGAGTCCATTATTTCCACATTCTCTTTTTTTCCTTCCTGTATCTGGGGTGAGAGGGGGAGAAGCCACACCCAGCCTCACAGTCACCTCTGTATCCTGGGATGGAGGACAGTCACCCGATGCTATCCCAGGATCCCTGGTGTGGGACATGCTCTGAGGGTCCTATTCAAAATGTTTTGATAGTTCAACAGTTCTTTTTTTTTTTTAAAGATTTATTCATTTTATTACAGCCAGATATACAGAGAGGAGGAGGAGACAGAGAGGAAGATCTTCCGTCCGATGATTGACTCCCCAAGTGAGCCACAACGGGCCAATGTGCGCCGATCCGATGCCGGGAACCTGGAACCTCTTCCGGGTCTCCCACGTGGGTACAGTGTCCCAATGCATTGGGCTGTTCTCAACTGCTTTCCCAGGCCACAAGCAGGGAGCTGGATGGGAAGTGGAGCTGCCGGGATCAGAACCGGCGCCCATATGGGATCCCGGGGCTTTCAAGGAGAGGACTTTAGCCGCCAGACCACGCCGCCGGGCCCAGTTCAACAGTTCTTAATTGCTGCCGATATTGCCACTCCAAGCATGATGAAATCTCTCCAGAATCCTTTGGTTGACATAGTCCAACTTAAGAGTCTCCATTTGCCCAGATATTCACTTCCAACACTTGGCTGAGGTAGTTGATCAATTTGTTCTGTCCTCTGTTCTCTGTTGTGATACCAGGTGTCCTCTGCAGACTCCAGTGTACTGCCATATCCTCCATGTGCACCTGGATGTGCTGCCTGCTGTTCTGTCTAAGCACTGAGGAGGCCCAGCTCTGACACATGCACCCCACGGCCAGACCATGGAACCTGCAATTCTCTCCATGGTTGGGGTTCTGAGTCCAGCAATTCAGTTAGGGGGAAACTTCAACTGAGGTGATCCCAAACCTGATTCTTTTTTTTTTTGATCCATGAGTCAGTGAAGAATTTAATGAGAATTCTGTGCCCCTCCTGGATCTTGTTTCCCAATTCTTTCTCTAGATTAGGGAAATTTTCCTTTATTATTTCATTAAATACATTTGTAAACTCGGCTTCTCTTTCTGCACCTTCTGGGACTCCCATAACTCTTTTTTTTTTTTCTGATTTGTGTGTTTTATTTTTTTCTTCATTAATTACATTGTATTATGTGACACAGTTACATAGATACTTGGGTTCTCCCCACCCCTCCCCAAACCCTCCCACCATGGTGGATTCCTCCACCTTGTTGCATGAACACAGCTCAAGTTCAGTTGAGATTCCCCCATTGCAAGCGTATACCAAACATAGAGTCCAGCATCTTATTGTCCAATCAAGTTCAACGGCTTCTTAGGTATACCCTCTCTGGTCTGAAGACAGAGCCAGCAGAGTATCATCCCAGTCAATTGAAAGCTCCAACATACCATCAGCAAAAATTTACATCATTATGGAATTAATTGACATAGTAATGAGTAACCAACATGTTAAAAGTAAATGCGAGTTCCCAGCCACCTTCTGTGACCACCTCACTTATACTTCAATTTTAGTTTATATACAACATATAACATTCATAACATAACATGTTATACATAACATCATATCATCTTAAATCAAGGCAAACATGTGGTATTTAACCTTTTGGGATTGTCTCATTTCCCTTAGCATTATGGTTTCCAGTTTGGCCCATTTGGCCACAAAGAACTGCATTTTGTTTTTTTTAATAGCTGAGTAGTATTCCATGGAGTAGATGAACCATGGCTTTCTTATCCAATCCTCTGTTGATGGGCATTTTGGTTGCTTCCATGTTTTTGCAATTACTGCATGGTCCCAAACCTGATTCTTGTGTTTGCTTGCCAATGCAGGGTTGGGTCGCAACCCAGCCTGACCCACGCACCATTCTGGTACTTGGATTCACCAGCGGATGATATGAACTGGCCTAGTCTGGTTTGCCTTTGACCTGTGCCAAATGTATGATGGTTGGTACCATTACCTGGCCTGGTCTGGACTGCTCCCTGTCTTGGTTCTTACGCTCACCTGCAGGGATCCATCCTGGTTCTCACGAGCTCTAGTGGGTGCTGTAGTCTAGCCCAGTCTGGCACACCCCAGACCCAGTCCACACTTGTGCTGGGGGACACTACAGTCATGTCCAGACCAGATAGCAGCCCCCACCCTGGCACCTGCACTCACCAGTGGGAACCCCAACCCAGCTACGGTGTCCCTCTAGCTCCCCAATCAGGCCTGTGCCCAGCCATAGATCATGCGCATGCCAGTGGTTGCTCTGATCCAACTTGGCATAGTCTCTTACCTGTCTTGGCCTTTGTCTTTGGTTGCTCTAGCCTGGCCTATCCTGGCCTGCCCCCAGGTTCCAACTCTTGCTGGAGGGTGTTGGAACCTGGCCCTGCTCAGTCTGCTGCCATCCCTGGCCCATATAAACTGGAAGATGTGGCAGCCTAGCCCAGCATGACCTGCACTGCAGCCTGGTTTCTGCACTTGCCAGTGAGCTAAGGTTTGTTTGGCCCTGCCTGGTCTGCTCCCTTTCAAAACCAACTGACACATTTGACAACAGTTGGAGCTACCTTGCCCAGCCTGCCTGACCCTTGAGCCTGGACCACATCCTCATCTGTGGGAACTATGACCTACTAGCGGAGTTTCCCAAGTTCCACCACTTGGCCCACTCCCAGACCCAGATCTCATGTATGCCAGCAGGTGCTAGGCCCTTGTCTGGCATAGCCTGCTCCTCCATCATGGTCTAGTTGAGCTGATGAATGTTGTGACCCAGTCCACCCCACACCCTGTTTTAAGATGCACACGTGGGTGCTGGAGGCTGGACCTGCCCAGACTATTCTTGGTCCCTGTACCCATGAGGGTTGGCCGATTCCATGGCCCCACCCAGTTCACCCATCACCTCCCCAACTCTTGAGCTAACCGGTGAGACATATTTCCACTGGGTTTGGCCCACAAATCCCAAACAAAATCTACCCCTGGACCTGGTTCTCTGGCGTGCTGGTTAGGGTCATGGCCCTGCCCAGTGTAACCCATCTCTTATTCCGACATTCAGTGAGGTACTGGGATCTAGCCTTGCTAGAAAGGCCCCCAGCCATAGTTTTCATGTAGACTGGCATGTGGTGGTCAGTAATGTTCCATGATAACAAGCCCAATTCGGGACTCCCATGTGGGCTGCTGCATGAGTCTGACCGGTACGGATCTTCAGGTCTCTCCCCTCCAAACCACCAGGTCTCAGTCCTCTCACTTACCTGCAAGTATAGTAGCCCTGTCATTGGGTGTCCCTCAGGAGTCATTCCTCACCTGCATGTTCAGTGGCCTTATCTGTCGATGTCCCTAGGCAGAAATTCCACAACTCCAAGACCCCAGAGCTCGCTGATAGGCAGCCAGTGGGCAAAGCCCAGCTCTAGCTGCCCACAATCCTAGGACCCTCCCACTGCTTAGCAGCAGTGGGCATGGAGCTAGGATCCCCAGTAGGAATCCTGGCCTGGAATGGATTCCCCCAGCCACATGAATGTGGCTGGGGGATCCAGACACCCACGCCTCTGCCCAGACTTACCTGGACTCTTAAGTCCACACAATGTCTATTGTCACGTTAAATAAAAAACTTCCATTGCTCACAAGATGGAATCAAATCCCAGACTTCCAAATGCAGATAAATAGATGCCAGTTTGCTTGCTCAGCCTGCCTTGGAAAGCCACGCTGGGGAGGCAGGTTGTTGGTCCATCTGTGCACATGCAAAGGAAATGATTTCATAGCTTAGGGATTTCACCTCTGCTGAAGGGGCTGGGGGCCAATTCCGCTGAAACAAAGGGATAGTAATCATTCTTGCCAGGAAAGCAGTTTAAATAAGAGGTGTCTCTTTATAGCTTCAGAGACTTTCAGGATGTTTCATAGTTCATTTCAGCATCTTCCAACAATGGAAACAATTCAGATTGGCCACTTTAGTTTTATTGGAATGAATTCTGGAGCCAAAGAAGTGAAACTTGCTATAACCTAGTAAGATTTATTTTACTGTTCAAGTAGGATTGTGCATAGTAAATAAATATGCCCATCATAGTCACTGATAAATGTTTGTTATAGGTATGCTCTGAAAAAGGAATTAGTAGATCACTGTGACACCGCAGTTTAATCCCAAACAACCCATTACAATGTCTGGTTTAACTCAGAGTTCCAGCTTAGAGACCATGTTGATCTGATTCAACATTATATCATGGAATACTTGCTGAATGAATGAATCCATGTGATGATTCCATTTGCTTCTCAAGAGTACTGTTTTATACCAAGGTTTGTGACATCATGAAGCCACTTACGGATTTCATTCATTAAACAAGTATTTACTGAGCCAGTATTCTGTATACTTCTGGGTCCAGAAAGCACAGCAGCAATCAATGCACAAAAGGCCTTTGTAGCCCAGAATCTCATTAACTGCCAAGAAACAACAGTTAACACACATATGAGAAAGAAAAATATCAAGAAAGGTATTAAGAAATGGTAGAGAATTAAACAGCATTAAAGAGGATCATGGAAAGAAGGAACAAGTAGGGCAAAGGATCCAAGAGAGTGATGAACTTTTCTTCTATGTTCAGGAACAACAAAATGAACAATGTGGAAAAGCAAGAGTGGTGGCAATAAACTGACAGATGTGAAGGACCAGTTGGTACACAGCTTTCTAGGCTAATGAGTCTCCATTTTATAGCCAATCTATCCTGGAGCCTTTACAGCATACTAAGGGACCTGTTTCTGATTTTCAAAGGTCATTCACTACTTTTTCCATAATAAATTTATTTTATTTTTGATGGTATGTACATAGTTGAGAGGGATGCATGCCCATGTGGACCATCAGTTAGGGTGGGGAAGGTCAAGCAATGGGGCAATGTGGATGAGACAACTGCCTCCAATCTCCTTTTTTCTTCCCATATCAGGAAAAGCGGGGAGAAAAGGGAAGAGGGCCACGCCCCAGCAGCCCTACTGGATCAGTACCTGGGGATGCGGCACGGCCACCCAATGTCATCCCAGGGTCCCCGATGTGGATCATGCTCCGAGGATACTGCTTAAGTGGCTTTGATAGTTCTGAGATGCTGTTGCTTTCGTTGCTCCAAGGTTGAGGAAATCCTTCCAAGGTCCATTGGCTGACAGAGTCCACCTTAGAGTGTGCACAAAGCTTGACTGGGAGGGCTGTCCAATCTTGTCTGCCCTCCATGCTACTAGACGTCCTCTGCAGGCATCAATGAGCTGGCCGTCATGCATCCCATGTGCATGGGCATGCTGTCTGCTGCACAGATTCAACAACTAAGGGGGCCCAGTTCTGCCACATGCACTCCATGGTCAGACCTCATATCCTGTGATTTTCCCTGTGGTTGGAGTTCTAAATCCAAGCAGTTCAGTTGGGGTTTGGACATGTCCCCAAAGAAACCTTGCCAGGCCTGACTCCTGTGTGTGCCAGCCAGTGTGGGGACTGGCTCAGCCCACTGCCTACATCAGTTTACACACACGCTGGTGGTTGCAGTCGCCTGTTCAGTTCTGTCCCCAGCCCATGTCATATACAAACCAATGGATGCTGTGGCCCAGGCCAGTCCAGTCCATCATGGCTCCCATGCATTCCAGTGCGTTACAGTTTGGCCTGGCCCTGTCCAATCTGCTCCTCTAGAGCCAGCCCACACACTTGCCAACAAGTGACTCAGCCCTGCCCAGCCTGACCAACATCCAGCCTAGGCTCATGTGCTCACCAGCAGGAGTGACAGCCCACCAGGGGAGTTCCCCAAGTCCCCTCACCAGGCCCACTCCCAGACCCAGATCTCACATGTGCCAGTGGGCACTAGGCCCTTAACCAGCAGTCTGCCCCCACCGGTGTTGGCCTTTTTGTGTGCTGATGGATGTTGCGGTCCAGTCTGCCTCACACCCAATTCTTGGGTGTGTGTGTAGGTGCTATAGCCTGGACCAGCCTGGCCTGTCCCCAACCCCAGTACTCATTAGTGTTGGTGAGTTCCATGGTCATGCCTAGCTCTGCCTGTCACTACCCCCCAGCCCTTGAGCACACCAGCTGGTATAGCAGTCCCTCGGGGTGAGCCCACAATCCCCCACAGAATCTGCTCCCAGGCCCAGTTCTCTCATGAGCTGGTCAGTGTCATGGCCCAGCCTAACATGGTCCACCTCCTGCCCTGACACTGGTGGGTTCTGGTCCAGCCCTGCTAGATAGGCGACCCCAGCTTTGTTTTTCGTGTGCACCTGTAGGCAGTGCTTGATACCAACCAGCCCAGCTCAGATCTCCCACATGGGCGGGTGTATTGGTTTGGCTCCAGAATGTCCTCCAGTTTCCCTCCTCTACACCATCTGATCTCATCCCTCTCATTTACCTGCAAGTGCGGTGGCCTGGTTGGTGGAAGTCTCCCAAAATTTGCTCCTGACCTGTCACGTTCTGCCTCAGCAGTCCTCGCACCCACAAATCTCCAGACCTGCTTCCCTGGGCAATCCACAGCCAGCCCCTCCCCACTCAGATCCCCAAGCCTAGTGCTCTGCGATGTGCTGTGCCAGCCTGGAACACAGCCTGCCCAGGGTCCAGGCACATTCATGCACAGGTCCCCAGACCCTGTCTGTTGGCATGCCAGTGTCTGCCCTCCACATATCTTAAAAAATAGGCAACTATGCTGGCACACTGGTATAGTTAACACAAATTTGTCATTAACCATGCCCAGGATGCCCACCAGCTATTAGCTGCTTTTCTCCCAGCAGTGTAACACTTGCCTAGCTACTGTGTAACTTAGGCTGTTGACTACAGCTGGGGAGGTAAGAGGCTCCTCTGTGAGTGTATGGGGATGCTTGTTTAGGCTACGTGTGGGAACACCACAGGCTATTTCAGTCAAGATGATGGTGAGTCAGACTAGTCTGGTTGTGCAGAATGTTGGGTATGGAAATAAGTGAATTGAGTTGAAATGTTTTGAGAGTTAAGTAGACAGAGTTTGCTAATGATTTGTATTTGCACTGTAGCAACAAGAATCACTCCAAAAACATTTGTATTTAAAAAATGCATGGGTGGTGATAGCACTTACTGGCATATTGGAACACTGAGAGAAGAGTGTGTTTAGGGTGCATGAAATAGAAAGCTCCATTTGGCCCTGTTAAGTCTAACAGACTTCTTGAATATGTAAGTAGGAATGTCAGAAGATAATTGGTTATATAGATCTGGAGTTCCTTTAAATATCCTGGTAAGAAAAACAATTTTGTAAACCATCATCAAATGAATAATAATTAAGAGAAGTAAGATTGCATGAGGTTGGTAATACAGAGTAGGTTTAGTTCAGTAAAGGAAAGAGGTCTAGAACATTTCTCTGTGTGCATATTTATGATGAGAGAAGGTCCATGTGTTTCATCATGTGCTCCAAGTGGCTTGCAGTATGTAGAGCATATGAATTTATTGCTAAAATGGTCCACCTTGAGGAGTAGGAATTTCACATAACAATTAAAATGTCAGCATTGCACATTGGAGTACCAGTTCCAGTTCTTAATTCTGGTTCCTGACTCCAGCTCCCTGCTAATGTACACCCTAAAAAGCAGTAGTGATGACTCAAGTAATTGGGCTCCTGACACACACAGGGGAGCTCTGGAATTAGTTCCTGGCATTTGGGGTGTGAACTGGTGGATGGGAATCCTTTCTCCTTCTCTCTCTCTCTCTCTTTTTCTCTCTCTCTCTCTCTCCATAAATACATTAATTTAAAAAGGCAGAGTGAAAGACAGGTGAGGAGAGAAAGGCATCTTCCATCTGCTGGTTCATTTCCCCAAGTGCCTAACTACAATGACAAGGATTGGGCTGAACTGAAGCCAGGATCCTGGAAATCCATCTGGGTGTCCTAAATAGGTGGCAGGGGTTCAAGTACTTAGAGCAGCTTCTCTCTTTCCAGGTTCATTAGCTGTCATTGCAGGTAGCAGGTTAATATGCTATGCTACAATGCAGGCCTGTTACATGTTTGAACAATGCACACCTGGGGTATAATCAGCAGGCTGAAAAGTATTTCATGAAGTTACTTTTTGATCTGTATCCTGAAGTCTCAGCCAAACTTTCTATCCAGAATGTTCTCTTTCAGTGTGGTTTTGTGCAACCTATTACCCTGTTTTATTTTTGAATTGTTATTGGTCACAGTCTCCTTAGTTCTCGTTTCTCAACATCCCTTTTCACTTCCTTCTTTCTTCTAATGCTTGACTAGTTACTTTTATGCATCACTATGTACAAAGGTACTTGTTAAAAATGTGTATCCCTAGGCCCCAGGGCAGACCTGCTGAATTAAGATCTCTGGCGGTAAAATCCAAGAATGTGCATTTGCAATAGATCATTCTCACACCTCTGCTTGCCCGTCTGTGATTTGGGTTTACCAATCATTTCTTCAGTGTCTAAGATATTGTATGTCAATCCAGTGAATTTGTCAATTTGTTTCTTGTCTGTGTCATGTGCATGTTTCCCTTTAAGTCACAAACATTAGAATAACTGTCTTGAAGTGTTTGCCTCCTTATGCCATCACCCTCTGTTTTTGGAGTCTCTTTCTATTCACTGATTTTTCTTTTGATTATTGACCATATTTTTGTGCTTTGCACTTTAGTAGCTTTTTATGCTGTACATTGCAGGTCTTTTATTATTAAGTGTCTGAATTTTGTTATCTTCCTTTGAAGAGTGGTAAAGTTTGTGTGGTACTTTGCAGATCAGCTTAATCATGCCAAGGCTTCTATTTCATGTTTCACTCCAGAGCTAGGGTAGCCTATCCTCCAAACTGCTACTTCTGAAATTTGCTTTGCAGAGTCTCTGTTGAATGCTTCAGGTCTCTCCATTTTGGCTGATCAGAACTCAGTGTGAGCTCTGGTAGTTATGACTTTGTGGGTTCCCAGTAGTTAGTCTGGATTTGCTTCATGGGATTTCATCTTACTTGTGTGCATTTTAGAATTCAACCTAAACATTATGTTGGTGTCCCTATGTAAATTTTTACAGCTTTTTCTCTACATAGCTCACTTCTCTGTGGTGCTTTTTCCTGAAAATTCTAACCATCCCAGCTATCCAAACTTATAGTCTCCACTCTACAATATTTCTGTGGATCAGAAAGTACACACAGGTAGAAAGCAAGGGTAGACAAGGGGCTCACCTCTTCCCCCTTTCTAATAGAGCCTTCATAAAGAAAAATGTGTCCCAGATTTTTCTCCTCTGAAGTGTTGGGTATAGGACATAAACATTTGAATCTGGTAAAGGGGCTACAATTTAAACCACGATAGGGAAGTTCAGATTTAGATCTCAGGCCCTGTTTCCCAGATACAGTGTCCTGCCTTTGGCTACTGTTACAGAGGCTCCAGGTGAGTTTTTACTCTCAAAAGAATGGAATTCTATTTTCCCTTTAAT
Organism: Ochotona princeps; assembly: GCF_030435755.1. NCBI lineage: Eukaryota > Metazoa > Chordata > Mammalia > Lagomorpha > Ochotonidae > Ochotona > Ochotona princeps. Next base: position 107,090,786 of record NC_080865.1, on the reverse strand, counting down.
GATTTCATTAAAAATCAACAGACCAGACCTGGACACATTTCCCTGGGGAGTTCAGGGTTAGTCTTCCTCAGCTTCTAATAAATGGGCACCAATGCTTCTGTACAGAGTTTACAGGCTTTTGTTTTTGGAGATGATGCTAGTGGGGCAGTGTCTGTGGCAGGAAAGGCTGATGAGAAATGGATCATTTGATGGCCAGTGCTGGAAAAAAAACAACCTCAGAGTTCATTGTACAATGAAGGGATGAGGGGGCATTCATCTCATTACTAATTGATGATATTTTGCTATCCATTTCCCATTAGTTCAGTGCAGGGGAGAATGGGCAGAGCTGGTCCATTTGCAGAGGGGAGATCTGAGGTTTGAAGAACACAACTTACTTGGCCATGGTCACATGGAAAGTCAAAAGCAGAAGCAGTTGAGCACTCTGTTTTGTACCCCATTTGGCTGCATTGCATTTGTCTGCATGTTTGACCCAGCCTCATCCTCACTTCTGCCTTGACCTGTTGGTCTTGAATGTTTCCAAGCTGCTTATGACATATGCAATGGGAAAGACCTGAGGAGAGACAGTGGAGTCCAGCATAGCCACCTTTGGCCGGAAATCCTGAAGTTTTGTAAACATCTCCCCACTAAGAAGGGAGGACTGGCCTGAGCCTCACCTCCTCACACTCTGAAGTGTTTGCCTTCATCATTTGTCCTTTCTACCTCAACTCGCCTCTGAGCTTCTTAGGTCCAGAACCCCTTTGCTCATCTCTTGTTTATACTCTGAGACTCTTCTCCATCCCTTGAGCTTGTTGCTGGACCTCAAGCTTGAACTTCTGCCTTACTTCCGCTATGACCCTGTCCTTGCATGCACAGTGCTTGCGTGACGTTATGCCCATAGGAGAAAATGTGAATGCTGGGAACCACAGAAAACAAATGCATGGCTTAGTATAAACCCTTTGTGATTACCAACCTGCCCAAGTCCCTCCAGGTGGCCTTGCTATCACAACCTCATGCTGTACCCTAGTTCTCTAGACTTTTTCATATCCCCCATTTTATCTCCTTGCCAGGCCCTGTTAACCACTTTCTTTCTCTATATTTGAAGTTTTATGTCCCACAGTAAGTGGGATGATGCAGTTTTTGTCTTTTCTGTGCCTTGGTTATTTCACTTGGTATAATATCCTCCAGCAGGTCCATTCATGTTGTGACAAATGGTAGGGTCGCATGTCTCATGAATACATTACACCCTTTAAAAAATCTATGCTGAAAGCAATGATATTTTTATAAAGAAATATTTATTTATTTTAAACACAGACAAAAAGATAGACAGAAACAGAGAGCGCTCTTCCATCTGCTTGTTCATTTCCCAAATGGCTGCAATGGCCAGGACTGGGTCAGGCTAAAACTAAAAGCCTAGGGCCAGGCGGCGTGGCCTAGCGGCTAAAGTCCTCACCTTGAAAGCCCCGGGATCCCATATGGGCGCCGGTTCTAATCCTGGCAGCTCCACTTCCCATCCAGCTCCCTGCTTGTGGCCTGGGAAAGCAGTGGAGGACGACCCAATGCATTGGGACACTGCACCCGTGTGGGAGACCCGGAAGAGGTTCCAGGTTCCCGGCATCGGATCGGCGTGCACCGGCCCGTTGCGGCTCACTTGGGGAGTGAATCATCGGACGGAAGATCTTCCTCTCTGTCTCTCCTCCTCTCTGTATATCTGACTGTAATAAAATGAATAAATCTTTAAAAAAAAAAAACTAAAAGCCTAGAATTCCACCTGGGTCTCCTATGTGGATGGCAAGGAACCCATATTTCGACTATCATTATTTTTCCAGATACATTAGCAGAAAGCTGAATTGGAAGTCTGATAGCTGGGGGTCAAACCAGTACCCATATGGCATGCTTAACCTGCTGCACCATAAGTGCTTACCCCAGTTCAATAATTTGTTTAAAGATTTATTTTCTTTTTATTTTTAAAGGTAGATTTACAGAGAGAAGGAGACAGAGAGAGAGAAAGAGAGATCTTCCACCCTCTGGTTCACTCCCTAAATGGCTGCAATGACTAGAACTGAGCTGATTCGAATCCAGGAGCCAGGAGCTTCTTCTGAGTCTCCCATATGGGTGCAAGGACACAAGGACTTAAGCCATCTTCCGCTGCTTTCCCAGACCACAAGCAGGGAGCTGGATGGGAAGTGGAGCAGTTAGGCCACAAACCTGTGCCCATATGGAATGCCAGTTTTTACAGGTAGAGGATTAGCCTGTTGAGCCACTGCACTCCCCCCAAATATTTTTTTTTTTATTTGTTCCCTTATTGATGGACTCTTAAGTTGCTTCCATATGTTGTGTATGGTGAGTAATGGTGTCAATGCTTCCTGACGTGGGGATTTCGATTTCTTTGGGTACTAAGACTATAACAGGGCTTGCTGGAATATATGATAGTTTCAATTTTTTGAAGAATATCTGTACCATTTTCCATAATGGCTGTACCAACTTTCATTCCCACCAGTGATGTACAGGAGTTCTCTTTTTCTCCATATCCAAACTGATCATTGTTACATTTTATTTCTTTGACAATAACCAATCTAATTGGAATAAGGTGATTCCTCATTGTGATTTTTTTATTCATTATATTTATAATAGATCAAAATTTGGAAATAAAAAATTGGAAATAGCAAAAATGTGCAATGTGATTAAGCAAATTGTGCTACACACAATATATATACTGTGAAATGTGTTATTAGTAAAAAAAAAAACAATGAACTCCTGATACATGAAATAATTTGAACAGATATATAGGGATCTTACATGATTTCATTCATACACCATAACTACAGAGACAGAGAAAAGTTGGTGGTCAAAAGGAAAACACCTATTAAAATCACAGTGCTTGAAAAAAGATAAGTAAGTCATTTGCTCCGTAATTTCTGTTAGGGCACATTTTGGAAAACGTGATTGATGTTCATAACCTTCCTAGTGAAAATTATACCATCACCATTGTATAAAACAGAAGTAGAAACTAGCATTTAAATTGCACCTGCATTTAACTTTATTTTATTCTTTCAAGAGCAAATTAATTCCATAATCATAGCTAAACTGAAATACATATAACTACTAAGAAGTACATCTCTTCAAGCCGCTTTACACTTACATTTTATTTTTTGGCCTGTAAAACACTTGCAATAGCAAGAAAACAGAAGTAATACTAACTAGAGAGCACCTAAAATGAATGAATAAAATACAAAATGTTACAAATGAAACAAAATAGACCTATACATTTACTTGAAATATTGAAATCCGAGCAAGAGAATACACAAATCAAGTACTGTTGTACTACCCAGTATTTCAGTAATCCATATTAGAAACTGATCCAGAGAAAATGTTCTATGAGCTGTTACCACCCAAACTAATATATGGTATTTCAAGACACTGTTCTGTGACTTCTAGCCTCCGCTCTTCTTCAGAATTACCTTTGCAGCAGCCAGTACATGATTCTTGTTAATGACTCCACATTTATTCTCACAAGCATTTGTCCTGGACTCCTCTGCTAATCGATGAACAAACAGTAAACAGTTCAAATGAACCAGCAGGTCGCCACACACCTCCAGACGAAGGTGTGGTTTCTGTCGCTTGAAAACCCTCTTGAGAAAACTGCGGGGAGCCTTCAGTTTCATTTCGCCTTCTGGGAGACTGCTGGAGAGTGCCGTCCTCACGCTCCTCCCCTCTTTGTGATTTTCTTTTGCATTTCCCTAATGGTTGTTGATGTTGAGCATCTTTTCATTTTGCACGTTGGTCATTTGTATGTATTGTTTTCAGGACTATCTGGTCAGATCCTTTGCATGTTTTAAAAATTTGATTCTCTGTTCTCTTTGTATTTTGCTGTTTGGGCTTCCTATATATTTTAGATATTAATATCATCAGAAGAATAGTTTGTATTATATCACAGTCCTCTGGGTTATCTCTTTGCTGTGTCTATCATTTCCTTTGCTGTACAGAAACTTTTTCGTATGTATCCATTGAGGAAACTAGGCATTTGACCTATTTAGTAAAGAGCACCAAGAACACATTATATGCTTTTGTATAATCCTTACTGTTAGAAAAGGCTCTTTAAACCCTAGCAGAATCTATGCAGTCAGTCTTGCATGACCTAACATAAAGACTCTGCTCTACCTGTTCAAGTAGTCATGTGAGCATTGTTATACCTGCCTTCCAGCCTTAATGAACTACTTACACAGAACTTCAGGCCTTTTTCATCTTGATGCCTTTGCACTTGCCACTTCCTTTGGCCTGCTTCATTCTCAGCTTAGCCACCGGTTCTTCCTGGAAGCCTCCCCAAACCACGGATCTGACAGAATGTCTCTTGTGTGTTCACAGCATCTTGATTTTCTCTTATCATAGCACTTATCTCATTGACTCCACCTGTCAGTTTATCCATGTGCCCACTTCCCCTGCTACACATGGCATGGTGAGAAGCAGGCCCTGTAGCTAGCTCCCCTTGCTTCCCCAGCATCTGCACAGTGGCCTGCATATTAGTGTTTGTTGAATGAATTAACATGAAGCTTGTTTCTGTGCTCATTTTGATTTCCTCTTTACTGTCAATTTTGGGAACTGGAGCAGAGTTCCTCTTCACATTTCCCCACCAAAGTGGTTTTTGGAAAGTTTGGGGTATCCCAGGCCCCACACAAAAGCTTTGCTTTTTAGGCACACATGGTTTAGGAACAAATATTTGGCATGTAAGTTAAGCTCCCCTGAGACACCTTTATCCTATATTAAAGTTCCTGGGTTTGAGCTACAGTTCCATTTCCAATTGCATGTGCCTGTTAATGCACATCCTGGGAAGCAGCAGGTGATCGCTCAAGTACTTGGGTCCTTGCCATCCATGTGGGAGACCTGGATGGAGCTCCTGCTTCCTGGTTTCAGTTTGACTTATGCCTAATCATTGCAGGCATTTGGAGAGTGCACTGGAAGGTGGGAGCCATCTTGCTTTTGTTTCTATCAGCTTCTCTCTGTTTCCCTTTGTTTCTCTGTCTCTCAAACATTTTTTGATTGTTTACAGAACAGACTTAATCACGTTGATTTCTCTGTCTCTAGCATCTTCTCAAAGGCAGAACTAAGCCATATGACTTGCATCATATGACTGACCTGCTTCTGTTTGCGGGCCTTGGCATGAAGTCCAAAGAAGTTGTTCTCACGGGTTCTCCGTGACCAGTGGCCTTTGCTTGTGCTTTTCAGTTCTTTTTCCGATTCTCTGCATCCTCGGATCTCATTTTCTCCGAGTAGGATGGGAGCTGAGCATACTCCAAATGGTGGCTTTTCTTCTTTCACCTTCTGGTCAAAGCTATTGTACGTATACAGCCTCAGGCATAAATGAAGTAGCAATAGATTTCCTGTTCCAGCGGTCACCATGCCTGATGGCAGATCCCTGTACTTCCTGCTGTCATACATGTTATTGCACTGGAGAGAAAACCACAGAGCTATAAATCTCCCTATTTGCATTTGCCAACTGTAACATTAAACATAGTCCATGGAAGAAAGCCCTGCTGTCAGCCTGCCACCCTTTACTGTGCTTAGTTCTCTGTAACAGAAAGTTATCCATGTAGGCTGTTATGGTGGTATGCCTTGAGCAAAAAAAAAAAAAAAAAAAAAAAAAAAAAAAAAAGGTGTAGGAAACTCAAAGAGGTGCCCCCACTTCCTTCTGTCAGGCCTCAGCAGAGGATAGAGAAGTTTATAGGTCCAAAGGATTCCTTTGACATATGGTCGATTTCAGTGAACTCTTTCCCCAAGCCTGTGATTTGCCCAGCATCCAGCAAGCATTCTGGATGAAAGGTGGGTAGGGAGCCCGGGAACCTTAGATCCTCTTCAAAATTTAGCTCTTTCCAAGATGTCCACTCTCTTATGACAATTCCTGCCACTGATACCAACACCTGGCGAAGGTGGCCCTTTGTGATTTCAGCGGGTTGCTATTGCAATAGCGAACGCTAGCACTACTTCATTCTCACTCTTCATTTCAAAACTGTTTTAAATCACAAAGTATGTGCTAAATCTGTGCTGTGTAGTTGTGGCCCTTCAAACTGTGGAGTGTGCACTGCATAGTTGCACTTCCTGATTCTGGTCCATATTTCAAAGCATCCAGTAAAGCAGATTTGAAGGTTGTGCATTAGTGGTATTTCATTATGTGAATGGCTGGTTTACCTCCCTTCTGCTCCTTGTCATGACACATGAGTTTAGTAGAACCTGAGAAACAAGAGCAATTCGTCTTTTGACTCCTTGCAGAATTGCCTCCTCTCCTTTCAGGCTTGGCGCAAGCGCTGGTTTGTCCTCCGGCGAGGCCGTATGAGTGGCAACCCTGATGTCTTGGAGTACTACAGGAGCAAGCACTCAAGCAAGCCCATCCGCGTAATAGACCTCAGTGAGTGTGCTGTGTGGAAGCATGCAGGTCCTGGCTTCGTTCGCAAGGAATTTCAGAATAACTTCGTGTTCATTGTCAAAACTACTTCCCGTACATTCTATCTTGTGGCCAAGACAGAGGAGGAAATGCAAGTGTGGGTGCACAGCATCAGTCAGGTGTGCAACCTTGGCCACATGGAGGACAATGCAGGTAAGACTGGGGTCAGAGCTCCTATTACAAGGTGTCCCACACTGAGGAGCTACTCCAGAAAACCAGTTCCAGGAACCAACTAGGCTCCTTTGTATCAGAGCTGTTCCCCTCAAAATGCAATGTCAGACATTACAGATTCACATATGGGAGGCAATATACAGGTGCGCACTGAGCTTTGTGACTGGTTTTGTAGGCTTCAAAGCCCTTCCGTGTCTTTGCTGGCATTGAGACACAGAGGATACATGCAGTGAAAGTAAAACACCAGTGAGAAGTTCCTCCAAGGCTCCGTTTGTCCCTGTTAATACAGTGTACACGCTTCTCCAGAGTCACCAGCTTTAGTCATCTTCCAGAGATTTACGGGAACTCCAGTTTTGCTGGTGCCTGTTAGAGTGTTCATTACCAAAGGGTAGAAAGGAAGAACATATCAAAGGCAGGAAATAATTACTCATATCTCCAACTGCCTCAAGGCCTCACAGGGGAAATAGCTGTAAGTTTGCTCTGGGCCATTTCTGCGCAGGAGGAACAATTGAACATTAGAAGGCACGTGCTGGTGCTCACTCACTCTCTCTTTCAGTGTCTTTGTCTCTCACTCTTTTTTTTAAATTTAAAAAAAAAATTTTTAAGATTCATTTATTTATTATTGCAAAGTCAGATATACAGAGAGGAGAGACAGAGAGGAAGATCTTCCGTCCGATGATTCACTCCCCAAGTGAGCTGCAACGGGCCGGTGCGCGCCGATCCGATGCCGGGAACCTGGAACCTCTTTCGGATCTCCCACGTGTTTGCAGGGTCCCAATGCATTGGGCCGTCCTCAACTGCTTTCCCAGGCCACAAGCAGGGAGCTGGATGGGAAGTGGAGCTGCCGGGATTAGAACCGGTGCCCATATGGGATCCCGGGGCTTTCAAGGCGAGGACTTTAGCTGCTAGGCCACGCCGCCGGGCTCTACAGACCTAGTTTGTGATGAAAGTAGGGAATAGCCCTAACTCCATTACCACCTAGTGTTATGTTGTGGATACTTCAGTGACAGTCATTGAGCTCAGACCATAGGATTTAGGGGTAAGAGTTCCTCTATTACATACAAAAAAGTTAAAAGAAATCATATTCAAAATCCCATGCTTTGAGGATAAGGGAGTGATGAAATAGTTCCAGGATCTCAACAAGAAAAAATCTGTAAAGGGAAATGAAGGTCACAAATATACCTGGTATATGGAAGGAAAGTGTGCATATGTGTGTGTCTGTGTGATAAGAGGGAGGGAGAGGGCCCGGCGGCGTGGCCTAGCGGCCAGAGTCCTTGCCTTGAATGCCCCGGGATCCCATATGGGCGCCGGTTCTAATCCCGGCAGCTCCACTTCCCATCCAGCTCCCTGCTTGTGGCCTGGGAAAGCAGTTGAGGACGGCCCAATGCTTTGGGACACTGCACCCGCATGGGAGACCCGGAAGAGGTTCCAGGCTCCTGGCTTCGGATTGGCGTGCACCGGCCCGTTGAGGCTCACTTGGGGAGTGAATCATCCTACGGAAGATCTTTCTCTCTGTCTCTCCTCCTCTGTATATCTGGCTGTAATAAAATGAATAAACTCTTTAAAAAAAAAACAAACTAGGTCTGTATTCTGAGATCATGTTAGCTATCTTTAGTTCTTTCCTTATCCAGGAGTTAGACTGTATCTATATCTGTATCTACACACGCACACACATGCGCGCGCACACACACACACACACACACACACACACAGGAACAGGATTATGACACACAACTCCTTTAATTCTCTGTAGCTTCCAGACCATCCACTTCACCCTGTGATGGTGAGGGAAGGATCCTCTTCAACTGAGAATGAAACCTCAGGATTTTCTTGTGGCTTTTCACATACAGTATTCCCCCATTTACCTGTGTTTGGATGTGTTCCAAAGGCCCCTAGTAGATTCCTAAACCCATAGGCAGTTCTGAACCATATGATCACTTACCACAGCTGTAACTTTTGCAAGTTGAGGCAAAACACCAAAAATAGCACAAGTGTCTTTTACCTTCTTCAAAAATTTATGGATAGAAGATTTTTTGCTGCTGTGAATCTTGTCAGCTTAGAACTTTCATCTTTCTGCTAACAAGAGGAAGCTATTTGAGGCTTCTCTTCAGTGTACCTAAATTTGTTGTGCTTTACAGCCAGTATCATGTACAATTACAGTCATTTGAACACGAGCACTGTGATACTACACCAGTATGTTGGTGAACATTGTTAGACACTAAGTGACAAATGGAATGCTCTGGAACTGGGTATGATTCCTATCCACATTAGGGTGGAGTTGACAGCAGATTTCATCCAACTACTCAGAATGGTGGAAAATTAAAAGCTGATGACTTACTTCTCAGTTTTCCATTAAAATATTTTAATCTTTTAATTTTTTTATGATACAGTTCCCTAGGTTCAGGAATTTCCCTCCCCCCATTGCATCTCTTCCCACCCCCACCGAATTTCCCCTATTATTATTACAATAGAATGAGTCCATCATTCTGCTATTTAAATATATACTTACATTGTGGATATAAACAATGGTAATAAGCCCAGCATCCTATTGTCAAGATGTATTGAACAGTTTCATTGGCAGTCCATCTTTTATTCAGGAGTAGAGGTACACACTGCAATGTATCTTCATTCACACTGTAGTTAGCCATAGGTAAGTGGAGCTTCCTACTGTATAGCCACAGATGTGATAAAACAACCATATAGAATTGAGTTTCCAGCAACCATAGAGTAATGGGTAGAGTGCATGCATTCAGCCGGAAGCTCTGCATTTGCATATTAATTCACCTTATCCTCAAGATTGGTCTATGGCAAATGTACTATTATTATCTTCAGTTTACAGAGAAGGAAATTTGAAGAAGGCAAGTGGATTACTGGTCTATGGTCACCATAGTTGGCTAGTGAAGGCTGGAATTGAATCCAGGAAGTCCAGGGTCATACTAACTCAGGAACCCATGAACTGCCAACTCTGTTTAAAAAGGAAAGAAAAAGCCAGTGCCATTGCATAGTAGATTATACCTATACCTGCAGTGCCAGCAGACCATGCAGACCTTGGTTCATATCCAGGCTGCTCCACTACTCGTCCATTACAGCCATTTGAAGAATGAACCAGCAGATGGAAGATCTTTGTCTCTCCTCTCTATGACTATGCCTTTCCAATAAAACCACTTGATCAGAACCCTCAGAACATACACTACATTGGGACCCTGGGTCTATATTGGGTGATGGTTCCCCATCCCTGGGTATTGGGACATTTAGGGGGTTCTATGTGGCTTCTCTCTTTAACTTTCCCCTTCCCCCAGAGATAAGAAGAAATAGAGAATTTGAAAACAATGATTTCACCCACTTTTCCCTAACCCTCAATCCTTCCCACCCTGGTCAACCCTGCAATCATCATCAAAAGTAAAAATAAAGAAAATAATAAAAGGAAAAGAAAAAAAGGCTTCCCATTGGCATTTTCTGACCTAGAATTGTCATTGGTTCCTAAGCCAAATTCATTTTGAGAGCATTCACAACACCCTGTTTCTTTCCCTTTATTAGGCCAGTTGTTAACAGGATTTATCAATTATTGATTATTTGTCACCTGTGCCAGCATGTAAACTCTGATAAAAGAAAGGTGTTGGTCTCAGCTGCATCATCAGGATTATAATAGCTTTGGACACATACTACACTCAGTATTCAGTTGTTTTATATAGACAAGCATATATATGTACATTTGTATGTATATGTATATAAATGTATCCTAGTTATTCATAACTGTGCATATATTTATACATATGTTTACTGATGAATAAATAATGATGCAGGTCTGCTTAGGGCCTTGAAGAAGTTATGTGTAGACAATTTAATTGCAGATTTTTAAGCCAAGAATGCTTTTTTTTTTGACTCTTAATTGATTCAACACTTCACTTTTGGAATATTGGCCTTCTTTCCCAGACATTGTTTATAGCTTGGGGAAATGGTCTCCTCGATCAGTACAAACACCAGCTGTGATTTGCATCTTCTATTTGGCTTTGTAGATGTTGTTTGAGAAGTTTGGAATGAGTGTTATAGTCATTTTTACAGCATTAACCTGGGAAATGATTTCTCCAGCAGATTCCATGGACAGCCTCTCTCGCACACCCTCCTCCCTGCAACCGTCCTCTGCCAGCTCCCTTCCTACTGCCTCTGCTGCCAGCTCCTCTTTGCCAACAGATGACCCAAACACTAATACCATAGCCACTGAGGAAACCGGAAGTGAGTCAGACTTTCCCTTTCTTCCTGATTATCTGATTCTGTCCAACTGTGAGACTGGAAGACTGCACCATGCCAGGTATGCTTACACCCAGGCTTCTGTGTGAGCTGAGCCTCCTAGCACGCTGCCCTCTGTTCACAAAGCCCACTGCGTCCTCTGGTAGAGTGTATTGCTGAGATACACCCAAGCTGGTTGACTCAGTCTACTTAGCAGTTGTATTTTCTAGTGGGTGTGTCTGCTGTCGCCTCTCTTCCTGACAAGACCAAGGCAGGTCAGATCGCTATCAATCTTTCTGAAACATGAAGCATGCACTAAACCAAACAAACTGAGTCATATATTTCAGCAGTGTGGCTTTCATTTCTAACCTTACATTTTGTATCAAGCTGATGTTCATGGTATGAAAACCCACAAAGCATTTTCCCCCTGCACCAAAGAAGTTGGTGTAGCAGGGCTCTGGAGGGAATGTGGCTACAACGGTAGTACAAGTGTGGAATCAGCGATAGGGACGAGGCTAGCATGGGCTTTGTGGTGGCTGGATGGCTACATTTCATTCAAACTATGTGTTTCTCTTCCTTGAATCTACCTACCAGATGTGATAGCTGGTCAAACTCCGATCGCTCATTGGAACAGACTTCTTTCGATGATGTTTTTGTTGACTGCCTTCAGCCATCATCCTCAAGTAACTTGATCCACCCCTCACGACTTGGGAATGGATCTCAGGAAATGCCATCCATGAGGCCACCAGCTGCCCTTATCTGGGGTAGAGAAATCAATGGGCCGACCAGGGACCACTTGTCTTGTTCACCACTACTGGAAAGTTTCCTAAATTCCACAATCCAGGTAGATAGAAACCAAGGTTTCTTGCCCTGTGGGTCAAAAGAACTAGACACCATGTCCAACACTCCACCTCCCCGCCCCCCTAAGCCAAGCCATCTGTCTGAGCGGCGTCAAGAAGAACAGCTCCTGTGGAGGGGGGACAGCAGCAGCAAGAATTTAGAATGCACTCTGGCTCCAAGAAGAATCTCTCTTTCGGGTTTGGACCATGTGAGGTCCTGGAGAGGTAAGTGTCAGCTGCTAAGTTTGCTGTGCAGAAAAGCTTAGACTGAGCCATGGGGCCCTGGAACACTCAGAGGTCAGAGAGAAGCAGCTGCTGCTGGGTTTGTTGAATAATGGATGAAAGCAGCTGTGGTCTACAGTCTCAGGGTACCCTACGCATGTGTGAGAGAGCTAAAGAAGGGAATGGAGCTGACCTGAGTCAAAAGATTCCACATTCTCTATTCAGTGGGTCCCTAAATTACTCCAGACAGACACTAAGAGTTCAGTCTCAGGTGGCGATCTCATCACATAAGCAAAGACTAGCATGGACAAGCCCTTCACAAGGAACCAAGCCTAGAATAGATAGAAATGACAGACAGACAACTGGACACAGAAGTGTGCAGTTTGGAGAACAGTCAGGGACAGAGACAGATGCTTAGGAGCTCACATATGGCATCAAAAGACTTGTCTGGATGAGTGCTCAATGGCAGACCATAACGGGTGCCTAGGGAGGGATGTCAAATCTTCACAAATTGACACCTGTGAATAGGTCGAGTTGTATTTTAATTGACAAAGGTTGTATATATTCAAGACTTACAACATGATGATTTGGTATGTATATGCCTTGTGTAATAACTATCAAAATGAAATTAACATCATCATGCTGTATACTCCATCCTTACACCCACTAGTCCCTGTCAACCACTTGTCTACTTTCCATGAGTTTGACATTTTTAGATTATACACATCAATGAATTCATATAACATGTTTTTTGTGTTTGGTTTATTTGACTTAACAAAATGTAACACATGTAATAATTTAATCCTTCACATAGTACCATTTTTTTTCTGCTGAAACATGTTATGGGCATACACTACTTACTTTGTTACTGTGAAGACCTGTATTGGTTGATTTTTGAATGCTAAATCAATATTTTATTTTTAAGGATTTATTAATTTTTATTTGAAAGGCAGATTTACAGAGACAGATATCTTCCACCCACTAGTTCATTCCTCAAATGATTGCAATGGATGCTGCTGAACCAATCCAAAGCCAGGAACTAAGAGCCTCCTTCAGGTCTCCCACATGGGTCATGGGTGCAGGATGGAGCCACCCTCTTCTGCTTTCCCATGCCATAAGAAGGGAGCTGGATGGGAAGTAGAACATCCTGGACATGAACCAGTGCTCGTATGGGATGCCAGTACTGCACGTGGAGGATTAACCTGTTTATCCACAGCACCAACCCTGCTAAACCAATCTTACATTCCTGGAATAAACCCAGGTTTTTCATGATAGGGAGCTTTTCATAAGTTGCTAGGTTTGTTACACTCATTTTTCTAGACTTTAAAAAAATTGTACTCAGTAGAAAGAGTTGGCCTATGATTGTTTTTCTCACAATGTCTTTGTCTAGCTTTGGTAAAAATATTGTTATAACCTAACAATGAAAACTATAAAGCTTTTCATCTTTTTAATTGTCTGGAAAAGTTTACATATGCTTAATAGTATTTTTTATCTTAATCCATTATTACAGCTTACAGGAAATACCTCTGGGCTTAAAGTTTGCTTTGTGGAAGATTTTTCAATTAAGAATTCAATTTCTTTAGTTGAAAGTATTATCAAGATTTTCTATTTCTTGTGTTGTTTCTTTTTTTTTTTTTTTAAGATTTATTCATTTTATTACAGCCAGATATACAGAGAGGAGGAGAGACAGAGAGGAAGATCTTCCGTAGGATGATTCACTCCCCAAGTGAGCCTCAACGGGCCGGTGCACGCCCATCCGAAGCCAGGAACCTCTTCTGGGTCTCCCACACGGGTGCAGTGTCCCAATGCATTGGGTCGTCCTCCACTGCTTTCCCAGGCCACAAGCAGGGAGCTGGATGGGAAGTGGAGCTGCCGGGATCAGAACCGGCGCCCATATGGGATCCCGGGGCGTTCAAGGCTAGGACTTTAGCCGCTAGGCCACGCCGCCGGGCCCTTGTGTTGTTTCTTTAGATTACTATATTTTTATTTCGAGGAATTTGTTCATGTTACCTATTTTTTCTAATTTATTTCTTGACTTTTCCAGATTTCATATGGTTGGGATTGTATGGGATGTGACCTTTTCAGATTGGTTTATTTCACTTAGAAATATGCATTTGAAATTCCTTTTGTCTTTTCACGGGTTGATAGTTTGTGTATTTTCAACACTGAAAAAAAATATTCTATTGTCTGAATACCCCACAGTGCTCTTAAGCTGCTGGAGGACTCATAGTTGCATCCCCATTTGGGAATTATGAATAAAGCTGCTGTAAATAGTCATCTGGAGGCTTTTGTCTGGAGATAAGTTTTCAGTTGTTTTGGGTAAATGGAATACATCTGCTGAAATGAGAAATCCTCTCCAGCATTGACGTTGTCAGTGCTCTGATCTCAGCCATTTGTAGCTGTGCAGTGGTAGCTCCTTGTTTTAATTTGCACCATTTTCCTTTTTTGGAAAATTTATTTTTATTGAAAATGCAGATTTACAGAGAGACGGAGAGACGGAGAGACAGAGAGAAATATCTTCCATCCACTGGTTCACACCCCAAGTTCCCATATGGCCACAGCTCAGCCAATCTGAAGCCAGGGGCTTTTTCCAGCCCTCGCATGTGGGTGCAGGGTCCCAGGCCACAAGCAGGGAGCTGGATTGAAACAGGTGGGATACATACTGGCACCCATATGCAATGCCGGTACTTGCAGACAGAAGATTAACCAATTGAGTCATAACGCTGGCCCCACATTTTCTTGGTGACCTGTGATTTAGTGCATCTTATGCTTGACTTCCATCTGGATGTCTTCTTTTGGGTGGTTTCTTTTAAGATTTACAGGCCTTTAAACAAAAATTAAGGTTGTTCTCTTTCTTATTGTTGAATCAGCAACTCCATTTCTGACCCAGCAAGCAGCTAATGTACCTGGAAAGCAGAGCAAAATGATTCCAGTAGCTGAGTCGCTGCTACTCATGTGGGTTGCCTGGTTCCTGGCTTTGCCTTAGTTCAGGTCCAGCTGTTGCAGCCATTTAAGAAGTAAATTAGCAGGGCCCGGCGACGTGGCCTAGCGGCTAAAGTCCTCGCCTTGAAAGCCCCGGGATCCCATATGGGCGCCGGTTCTAATCCCGGCAGCTCCACTTTCCATCCAGCTCCCTGCTTGTGGCCTGGGAAAGCAGTGGAGGACGGCCCAAAGCTTTGGGACCCTGCACCCGCGTGGGAGACCCGGAAGAGGTTCCTGGTTCCTGGCTCCGAATTGGCGCGCACCGGCCCGTTGTGGCTCACTTGGGGAGTGAATCATCCTACGGAAGATCTTCCTCTCTGTCTCTCCTCTGTGTATATCTGGCTTTCCAATAATAATAAAATCTTTAAAAAAAAAGAAGTAAATTAGCAAATGGAAGATCAGTATCTACCTGCTTTCAAATCAATTAATCAGTTAAATATTCTTTACGGAAAGAATTTCTTGTATCTTGTTTCTTACAATCTTTTACAAATATTTTTCCCAGTCTAGCTTGTCTTCATTCTCTTAACAGTGTTATCCACAGAACAGAAGTTTTTCATTTTTAAAGAAGTCTAATATATCAATTCTAGTAAGGATTGTACCCTTGGCATTGCATCTGGAAAGGCATCAGCATAAGTCATCTAGACATTCTCCTACATCACCATTGAGTTCTGTAGTTTTGGATTTTATATTTAGGCCTACAATCAATTTTGAGTTAGAATGGAAGATCTGTGCCTAGATTTGTTTTGTTTGTTTTTGCGTGTGGATTTCCAATTGTTCAAACACTAGTAGAAAATAGTATGTTTGCTTCATTGAGTTATCCAAGATTAGTTGACTATGTTTATGTGCATGTGTTTCTTGGCTCTATGTTCTGTTCTATTATTCTGTTTGCTTTTTCACCAATACCACAGTCTTGATCTCTGTAATTTTACAGATAAAAGTCTTGAAACCAGGTAATGTCAGTCCTTCAACTTGTTTCTCCTTCAATATTGTGTCAAAAATGCTGGATCTTTTGAGTCTCCATATAAACCTTAGAATCAGTTCCTCAGTATACACAAAATAACTGGCTGGGATTTTGATTGAAGCTGCACTGAATCTACCGATCCAACTGAAAAGAATTCATATATTGATATTGAGTGGTCCTATCCACTTACATGGAATACCTCCATTTATTTAGTTCTTTGATCTGTTCATCAGTATTTTGTAGCTTTCTTTAAAAAATCTTAAGCATATTTTGTTACATTTACACATAGGTATTTCATTTTGGAGGGTACTAATAAGATTTCTATTTGGTTTAGTTGTAAACTCTACTTTTTCACTGCTGGAATATAGGAAAGCACAAAGCTACTTTAAAAGTTCTTAGAAAGGTGGAATTAAAAGATAATGGTGAAAGCCTCATCTACATCATGTGATTATTTCCTTAGTCTCTCAATATGAATGGATTATGTTGACTGATTTTAAAATGTTGACTGAGGCTTGTATGAGTCAATAAATTTCATTTGGCATAAAAGATAAATTTAATTTAAAGCAATTTTAAAAATGTATGCATAATTTTAAAATAATGCTATGCATTTTTTCATGAATGCTTTGAAGATAACTCATAGACTATCATGTCATCTGTGAACAAAGGAAGTTTTATTTCTTCTTTCCCAACATGTATACTGTTATTTATTCTTATATTCTTGTTTAATTAGCTAGTAATTTCAGCGCAGTGTGAAAAAGCATTGGTGAGAAGGGATTTCTTACTTTGTTCCTAATTTTAAAGAGAAAGGTTTGAGTTTCTTATCATTAAGTATGTTAGCTATAAGGTTTGTTTTTTGGTAGATATTCTTTATCAAGTTGAGAAAATTTCATTTGTGGTTTGCTGAGAATCTTTATTGAAATTGAGTGTTGGGTTTTTGGAATTTCTTTTTCTGCAATTACTGATATGATTAAGTGTTTTTTTCCTTTAACCTGTTGATGTGATAAATTAATTGATTTTTCAAATATTGAACCAGCCTTACATACCTGGAAAAAATTCTCAACAAAACCAACACACCAAATGGGCTGTCGTGGCACAGCAGGTTCAGCTGTCACATGCGATGTTGATATCCCATATCAAAGTATGTAAGTGTGTAAGTCCCAGTTATGTTACTCCTGCTCCATGCCATGTGGAATATGGCCCAAATTTGGCTTCTACCACCCTTATAAGAGACCAAAATGTAATTTCTGCCTTCTAACTTCAACCTGGCAAAGGCTTGCCCATTGTAACCATTTGGGGCATGAACCAATAGATGGAAGACCTTTGTCACTCTCTTCCTCGCTCTGTAACTTTCCACTCCACACACACACACACACACACACACACACACATACATTATATCTTTGTTTTAAAGTAGAATTCATCCTAGGGATTCAAGGGTGGTTTGACCCTCAAATATCAATAAACATAAAAACACCACATCAACAGAACAGAAAACAAATGCAGAAAAGGTATTTGGTGAAATTCAACATCCCTTCCTTATAAGAACTCTGCAAAAATTTAGGTGCGGAAGGAATGTGCCTCAACACAATAAAAGCCACACGTGTATGAGAATCTGCCAGCTAACACAATGGGAGGAAAGCTGAAGACTTTCTGAGATCAGGAACAAGACAAATATGCTCACTTTTACCACTTTTATTTATTATAGTACTGGAAGTACTAGACAGAGAAATCACTTAAAAGAAAGAAAGGACATCCCAAACAGAAATGAGGCCAAAATTTTGCCAATTGCAGACAACATGAACTTTTAGATAGAAGACCTTAAAGATTCTGCCAAAAAGCTATTAGAACTAACACATTGACAAAGTTGTGGGATTCAAAGTCAATGCACAATAATCAGCTGCATTGTTATACACCAATAGTGAATCATCCAAAAAATACTGAATTAATAATAAAAAATAAAAATAAATGCTGAATCATCAAAAAATTAAGAAACCAGTCTCATTTCTTTGTTGTCGTTGTCGTTGTTGTTGTTTTATTTTTAATTGAAAAGGCAGATATATAGAGAGAATGATCTTCAGTCCACTGGTGTATGCCCCAAGTGGCTAGGAGCTGGAGGGGAAGTGGAGCAGCTGGGACACAAACAGGCACCCATGTGGGATCCCAGGTGTGCAAGGCTAGGATTTAGCCAGTAGGCTACCATGCCAGGCTGAGCAGTCTCATTTCCAATAGATAGCTGGTGTTGTGGCATAGTAGATAAGACTTCCACCCACAACACTGGCATCCCATGTGTACAGAGTTTCGAATACCAGCTGCTCCATTTCTGATCCAGCTCACTGCTAATGTGCCTGGGAAAACAACAGAAAATGACCCAAGTGCTTGGGCCCCTGCACCCATGTGGGAGACCCAGAAGAGGCTCCTGACTTCTGACAGACCCAGTTTTGGCTATTGCAGCCATCTGGAGAGTAAACCAGAGGATAGAGGATCTTTCTCTGTTCCTTCCTCTATCTCTCCTCTGTAAATCTGCCTTTCAAATAAATAAGAGAAAAGGATACCTGGGAATAAGTTTAGTCAAAGAGACAAAGGATCTGTACAATGAAAACTATAAAACATAGATGAAATAAATGGAAGAAAACACAACAAAATGGAAAGATATCCTGTGAACATGGATTAGAACAAATATCACTAAAAAGTGATTTACAGATTCAATTCAATTCCTATCAAAATTTCCATGATATTTTTCATAGAACCAGAAAAATCACTATCAAAATTTGTGTGGAATCACAAGACTCCAGATAGTCAAAGAAAGCTTAAACAAGAGCAAAGCAGGAAGTATTATACTACCTGAATTTAAAATATATTGGAAAGCCATAATTGAAACATGATATTGGCATAGAAACAAATTTAATAGACCAATGGATCAGAGTAAAGACTGTACAAGCAAGCCAACATCTACAGCCAACTAATCTTTGACAAACATGCCAAGAAGATGCATTGAAAAAAAGGACAGTCTTTTAAATAAATGATGTTTGAAAAATTGGATATCCATATCACAGAAGAATGGAATTATACACTTATCTGTCACCATATAGAAAAAAATCAACTCCAAATGGACTAAAGACCTAAATGTAAGACACAAAGCTTTAAAACTACTGGAGAAAAATCTAGTAGAAAGACTCATGGACATTGGATCAGGATTTTTAGATCAGACCCCACAAGCACAGGAAACAAGAGCAAAGCCAGACAAATGATCTCATCAAACCGAAAAAAAAGAAAGAAAGAAAAAAACTGCACAGCGAAGGAAACAACAGAATGAAGAAAAAACCTGTGGAATGGGAGAGCTATATACCATACAAAGGATTAATATCCAGAATGTATAAGGAACTCAACCCAACCACAAAATCCAATACAAAAATTAGCGGTAGAATTAAACATACACTTCTTAAAGGAACTCACAAAGGGCTGACAGGTGCATTAAAAAATGCTCAACACTGGGACCAGTAATGCAGTATAATGGGTTACCCTGCCTCCTGCAACACCCGCATCCCATATGAGCACCAGTTCATGTTCTGAAAGCTTCACTTCCAATCCAGCACCCTGCTAATTCACATGGGAAAGCAGCAGAGGATGGCCAAGTGGTTGGATCACTGCTATCCTCATAGGAGACCTGAAAGAAGCTCCTGGCTCCTGGCTTTGGCCTGGTGGTCCAGCCCTAACCATTGAAACCAGCTATGGAGGGAACCAATGGATGTAAGATCTTTCTTCTCTCTGTCTTCCCTTGTCTCTCTGTAACTCTGCCTTTTAAATAAATAAATAAATACATCTTTTTTAAAACTGCAGCATCACTTCTTGGCCTTTTGGCTAAGATCAAGTGTAAAAAACTGCAGCATCAGGCCCGGCGGCGTGGCCTAGCAGCTAAAGTCCTTGCCTTGAACGCACCGGGATCCCATATGGGCGCCGGTTCTAATCCCAGCAGCTCCACTTCCCATCCAGCTCCCTGCTTGTGGCCTGGGAAAGCAGTGGAGGACGGCCCAATGCATTGGGACCCTGCACCCGCGCGGGAGACCTGGAAGAGGTTCCTGGTTCCCGGCTTCGGATCAGTACAGCACCAGCCCGTTGAGGCTCACTTGGGGAGTGAATCATCGGATGGAAGATCTTCTTCTCTGTCTCTCCTCCTCTCTCTGTATATCTGACTTTGTAATAAAAATAAATCTTTAAAAAAAAACCTGCAGCATCACTAATTATCAGGGAATAACAAATCAAGCCAACAATTATGTATCAGTTAAAATTGCTATTATTGAAACAGCAAAAAGCAGCAAATGTTGCTGAGGGTATGGAGAAAAAGGAATGCAACCCTGTGTATTGTTGTGGAAACCGATGTGGAGGCTCCTCGAAAGCTGAAAGTAGAGCTACCATATGATCCAGCAATCTGACTTCTGGGTATATGGCCAAGGGAAAGTAAATCACTCTGTCAAAGAAATACCTTCATTCCCATGTTTATTGCAGCACTATTCACAACAGCCAGCAGGCAGAAATCACCTAAGTGCTAATCACCAGCTCCCTGCTAACATGCCTAGGAAAGCAGTCGAGGATGACCTGGGTACTTGGTACCCAGCATCCATGTGGGGAACCTGAAAGAAACTCCTGGCTCCTGGATTCGGATCAGCTCAGCTCTGGTCATTGTGGCCACTTGGGCAGTGAGCCAACATATGGAAGATGTTTCTCACTCTCTCCATAAATCTAATCTGCATTTCAAATGAAAATTTTAAAAATTTTTAAATATGTATAAAGTAAGAGAAATAAAGAAGTAAACAAAATTCACTTGATCATGGTATATTGTTTTTAATAAGTTGTTAGTATAAATTGCTAATACTTTGTTGGAGGACTTGGGATTATTTTGGTTTGTGGTTTAATTAAATTATCTTCATATAATTTGGATGTTAGGGTAAAGGTGGCCTCATAGAATAAGTGCAAGTATTTCTTTGCCTTCTCGACATCTTCCAACTTAAAACTTGTTGTAAATTTTTTAAAGATTTATTTATTTTTAATTGGAAAGTTGGATATACAAAGAGGAGGAGAGACAGAGAGGAAGATCTTCCATCTGTTGATTCACTCCCCAAGTGGCTGCAACAACCAGAGCTGCACCGATCCCAAGCCAAGAGCCCAGAGCCTCTCCCGGGTCTTCCACGCAGGAGTAGGATCCCAAGGCTTTGGGCTGTCCTCGACTGCTTTCCCAGGCGACAAGCAGAGAGCTGGATGGGAAGCGGGGCCGCTGGGATTAGAACTGGAGCCCATATATGGGATCCCAGTGTGTGCAAGACGAGGGCTTTGGCCACTAGGCTACTGTGCTGGACCGACAAATTTTTACATTAAAATTTTGTCACTTTCTCCTGGCAATTTTAAACTCTGAAATGAGTCATCAATTCTTGGTCACAGCTCTCGGTGGTGCCCCACAATGTGATTGTCTCTTCATCCTATCCTCCTGCGTACCTCAAAGACTCTGCCATGTCTAAGCTCAGAGGAATCATGCAAAATGTGACACAATCATTTATTGACATTGTGGTGCAATGGGTTAAGCTACCAGTGGCATTCTGTATGGACACCAATTTGAATTCCATCTGCTCACTTCTGATCTAGCTTCTTGTTAATTCGTCTGAGAGGCAACATATGATGACCCAGGTACTTGGGGTCCCTGGATGGAGTTTCTGGCCCCTCATTTCAGTTTAATCTAGCTTCAGCTATGTGGTCATTTAAGGAGTGAGCCAGCAGATAGAGATCTCTCTCTCTCTCTCTCTCTCTCTCTCTCTCTCTCTCTGTCTGCCTCTCAAATACAATAAATGAATTCTTACAAAAAAAAAAAAACTTGTTGTATCTCTCCCGAATTCACAGAGAGAGCCAAAGCTGTTTGGTAATGTGTCCTGACTTCCCAGCTAGACTCAAAAGAACACTTTGCGTGGCCTAGCGGCTAAAGTCCTTGCCTTGAACGCACCGGGATCCCATATGGGCGCCGGTTCTAATCCCGGCAGCTCCACTTCCCATCCAGCTCCCTGCTTGTGGCCTGGGAAAGCAGTCGAGGACAGCCCAAAGCCTTGGGACCCTGCACCCGCATGGGAGACCTGGAAGAGGTTCCTGGTTCCTGGCACCAGATCAGCACGCACCGGCCGTTGTGGCTCACTTGGGGAGTGAATCATCGGACGGAAGATCTTCCTCTCTGTCTCTCCTCCTCTGTGTATATCTGACTGTAATAAAATAAATAAATCTTTAACAACAAAAAAAGAACACTTTGCATTCAGAAAGTATGTGTTATGCTTCCGTGACTCTCTGGAGCTGAACATGGGGCCCTGGCATCGAAGGGACTAAGGTGTAGTTGTGGTTGATGATGGCTTGCATTTCTCACCAGTCTGGCTTGTTTGTTGCAGTTGATGTAGAAGGCCAATCCTTAAGACACCGAGAAAAACGGCTTAGTTTAAACTTGGTAAGTTTGGTACCTGGATTCATCTAAGCTTCAGTTTTACCAAAACAAGCCTGACCTCTGTATTGCCTTGGGGTCCAAATCTATGAGAACTCTTTCTTTTTCAATCCCTGACAATTTGAACTTGTTTGGGGACTCCTGAACTTGGTGTTCTATAAGAACCTTGCCAGTTCTAGACACTTCTGTTAATTGGAAGTGCTTAAGACACCTCAATGGATTTAAAGAATTTGTACATATTCATAACCCTGTGTCCTCCAGCAATTTTCCTCACTGACAAATGGTTTCAAATCTGTGCTTACTCTCTTGTAGCCATGCAGGTTCTCCCTGACGTACCACACATCTTCAGCCCATGCTGAAGACAGCTATGTCCCCATGAGTCCTCAAGCCATTGTCAGCAGTCTTGGAACCCACTGCAACCAGGATGACTATATCCCAATGAGCTCAGGAAGCATCTCAACTCCACTACCAGAGCTACCTGCAAACTTGGAGCCTCCCCCAGTGAACAGAGATCTCAAGCCCCAGAGGAAATGTAAGGCATTGACTAGAGCAGCTGTAAAGTGTAATGGCAAGAAGCAAGGGATTGGGTTGGAACGGGAAGGGCTAGGGAACATTGCTACCCCAGATTCTCATCATAAAAGGATTCAGGAGACTTATAGGCAATGTGGCCCTCCAAATACAGAGGCTCAGGAATAAATAATAATGGATCCGAATGGAATCCACCTGACATCTGTTCATTTACACAACACTTGAATGAAATCACAATGCCAGTCTTCTGTAAGGCAGCCGGGCATGGCCTTGGACATCAATTGTTTAGTTTCAGATGTGATTACACTCACTGCTCCATGTGTGCCATTATCAGAGTTGTTTGAGGATGGGCTAGGACATCAATAATGAGCAGTCTGCATTAACTACAAGCAGCTTCTGTGATCTACTAATCAGACTGTGTGATTAGCAGAAGGCATTTGTTACAATAACTGTCATTTCTGACATTCCATATGATCCATTCTTTTTTTATTATTCCATTTTATGACACAGTTTCATAGGCTCTGGGATTTCTCCAACCCCTCCTCGTGCCCTCCCCCCATGTTGGATTCCTCCACATTGTTGCAGTAGTACAGTTCATATCCAGTCATGATTCCTTTATTGCGAGCATGAACCATGCATAGAGTCTAGCCTTTATTGTCCAGATAAGCTCAACAGTTTCCTTGGGAGACCATCCCTGGTCTGAAGGTAGAGCTGGCAGAATATCATCTCCTCCAATGAAAAGCCACAGCAAAACAATCTGATCCATTCTTACCTCTTTTTGTTTGTTGGAAAAACTAACAATTCAAATAGCCATGGCCCTGAATCCCCTGCTCATGCTTCCTTGCATTGGAGTCAAACTCCACTTGCACATTTACTCTGAGTGTGTGTGTGTGTGTGTGTGTGTGTGTGTGTGTGTGTGTGGTGCTGAGCCAGGTATTAGGTGAGATGTAAAGGTATGGGAGCAAGGATACTCCTTCAGCCAGTGAGGGAGGAAGATACATGTGTAAAAAAGAATAATGTGAATAAAAAGAATTATGAAGTCAGTACTAAATAGAAGAGCAGACTTATCTTATGAGGTACAGAAGAAATTACTGCTCATTCTGGTTAGAAATTATTTCACCAGAGCCTGTAAGTTTCAAGTGGATATTACTGTTTTGTTCAGTTCATTTTCTATTGCAGTGCTGCCCAACAAAACTTCCTTGCATGATGGAGATATGGCTGTTGAATACTTGAAATGTTGCTAGTGTAATTGAAGAATTGAATTTTAAGTTTCACTTAACTTGAATAAATTTACATAATTAGCTACATGTGACTAGTGATCAATCTTTGTTGAACAGTGGGATTTAGAAGAACCAGCTTTGGTAGAGAGACGTTTGATGGACTCAATATTGAAGATTCCATGGTTGATATAAAGGTGGACACTTAGGCCAAGTGGGCAGATGGTGAGATCAGAAGGCAGGCTGTACGTCGAACTGACATCAGAATGTTCTGTTGCCAGCACAGAACTCTTCCCCAGAGTCTGCATGACTCACACACCCTACCCAGGCAGCTGGACCTGGGTCCAAGGCTCCCGGTTCAGCTAGTCCAAGGCTCCTGGAAAATCAAATGAGCAGCAAGAAGGTTGCCTAAGCTCTGGTGACATGGAGGAGAATTAGCCTCTACCTATGTAGTTCCACAAAAGAAGGAGAAACTAAAGCATCCAGATGGGTCACTGAGGAGCAAGTGCTTCTGTAGCTAACAAGGCTACTGCAATGAATATGCCAGAAAAATGTCTGTCCTCTCATAGCATACTGTGGACCCAAATAACCATAGTCAAATATTCACAGGTTGGTAGAAGTTCTGTGAGAGATCCATACAGGAGCCCATGATGTGGGACCTGATGTTGTGTGGGGGTCCAAGAAGGCCTCAGCAAGGGAAATAGAGTTAAGATTGGCAAATGAGCAGCCGATCAGACAGGGCAGATTGGACAGTAAAATTCATTCATCATCGATGTCTCCTGATAATAAGTTTGAGATTTGATGTGTCAAGAAAGTAGAATGTCATAGGTTTATGGTCTTTAGATTCTGCCCTTGTACTGAAAGTTAATCATACTGGCTGTTGTGTGCTGTATTGTAGCACGACCACCTCCCTTGGATCTGCGAAACCTGACAACCATCCGAGAGCATGCATGTCTAAGCAGGACCCACACCGTGCCTTGGTAAGTCTGACTGCTTTAAAAGGGCCTCATCCAGCTCAGACACCTTTGCTGTTAGGTAGAGCTGTTTAAGAGATTAAATGCAGTTAAAGCCCACTTGACCTATAATAAGCCAAAGTAAGGAAGGAATATGACTGAAGTCCCCACTATATTTGGTGCATGAACTCAAGTGCTGTTGGGAATCCAGGATGTACTCTCTTTCTCTCTTTCACATCTACTTCTATCTTCACATCTGCCAATTCTATTTTCACATCTGCCAATTTCTCTGTCTTTGCAGGGCTCTTTGTTATAAAATCCTCAGTCCATTAAAGCTGTGTCACAGCTTCTGAATTAATTTATATGCTGCAACTATAGTGTCAACAGGTTTCTTTGGGTGAAGACAACTGTTATCCCAACAAACAGAGCTACTGGTACCAACGTAATTTCCAGAAGCCAACTTAGTGAACAAAATTTATCTGTACCGTCTCAGCTCATCTTTTTCAGAGTCCTAGGCTTGAATTTCTTTTGTTCTCTCAGAAGAATAACCACATTTTTTTTTGCTAAGTTATAGCATCTTAGTCTGCTTCTACATAGCTCATGAACTGTGTCACACAAAGGGTCTGGGAAAGCAGCCCTTGCGAATGGGAGACCATTTGCTGCAGAGTGGGACAGAGCTGCTGGGCAGGCTCTAATTCTTTAGGAATTGCTTTGGCCGGAAGAAAATTGTGCCTGGAAGGGGAGGGCTGAAACCCCATGAGGACCATGTCAGTTCCTGGCTGGTTCTCAGAGCAGCTGTAAGACATTGCATTGACCTCGTCTGTGTCTTTGTTTTTAGCAATCGAACCAGTTTTCTGTCTCCAGAAAGAAATGGCATTAATTCTGTGAGATTTTTTGCCAATCCTGTTTCCAGAGAAGATGAAGAAAGCTACATCCAAATGGTAATTCTGTATTTTTCATACTGTTCTTATTCTTCATGCCCATCTATATTCATGTGTATTCATTACAAAGAAAATAGATCCTTCAGGAAGCCCCATGAACTCTTTAAAATAGCACTTGATTGTAAACCAGACTACAAGCCTTTCTAGGCTGAGAGCAAATCCATTTGAAGATGCTTTTCCTTCCTACAGCTCGTTACACCACTTGCAAACCATAACATTTCTTTTGTTGTTGTTAATCTAAGCTATTTTTTATTTTTACTTTTTGTTCACTTTTTTCTTACATAAAATTTATTTTTTGATAATTTTTACATATTTGGTTAGGGTGCAAAGGGTCAAGGACTAGAGGAAAGTGGGTGAGACCATTGTTTTCACATTCTTTTCTTTCCTTCCTGTATCTGGGGGGAAGGGAGAGATAAGGTGAGAAGCCACACCCAACCTCCTAACCATCTCAAAGTCCCCAATATGGGGCATGCTCTGAGGGTCCTGCTCAAGTGGTTTTGAAAGTTCAACAGTTCTGTATTGTTGCCATTCTTTCCATTCCAATCACGATGAAATCTTTCCATTCTCCACTGGCTGACATAGTCTGCCTTAGTGTCTCCATTTGCTCAGGTGTTCACTGCCAACACTTGCCTGGGGGATTTGATTGATTTGTTCTGTCCTCCATCTTCTGTTATGGTACCACATGTCCTCTGTGGACTCCAGTGTACTGCCATATCCTCCATGTGCACCTGGATATATCTATCCTATGATTAACTACTGTCTGAATCCTGAGATCTTCTATTTTCGTTCCTTCTGTTTTCTTTATCATGAATACCAGTGAGAGTTTGGGGCTTTTGAAGATGAAAAGGGATTTTTTAACACTTGGAAACTACTGGGCATGTTAGCCAGAACTATGCCCATTCTGTAATTTAGGAATACAGGGAGCTCTGGATTCAGAACCCTAACCAAGAAAAGACAGAAGACAGAAAAAGTCAATCAATCACCTCAGCTATATGTTGGCAATGAAAATACTGGGCAAACGGAGACTCTATGATGGACTATGTCAATCAGTGGATTCTCCAACGACCCCATCGTGCTTGGAGTGGTGAGAGTGGCAGCAATTCAGAACTGTTGAACTATCAAAACCACTTGAGCAAGACACTCAGAGCATGCCCCACATTTAGGACCTGGGGTGGGTGGGAGACTGGGTGGGGTGTCTCCCTTAACATCCCCTTTTACATCAGATATATTAAGGAAACAATACGGAACTAATTGTCTTGTCCATCTTCCTGTAGTGCTTGAACCTTTTTACCCTAATTATGTCAAGATTGTCAAAATAAATAAATAAATAAATAAATAAATAAATAAATAAAACTGGACCCGAAATACAAAAAAAAAAAATATAGGGAGCTCTAGAGAAAGCTTTTGTTTGAACTATGACATTTTGAAACAAGAGCTTAGAAGGACAATATCCAAGGCACCGTAACAGCATCATCTTGAGAAGTCAATCCTACTCTCTTAAATATCAGGATAAAAGATAAACTAAAAAGTAAAAAAGTAAAAGCAAATTAAAAAGAGTAAAGTAAAAAAATAATTAAATGCTTTATTTTGCCTTTTTATTTGATTAAAATGTGTTACAAATGCATCTAACCATATGCAGATGGAAAATGACTCATATACCAATCTGCTATGGTCTTCCCAATATTTCTCACATTTAGTAATGGCCCTTGGGAAGCTTCTAGAACAAAACAGTTGTATAAAGGATGTTGAACAGCTGTGCTCTGTCTCCAGAGACCAGAAAAGGGAAGTGAATCTAAGACCTAAAGGAAGTAAGTGCGGAGTCATTCCAGACACTGGTAGTTTATTTCTGATCTTTGGGGTTGTAAGAAAAAATAGCATTTTATTAGCAGTGCAGCTGAGGATTCACTGATTGTCTAACTTTGCAGTCAGTGTACATTTCTTTGCGATACAACACAGCCTGTGAAGAGCCCTGAACACTAGCTGAAGGTAGCTGTGAGAGCACTACTGTATCAAAATGTTTCAAGGCTATTGTAACTCAAGCAACTGTGTGTGTTTACCTTCACTTTTGCCACACAATAGCCGTATGTTATAGCAAGATTTAATGTGATTTGGTTTTCATTTTGCAATCATATGTGATAATTTCTTATTGAGTACAAGTTATAATCTGGATATAAAAATTGTGGCCAGGGGATGAAATATAAGTTTTGTAATATTGCGTTCTTTAAACACTTGTTAAATTATAGAAAACATATAAGATTTTAATTTATGTAATTTCTTTCCTCTTTTTTTAACTCTTTAATTTGAACAATTTCCTAAGGCTTTTTTAGTAGAACTTTAAACTGTTAAATCTCAAAAAAAAAATATTTTAAGTTAGGGCATTATGAGAAGTTTGTGGAAAGCTGAGTTAAAACGTGTTTATATTGTTGCAAAAAATTTTTTAAATCCATGCATAGTTGTTTCATAATAGAGATTCTGCACAGTTTTTAGTGCCCATTTATACTTTTAAGCTTTAAAATCGTTCAGTGAAGCCAACCTGCTCTCTGTTTCCAATTCTGAAGTTTGAACACCCATCTAGATCATCCTAAAACACTCCCTCATGTTCTCTCTCTCTTTATGGCCACACCCTTCCTGCAGTCATGTTAATATAATCACACAGTGCTCTTCGAAACCTCTAATTTCACTCAAAGGATCTTCTCTAAGATTCATCCAAATTGTTACATGTGGCAGTAGTTTTCCTGTTTTATTGCTGAGTAGTATTTAAATGTACATGTTTCTTCATTCACTCATTTGGACTGTTTCACATTTTCAGGCAGTTAGAATGATTGTAAATATTCTTGTATAGCTTTCAAAAAATATTTTTCCCTGCAGCAAAATATACATAACACGAAATTTATAACTTTAACAATTTAAGTGTATAGTTCAGTGCCATTAAATGTGTCCACAATCTAGTATAACCATTAGCAACATTCATTTGCAGAACCATTTCATCATTTAAAACAGAAAGTTTCCCCCCATGAATAGTCTTGAAATGCTTGTCAAAAATCAGTTTATCATGTATGCAAGTGATTATTTCTAGATTCTATTCTATTTCATTTATTATACATCTGTCCTTATACCAGTACTATATTGTATTGAGTATCAAAGCTTTGTAGTAACTTTTCAAGCTTTGAAATCAGGAATTGTAACCCCCCCACCTTATTATTATTTTTTATCAGTAGGGTCCGTTAACATTTCATGTGAATTTTAGGGTATGTTTTCTTATTTTTGTCCCCAAAGTCCTATTAGGAACTAGAGTGCTAATACTTTGAATCGGAAGATTATTTTGAGTAATATTGTTATCTTTACAGACACCTATACATTCATTTATGGATATGTCAGTATCTCTCCTGCACTTTCTTTTAGCCAGTTTTTGTAGGTTTTAGTTTACAGATCTTTGTGTCCTTGGTTAGTTTGAGGTTTTATTCCTTGTAACTTGAATTATTTTCTTAGTTTCCCCTTGGGATTGTCCATTGCTGATGCGTAGAAATGAAACTAATTTAGGGTATTGATATGATATCTTGAAACTTTGTTGGGTTTATTTTTTTTTCATTTATCATTAGTTTGTTGTGTAGCATCTTTAGGATTTACTATGTTAACAGTTACTCTTGATAGTGTCCTTTTTGTGAAACTACACTGATTTTTTGGTTTGTTAGCTTTTAAGATTTCACTATCTGAAAGGCATAGTGAGAGAGAGAGAGAAAGAAAGATATGCTGAATCTGCCAGTTCACTCTTGAAATAGCCGGCACAAGAGCTGGGGCTCAGCCAGGCCAGAGTCAGGGGCTTCTTCTGCATATCCCACTGGGGTGCAGGGATCCTAGGACTTAAGCCATTCTCTACTGTGTTCCCAGGTCACTGGCAGGGAATTAGATTGAAAGGGGAGCACTGGGAAATGAGCTGTTGCCCATCTGGGCTCTGAGCTTAACCAGATGTGCTACAGTACCCTTCATTATTCACATTATTCAAGTTTTTTTCTTTAATTTTGATGAAATCAAGTTTATAATTTTTCGTGTTCTTGCTTTTGGCATCATATTCACAAGGCCCAGCAAATAAATATTATTTCAGTTTTTTATTTTGACTTTCAATGTTGTTTATTTCCTTTTCTTGCCTAATTACTTTGACTAGAATGTCCAGTACTTTGCTGAACAATATTTGCAAAGTAGACATCCCTATCTTTTTCCTAATCTTACAAGTCTTCTACAGGATTTTGTGAAAATAGAATCTTGAATTTCTTCAGAGGATTTGTTATCAACATGGAATGATTTTGCTCCTGAATGGGTATTTGGCAGTTTAGAGATGTTTTTCATTGCCATAACCTGAGGTAGAGGGGGTTGTACATAAGACAACTCACGTGACAAGGATAAATTTGCTGAAGTGGGATTTTTGGTTTGTCAACCACATGTTTAACTCCATGAGACGCTTTATAGACTATCTTTATAAGTAATTTAATAAGATACTGCCAAATTGTTTTCCATGGTGGCTGGACCATCTTGCAATCCAGCAATTTTTTTTAAGATTTATTATTATTGGAAAGCTGGATATACAATGAGGAGGAGAGACAGAGAGGAAGATTTTCCACCCGATAATTCACTCCCCAAGTGAGCCACAACAGCCGGTGCTGCACCGATCCAGTGCCAGGAACCAGGAACCTCTTCCGGGTCTCCAACGTGGCTGCAGGGTCCCAAGGTTTTGGGCCATCCTCGACTGCTTTCCCAGGCCACAAGCAGGGAGCTAGATGGGAAGTGGAGCTGCCGGGATTAGAACCAGTGCCCATATGGGATCCCGGGGCGTTCAAGGCGAGGACTTTAGCTGCTAGGCCACGTCGCTGGGCCCACAATCCAGCAATGTATTAGCATTCCAGTCGCTCCACTTCCTTGGCAACATTCTTAATATCACCAAGCTTTTTTTAAATTTGAACATCTGAATTCTAATAGATGCACAGTGATATCATCTGTGCTTTAAATAATGTTTCTTAAATGAAAATGATGTTGTACATATATTCATCTGCTTCTTTGTTACCTATTCAATCTTTTCCCCAATATTTAGTTGAGTTTTTATGTTGACTTTTGCATAAATTTTTTAAGTAATAATAAATTTATTTTATTTTTGATGGTATGTACATAGTTGAGAGGGATGCATGCCCATGTGGACCATCAGTTAGGGTGGGGAAGGTCAAGCAATGGGGCAATGTGGATGAAACAACTGCCTCCAATCTCCTTTTTTCTTCCCATATCAGGAAAAGCGGGGAGAAAAGGGAAGAGGGCCACGCCCCAGCAGCCCTACTGGATCAGTACCTGGGGATGCGGCACGACCACCCAATGTCATCCCAGGGTCCCCGATGTGGATCATGCTCCGAGGATACTGCTTAAGTGGCTTTGATAGTTCTGAGATGCTGTTGCTTTCGTTGCTCCAAATTTGAGGAAATCCTTCCAAGGTCCATTGGCTGACAGAGTCCACCTTAGAGTGTGCACAAAGCTTGACTGGGAGGGCTGTCCAATCTTGTCTGCCCTCCATGCTACTAGACGTCCTCTGCAGGCATCAATGAGCTGGCCGTCATGCATCCCATGTGCATGGGCATGCTGTCTGCTGCACAGATTCAACAACTAAGGGGGCCCAGTTCTGCCACATGCACTCCATGGTCAGACCTCATATCCTGTGATTTTCCCTGTGGTTGGAGTTCTAAATCCAAGCAGTTCAGTTGGGGTTTGGACATGTCCCCAAAGAAACCTTGCCAGGCCTGACTCCTGTGTGTGCCAGCCAGTGTGGGGACTGGCTCAGCCCACTGCCTACATCAGTTTACACACACGCTGGTGGTTGCAGTCGCCTGTTCAGTTCTGTCCCCAGCCCATGTCATATACAAACCAACGGATGCTGTGGCCCAGGCCAGCCCAGCCCTCCACACTCTCGACCCTCACATATATTAGCAAGAACAGCAGCCTAGTCAGAGTAATCTCCCCAAACCCCCACTGGGCCCACCCCCAACCATGGTTCCAGCCCATATTCTTGTGTGGTTCAGCAAATGCCTATATCTAGCCATCCTGTGTAAGCCCACCATGCCTCCTGCAAGAACTAGCATGTGCTGGAACCCAGCACAGTCTGGCATACCCCAGATCCAGTCCACATCCATGACAAGGGATGCTGAAGCCATGCCCAGCCCAAATAGCCACCCTCATTTCAGCTCTCGTGCTCGCTAGTGAAAACTGCCACCTAGCTGGGTGTCCCCTTAGCTCCCTGACCCATCCTTCCTCCAACCACAGATCTTGCATTTGTCCATAATTGCTCTGACCCAGTCTGGCATAGCCCATCCCCATCTTGGTCTTTGCCATCAGATGCTACAGCCTGGCCTGACCTGACCTGACCTGTCACCAGTTCCAAATTTCATTGGTGGCTACGGCAGCCTAGCCATGCATAGTATGTCCCCATCTCTGCCCAGTCTGTCCCTATCCCTGCTTTCATACAAACCAGTAGGTGTGATAGCCTAGCCTAGCCCAGCATGACTCTCACCCCATCCTGGCTCCTGCACATGGTAGTGTGCTTGGGTATGTCCTGGCTCTTCCTGGTCTGCTCCCCCGGAGTCAATCCACACATCTGCCCACAAGTGAAGCAGCCCTGCCCAGCCTAACACCCAACTGTTCACATGCCCACCAGCAGGAGCTATAGCCTACCAGAGGAGTTCCCCAAATTATCCCACCAGGCCCACTGCCAGACACAAATCTCACATGTGGCAATGGGTGTTAGGCCCTGAACCAGCACAGTCTGTCCCCAATTCTCAGCCTTTGTTTGTGCAAGCACATATTGTGGCCCAGCTTGTTCCTACTCAATTTTTGGGTGTGCCTGCAGGTGCTATAGCCTGGACCAGTCCAGCCTGTTCCCAACCCCAGTGCTCAAAAGTGCTGGTGAATTCCATGGTCATGCTAGCTCAACCCATCACTACTTCCAGCCCTCAAACAAACCAGCTGATATGGCAGCCTCATAGGGGTGAATCCACAAATCTCCCACAGAATCTGCTCCCAGACCCAGTTCTCTTGTGAGCTGGTCAGTGTCATATCGCGACCTAATATGGTCCACCCCCTCCTTTAACACTCACTGCCTTGCTGCATGCATTTGGCTTCAAAAGACTTGGGATTGTGGACTGCAGTCAAAGCTGCCACCTGTGACACTGGTGTCCCACATGAGCAACAGTTTAAATCCTTGCTGCTCCACTTCCAATCCAGCTCCCTGCTAATGTTCCTGGGAAAGCAGGATAGAATGGTCCAAGTGTTTGGATCACTGTACCCACGTGGGAGACCCAGAAATGACTCCTTGCTCCTGACTTTGGACTGGCCCAGCTCCAGCTTTTGTGGCCATTGGGAGAGTGAACCAGCAGATTGGAAGCTTGCTCACTTGCTCACTCTATCCCTTTCTTCATAACTCTACATTTCAAATAAATAAAAAAAATTTTTAAATGTTTTTAGGATTCTCTTCTGCTATTATAGTTTTCAGCTTTACATTTACTTCTATAATTCTTTGACTTAAAATTAGTTCCTTTCATATAGATGCCCAAAGGTTCTAGTACTTTTGTTGACAGTATAATCCTTTCTTCATTGATTTGCTTTTGCACCTTTGTAAAATCAGTTAAGCAAGTTTCTGTGAATTTCTAATCGGTTGTACCGTCTATCCCAGACCCTATACCACATAGTCTTGATTCTTGTAGCTTTTTTTTTTAATGATAGTGGCAGTAGTGGTAGTGATAATGATGATGTATTTTTTTTAAGATTTATTTTATTTTTATTAGAATGTCAGATTTACAGAGAGGAGAGACAGAGAGAATGATCTTCCATCCATTGATTCACTCCCCAAATGGCTGCACTGGCCGGAGCTGCACCAGTCCAAAGTCAGGAACCTCTTCCAGGTCTCCCATGTGGGTACAGGGTCCCCAGGCTTTGGGCCATCCTCCACTGCTTTCCTAAGCCACAAGCAGGGAGCTGGATGGGAAACAGGGTTACCTGGATTAGAACCAGCACCCATATGGGATCCTGGTGTGTGCAAGGTGAGGACTTAAAGCCACTAGGCTACCACACTGGGCCCGATTCTTGTAGCTTTATACTAAATTTAAAATCAGAAAATATATCTTATAAAACTTCATTTTTGTTTTTGAGAATGATTTTTCTTATTGTAATTCCTTTACTTTTCCATGTGGGTAAAGGAAAGCTGATTCTAAGTGGGATTCTGGGGTTTGGAAATGTTTATGTGGGCTTCGTGAGGAGCCTAAAAGACAAGAAGTGGATACTGTTACTGGGTACCAACCAAGAACACCAAGCAAGATCATTCTGCAGCAATTCCCAAATCTGACAAGCACTGCCCATGTATGCATGAGCTTTTTGGTGATATGAGTGGGAGCCATTAAGCCCATTATTCAGCTCAATAAGTGTGTCCTGACATTGTAGGCGAAGTTCAGCATCCTATTTTCAATATATATACAACAGTTTCTTTGGGAGTTCATCTTAGAATTGCAAACAGATCCACAGAGCATTGTATCTTCACATCTGTATGTGATAGTCTCTACTACAGTAACTATGAAAAAAAAACATTTCTTGAAGCAAATGATGTAATTGTGTGACCTATGAGTGAGTGAAGAAAATAATAAGTAAAAAAAAAACCTTTTTCATTGAATGAAAATACAAAAATATCAACCCACCTGATATGTAGGGAAAATAGAATTGAAAGGGCTATTGATTTTGTATTTTGCATGAAGGCTGCCTTAAATCAGAGACAACATATGGTGTTTGTCCTTTTGGGATTGACTTGTTTCACTGAGCATCATGGTCTCTAGTTGGGACCACTCTGTTGCAAATATTAGAATTTCCACTCTGTTGCAAATATTAGAATTTCATTCTTTTTAATGGCTTCATAGTATTCCACAGAGCAGATTTACCGCAGTTTCTTTATCCACTCCTCATTTGACGGGCATCTGGGTTGTTTCCATGTCTTCACTTCATTGTAGACTGTGCTGCTGTAAATTTACAATTACAGGTCACTTTCTCATATGCAGATTTCAGTTCCTTTGGATATATTTCCAGAAGCAGGATAGCTGGATCATATGGTAGATCAATTTTCAGTTCTCTTAGCACTCTTCATACTGACTTCATTAGTGGTTGTATTAGCCTACACTCCCACCAACAGTGAAGAAGGCTACGTTTCTCCCTGCATCCACACCAGCAGGTGTTGTTAGTAGAGTTCTGACTGTAGGCCAGTCTCACTGGAGTTAGGTGGAACCTCAATGTGTTTTTTATTTGTAATTCCCTGATAGCTTGGGAGCATGAACTCTTGTTCATATGTCTATTAGCCATTTGAATTCATTCCTTTGAAAAAAAAATGTTCATTTCCTTCACCCATTTCTTCACAGGGTTGTTTGTTTTGTTGTCGAGTTTCTGAAGAGCTCTTTGTAAATCCTGTATATTAGTCCCCTGTTGGTTGTGTAGTGTGCAAAGATTTTTCTTCCAGTCTGTTGGTTGCTTTTTGACTTTGTTAATTGTTTCCTTTGCTTAGTTTGATGTAGTCCCATTTGTTCATTTTGGCTTTGACTGCCTGTGCTTTTGGTGACTTTTCTAAGAAGTCTTTCCCTGTTTCTATATCTTGGAGAGTGCTTCCTATGTTTCCTTCTAATATTTTGATGATTTGGGGTGCAGATTTAGGTCCTTGATACATTTAGAGCTGATTTTTGTTTAAGGTGACAGGTGCAGGTCTTGCTTCTTAATTCTGCAGGCTGCTATCCAATTGTCCCAGCAGCATTTGTTGAAGAGACCAGACTTTTCCTCTGGATTATTTTCAGTTCTCTTGTTGAAGATTAATTGGCTGTACATGTGTGGGCTCCATCCTGGTGTTTCTATTCTGTTCCATTGACCTTCGCTGTTTCTGTAGCAGTACCAGACTGTTTTGATGACCACTGCTCTGTAGGATGTCTTGAGGTCTGGAATTGTGATTCCTCCAGCTTGATTTTTATTCTTCAGGATAGCTTTGGCTATTCATGGCCTCTTGTGTTTCTAGATGAAGTTTTATGTCATCTTTTCTACTTCTGAGAAGAATATTGTGGGGATTTTGATTGGGATCGTGTTGTATCTACATATTACTTTTGGTAATATGACTATTTTGATGGTGTTGATTCTGCCAATCCAGAAGCATGCTAAGTGACTCTGTCTTTAATGTCTTCTTCTATTTCTTCTTTTTAAAAATATTTTATAATTTTCATGATGTGGTCTTCCACATCTTTGGTTAGGTCACTTCCAGTGTATTTGAGACTCCTCTCCACTATTTTAAAGCAGACTGTACTTGCAATGTCTTTCTCAGCCATGGTGTTATTTGTGTACACTAGTGCCATCGATTTGTGTTCATTAATTTTGCATCCTGTTACCTTGCCAAATTCTCTTATGAGTTCCAATAGTCTCTTGACTGAGTCTTTTGGTTCTCCTGTGTATAGAGTCATGTCCTCTGCAAATAGGGACAATTTCAATTCCTCATTTCCTATTTGAGTTTCTCTAATTTGTTTTTCTTGCCTAATAGCTCTAACAAGGACTTGCAATATTGTATTGAATAACGGTGGTGAAAGTGGACATCCTTGTTTAGTTCCAGATTTTAGTGGAAAGGCTTCCAATGTTTCCCCATTTAGAATGATGCCGGTATTGTGTTTTTCATATATTGCTTTGATTATGTTGTAGAATGTTCCTTCTATGCTTATCTTGCTTAGGATTTTCAGCATGAAGTGGTGTTGGATTTTATCAAATGCCTTCTCTGCGTCTATTAAGATGATCATATGGTTTTTATTTTTCATTTTATTGATGTGATGTATCACATTTATTTATTTGAGAATATTAAACTATCACTACATGCCTGGGAAAAATCCCACCCAGTCTAAGTGAATGATCTGCCTGATGTACTGTTGGATCCTGTTGGCTAGTATTTTGTTGAGGATCCCTGCATCTGTATTCACCAGGGTTATCGGTCTGTAGTTCTCCTTTTTCTGTTGTTTCTCTATCTGTCTTTGTTATTAAAGTGATATTGGCCTCATAGAAAGAGTTTGGAAGGATTGCCTCTCTCTATTGTTTGGAAAAGCTTGCAGAGGATTGGGGTAAGTTCTTCTTGAAATGTTTGGTAGAATTCAGCAATGAAGCCATCTGGTCCAGGACTTTTCTTGGTTGGGAATGCTTTAATTACCAATTTCTTCTTAATCCATATTATAGGTCTATTTGGATGGTTAATTGCTTCCTGATTCAATTTTGATGGATTGTATGTGTCCAAATATCTATCTGTTTCTTCTAGGTCTTCTGATTAGTTTGCATATAGTTTCTTGTAATCGTTCCTAATAATTCTCTGTATGTCCGAGGTATCTGTTATTATGTTTCCTTTCAGGTCTCTGATGCTGTATTGATGCATATCTTCTACCTGCTTTTTTTTAATTAGTTGGGCTAGTGGGGAATCTATTTTGCTGATTTTTCTCAAAGAACCAGCTCTTTGATTTATTGAGCTTATATATAGTTCTATTGGTCTCTATTTGGCTTATTTTCTCCCTTATTTTGATTATTTCTTTTTTCCCACTAATATTGGGATTGCTTTGTTATTGCTTTTCTAGTTCCTTCAACTGTAAAGTTAGCTTATTTACTTGATGCTTTTCTAGTTTCTTAATGTTAACATTGATTGAGATGAATTTTACTCTTAACATTGCCTTGATCATGTCTCATAAGTAATAAATGTTGTGTTGATGCCTTCATTTGTTTCAAGCAACTTTTAAATTTCCCCTTTGATTTGCTCTGTAATCCATTGCTCATTTATTAATATATTATTCAGTCTCCATGTGTCTGCAAGTCTTCCTGAATGCTTTGACTTCTTGGTCTCTAGCTTCACTACATGATGGTCTGAGAAGATGCATGGTATAATTTTGATTTTTTTTTTATTTGCTGAGGCTTGTTCTGTGGCCTATAACATGATAAATTCTGGAGAAGTTTCCATGTACTGATGGAAAAAAAGTGTGATCTCTATCTGTAGGATGAAAGGTTAGGTAGATATCAAGTAAGTCCATTTGCTCTAGATTTTGGGTGAGTTCTGTTGTTTCTTTGCTGAGTTTCTGGTTTTTTGATCTGTCCATTGATGTTAATGTATTAAGGTCACCCACTATGATTGTATTGGAGTCTAATTTGTCCCTTTAAGTTCATTAATATTTATTTCACATATTAGGTGTCCTAGCATTTGGTGTGTAGACATTTATTATGGTGATATCTTCTTTGCTGGATGGACCTTTTGATCATTATGTGGTGTCCTTCTTCATCTGTTTTAATGTTTTTCATGTCAAAGTCTATATTATTTGATATCAGATGGCTATGCCAGCTCACTTTTCCTTTCCACTAGCCTGGAATCCTTTTCCATCCTTTCACTTTCACTTTCACTTTCACTTTCACTTTCCGCCTATTTTTGGTTGGTGAGATGTGTCTCCTGTAGGCAACAGATAGATGGATTTTGTTTTTTGATCCAGTCTGCTAATCTACAACATTTGATTGATGAGTTTAATCCATTGACATTCAGGGTTAATATGAATGGGTGGTAATTTGGTCCTGTCTTTTT
Source organism: Ochotona princeps (assembly GCF_030435755.1). NCBI lineage: Eukaryota > Metazoa > Chordata > Mammalia > Lagomorpha > Ochotonidae > Ochotona > Ochotona princeps. Next base: position 107,052,239 of record NC_080865.1, on the reverse strand, counting down.
AGCAATGGGTTGTTCATTGATTTAGTCTTCTGTTGTCCTTTTTCTTGGATGTTCTCCAGGTTTGCCTGTGTTTTTGTTACTTGCCATTCCGTTTTATCTATCAATAGGACATCTTTAAGCATCATTTGTAGAACAGGTCTGGAAGCGGCAAATTCTTTGAGCTTTTATTTACTGTGGAAGATTTTGATTTCATTTTTAAAGACAAAGTTTTGCTGGGTAATTTATTCTGGGATGACAATTTTTCTCCATTAAAATCTGGAATATGTCACTCTCCTTCTGGCCTGTAGAGTTTCCTCTGAGAGGTCAGCTGTAGGTCTGATTGGGGCTCCTTTAAATGTTAATTGATATCTTTCATGTGCATATTTAAGGATCTTTTCCCTGTGTTCAACTGAAAAGAGCTTGATTATCACATGTTGTGACGATAACCACCTTTGGCCAGTCCTGCTGGGAGTCCTGTGCCCCTCTTATATGTTATTTTCCAATTCTTTCTTCGTATTAGGGATGTTTTCATGTAATATTTCATTGAATACATGTTTAAACCCAGCTTCTCTTTCTGTGCCTTCTGGAACTCGTATACCTCTTACATTTGGCTTTTTAATAGTGTCTGTTAATTCTTAAATATTTTTGTTAGCTTGACCCAGCTCTGCTTCCAGCTTTTAAACTTTTTCCCCATTGTGGCAAGAAGTATCTTCCAATTCTGAGATTCTTCTGCCTTACTCATTCTATTATTGAGGTGTTCTATTGAATTTTTAATTTGCTCCATTGTGTCCTACATTTCTAATAATTCGGCTTGATTTGTATCAGTGTTGCTACTTCCTGTGTGACATGTTCCTTAAGTTCCTTGGACTCCTGTATGTGCTTCTCATTATAACAAGTTTTTAAAATTCTTTATCCTTCATTTTCTCTGTGTTTTCCTCAGTTAATTCTGAGGCTGACAAAGATTTTTGCTCGGGCCCGGCGGCTTGGCCTAGCGGCTAAAGTCCTCACCTTGAAAGCCCCGGGATCCCATATGGGCGCCGGTTCTAATCCTGGCAGCTCCACTTCCCATCCAGCTCCCTGCTTGTGGCCTGGGAAAACAGTCGAGAACGGCCCAATGCATTGGAACCCTGCACCCGCGTGGGAGACCCGGAAGAGGTTCCTGGTTCCCGGCATCGGATCGGCGTGCACCGGCCCGTTGCGGCTCACTTGGGGAGTGAATCATCGGATGGAAGATCTTCCTCTCTGTCTCTCCTCCTCTGTATATCTGACTTTGTAATAAAAATAAATCTTTAAAAAAAAAAAAAGATTTTTGCTCCTTTGTGGGGGAGGCATAAATAATGTTCATTGTGCCTCTGTCTTTTGCTCTTGGTCATTGCTATTCTGGCTAATAGATTCATCTTGTTAGGGCTGGTTTCTAAGATGTGCTGCCCACTAGTCTACAGGTCAGTTTTATTGATTGTATTTGGCATCTGGTTCTTTATTTTCAGTCATTTATGCCACTTCTTCCAGCAAGTTTCATTCGTGGGCTCTTGTATCAGGCTTCTACCATGGTCTCCGTAGCCCCTGTTTCTGGCTCACCACTCTCTAGCACCTAAGATCCCGTGCTGTGGCTGCACCCTTGCCTTGACAGTCTTTCTCCTACTCCAAGCTCCAGTAATGCTGAGGATTAGGCAGACACCTGCTGTCCTAAATCACTGGGTGCTGTTCTTGCCAGAACCTGCTGGCCTTTAGGTCTGAGGGACACCCAGATCTAGTTTTGTTGGAACTCATAGGATGCCAAGTTGGTACTGATTTCCCTGTTTGGCCAATGCAATGTGCTGAGCCAGAACTGATTTTGCTCCTGGCTTATCACATGCACAGCTCACTGTTTTCCCTCCAGTCCCTCAACCCCTATTTTTTTTAAAGATTTATCTATTTTTGTTAGAAAGTCAGATTTACAGAGAAAGGGAGAGACAGAGAGAAAGATCCTCTGTCTGTTGGTTCACTCCCAAGTGACCACAATGGCCAGAGCTGAGCCAATCTGAAGCCAGGAGCTTCCTCCAGGTCTCTCACACAGGTGCAGAGTCCCAAGGCTTTGGGAAATCCTCCACTGCTATCCCAGGGCACAAACAGGGAGCTGTGTGGGAAGTGGAGCAGCCGGAATATGAACGGTCACCCATATGGGATCATGGCCCATGTAAGGTGAGGATTTTAGGTACTAGGTTACCATGCCAGGCCCTAAGCTAACTTTTATAGTACTATAAACTTGCAGTTTTTAGGTATAAATGCAATAAAAGCCTAATAATAATGTTGTGAAAAAAATGACGAAGCTTATACTGAGAACATTTGAAGACACACGAATACATGGAAAGATAGGCCATGCTCCTGAATAGGAAGATTCAAATAGTAACAACATTGTGCAATCAAATCCCTAACAGATTTTAGAGAAATTTTGAATTTGATCCTAAAACACATGAATAAAACCAATGGACCAAAATCATCCCAGACATTCTGAATCTGTTTCTGGGATTTCCCTTCTCCCTGTCTGACTATATTACAGGGAAAGGATGATTAGGCATGTGGTAAAAACAGAGGCATGAATTGCATCCCTCTTTTACCACTGTGTGGTAATGTCAGTTCAAGTCCTTAAACATAAAGGCCAAAGGTTTAAGAGTTCAGAAAAAACATGTAGAAAAATAAAAGGCAGTCTCCACATAGAGAAAAGTCCTTCAGGACAACACCAGCATGTGCCCTGTGGGAAAAGATTGTCATAGTACATGACAGGTGATAACTTCTGTTTACCAAAAGAAATCTGCCCAAAAAAGCAGTCACAGACTACAATGTTCTAGTTTCAGTGGATTATTTTCTAAGACAGCTGAGGAAGTAATCAGAATAAATAAGAAAAATATCAATACTTTAGTTATAAAACTTAGCCCAAATCAAAGAGAAAATTCACGAAAGACAAAAAATAAAGTGACCCTTCAACATTTCAAAACATGTTCAAGCTAATAATGATAGGGACAGAAAATCAAGTAGTACTAAGATGTGATTTCATGTGCATTGGGTTGGGAAAACATTGAAATGTCTGTAGCAGTGCGAAGTGTTGGTCTGATACACTCCTGGACTCATGTAGGTTGGCATTTCCCCCACAAGTACTCTGAGAAATGGATTGGTGATTGCATGTAAATTTGAAGGTGCTTGCATCCTATAACTGAGCAATCCTATTTCTGTGGAAGCATGCTAAAATTCTCCCACAAGTGCACAAATGCTTGTAGCATGTAGCAGCATGACTTGTCAAAGGGTGTGAAACTGGAAACGGCTCATGCCCTTTGCTAACAGAATGGTTTTATTATTTTTTTTTTACTGCTAACTATTTTTTTTAATTAATTACATTGCATGATGTGACACAGTTTCATAGGCTCTGGGATTCCCCCAACCCCTCCCCATGCCCTCCCCCCCATGGTGGATTCCTCCACCTTGTTGCAGTATTACAGTACAAATTCAGTCAAGATTCTTAATGGAATGGTTTTTTAAAAGTCACATGACAGAATGACCTGCTAGTGAAAATTAGTTAAATGGGACTAATGCATTGACGTGACTATACAAGGTACAATATGAACCAAAGTCAAAGCCACAGAAAACACATGCAGTCTAGTTCTGTTACTATGACCTGTAAAGCCAAGCAAAACTAAACAGTGTGCTGTTTGAGAATGCCTGATGCTTACACAGTCAGAAAACTGTATTTAAAAATCAAAGTAGGGTTGAGGGCCAGGCACTTGGCACAGTGGTTAAGATACCGTTTGGGAACATGCATCCTATAGGATTGAATTCTGTTCCAGGGAAGATTCCTTGTAATGCACCTGGGAGGCAGCAATGTCCCAAGTCCTATGGTTCCTGATATTTATGCAGGAAACCCAGATTGAGCCCTTGGCTGTTGGTTTCAGCCTGGCCTAGACATGAATGTTATAGCCATTTGGGGAGTGAACCAGCAGATAGGAGCTATTTCTCTCTGTCACTCTGTGTCTCTGGTTATGCCTTTCAAATAAAAAAATAAACATTTTTAAAAGAACAGTAAAAGGAGTGACAGAAACAGAATTGTACCTCACCTCTTGTGGGAGGAGAAGACACTTGGGGCAGGGAAAGCAATGGGCCTCATCTGGGTTTTAACTGTGTTATGAAATTTATCTTAGGGACGCGTTTACTAGAAATTTAATGAGTTTAAGTGTCATGGGTCAGGAGCACCCATATGAGAAATTCTTGTTTCAAGGAGGCTTTGGGGAAGCATCATTCACCTGAGCCTTGTGATGTTGCTTCCTAGGAGGAACGCCGGACAGCCAACTCCCTGAGTGGTGGTGGTGCTCTCACATGGACCAAGAAATCCAGCCTAGATTATTTGGCTTTGGACTTCAATTCAGCATCACCAGGCCCTGGACAGCAGGTAGGAAGACATTTATGTCTAACAATTCCCAGGCAATTGAACTTTATCGCAGACTTTTCTGATGGTTGAACCATGATTGCCCTCTTTAGCGGTCTTGAAATTACACTGAGACAGAATGAAGAGTGTAAAGTCACCTGAATCTTCATCGCAGAGAGAAGGAAATACTGCTGTGTTTCCTCCAAGAATATGAACTTTGTGTGTTTGCTCCTCGCAATTTGTACTATAAGAAACTTTTTTTAGAGATGAGGGCAATGCAGGGAACAGTCCAAGTGTAGAGAACAGATGTTAGTCTCATTTGGCTGTACTTTAGGGAGTGGTGAAAGTCCTCAGCTAGAAGTGGAGCCCTTCAGTACAGGTTCTTGAATGCCAGACTGGGGAATCTGGTCTCCTTTGGATGGCATTTTTGCCTAGAACATAGGGGACAGAAATAATAACACCTCCATCAAGGGCAAGTCTAGTTATTAGTATCACCCACTGCACAATGTGAAGCCCAGAACAAATAGATGACACCTAATTATTCAGGATCAAAGGATAATCATAATACAAACTGTGCCTACAAATGTATCTTGGTGAAAACTAACAATGTACTGGCCAGAATGTACATTGTGAGTCTGTGTACATTTGCATATGTAGAACAAACTCTGCAAGCCGTTCCTCCTGTTTCACTGAAAAACCTCTATATCTCTTCTATCTCTGGTATCCTTCTGTAACCCTGAACCAAGCCAAGTCCAGCTAATCAACAGGTTGCTGTGGAGCAGTGCACACAAAAGCCATTCAAATCAGTTAAAAGCAGCACCTGCACTCAGCTGCATATGGCACCAGGGACCCTTAGCTTGTTGTAGCCCAGAGCCTCTGTGTTCCAGCTGGTCTTCAGTGCAGGGTCCAGACTGTGACAGAAGCTCCTGTCTGAGCCATTCCAGTCTCCTGGCAGAGGAGATGCAACAACAGATTCACAGGAGACCTCTTTTATCCTTAGGATTGGCATATGTCGGTTTCTCTCATTTTGTGTCTCAAAAAGCAAGCTGAATGCTTAACATTTTCCCAGTTGTTAAATGAGATGTCACAAAACTCTTTTTGTTCTCCCCTCTTCAGAAACTTCTCCTTTCAGAAGAGCAAAGAGTAGACTATGTGCAAGTGGATGAGCAGAAGACACAAGCACTCCAGAACACAAAGCAGGAGTGGACGGATGAGAGGCAATCAAAAGTATGAGAGGTGGAGGCTCAGGCCACATTCCCAGCAAAGAAACTGGGGGCTCAGTCTAAATTTTTTTTTTTTGCTGAAACCATCCCACTGGGCAACACAGGAGGTTGGAACTAAGAGAGAATGTGGACTTTCCGTGGTCTTAGTTGGAGCTTTTACGGAACGGGCCAGCCGCACCTAGCACTCTCTGCTCTTCCCTTCTGCAACTACAAAGCCAGTACCCAGTCACAGGAGGCAGACATTGAGGGTTCCACAGCTACAGACTGGAATACAAAAACTTCATTCATTTGGACAAGTCAGCAATGACAAAAAAGACTTGGGAGAATATTTTCCTCCAAATTTTGTTTAAAAAACATCCCCAAAGGAGAATTCTGAGTAAAGATTGGGGCCACCATCACAATCAACAAGATAGCATCATTTGAGTTCAACGTCTGAAATTCTGACTTCTCATGTCTTTTGATCACAGTCATAACTTAACAAAGGGATTGCTGGAGGTTATCTTGACCTAAGCTCCAAAAACACAGTTGAAAAGATCAAGCCTAGCACTCGTGGCACAATGCACCCTCCTTAATCTAAAGGTTTCATCAGAGCAATCATTTACATCCCCAAAGAAAGAATTCAAGTGACAACGGCCATGAGTTCCATGCTCTAAGGACACAGTCAGTAGTCGGCTACTTGTAGCCAGGGATTCTGTTTTTGCTAACGTTTTCCAAGTGTGCTTTCACAGACATCATGTCATCTCTTCTCAAAATACCTCAGGAGCTGGATGTGCCAGACACAGTCACTCCCATTTTAAGGAAAAACAAAAAACATAACTGAAAACTGGAAGAAGGAACACTTTGCCAGAGAACAGTGCCAGAGCTAAACCACGGAAGCAGGCTTACAACAGAGTTGTCCAGGCTACCAAGTGTGAGCTCATTCCACTCTCTCACACAGCCTAGGGTTTTGAGGAAATTGATGTATTGGGTCAATCTTGAAGATGTGTGCGAAACACCTATAGTACAGGACAAGTCACCATCTTCTCACCATTTTCTAGAGATTGAAACCAGTGCTTTGATGCTTGAAATGTGTGCATATCTAATGAGGGCTTGATCAGGCTAAAACACTAGCATCTTCCATCACTGCATTTAGAAATACCTTCAGATGTATTGGTGTGAAATCCATTCTTGGATCACACTACTATGCAATGTGTTTTTATATGAGCTAGCTAATGTTGCCAGATAGATTTTTTGCCACCTCATGGAAGGCACAAGTCATCCCTGGCTGTCCTGTGATGCTCCTAAGCAGGTTTTGAATGAGAGATGACAAAAAAAAAAGAAAAGAAAGAAAAGAAAAGAAGAGAAAAGAAAAGGAAAGGAAAGGAAAGGAAAAGAAAAGAAAAGAAAAAAAGAAAAGAAACGAAATCAGGAACAGTGAATTCCATCCTTAGGTCCCCTGGCCAGTTTTTCTCTTTTGTTTGAGAAATGTCTGGGTCCTGGGAGTTCACAACTCTCCATCTGCCTTCCTTTATGGATCCTGAGGACAGAGGGACCCACAATGAACATCTCAATTGGGCATGTGTTTTGTTTAATGTCGCTTGTTGATTTTTCATTATACCCGCAGTCAGAAGACACATTTGAGCAGCTAAGAGCTAAGAAAATGCTGGTCTATGCGAATCAGTGTAGTTGAGGCCATTGTAGGTTCTGATGCACGGTTTCTTTTTTCCCCCAAGATTTTTTTTTTTTTTTTTTTTTTTTTTTTTGGAATGAGTTAGAGAGAGAAGTAGAGACAGAGAGAAAGGTCTTCCATCCCGTGGTTCACAAATGGCCACAATGGCTGGAGCTGGGCTGGTCCAAAGCCAGAAAAGCCAGGAGCTACATTTCCTACATGGGTGCAAAGGCCCAAACACTTGAGCCATCCTTGCTGCTTTCCTAGGCACGTGAGCAGAAAGCTGGATCAGAAACAGACTGCCATTTTCCACAGTTGATAGGATCACCGTATGTGGAGTAAATGTTTACTTTACTGATTACCTGGCAAGGGGTGGTATAAAAGCATAGCCCCAAAAGTCAAGGGCCACAATGGGTTGAGGATAGCAAAGATGCTGTGGTTGAAATTGTGTCATTAGTGAAAGCCAGAGGGGGCGTTTTCCCTAGCAATTAAGGCAGCCAAGTTTCAGTTTTAGCTCCCAACTTCAGACTCTAGGTGAGGAGGCTTAAGTGACACAGTTCTGCCATCCTGGTGAGATCCAGACTGAAGTCTAGGCTCCCAGCTTCAACGAGGTCCACCCCTAGCCACCATGGGCATTTCGGGAAATAAATTAGCAGATGGGGAGCTTACTCTATCTCTGATTTGCAAATAAAAATTTAAAAGAATTATAAAACCTGAGTTTTGAAAAAGGTAACCTCATCCTTATTTCCAGGGTATATGCAATTATGTCCTGCTTTGACAAAACTGCTGAAGGCTGGCTCTGCAAAGGTGTAATGATTCTGCAAAGCAATAAAAGTAGTTTTTGAGCTGACAGAAGCATATGCTCCTGACAAAGGCATCGTTAGCCCAAACAATGCCAGCCAAATCTGACCTGTGGTAGAAACAATCAATGTATCATAAGACAGTATTGTGTTTCTGACAAAGGACCTGGTGTTTGCTCCAGAAATGATCCTAGAGAGCATCGTGACTCCGGTGGGACCGGACAGCACAGCAGTTCTTCCCACATTGTCTCCCATTGCTTATTTTTGTTTTGATTCGTTCGATCTAATTTCATTAGGGAAATCCTTCCAGATAAGGCTTGTCCAGGGCAGGAGTTGGAAGGTTCTCAAACCTACAAGCTGGGAAGGCCACAGACCCAGGAATGTTGGTACTTCAGCTTTCCTTGGGAGAAGTAGGAGCCTTGAGGCCTGACACACAGACCAGCAAAACGACACAAGAGGATTCAGCAAATGTCATTGGCCAGGCCACTTTACCACTGACTCCTCTGTCTCCCTTCCTACCATCTGTGTACCCTCCATTCATTGATTTTTCAAGTTCCTTTTGTTTTTACTGTTATGTCTATAGCATGAATAAAAGTCTTAGAAGGAAGAATCATGTCTGAGTGCTCTCATTTGTTTTAAGTGATGGCATGCTATGTAAATGAACACAGTTTTGAGAAGAGACTTAGTGTTTTCAAGAACAACAAATTGAATGTGACTCACATGCATTGGCCTGCATGTGTGTTAGCTCCCTCTTCAGACAACCACATGTTCATACCTTCCTTTTTGTTCAGTAGAAGTAATTGGGGGTAAAAGCAGCTCATTTGCCTTGACACCACCTGGAACGTGAGTTTTGTCATTGCTTACATGAATAAGGAACTACCCTGGGCCTGCCTCTTCCTGTCAGGAGTTTTTCTTTTCGTAGCTTCTGTGGGTGCTGTGTCAGTGTCATCTCTGTGACCCAAAGTGATGCAGACACAACCAAAGTAGGCAGAGATGGAGCATGGGAAGAGGGGCAGGCTTATATTTTAGGGAAATAGACCAGATGCGTTGAGGAGAAAGGCCCAGGGAATCGTAGGCCTGAGAGAAGGGAGTAGAAGCCACATTAAATTGCATACCCCAGGTAAAAAAAATGAAGCTGAAAGTGAACTTTTTACATGCATGTATACACACACACACTCCAGACCAAGCCCACAATCCAAAGAACAGGTTGACGGGCAGTGCTCTAACATTCTCTTCTAACAGTTCACACCCTGGGACTTTTTCTCAGGCTCCTGAAACTGCTTTACCTGCAAGAACAGCCGCAAGCTGGATCTGTGAGGCGCAGAAGTAACAGACCAGCTCTTTTCCCTCCCATTGGGACTAGCCCTGGAGAAGGCTCCTGTGGGAACCGGGGAGCCAGTCTTCCTCTGAGGTCACTCAATTTTACCACAATCCTGTCTTGACTGTGAGGCAACTAACAGCTCATGGTGGCCTCCCCAACGACACCTGACCTGGGACTCAGCCTGGGAACGGTGCAGGGAGCACCCACCCCACATGCCTGCAGGACGGTCCCCGAGACAAGCCCCCTCGGCACCACGTCGGTCGTTCTTAGCTGTCGCCAGACACGAGGCTGATGATGTGCTCCAGCTTGTGGCGCAGCCTGTGCTTGCGACACAAGGCGTCTCGGTCCAGCGCGGTGAGGATCTGCGGGAGGAGGGGCCCCTGGGCTTGGGCTCTCGGGGAGAGGACGGTGCTCTCCGTGCCAAGCAGAACCCCTACTTCCCAGCTGGCCCAGCCCGGCCCAGCCCAGCCCAGCCCAGCCCAGCCCACCACCCTCGCTCCCCGCACAGCGCACAGCACAGGGCATAAATCCATCCCCTCTTAACAAAATGTAAGAAAATCTTCAATATGTTTAATTGCTCAGGGTGTGTGTGTGTTTCATTATGCATATAGACTTTTTTATGCTCCCTTAGTCCTGGATGAGCTAGCGAACAGAGGCTTCAGGGTTAAGGCCTGCTCACCTCCTGGGTGGGCAGCAGCGACCCAGGAAGGGAAACAGCTGAAGAGGCTCCCTCCACCTCTCCAGAGGGTGAGGTGTGCAGGGGACACTTCTGTCTCTGGTAGGGAGTGGATTTACGGGCTATGCCCCAAGGCACAAGCAGCAGGTCCTATTGGCAAGTGTAGGAAATGTAGGTGCTCCTTGAACACAGTGGTGGTGCATGGCATGCCCCTGCTGTCCCAGGAATGTGTGTTCTTGCCAACAGCCCCAGCTCATTCCGAGGAGCACAAAGTCATTAAGTCACCACCCTTGGGAGACACAAGAACACAGTGCACCTGAGTGTCCTCCTGCCTTGTTCACCACATGGCCTGTCCCACCTGCTCTGCCACACAATGGCCTTGTCAGCCTCCTAGGAGGGCTGGGCTTCGTGTCCCCTTCCCAGAGTCCAGGCGGGTGGGCTGTTTCAACAGGCGCAGTTCGGTGTGAAGCCCCATGAATTCCAAAGCTCAGGATACCAGTGGAACTTCTGGATAATTCCATGGAATACCAGCTCTGAGCCCAAGTCACTGTGAGCAAGCCAAGCTGTGTGGTAAGACCATAGGGTGGTACTCAGATCCACAGAGCCCAGCCCAGCTGTTGTCCCAGGCAGACAGCACACCTGTGAGTTGGTGAGAGTACACATAGCTGTAAGTACACACATGTGAGTTCTGAGGCCACACACGTGTGTGAGTGTACATGTGTGAATAACGAGGCCACAACATGCGAATGAGAGTGCTCATGTGTGAGTATGCACGTGTGAGATCAACGCACATATGAGTGAGAGTGCACATGTTTGAAAAATGAGGCCATACCCGTGTAAGTCAGAGTACTCGTGTGAAAATGCAAATGCATGACTGAACAAGACCCACACACATGTGAGTGAATGAGACGACAGTTGTGAGACTGAGTGAAAATGAGTGCCATACACATGTCAGTGAATGACACTGCTCATGTGTGAGGGAATGAGACCACACACTTAAGAGTAACTGAGAGTACACACCTATGAGTGAGACCACACACGTCTGAGCGAGAGTGCACACCTGTCAATGAAAGAGATTATACAATTGGGAGTGAATGAGAAGCACATGTCAGACTCCATGACACCACACCATGTGATTAAATGAGACCAGACAGGTAATAGTGGATGAAAGCGCACATGTGAGAATGAATGTATATATTTCTTAAAGTTGGTGGGAAAATGGACTTGCATATTAACTTATTTTGGTGCAAAAAATGTAAATCCATGAATAGATTTTTGTTTTACAATATACACTTGTCATAAACATTTGGAAGACACCTGTGACTTTCCCTCCCTCCCTCCTTCCCTCCTTCCCTCCCTTCCTTCCTTCCTCCTTCCCTCCCTCCTTCCTTCCTTCCTCCTTCCCTCCCTCCCTTCCTCCCTCCCCCTTCCTTCCTCTTTGCCTCCCTCCATTCTTTCCTATTTTCCTTTTTCCCTCCATTCCTTCCTATAGTTAGCTATATAATTTTGTTACTTATTAACTAAAAGAAAATAGATTTTCTGGGTGACATCACCCAAAGTGGCATAGCAGAAACCTCCAGAGCTCAATCCTCCACAAAGGCAACTAATGAGCAAATTGTCAGAATCACCTTTTGGACTTAACCAAAGCTCACCATGTAGTTCACCTTCCTGGGCATTCAGATTTGACTGTTGCTCACCGCATCACCTGCTTTCATGACGTTTGGGATTTCATTGGTGCTCACCGCATAGCCTGCCTTCCTGGGCTTTGGGTCTTACCCAGTGCTCAGCTTATAACCTAAGCTCACTCACCTCTGTGACTGTTCCCATGAGCCTTCCCCTCAGGTGTGGCAGGGCAAAGGGTCATGTCTGGAGTGTGGCTCCAAAAGCAGTGGCTGGCCCAGGTGCAACTTTACAGTCTGGAGTCAAATTGTGGTGAGTTTTTGAGAATACATCCCGGCAGTTAGTCACATGATAATGAGGATTGGATCTCTGCCTGAAAGAGAACAGAGAAGTTGTGGCCATCTTCCCTGCCACACAAAGGGGGAGAGTAGGTATCCTGCTTCTATCTCCTTATTTGGGAAGAAAGTCCAGTCAAGTTCTTCCCTGGGCTTTCCAGACTTCCACCCCGTAGCCTATGGCTACAGCCTGTGTGAGCATTTACTATATAAGCTGTGGATCTATACTAGATCCTACTGTGTAACCACAATATCCGGGTTTCCAGATTTATCCAGTAAATTCTGTTCTAGCCATCAACTTTATTTTATTTTATTTTTTACATTTTATTATTATTGCTATCATTTTGTGATACAGTTCCATATCCCCTTATCCCTTCCCCAATTCCCTCCCCCCCATCTAGTTCCTCTATATCATTACTAACATACTCAGTCATATGTCCATCATTGCGGGCATGGACAATGGCAGAGAGTCCAGAATCCTTTTGTCAAGATATAGTGAACAGTTTCATTGTAAGTCCATCTTTGTCTGGAAGCAGAAATGCATGCCACACTACATCCTCACATCTGGATGTTAGTCTCCATTTCACAGCTACTGTACATCCCCTTAAATGAAAAGTCATGATACAAAATCAACAATAGAAAGAAAAATAGAAATTTACAATGCCGTGAAGTTAAATGACATGTTGCTAGATATGACAGTCTCCATTACACAGCTACTATACATCCCCTTAAATGAAGAGCCACAAAACAAAATCAGCATCAGGGAGAAAAAAGAAATTAACAACACCATGAAGTTAAATAACATGCTATTAAATGACTAATGTGTAGCTGAAGAAATGAGAATCAAAAACCTTCTTGAAGAAAATGTTGCCACTGCATGATCTACGAGTCACCAAATGATTTAATCAGAAGAAAGTGTTTTGAAGAGATGAAACCAACAGAAATCAACAAAACCCATGTGATATACTTTCCACTGATCTTTGTCGAAGTGTGTCTCTTCCAGACAATAAACAGATGGGTTTTGTTTTTTAATCCAGTCTACTAATCTATGATGTTTGATTGAGCCTAATCCATTTACATTCAGGGTTAATATGTATGGATGGTACTTTGGTCCTGTCATTTTAGGAATGGGTTGTTCATTGGTTTAGTCTTCTGTTGTCATTTTACTGGGATGTTCTTCCCGTTTGCCTTTGGTTTTGGTAGGTGCTATTCCTCTTCTCTGTGAAGAGATCATCTTGAAGTGTCATTTGTAGGGCAGGTTTGGAAGAGGCAAATTCTTTTAACTTTTCTTTACTGTGGAAGAATTTTATTTCATTTTCTTTTTTAAAAATTTATTTATTAACTACATTGTATTATGTGACACAGTTTCATAGGTACTGGGATTCTCCCCACCCCTCCCCAAGCCCTCCCCCATGGTGGATTCCTCCACCTTGTTGCATAACCACAGTTCGAGTTCAGTTGAGATTCCCTCATTACAAGCACATACCAAACATAGAATCCAGCATCTTATTGTCCAGTCAAGTTCAATGGCTTCTTAGGTATACCCTCTCTGGTCTGAAGACAGAGCCAGCAGAGTATCATCCCGATCAATTAAAAGCTCCAACATACCATCAGCAACAATTTACATCATTATGGAATTAATTGACATAGTAATGAGTAACCGATATGTTAAAAGTAAATGTGAGTTCTTAACCACCTTCTGTGACCACCTCATTGACATTTCAATTTTAGTTTATATACAACATATAACATAACATACATAACATAACGTGTTTTATATAACATCATATCATCTTAAATTAAGGCAAACATGTGGTATCTAACCTTTTGGGATTGGCTCATTTTCTTAGCATTATGGTTTCCAGTTTGGCCCATTTGGCCACAAAGAACTGCATTTTGTTTTTTTTAATAGCTGAGTAGTTTTCCATGGAGTAGATGAACCATAGCTTTCTTATCCAATCCTCTGCTGATGGGCATTTTGGTTGCTTCCATGTTTTTGTGATTACTGATTGTGCTGCTATGATCATAGGAGTGCATGTTGGTTTCTCATAAAACAAGTGTTCTGGATATATTCCCAGGAGTGCTATTGCTGGATCATATGGTATGTTGATTTTGAGTTGTTTGAATGTTCTCCATACTGATTTCCATAGAGGCTGTACCAGCCTGCAGCCCCACCAGCAATGGAGTAGGGTTCCCTTTTCCCCGCAACCTCACCAACAACTGTTGTTGGTGCTTTTTTTCATGTGGGCCAATCTTACTGGCGTCAGGTGGTACCTCATTGATGTTTTAATTTGGATTTCCCTATTGCCAGGGAACTTGAGCATTTTTCCATATGTTTATTTGCCATTTGGGTTTGTTCCTTTGTGAAGTGTCTGCCCATTTCCCATGCCCACTTCTTGAGTGGCTTGTTTGTTTTGGCATTTTGGTTATTTTGTAACTTTTTGTATATTCTGGAGATTAGCCCTCTATCACCTACGTAGTGCGTGAGGATCTTCTCCCATTCTGTGGGTTGCTTTTTTGCTTTGTTGATTGTTTCCCTTGCTGTACAGAAGCTTCTTAGTTTGATGAGGTCCCATTTGTTTATTCTGGTCTTGATTGCTATTGCTTTTGGTGTCCTTTTTAGGAAGTCGGGACCTACCCCTAGATCTTGCAGAGTATTTCCAACATTTTCTTCCAAATGTTTGAAGGTTTCTGGATGTAGGTTTAGATCTTTTATCCATTTAGATTTGATCTTAGTGTATGGTGAGAGATGTGGGTCTATCTTTTTGTTTCTGCAGGCTATTACCCAGTTGTCCCAACAGCATTTATTGAACAGACCTTCCCATTTGCCTGGATTGTCGTTTGTCTTTTTGTCAAAGATTATTTGGCTGTATCTGTGTGGGTTCCCTTCTGGTGTTTCTATTCTGCTCCATTGATCTTCCTCTCTATCTTTGTGCCAGTACCAGGCTGTTTTGGATAACACTGCCCTATAGTATGTCCAGACGTCTGGAACTATGATTCCCCCTGCTAACTTTCTGTTCTTCAGGATAGTTCTAGCTATCCGTGGTTTTTTGTGTTTCCAGATGAACCTTTGAATCATTGTTTCCAATTCCATGAAGAATGTTTTGGGCAATTTGATTGGGATTGCGTTGAATGTATATATTGCCTTTGGCAGAATAGACATTTTAATGATATTGATTTTACCAATCCAGGAGCATGGGATGTTACTCCATCTTTTGAGGTCTTGTTCAATTTCTTTTTTTTTTTCAGTTATTGTGTGCACATCTATGTCTCCTCTTAAGTCTGTAAGTAACTGCTTCACATAGCTAGGCGCATTGGAATTTGGTGCATATATGTTCACGATGGTAATTACTTCCTGATGGATCACTCCCTTCACCAATATATAGTGACCTTCCCTGTCCTTTTTGATGTGTGTCAGATTGAAGTCTATATCATCTGAAATTAGGACAGCTACCCCAGCCTTTTTTTCTCGTCCATTGGCGTGAACTATCTTTTTCCATCCCTTCACTTTCAGCTTCTAGGAGTCTTTTCTGGTTAGATGTGTCTCTTGTAGGCAACAGATAGTTGGGTCCTGTTTGATGATCCATTCCGTTAATCTATGTCTTTTGATTGGTGAGTTTAGGCCATTTGTGTTAAGAGTTAAAATTGACAGGTTGCAATTTTGTCCTGCCATACGTATGTGTTTTTGTGGGTGTTGATATCTGTGTAATTGTTCCTCCTTGTGTGGACTTTAGTGGGGAGACCTTCCTGTTTGCCATCTTTGCTTATGATTCGCCTCCTTTTTTTCTGGATTTAGTGCATTTCTAAGGAGATTTTGTAGAGCTGGTTTTGTGCAGGCATATCCTTCTAAATTCTCTTTGCTATGGAAGTATCTGATTTCGCTCTCAAATGCGAATGAGATCTTTGCTGGGTACATTATTCTTGGTTGACAGTTGTTCTGATTCAGGATTTGGAAGATCTTTGTCCATTCTCTTCTTGCTTGTAAGGTCTCTTCAGAGAAGTCAGCAGTGATTCTGATTGGTTTTCCCCGGTATGTGATCTTTTCTCTGCTTCGTACTTGTCTCAGGATTCTTTCTTTGTCTTCATTGGAGTGGAACTTGAGCACCATATGTCTGGGTGAAGATCTCTTTGGGTCATATCTGCTGGGAGTCCTCTGACCGTCCTGGATTTGGGCAGGGTTCGTGTTCCAAGTGTTTTGGAAGTTTTCCTGTATAATTTCGTCGAGTACCATTTGCATTCCTGACTCAATTTCTTTTTTAAGTAGTTTGTAGTTTTCTTCAAATAAGTCTCCTACATTTTTGGTTAGAATTATTCCCAGATACTTCATACTTTTCTCTGTTATTTTGAATGGTATCTTGCTGGTTAGATCTTTTTCCGTCTTGGGGCTGTTTGCATACACTATGGTTGTTGATTTTTGTTCATTAATTTTGTACCCTGCCACTCTACCAAACTCTCCTATAAGTTCTAGCAGTCTCTGTATTGAGTCTCTTGGCTCTTCTATATAAAGAATCATGTCGTCTGCGTATAATGAGAGCTTGACTTCTTCGTTTCCCATTTGGATTCCTCTGATTTCTTTTTCTTGTCTTATGGCCTCAGCAAGTACCTCTAGGACTATGTTGAATAGCAGTGGAGAAAGCGGACATCCCTGTCTTGTTCCAGATCTCAGTGGGAAGGGTTCCAGTTTTTCTCCATTCAGTATGATGCTGGTGTTGGGTTTTTCATATATTGCTTTGATTATGTTGTGGGTTTTTCCATCTGTGCCTACCTTGGTTAGGGTTTTTAGCAGGAAGTCGTGTTGGATTTTGTTGAAAGCTTTTTCTGCATCTATTGATACTATCATGTGATTCTTGCTTTTCCGTTTTTGGATGTGGTGTATCACATTTATTGATTTCCAAATGTTGAAAAATCCCTGCATTCCAAGGATGAATCCTACTTGATCTGGATGAATGATCTGTCTGATGTGTTTTTGAATTCTATTGGCTAGGATTTTGTTGAGAATCTTAGCATCAATGTTCATTAGTGAAATGGGTCTGTAGTTTTCCTTCTCTGTTGGTTCTCTGTCCGGTTTTGCGATTAAGGTAATGTTGGCTTCATAGAATGAGTTTGGAAGGGTTGCTTCCTTTTCTATTGTTTTGAAGAGTTTGTAGAGGATTGGGGTTAGTACTGTTCGGAATGTTTTGTAGAATTCTGTAGTGAAGCCGTCTGGGCCTGGGCTTTTCTTTGTTGGGAGATCTTTAATCACTGATTCAATCTCTGCTTCAGTTATGGGTTTGTTCAGGTTGTTTGTTGCCTCTGGGCTAAGTTTTGGCAGGTGGTAGAAGTCTAAGAACTTTTCCATTTCTTGGTGGTCTTCTGACTTGTTGGAGTACAGTGCTTTGTAGTAGTTTCTAATTATGTTCTTAATGGCTGTGGTGTCTGTTGTTATGTTGCCTTTTTTTTAAAAAAATATTTCTTCATTTTATTACAAAGTCAGATATACAGAGAGGAGGAGAGACAGAGAGGAAGATCTTCCATCCGATGATTCACTCCCCAAGTAAGCCACAACGGGTCGGTGCGCGCCGATCCAAAGCCAGGAACCAGGAACCTCTTCCAGGTCTCCCACGCGGGTGCAGGGTCCCAATGCATTGGGCCGTCCTCGACTGCTTTCCCAGGCCACAAGCAGGGAGCTGGATGGGAGGTGGTGCTACCGGAACTAGAACCGGCGCCCATACGGGATCCTGGGGCTTTCAAGGCGAGGACTTTAGCCGCTAGGCCACGCTGCTGGGCCCACCCTTTGTTCGTGTAATAGCATATCGTTCAGCTTCCAAGAGTTTCTGTATTTCCTGGGGCATTTTGAATTGCTGATTTCCAGTTTCATTCCGTGGTGGTCTGAGAGGGTACATGGTATGATTCCTATCTTTTTGAAGTTATTTAGGTTTGCTTTGTGTCCTATCATGTGGTCGATCCTGGAGAAGGTGCCATGCACTGCTGAAAAAAATGTATAATCTGTGGCCTTAGGTTAAAAAGTTCTATAAATGTCTACCAAGTCCAGTTGTTCTATTGTTTGTATGAGCTCTGTTGTTTCTTTGTTGAGGTTTTGTTTTGTTGATCTATCTATTGTTGTTAGCGGGGTGTTAAGATCACCCACTATTATTGTGTGCATATCTATGTCTCCTCTTAAGTCTGTAAGTAATTGCTTCACATAGCTAGGCGCATTGGAATTTGGTGCATATATGTTCACGATGGTAATTACTTCCTGATGGATCACTCCCTTCACCAATATATAGTGACCTTCCCTGTCCTTTTTGATGTGTGTCAGATTGAAGTCTATATCATCTGAAATTAGGACAGCTACCCCAGCCTTTTTTTCTCGTCCATTGGCGTGAACTATCTTTTTCCATCCCTTCACTTTCAGCTTCTAGGAGTCTTTTCTGGTTAGATGTGTCTCTTGTAAGCAACAGATAGTTGGGTCCTGTTTGATGATCCATTCCGTTAATCTATGTCTTTTGATTGGTGAGTTTAGGCCATTTGTGTTAAGAGTTAAAATTGACAGGTTGCAATTTTGTCCTGCCATACGTATGTGTTTTTGTGGGTGTTGATATCTGTGTAATTGTTCCTCCTTGTGTGGACTTTAGTGGGGAGACCTTCCTGTTTGCCATCTTTGCTTATGATTCGCCTCCTTTTTTTCTGGATTTAGTGCATTTCTAAGGAGATTTTGTAGAGCTGGTTTTGTGCAGGCATATTCTTCTAAATTCTCTTTGCTATGGAAGTATCTGATTTCGCTCTCAAATGCGAATGAGATCTTTGCTGGGTACATTATTCTTGGTTGACAGTTGTTCTGATTCAGGATTTGGAAGATCTTTGTCCATTCTCTTGTTGTTTGTAAGGTCTCTTCAGAGAAGTCAGCAGTGATTCTGATTGGTTTTCCCCGGTATGTGATCTTTTCTCTGCCTCGTACTTGTCTTAGGATTCTTTCTTTGTCTTCGTTGGAGTGGAACTTGAGCACCATATGTCTGGGTGAAGATCTCTTTGGGTCATATCTGCTGGGAGTCCTCTGACCGTCCTGGATTTGGGCAGGGTTCATGTTCCAAGTGTTTTGGAAGTTTTCCTGTATAATTTCGTCGAGCACCATTTGCATTCCTGACTCTCTTTCCGCTCCTTCAGGAAGGCCAATAATCCTAATATTTGATTTTCTGAGGTTGTTTTTCATTTCTTGTATGGTCTTATTGGCTTTGTTCAGACTTGTCTCCAGCTGTTTAATGAGCTGGGTATGTTCGTTTTGTGTGTCTTCCGTTTCAGAGATCCTCTCTTCTGCTGTATTTATTCTGTTTGTTAGGCTCTCAATTTTGTGCTCTAAGTCAAGGATTTTGCTTTTCATTTGTTGTATTTCTGTGACTATGTGGTTCTTGAATTCCTTGAAGTCTTCCCAGTTCTTCTCATTGTCTCTGACCGATTTTAACATTATTTTTTTGAATTCCTTGTCTGGTAGAGCTTCCATGTCTTCATCTCGCATCTCTGAAATAGACATTGGCTTTTGGTCCTTTTTTGGTGGGGTGCTGGCTCTCTCATCTGGATCATTGCTTTTTCTGGTCTTTCTTCCCATTGTGCTAGTGTTTCTTTTTGAGAGACCCAGGCACCAGCGTGCTGATGGGTGTCCAAGCACTATCCTGCAGCGATCGGAGCCTGTAGGCGTGGAGTAGCAGGGTGCGGGAGTTTTCAAGGCACTTTTGGTGCGTCTCCAGTGCACTGGACCTCAGGGAGCCACTTCCAAGGCCCAGCGGATTCAAGGCACACTCTCAGCTCGTCCCCTACACGTATGCGACCACAGGGTGTGGGGGAATGAAGGCGCTCTCTGGATGCGCCCCCTGCGCGTGGGTTCACAGGGCACGGAGGATTCTAGGTGCTTTCTCAGTGTGTCCCCAGTGCCAGAGACTGCAGGGCGTGGAGGTTCCAGGTGCTCTCTGGGAACGCCTCCTGTGTGGGTCTGCCCACCCCAGCAGCGCGGGACCGCCCACCCCAGTGCTGACATGGGTCTGCCCAGCCCAGAGGTGCGCATGGGTCTGCACAGCCCAGAGGCACGGGTGAGTCGCATGGGTCAGTACAGCCTAGCTGTGTGCCATTCCGCAAGGCACGGGGGAGTATTCAGTGTGCCTTCTCCGTGTCTCCTCAGTGCACAGGACCGCTGTGCGTCACCTCCAAGACACAGTTTCGGCAGTTTCAAGGCACTTGCCCTGTGTCCCCAAACGCTGGACTCTCCGGGGGGGAGGGGTAGGGAGATGAGCACCAAGGATGCTCTGGCTCTGTGTGTGCCCCTGGAGAGTGAGCTCCGGGAGCCTCCGACCCACTGCTGCCCCTAGCCAACTCACCCAAACCTCTGGCTCTTGCAGTCTGCCTCTGTTGCTGGTGAGGACCTTTGCCAGTGATGATCCCTCCAACCTTCCTTATCATCTGGCTGCGTCTCCTGGTGGCTGCGTCTCCTGGTGGCTGCACTTAAACGTGACTTAGCAGGTCTGGAGCGGGAGGCCGTCTTCCCTGCCTTTTGTTTTACTTTGTTTCGTTTTTTTCCTGGTTGTTCTTCCGAGTTGTGCGGATTTTTTTGGCTCCACACTGTCCAGGAACTTCACGCTCCTCTCCCTGCAGCTCTATGCTGCTCCACTTACGCTTTTGTCGCGTTCTAAACCTCTCTGTCTGTGAGCTCCCTCACAACCATCCTCCTATGTCGGCCATCTTGCGAGTCTCCTTATCTCATTTTCAAAGACAAAAGAAAGCTTTGCTGGATATGTTATCCTAGGCCGACAATTTTTTTCTTTTAGAATCTGGAATATGTCGCTCCATTCTCTCCTTGCCTGTAGAGTTTCCTGTGAGAGATCTCCTGTGAACTTAATTGGCATTCCTTTCTATGTCAATTGATTTTTTTCACGTGCACATTTCAGGATCTTTTCCTTATGCTCAGTTGAAGAGAGCTTGATGATCATATGTCGTGGTGAAGATCGCTTTTGATCAAGCCTGTTGGGAGTTCTGTGCTCCTCCTGGATGTTGTTTCCCAATTCTTTCTCCAGATTAGGGAATTTTTCCTTTATTATTTCATTAAATATATCTGTAAAACCAGTTTCTCTTTCTGCACCTTCTGGGACTCCCATAACTCTTATATTTGGCCTCTTCATAGTGTCTTTCAATTCTTGAATACTTTTTTTGGCCTGATCCAGCTCTGCTTCCAGCTTTTTGTTTGCTTCCCCCTGATGACAGGAACTATCTTCCAATTCTGAGATTCTTTCTTTTGCTTGTTTCATTCTATTTTGGAGACTCTCCACTGTACTTTTAATTTGCTCTACTGTGTTCTTCATTTCTGATATACCAGCCTTGATTTGCTTAATTGCTTCCTTAAATTCTTTGAACTCTTGTATGAGCTTCTTATTTTTGATCAGAATCTTTAAAATGAGTTTTATGGATTCTGTGTCCCCCATTTTCTCGATGTCTTCCTCAGTTAACTCTGAGGTTGGCATAAGGTTTTGCTCCTTTGCAGGGGAGTTTTCAGTATTATTCATTGTGCCTTTGTCTCTTCTTTTGCTCTTGATCATTGTACTTCTGGTTAGCAGAGTCTTCTCCTTGGGGCAGATTTCTAAGCTGTGTCACCCACAGGTCTACAATGCGATTTTACTTATTGCGGTTGGCACACAACTTTTTGCTTGCAGCTACTTGTGCCACAACCTCCAGCGAGTTCCAGGTCTGGGTTCTTATGTCAGACTTCCGCCGTGGTCTCCACAGCCCCAGCTCTTGGCTCACCACTCTCCACCTCCTGTGATACCGTGGTGAGGCTGCACCGTTGTCTCTGCAACCTTTCTCCCACTTTTGGTTGGAGCAGGTCCCAGGATTAGAGAGACACCAGGTGTTGTATGTAATTAGGTTGTTGGGGGCACTGATCTTGCCGGAACCTGTTGGATGTTAGGTCTGGGTGCCACACGGACCTATTTTGACCAGTACGATGCCACAGTCGGTATTATTTTCCTGCGGGACCAGTGCAATCCACAGACCTCAGCGTGTTCTTGCGAGCTCAGCACATGCGCAGTTCACTGTTGTCCCCTACAGTCCCAAAGCTATTGCCACACTGTGCAAAATGGCGCCTGATGTACCACCACTACAGTTCTTGATTTGGTGACCGTCAGATCTGAGGGCTTCCCAGACCTGTCTTGGGTGGAACTTGTAGAATGGAACGTCGTTGCAGTTCACTGGGTCAGAAATGAGCTCACTCCTAGCTCAGCGCATGCTCAGTCCTTTCCCTTGCCCTTTCTTCCTTACACAAAATGGTGCCCAATTCAGCTCTAGGGGGCTGACTGGGCTATGAAATCCACTCTGTTCTCGCACTGCCCGTCTGAGATCTGCTGCTCTGTCTCTGCTCCTGGTCAAATCAAACGGACCAGCAGAATGGACAGTTCTTTGTCTGGGTTCACCTCACAAGCTCCCAATGATGTCCCTTCCCACCTGGTTGCTAGTGGAGTTCTGGCTGCTGGTGGAATTCAGATTGCCGTGCTGGAGTATCAGTCACTGCAACACCACACTGCTGTGCCTGCTGCTTTCCTGTGTCTGTCGGTCTCTAGGTACCCCTCTGCTGTTGTTCTGTCCTTTCCTCTTTCCTGGAATGTGTCCTCTCTGCTTCATGCTGATTAAATGTTTTTCCGTCCGTTTAAACATGTCCTTACCCTATTCCACCATCTTGATTCTCTAGCCTTCAACTGTAACTGCAGAGCTGACTGCCTAATTGAAGTGTCTGAGTTTTTGAAGTGACTTGGTATTCGTACTTGCCGCATAACCCCACCTGGACTGTCACTAAGTTTCTTCGTGGAATCTCCCCTCCCTTCTAGCTGAACCCCCTTTGGGTCCATAGTTTGACCTGGCAGTGTCTGCTTCATTGACCTGGGCCTTTCAGTTTCCCTAAGAATCCAGCCTGCTGGCTGACTTGCAGCTTGGGCAGTGTAAAGCAAGCAAGGACAGGAGTGTAGCCAAGGGATTGGGGATGGGGAATGGGGCAGCTCCCTGTTCCAGCATTGACTGGGCTCTGGTCAGACACTAGGGAGAGAGAGAGAGAGAGAGAGAGAGAAACACCCTTACTACCCCCACTGTCACACAACCAACAGAAAATGCTGGAAAAGTTGTGTCTGCTTGAAAGTCATGGAGTGCAGGGGTGGACAGTACGTTGGCAAAACTGGCTAATCCTCCACCTCCAAGCGCCAGAATCGCATATGAGTGTACTCCACTCCCCATCCAGCTCCCTGCCTGTGGCCTGGGAAAGCAGTCGAAGATGGCCCAAAGCCTTGGGATCCTGCACCCACGTGGGGGACCTGGAAGAAATTCTTGGCTCCTGGCTTCGGATCAGCTCCACTCTGGCTGCTGCGCTCACTTGGGGAGTGAATCGTTGGACAGAAGATCTTCCTCTCTGTCTCTCCTCCTCTGTATCTATCTGACTTTCCAATAAAAATAAATAAATCTTAAATTTAGAAAAACAGTCAGCGTTAAAAAAAGAGAGAGAGAGAGCAGAGCAGGTTGGGGACATGCTGGGCCCGTCTACTACACATGCTGGCACACATGAAAGCTGGGTCTGGAAGGTCGGCCTGGCAGGGGTTCTCAAAGTTCTCCCTGTCCATGTTGCTGCACCTGTGGGATCACCGCTGCATTGGCCTGGGGCTGGAGGTGGGCCTGGCCAAAGCCACAGCGTCTGCTGGTGCACCTGAGTAGGGGGTTGAGGGCGGGTCTGGTAGCAGAACCTGGAGAGTGTCCCCAGGCCGGGCTACTGCACCTGGTGCCATGCACGAGGACCAGGGATGGGGGTGGGTCAGCCCAGGCTGCTGCTACTGTGGTCGCATGCAAGAGCCTGGCCTGGAGGCAGGTTGGGTAGGGGACACTAGAGGGTCTTCCTGTTTAGGGTGCTGCACCTGTAGGAGCATGCAAGCGCCAGGACTAGAGGTAGGCCGGCTAGGGAAGGTCTGGCCAGGAGTGGACTCCCTGAATCTCGTGAGTGCCTCGGACCAATAGGATCCCTGATCGCAGGGGATAGAGCCCACAGCCTCCTAGCACGTGCTGCAAGCCTGGACCACCTCTGTGGTCGACTCCCATGCAAGAATGAACATACCCAGGTGCACATGAAGGAAAGGATGGCCGATCATCCGATCCAACAGAAGACCTCAAATACCTCCCCAAAGGGTAGAAGGAAAAGCAAGCTGAGTGACACTTCAGGCCAGGTTCCACAGCAAGCACCTAAGTCTGTGGACACTCTGAGGTAGACATGGACAGCCAACAGGTCTTGGAAGGAAGTCCTCAGTTCTGGCACTGACAAAGCCAACAACTTCTCAGAGCAATCCACAGGACTCAAGTAACACTCCCAGGGCATTCTCCCTCCTCTCCCCCAAGCATACAAGAGGCGGCATTAAGAGACCAGGCCCATTCCCTGGCACGTGCACAATCTGACAGGAGGGGGTGGCTACCCACTCCCCATCCCACAATTGACATACAAGGCAAGGTGGAAACACTTCTCTAACCCATTTCCCACCCTCAAGCCTGACCTGCTCCATCCCTATCTGTGGCCCACGTGGATCTTTAATCCCCTCATCTTTGTAATAAACTTCAAAAAGCAAATAAAAGAAGACAAACCCTACTAAATCAGAAAGATTTCAATTAAAATATAACATTTTTAATTTTTTGAATGACTAAATTTTTATTCTTACAAAAAAACCTGGCATGAACCTTTCTTTAACTCTTTGTTATCTCTTATGATAGAGTTCCATAGGCTCAAGGATTTCCCCTCCCCCTCTGGTTTCCCCTATATTATTATAATACTACAGTCCTTCAAAATCAGTCACAAGTCCATCATTTCTACTATGGAAGTGTATCCTGACACTGTACGTATAGACAATGGCAGAAAATCCAGCACCCTTCTTTTTTTTTCCAAAGATTCATTTATTTTTCATTGGAAAGGCAGACTGACAGAGAGAAGGAGAGACAGAAAGATCTTCCATCCACTGGTTCACTCCGCAAGTGCCCGGAGCTGAGCCGATCTGAAGCCAGGGGTCAGGAACTTTCTTCAGGACCTCCCACATGGGTACAGGGTCCCAAAGACTTGGGCCGTCCTCTACTGCTTTCCCAGGCCACAGGCAGGGAGCTGGATGGAGAGTGGAGCAGCCGGAACACAAACCAGCACCCCATGGGATTCTGACACTTGGAGGTAGAGGATTAGCCAGTTGAGCCATTGTGCTGGCCCAATATGAAACTATCAAAACCTCATAGGCTTAAATAATTACTGTATAAGTACTGTTAAAATACAGTTCTAAAATGTTTCCACCTAGGCAAGTGTGACACTGCTGTGAAGAAAAGCAGCGTATAGCTGGTGGACATTCTGGACCTGGTTAATGCCGACTCTGTGCTAACTGCAACAATGTGCCAGCATAGCTGCCTATTCTAGTTTTTCTATTTTTTTTTTCTTTAAAGATTTGGGAGAAACGAGGGTAGAACACCTGCCATGCCACTGTGGGCACACACCAGAGGGCCACCCCACCACCAGTGCCACCGCCAGGAGCACGTGGGTGAGGAGGATATGCACTGCTAGAACCTGGGGGGTAGGGGACAGATTGCAATCGGGGCCACTGAGGGCTTGTTTAACATATATAAAATGATTTCTGGGGGCTTCTATGGACCAGCTCACTGCACCTGCAGGTAATCGAGGGAGTTGCGATGGGGTGGATCAAAAGGGGGAATCCAGAGGGCTGGCCTGACCACATGGTGAGTGTGGGCTGGTGCTAGGGAAAACTGGGCCAGCCTAGGTTGCAGCACCTGCCAGCACCACGAGGGCCATGTTTGGGGGAAGGTCTGGCAGGGACTCTTCGGTGTCTCCCCGACTAGGCTGCAGCACCTGCCAGTGAGTGTTGGGGCTGTTGGCAGGCCGCACTGGGCTGGGCTGCAGCACCTGCCAGCACGTGTGAGAACTTGGGCTGGGAGAGGAACTTTGGGGGCACCCCTGCTAGCCTGCAGCACCTGCCAGTACACATGAGAGGTGGGACTGGGGGCAGGCTGGGCTGTGCTAGACCACAGCAAACAACAGCACACATGAAAGCCAGGAGTGGAGGTGGGTTGCGCTGGGCTAGGCTGGAGCACCCCTAGCACGCACAAAACCTGGGGCCGGAGGGCGGGCTGGGTCTGGCTAGGCTTCAGCACCCGCTGGCGAATGGGAGAGCTGGGTCTTGGGGCAGGCCAGGTAGGTGTCCTCAGGGGCCTTCCCGACTATGCCACGGCACCCTCTGGTACAAGTAAGAGCTGGATGTGGGGGTGGGACATTCCAGGATAGGCTGCAGCACTTGTCGGTGCACATGAGACCAAGGTCTGGGGTGGGCCTGGAAGGGGGCCTCGGGAGTCTTCCTAATTAGGCCACACAAGAAAGAGGGGGCAGGCCAGGTCAGGCTAGGCTGCAGCGCCTTTCAGCACATATGAGAGTCAGGCCTGTGGGCAGGGCCTGGAAGGGGGCCTCAGGGGACTCTCCAACTAGGCTGTAGCACCTGCTGGTACAGCTAAGGAGCCAGGTATTGGTATGGGTATGGGTGTGGGCTGGGCCTGGTCACAGTGCCCATTGGCATGTGCAGGGGCCAGATCTGGGCACTGGCCTGGTTGGGGTTCTTGGGGATCTCGCTGACCAGGCCGCTGATCCTACTTGTGCACGTGAGAACCAGATGTGGGGACCAAACCCTATTGTGGCTGTTAGGAGTGGGCCCAATGAGCCTACTCCACCTGATCCCCTACCTGAGGGAACGCTACATGGATCTCCAGTCTGGCCTTGGGGTACGTGTTGTGGGGGCAGGGGTGCCCCTGTTGCTGACTTGGATAAACTAACAACATACTGGGATGCTCATGAAGACGGGTCAGCCGGCCTCTCTGTTTCAACAGAGGACCTTGAGTGCCTCTCGGGAAGGTGGAAGGCAGAGCAGGCTGAGCAACGCTACAGGCCAAATTCTCTGCCAAGCATCTGAGGCTATGGACGTACTGAAACAGTCATAGGCAGCTGGCAAGTCTGGGAAGTGGCAACTCACACCTGTCACAAAGAAGCCCATACTATGTCAGAACAGTTGGAG
The DNA here is from genome assembly GCF_030435755.1 of Ochotona princeps. Lineage (NCBI taxonomy): Eukaryota > Metazoa > Chordata > Mammalia > Lagomorpha > Ochotonidae > Ochotona > Ochotona princeps. The sequence continues at coordinate 107,025,158 of NC_080865.1, read as the reverse complement.
ACGACTCAAGTAACAGCCTCAGGACATTCTTCCCCCATCAGGGCCCCTTGGATGAAACCAGGGGACCATCTCTGTCCCCTAGCACTGATGTGATCTGGCAGCAAGGAGGACAACACCCGTCGCCCCCCTCCCGACATTTGCAAATGTCAACATAAATGCTGAGTGACTGGAGCCAATGTGTTGCTGTCTTGTTGGATGCTCTAAATTGTGTTTCGGTACCCGCTACATCTCCTTGGACCTGTGGACTAAGGGGAGGGTGTGGACGCACGGTGACTGGGAAGAAACTCAAAGTGACAGCACAAGGCCGGCCTTGTTTCCAGCACTAACCAACAGGTATCAAGGCAAATGGGGAGGGGTGGGGAGCACCAAGGGCCACTCCAAATAAACAATTAAGCTCTCCCTCCCCCAACATGCAGTGGCTACTACTACAGTAGTAGCCAGGCCAGGCCCGGGGTTAGTCCTCAGAGCCTTCTGCCATTTTGAGCCTTCCCCTCGGACCCAAAGCGCTGCATGGCTTGCATCACCAGGGACAGCTGGTTGATCAAGGAGGTGATGGACATCTGAAGAAGACCAGGGTTTTCGGCAGCTATGCGGCTAGAAGGGAAGGGAAAGCAGAATCATCCAAGAGAGGCACGTCATGGGCCAGCGGCCTACGTCCCACCGCCCACCCGACTCACACCCCCGTGCACTTGTGCACCACACCCCCGGAGACGTAGCACTGAAGTGTCTTCACGTGCTCCCTGGAGGGCGCCTCTGTTGGAGCCTGGCTCCACCACCTGCTGCGGCTTGTCCCTGCCTCCGCTTCACCCCCGGAAACGGCCCCACCTCAGCCTCACCCCATCCCCTCAACGGTCCCATGCCAGCCAGCCCCAGCCTGGCCCCACTTGGGCCCCAGCACCACCCTAGTCCCGCCTCGGCTCGGGCCCAGTCCTGGCCACACTTCGGCCCTGGTCCTGGCCCCATCCCAGTCTCACCTCAGTCCCAGCCTCTTCCAGAACTTACATGACCATCTTGTTGCCAATCAGTGTGAACTGCCGGCGCACCACCCCTCTGAAGGGGTGGGTATCTGGAGCCAGGTATCGCAGGGCGATCTCGGCGTCCGTGATTGACGGGAATGACACCGTCAGGCGACTGAGGAGATGTGGTCAAGGCGACACTGGGCTCTAGATATGGCCGCCCTTCATGCCTCGCAAGGCTCCTCAGTGTTTCTTAGTGCCGTGCTCCCCCTCAGCACTTGCGGCCGCCATTTTGGGCTGGAGCCCTCAGCCTACCTCCTCCCCAGCCCCACCCCGCTCCCCCACCTCCTCTGCCCACAGCTCAACCTTCTCTGGCCTGCCTGAGGCTCCCCTCAGCCCCACTCGATGCCACCCTGTCACAACCCGACGTAGGGGGAGGGAAGCGGGGGTGGGAGGGCACTCCTTGAAAGGATACAACTCCCGCACTTGGCTTTCCTGGCCCTGTGCGGCGGCGGCTGATGCCTGGGCTGAGGCGGAGAGCTCTACACCTTGCCCAGGGGCCTGCAATGGCCCCTCGGCCTGTGGAGCTGCTGCCCCCTCAGCAGGGCGCTCAGCTCCGCAGTCGTACCGCCTTCTGGAACGCCCAGGGTCACCGCCCTGGCCGTCTGTGCCTCCTGTACCACCTGAGCCCTTGCCAGCCGCCTGCATGGTGCCGCTGTCCTCCCACTGAAGTGAAGGATGCCCACCTCCTGGAGTCTGCCAAGGGAAAGAAGCTGCGGCGAGCAGCCCCACGCCAAGCCCCGCCTCCTCTCCCACAATGCCAAAGGGGTGCTCCCCGCGCTTGCGCACACTGGTTCCCAGCAGATACACACCGTGTGCTGAGCACGCGCTGCCACCCAGACGCCCCAAGAAATCGCATCAGCCCTGTGGTGCACCTGGCTCCTCGCAAAGTCCTGCCACTGGGAACTGAGTCATTTTCCGCCAAATCTGCCACAAGGGTATGCTGCTGCCAGCATCACCTGTCACTGACGGCTACCGCAGCTATGGAGCTGGCCGGAGTTTGCGTCAGAACCCACGCCTCACTCCTACTTCCTGGAGGACAGGAAGAGGGGTTGTAGATCCGATACGTCATCAGGGCCCTGGAGCCCTGGCGGACCAATGCTGCGCTTGGGCCGACATTTCCTCTCCTAAAAAGCACGGGAGCACCACCCACTCCGGTGTCCGCGTCAGCAGGGGTATAAAAGCCTTCAGCACGCTTTGTGTGGGTTTTCGTCTCCGTGGTTCCCCACGTCTCTCTGCCTTTTGGTTGCGTGGAGAAAAGACCTGGGAACGGACTTTCCCCCAATAAAGGACTCTTGTCAACACCTGGCTTTTTTCTTTCCCTGGTGCTCAGCGAGCCTTAGTCACCTGCTTTCCCACCTCTTGCGTGTCCTGGTCCCCAGGCCTGAGGTTCATGTGCTCACAGGATCTGTCAGTGCTGACACAGAAACTCACATTGCTGAGCCTTTCAGAGACCAGGAAGGTAGCACGTCTCACCTCAACCGGCTGTCCAAATCATGTGCTAGTACATGGAACTGGCCACATCTACACCACCCCCAGAATGGCTGGGGCCCTCGTCTGTGCAACTGGGCACGCAGAGGGATCTGTTCTGAGTCTCTAACCTGCTAGCCAGCCCCGCTCCCTTTTGTCCTCAGCCAGCATCCCAGCGGACTAGGTGAAGGGGACGCAAGCACGTTCATTCTGGAGCCCTTCCTGATCCCATCTGTAAGGGATTGCTGTCGATTTCCACGGCCTCTTAGCTTCCCATGTGGCAGTACCAACAGATGCCGCATCTCCCCAGTTTTGAGGGCCTCAGACACACTGGGCGTTGCCACATTGTGTAGCAGCACCTCCTTCTGCTGTACGTGATCAGGACCCTCCAGCCCAGGTAATACAATTGAGACCCTTTGTGCTGGGGACCCAGCGGTACCAGCAGTCCCAACTACCCAGAGAAATGACTCAAACCCACCTCAGTAGGGAGGCTGTATGGTGACTTTAGGGCATCCATGCAGCGTATCGCTGGCACAGACCACGCAGGGTATTGCTGGCGTAGACCACAGCAGGCTGGGGGCAGCTGCACCTGTGGGAACAGCCTCTATTCTGGAGAGCTAAACGTGCCTCCCCCTGCATAAGAGAAACATCCAGTACACCCGGCACCGACTGGTCCCCCTGGAGTGATGGGGTTGCACATCAGTGGTCGTACCCGGGTCAGCCTTGGTGAGGTGAAGGCCACATTGCGTCGTGCTTCCCGGGGTGCTTCGCCACTGGGTTATGCTGCCCTTAAAGCTGCCCAGGATGGCAGGAGAGAGCTCAAGGGAAAGCAACAAGGGAGGGGTGTCTCCTGAGGCGGGAGGAGAGCACAGCAGGTACCACTGCCTTCTCCTTGAGTTGCTCCATCCCACTTGGGGCTGCTCGCAGTGTGGCAGAGTGCCAAGGAAGGCAGGGCAGAGACATTAGTTCCTGGGGTGCAGAGAGGGAGGAGGAAGCCCACAGGGTGCCCAGGGAGCCTAGGCAGCAGGAGGATCAGCCCTGTTGTAGAGAGAGATTGAGTGGGTGCTGGTCCACGGGCCGCCCATGTGGGCATTGGTAATGTGTCTCTGCATCCATGCACAGGCCTGTCCACTGGAGGAATCCAGGAAAACAAAGGTCAGCGCACCCCGTCTCCAAGGAGGGTACAAAAAAAGCAGGGCAGGGCCCCGTGGCTGGGAGGGCTCTTCCCCAAGGAAGCCTGTCACGGAGAAAAGTCACCCAAGAGGGCCCAGCCCTGGGGCTGAGACCCAACACGCCTCGTGCTCTGACTTGTCCCAGCATGTATTTCCATTGTGCAGGACGGGCCTGCAGGTAGCAGCCTGGAGCACATGCCACGCGGCCACCTTGATCTAGGCCTCGGCATGGGCTGAGGAGCCAGACCAGGCCTGTGTCCTTCGCTGGTAGCCTGCTTGAGTCCTTCCTTTCTGTTTTTTTTTTTTTTTTTTTTTTTTTAAGATTGATCTGTTTTTATTGGAAAGGCAGATGTACAGAGAGAAGGAGAGACAGAAAGATCTTCTGCCTGCTGGTTCACTCCCCAAGTGACCGTGACCGCCCGAACTGAGCGACCTGAAGCCAGGAGCTTCTCAAATCTACCATGGGTATAGGGTCCCAAGACTTTAGCCCATCCTCTACTGCTTTCCCAGACTGTAAGCATGGGACCAGCTGGATGGGAAGTGGAGCAGCTGGGACATGAACCAGCGTCCATATGGGATCACGGGCGTGTAAGGTGAGGATTTAGCCACTGAGCCATTGTGCCAGGTCTGAGTCCTTTCTATTGATTCTGTAGGCCAGCTTACCTCAAATAGCATCCTTGAAGCACTGCAGCAATGACTGAGACACGGTGTCAAAGGTACCACACCCACACACACTCACACATCCTGGAACACCAGCAACAACCTGAAGATGAGATGCATGGTACGTGCCTTCAGAATACTGGGAACAGTGGGGCTTCCCACAACCTCACAAATGGCATGCACAGCCATCCCACATAACTTCCTACTCAGACTTCAGATTTGAAGCTGGCTACAACACCACTGTCGCAGCAGCCATGGGACAGTTTACTCCTGCTGCCTTTCCTAGGTGCTAACGGTTAGATTGTCACTCTGGCACGCAGCAAATGCACTTTTCAACCAACACAACGTACCTCTGACCTCAGATTTATTTTTTTCTTTCCAATCCAGTCTTACTTTGGCTGCATGTTTTTAAACAAAAAAATTGTTTTTAAATTTATTTGAAAGGCAGAGTTGAGAGAGAGAGAGAGAGAGAGAGAGAGAGAGAGAGAGAGAGAGAGAAGAGGCTGAGACCTTTCATCTACTGTTTCACTCCCCATCTGGCCAATCTGAAGCTGAAAGCTAAGAGCCAGGAGCCTCCTCCAGGTCTCCCACATGAGTGCACATGGGTACACAGGCCCAGGCACTTGGGCCGTCCTCCCCTGCTTTTCCAGGCGCATTAGCAGGGAGCTGGATCAGAAGCGGTGCAGCCTGGAGGCTTGGCAGCTGCTGGGCCACAATGCCGGGCCCCTCTGACTGTATTTACACGTAAGCAAGGAGTGCGTGAGTTTCACTTTTATGGTTGGAAGTGGGTATATCAGAGTGCCGATCTAACATTTCTTCTTTTGACTGATCCATACAAATTGTGTTTATTCATGCATTAACATGTGATATTTTGATACTATACACATTGTGCAGTCAAGCTAAGCCTAAACATCCCACACTTGATCTTAGCCAAAAGGCCGAGAAGCGATAAGCCTAAACATCCTAATATCCTCAAACATTTATCATTTCTTTATGTTGAAAATAATCTACTGTAACTTTTCTCAGAGAAACATAAATGGCTTGTTAAAATTTTATGTGATCACGTTCCTGTCTATCAAGAAGCACATGTTAACCCGTCCTTCCTGGTCCCTCCTTTCCCCTGCTGACCCCAGCGTCTGGCAACAACCACTCTACTCTCCATTTCTGTGAGATTGCCTTTGTGAGACACCACACAGCTGTGAGATCAAGTACTGTTTGTCTTTCTGCACCTGGCCTCCTTCTCTTAACTTAATGAGATCCACTTGCATTCATGTTGTGGCAGATGGCAAGATGCCATCCTTTTGTTGTGGCTGGGTAGTATTCCACTGTGTGTTTGTACCATCATTTCTTTTTTACCCATCCATTGGTGGGTGGACACTTAGGTTGTCTTTCGTTATTTGACTGTTGAGTGAAGGACTGCCATAGACATGGGAGTGCAGATGTCGTTGGGGAGCCAATCAGAACTCGTTTCCCACACACTGGGGTTGCTCATCATATGGTGATCTCGTTTTAGGTGTCCTGAGGAATCCCTGTACTGTTTTCTATAATCAATGTTTCTGATTCTTGTGCAAGAGCTCTGGTTTTCCCATGGTCTTCCCAGCGCTTTGTTTCTTGCTAATGGCCTAATTGAAGTGAAGTGATACCACATCATCATTTTGTTGTGTGTTTCCCTGATGATCAATCATGTTCAACACTGTTCCCTGATGGCCATTTGCGTGTCATTTTGGAGAACTGTCTTTCTAGATGTACTGTCTTTTTTAGTTGGATGATTTGGAGTCTTTCTTTCTTTCTTTCTTTCTTTGCCATTGAGCTGTTTGAATTCCCTGTGTTCCAGATATTAATCCCTGTCAGATATGGCTTGTGAATATTGCCTCCTGTTTTGGAGGCTGTATCTTCACTTTATTGACTGTTTCTTTGTGCAGGAGCTTTTCAGTTTGAGAGAATCTCTTTTTGTCTGCTTTTGTTTTGCTGTTTCCTATGCTTGTTGGATCTGATTAAAAGAAAAGCCCTTGCCCAATGCAGCATCCTGAGATTATTTCCCTATGGTTTCTCCTAGTAGTCTCATCGCTTCAGGCCTTACAGTTAGATCTTTGATTCATTTTGAATTGACTTTTGCCCATGGTTTGGAATAGAGGTCTGTTTTCATTCTTCTACCCACGGACAGCCAATTTCCCCAGCATTTGTTAGCAAGACTGTCATCCTTTCTCCTACGCATGTTGCTAGCCCCTCTGTCAAAGATCAGTTGGCTGTAAAGTGTGGGCCTGTATTCTGCTCCATTGGTCTCTGTTTCTGTTTTCATGCCAATACGGTGCTGTCCTAATTGATGGCACTCCCAGTCTCAAGTCTGAAAGTATGGTGCCTTTTGCTTTATCCTTTCTTGCTGAGTATTGCTTTGGTCGTTGCACTCTTTTGCAATTTCATACAGATTTAAGTAATGGTCTGCCTGGTTTTGTGGAAAATGTCATTTGCTTTTTGAGAAACATTGCACCAATTTGCACATCACAGTATGTATGTACTAACAACACGGACTCTTGCCATTCTTGCAGACAGGCTTTGTTTCCACTTTTGGGGGTCATCTTCAATTTCTTTCATCTGTTTGTTGTAGTTTTCACGTAGATTTCTTCCATTCTTCCTTTGGAGAGATGTGTTTGTAGGGTATTTTTCGTCCTTGGAAATAGGATAGCCTCCTTGATTTTTTTTTTGGATGTTTTTTTTTTTTTGAAAGATTTATTTATTTTATTACAAAGTCAGATATGCAGAGAGGAGGAGAGACAGAGAGGAAGATCTTCCGTCTGATGATTCACTCCCCAAGTGAGCGCAATGGCCGGTGCTGCGCCGATCCGAAGCCGGGAACCAGGAACCTCTTCCGGGTCTCCCACGCGGGTGCAGGGTCCCAAAGCTTTGGGCCGTCCTCAACTGCTTTCCCAGGCCACAAGCAGGGAGCTGGATGGGAAGTGGAGCTGCCGGGACTAGAACCGGTGCCCATACGGGATCCCGGCGCGTTCAAGGTGAGGACTTTAGTCACTAGGCCACGCCGCTGGGCCCGGATGGTTTGCTTTTAGTGTATAAGCAATGCCACTACTAATGTTTGGATATTGACTTTGTGTCTTACCACTTTGCTGAATTTGCTTATTAATTCTGGGAGTTTCTATGTATATAAGATCATGTGCTGTTGGAGCAGTGACAGTGTAATGTGGGGGTTTTATTTTATTCTTGCTTTTCTTCTCTTGTTTTTGTTCTTCTTGTTCTTGTTCTTCTCCTCCTCCTCCTCCTCCTCCTTCCCCTTCTTCTTTTTAAAGATTTATGCACTTTATTCAAAGGACAGAGCCACAGAGAGGAAGAGGCAGAGAGGGTATGGGGTGGGGTGGGGAGGACCTTCCATCTACTGGTTTAATCCCTAAATGGCTGCAATAGCCAGGGCTGGGCCAGGCCGAAGCCAGGAGCCAAGAACTTCCTCAAGGTCTCCCCTGTTGGTGCAAGGTCCCAGGTTATTGGGCCATTTTCTGTTGCTTTCCCAGGCACATTATCAGGGAGGTGGGTGGGAAACGAAGCAGCCAGAACTCAAAATGTTATTCATCGGCCCAAAGCCTTGGGACCCTGCACCCTCATGGGAGACCCAGAAGAGCTCCTGGCTCCTGGCTTCTGGCTTCGGATCAGCACAGCACCGGCCATTATGGTCACTTGGGGAGTGAATCATTGGATGGAAGTTATTTCTCTCTGTCTCTCTTCCTCTCTATATATTGTCCAATAAAAAAATAAATGGATCTTTAAAAAAATGTTGACCATACGTGATGTGGGCACTGCACTCAGTGACTTAATGTGCTATGCTACAGAGCTCTTACTTACTATTCTAATTCCGTGAAGTATAGGTTGCTAATTTGAGATCACCCTGCTTCTAAAAATTGGTTGAGACCAGTTTTGTGTGGCCTAGTCTGTGATCTATCTTGAAGAATGCTGCCTTTGGTGTTAAATAGGATGCATATTTTGTGGATGTTGGATGCATTGGTTTCCAGGCATCCATTTGGCCTAGTGTGCAATTTGATTGCTATTTCTTTGTTGGTGTTCTGTCTGGATCGTCTATTCACTGCTGAAAGTGGAAGCTTAAAGTTCCTTACGCTTATTACCCTGGAGTCTATCTCTCTGTTTAGCTTTGCTAGTATGTTCATGATACAATTATGCCCAAATATTGGGTGCATGTATACCGACTTGTTAATTCTTTTTTTCCTTTTTAAAAAAATTATTATATTTTAAAGATTGATTTATTTTTATTGCAAAGTCAGATATACAGAGAGGAGGAGAGACAGATAGGAAGATCTTCTGTCCACTGATTCACTCCCCAAGTGACCGCAGTGGCCAGAGCTGAGCCGATCTGAAGCCAGGAGCCAGGAGCTTCTTCCAGGTCTCTCATGTGGGTGCAGGTTCCGAAGGCTTTGGGCCATCCTTGACTGCTTTCTCAGGCCAGAAGCAGGGAGCTGGATGGGAAGTAGGCCTGCGGTGCTCGTATGCGATCCTGGCATGTTCAAGGCAAGGACTTTAGCTGCTAGGCCACTGCGCCAGGCCCTGACTTGTTAATTTTTCTTGCCAAACTGAACCCTTATCATTGTATGATGCTCTTCTTTGTCTCCTTTGTGCTTCCTTTGCATTTTAAAAGCTATTATATCTAGTATGGCTACTCCTAATTCCTTTTGGATCTCATTGGCATTGAGTATCCTATCCCAGCCTTTCACTTTTAGAGAGTGTGAGCATGTGTGTGTGTGTGTGTGTGTGTGTGTGTGTGTGTGTGTGTCCTTACGGCTGAAGCGAGTTTCTTGTAAGCATCATATTGTGGGTTCTGCTTTTTTCTGCTTTTGAATCCAGGGTCAGGCATTGTGTTGCAGTGGGTAAAGCTGCCACCTGTGACAGTGGAATCCCACATAGCTGTCTGGCTTGTTCTACTTCCAATCCAGCTCCCTGCTTAATGGCCTGGAAAAAGCAACAGAGAATGGCTCAACTGCTTGGGCTGCTGTTACCTGTGTGGGAGATGCAGAATCTCCTGGCACCTCATTGCAGCCTAACTCAGCCCTAGCCTTTGTGGCCATTCGGGGAGTGGACCTGCAGATGGAAGATCTCTCTCTCTCTTTCTCCCTCTCCCTCTCTCTTCTTCAACTCTGACTTTCAAATAAATAAGTCTTTTAAAGTAAATTTAAAATGGAAAAATCCATTTGGTCTATCTACATGTTGAAATCGGAGAAGTTAATCCATCTGCACTGAAGGTAATTATTGACAGGTAAGATATACTGCTGGCATGGTGATACTCAATAACTAGAGTTACTGTAGATCCTTTCCTCCTGTCTCCCTCTCTCAGCACCTTCTGTGGTGGCTAAGTAATTTTTTATTTGTTTTTTATTGAAAAGGCAGAGTTATAAAGAAGAGACAAAGAGAGAAGGATCTTTCATCTGCTGGTTCACTCCCCAAATGGCTGCAACTTCTGAAGCCAGGAGTCAGGACTTCCTCCACGTCTCCCCTGTGGGTGCAGAGACCCAAGTACTTCTCCGCTGCCTTCCCAGGCCGTTATCAGGGAGTGGGATCAGAAGCAGAGCAGCTAGGACTCAAACGGGCACCCAACTGACACCACAGTTGAACTCCTAAACTGACCAGCCATGGTGCCAGCTCCACGTATTAAATTTTTTTGATGTCCTGCTTTACGTCTTTCCAGGTTGCCTCTCTTTGAACATATCAATGCAATTTATTATTTTAAAACTGTTTTGTGGAGTCAGTAGTGGCTCTCTGGTTATGCTTCCTATGCATTTGGCCCTCTCAAGCCTCTCTTAACTCTCCTAACACTGTCCCATGTCACTGCAATGTTTCTTTGCTCCTCTTGAGTCTGCTTTCCTTTTTTTTCTCCTGCCCAATTTTTTTATTTTTATGTTTTGTGTCTCTTATTTTTAAATAGCTCATCTTCAAGCCCACTAATTCTGTATGTTGTTTGAGTTATTCTGCTACCGATGCCTTCTATTATATTTTTTATGTCATTTGGTGTACTTTTCAGCTCAAGAATTTCTGCTGAGTCTTTTCCTCAAAGTACTTCTGTCCTTCCATCTGTCTAAGCCTCTCTGAAACACTACTAAATCACTTCTCTGTGCTCCATGATGTTTGTTGATTTTCCTTAAAATAGGTGTTTTGGATATTCATTTGGGCATTTGAAATTTTGAATCCCTAGTTGGTTGGCTTTTGGCACCTTCTTTGTGATGGTAACCATGGTTATAGAAAGTGGGTGGACACCACAGTGACCTCAGAGATTTGGCATGCCCCGAAGGCAGCCAAGGCCACATACGGGCCAATGAGGGACAAAGGCCAACATTCCCTGTCCTATCAGAGCCCAATCAGGGCTGGTGCCAGCACCCACATCATAGGGGGTATAAAACCTTTGTCTCGGCTACCCATCTTGTCTTCCCCACTTGCAGTCCTCTCCTCTCCTGTTCATTCCTCCACTGCATGGGAAAGGCCCAGGAACAGATTTCTGTTTGCATAATAAAGGTCTGGCTGGTATTTTCTTTCTCGGGTGGTCAAAAGATCTAACAGTTAGGTGCCGAAACCCGGGAGGTGCGTTGTAGATCCACTCCCACCTGTGGAGCCTGGGTCTCCCCCGTCCTTTCCTAGCCGCTGACCTCCTGGAATATTTGCTAGCCCCAGACTGATAGCCGTTAGCCAGGTAAGCCTATCTGCCTAGCCCCTTTTGTACTGAAAGTCCTCCTCGCTGTGTGGTTGTTTGGTCCAGGGAAATCGTGCACGTCGGACTGTGTTTTGAGCTCCTAGTGTCTAGGGAGACGTCTCATTCACTGACTATTTGCTCATTGGGCAAATCATTAGGGGCATGCTGACAGGGCCCCCAGTGTCTAGAAAGATGTTGCATTCATTGGCCTGCCCTTCATGGGGAACTGGGTTCCCTTCCTAGTTCGCCTCTCGAGGTAAGGACACTTTGCTTGAGACTGGACTAGCCACAGGAGGATTGAGACAGAATGGGCAACTCACAGTCTCAGACCTATATTCCCCAGACTGCAGTGGGATGTCTATTGGCTAATTTCAAAGGCATGGGACTAGGCCAAGACTTAGTCCAGAAACGTCTTGGTCCCCAGACAATGATTCTAAATGACCTGCGGAGGACATGTTTAATTTTAATATGCTCACGAAATTGGACAATTTCTGTCACTGCAATGGCAAGTGGTCCAGGATGTCTTACTGCAGACATTTTGGGACCTCTGTTCCTACCCTAAGCTTTGCTCTTTCTATTCTGTGTCCCAAGTTCTCCTGGCTCAGGCCAAGCCTCTCCCCACCCACTGTGTACTTCTCAGACCCAAGAATTTCAGTGTTAATCTCTCTGATTCTCTCCCCCTTCCTCAGCAACAGTCACTATCGCTTTTCCTGTCCTCCTCCTTCTTTCTGTGATAAACCAGTCTGCCCAATGCTGCAGTTTTCTTTTTCTCAAGGACATTATAACTTTTTGTTCCTTCTCTCTTTATATCAAACTCCCTCCCCCCACAGGTCAGAAGAAGAGGGGTAAAAAAATAACTAAACAGGACAATAGCATTTTAAGATACACATGTTATTGTAACATCTCCTTTTAAATGGATTTTAACTAATTTATGACTAAGTTTTCTAGTTACCTTCAGCAGAATCTAGATCTGATTCTATTAAGTATACTACGTCTTATCTGCAACTATTTTCATATTAAGATAATCTTGTGTTCTCTGCCTTTCATTAGACTCTCATTGCATAAGATCAGCAGTTATGTACTTATTTTAAAGGTGTTTGAGTAATCACTTTATGTCAATAATTAATCTGATTTACATTGTGTCATGTAAGAAGATTCTATTTCAACTGAATATTTTAAGGCTTATTGGCATCCCTGATAGGCATTCAAAAAAAAAAAAATCCAAAGGTTTCAAATTTTGGCATTTTGACATTCGCAGTAAGGCCTCCTGCAAATGTCAAAAGATTTCTCTCTCTTTTTGTAGAAACAACAATTAATTAGACTATTTGGACTATATTAAAAATACTGTCAAGGTGCCAAGTGATGCAAAATTTTATTATGTTGGAGTACTCTAGTTACACTGGTCTGATAATCTTTTATGTTGTCTGTCATGGTTGTTATCTCAATTTAAAAGGATTTAAAAGTTACATCTTTTTTGTACAATCCTATATGTGCTTCCTAAAAATGAACAAATGCCTCTTGCCAGTCATACATGTTATGTTTCCAGCCGTATCTGTTTAAATACTGTTTAAAATCTGTTTACTCTTATTGACAAAGTTATTCCTGTTTTTATCATTGTTTTCTCTAATGTGCAATGTAAGTTAATCATAAGCCTGTTCTCTTATCTCAACTTTATAGCAGGCATCCATGTCATCCTCAAATCCTCATTAACTTCTGAGGAATGGACTCGCATCCTACAGGTGGTCAGAGACCATACGGACCAGCAACGCCTGGCTGACCAATCTCACTTGCCAGGAGCAGATACAGTCCCACAGATATCCCCCAATTGAGACTATCAGGACAGCCAATGAGGCCATCACTATGTAACTCGCATGATCCAACAGGAATACAAATGGCGTCTAATAAGGTGGTTCATTATGACAGGTTACTTGATATTATACAGGAACCAGATGAGAATCCTGCCATGTTCCTGAGCAGCTGACGGGGGCATTAGTTAAATAAACTAAGGTGGACCCTGAGCCTCCCCTGGGCATCACGGTACTGGCAACTCATCTTATTTCCCAATCAGCCCCAGATATCCAGAAGAAACTTAGAAGGATAGAGGAGGGCCCCCACACCCCTATGTGAGATCTGGTAAAAATGGCCTTGAAGGTATACAACACCTGTGAAAATACTAAGATGCAAAAGAAGGCAGCCCTCCAATTTTAAGGTCTGGCAACTTCCCTGTGGCTGGCAGGTCAGGGGGGGGCCTTCACCGCAGGGCACCACTTGCTTTTGAGGTGGCAAAGAGGGCCACTGGTCTCATCAATGTCCAGAGTCTCACAGGCCTGGGAAACCATGCCCTGCATGTGGACAGAGAAGCCACTGGAAACGTAACTCCCTGATGGCTGGCCCAACTTCAGTGTCTCCATGTGGGAATTTGGCCAACCAGATGGCTCCCTCTCTTGATCTTCTAGGCCTAGCTGAGGAGGACTAGAGGTGCCATAGGAGGAGGACTCGAGGACCCCCATCACCCTTGCTGAGCCCAGGGTAATGCTCCAGGTAGCAAGAAAGTCTATCAATTTCTTGGTGAACACAGGGGTTGCTTATTCTGTTTTACCTGACCACTCTGATCAAACATTCCCTTCGCAGATCTCAATTATGGGTATTGATAGAGCCCCCTCTAGACCCCCACGGACTGGTTGCCTATCGTACTTGCTCAGGGGATACCTTTTACTTACTCATTTCTGATCGTACTGTCATGCCCTAATCCATTCCTGGGTCATGACATCTTATCCACTCTGGGTGCCTCCCTCACCCTGTTCAGATCACAACCATTACTGGCATCATTTCTTCTGGTACTAGACTCTGGTCAGCAGGCTGGACTATGGCCTGTTCCTCCCTCCAGTGTGGATCCTAAGGTATGGGATATTTCTACACCTGTGGTGGCTACTTACATGAACCTGTTTTAATACTCTTGAAGCCAGAAACTTCATATCCTTCAAGGCCTCAGTCCCCTATTTCAATAGCACACCATTGAGGCCTCAAGCCCATTATTGACCATCTCCTGGGTCAAGGACTTCTCATCCTCACCAACTCCCCCAGCAACACACCCATCCTTTCAGTGAGAAAGCCATCAGGGGCTTATCGCTTGGTCCAGCATCTTCACCTCATCAACACTTCAGTGTTTTCCCTCCATTCGGTATTCCCCAAGCCGTGTACTCTCCCCCAGGTGCCTCTGGATACTACTCATTTTGCCATATTAGATCTCAAGGATGCTTTCTTTACCATACCCCTTCATAAGGACGCATACCACCTGTTTGCCTTTACCTGGGAGGAGCCAGCATCCAGCCATTCGCAACAGCTTACATGGACTGTATAGACTGTCCTCCCACAGGGGTTTAGAGACAGTCATCTTTTTGGCCAGGCATTAGCCAAAGAGCTCTTAAAGTTTTACGAGGACAAGCCCACCTTATTACATTATGTAGATGATCTTTTCCTATGCAGCTCTTCTTTGGAGGCCTCACGCACCTCCACGGCAGCTTTGCTCAATTTCCTGGGCAGCAAGGGCTACAGGGCCTCTCTGACCAAGGTCCAACTCTTGTCCCCACGGGTAACTTACCTGGAGATTCTCCTTCAACCAGAACAAAAGTCACTTACAGGAGACAAAACCCAGACCCTTAAGGAACTCCAACCACCAACAGATGCAGACTGCATACTGTCGTTTTTAGGACTGGTGAGATTTTTTCAGACACTGAATGCCTAATTTTGCAGTTTTGGCCAGACCGTCTATCAGGCCACCAAAAACATTCCCAAAGGGCCTCTGACAGCACCAGAGGAGACAGAACAGGCCTTTATTCACCTACGAGACCTACTGATTTCATCCCCTGCTTTATCCCTCTCAGACCCCCGATGACCCTTCCACCTCTTTACAGATGAGAGATGGGGAGATGCCATCAGTCTACTGGCACAACCACTGGGTCCAACCCACCAGCGGGTAGCCTACCTGTCCAAACAACTGAACCTCAAGCTAAGGGGTGGCCAGCCTGTTTGCGTCCTAGTGGCTGCAGCCTTTCTCACAAAGAAAGCTCTGAAGTTGACCTTACAATCACCCATCACTGTGTTTTCAGCCCATAATCTCAAGGACCTTCTGAGAGCAAAAACTCTGCCATTGCTCAGCCCCTCTCGAATCCAGGAAATTCATTTGCTCTTCATTAAGAATCCAGACATCACAGAGTCCATCACCACCACTCAACCTGGCTTCCCTCCTCCCCACCCCAGCAGGATCTCAAACCTCGCACTCCTGCCCCCGGGTGATCGACTTTTACCTGTCTCCTGGAGATGGACTGCAAGATCAGCCTCTCCCCTCACCTGACCTCACTCTCTTCGTGGAAGACAGCTCAACATGTGGGGCTGACAGACACTGCCATGCAGCCTACGCAGTAGTGACCTCAGACGCAGTCCTTAGAGCACAAGGCCTCCCAAGGGTACTGCCTCTCAAAAGGCAGAACTCTGCACTTATCAGAGCATTGACACTGGCTCAGGGAAAATGGGTCAATATTTACACTGACTCCAAATATACTTTTTTTTTTTTTTATCACACATTCGCATTTTGCCAGCTGGCAGGAGAGAGGTTTCTTTTCTTTTTTTTAAAGATTTATTCATTTTATTACAGCCAGATATACACAGAGGAGGAGAGACAGAGAGGAAGATCTTCCGTCCGATGATTCACTCCCCAAGTGAGCCGCAACGGGCCAATGCTGCGCCGATCCGAAGCCGGGAACCAGGAACCTCTTCCGGGTCCCCCATGCGGGTGCAGTGTCCCAAAGCTTTGGGCCGTCCTCCACTGCTTTCCCAGGCCACAAGCAGGGAGCTGGATGGGAAGTGGAGCTGCTGGGATTAGAACCCGTGCCCATATGGGATCCCGGCGCTTTCAAGGCGAGGACTTTAGCCGCTAGGCCACGCCGCCGGGCCCTAGAGAGGTTTCTTTTCTACCAAAGGAAGCCCATTGTTAATGCCTCTGGTATAACTAAAATTCTCCAACCTTTTTCTCTCCCAAAACAGGTGACGGTCATTCATTGCAAGGGACACCAGTCCTCAACAGACCCAGTGGCGAGGGCTAACAACAAGGCAGATCACACTGCAAGATGATTGGCCACCCAGGCAGCTGCTGCCCTGTGATGTTCCTCTCCACCTCTCTTAAACCTCCCTATTCTCCACAGGAATGACAAGACCTGCTCACTGTAAGGGGTCAGCAACACCCAGATGGGTGGATCTTCATGGAGGACAAGATAGCCTTGTCTTCCCACACAGCAGTACCCTTACTTACAAATAGTCACAATTCTTTAAATGTGGGACCTAATTCATTACTCAGGTTCCTCACACCTCTGTTTTCCTGCCCCGATATAAGGAAACTGCTCCAGCAGATTCATGCTTCCTGTCCCACCTGCCCCATGGTTTCCTCACGGGGGCTCTCAAAACAAGAGTGCCTACTCATCAACTCAGAAGATACCAACCAGGAACAGACTGACAAATAGATTTTACTCACATGCCCACTCACAAAGAGTTCCATGGTTTACTCACCATGGTTGACATTTTTTCAGGTTGGGTAGAAGCGTTTCTCATGACTAAGGAAACCTCAGCACTAGTAACAGAGATCTTACTCAAACATATCATTCCTCGATTTAGTCTACCCTTGTCCCTCCAATTTGATAAGGGCCCGGCCTTTGTTTCACAGACCACTCAACAAGTGTGTGAGGCATTACACACTACCATCCTCAATCTTCAGGAAAGGTGGAGAGAGCTAATGGGATCATCAAGGACCACCTCACAAAGCTGTCCTTGCTCAAGACTCTCTGCCTGGACTCACTCCAGCCCCAGTGGACCAGACCTCATACAGTGATTGTCACCACACCCAGTGAGGTCAAATTTCTTGGCCACACCTCCCAATACCATCTCTCACATCTCAAACCTTTTTGATCTATCACTTCATCTCAGTGGGAGATTGAACAGACAGGGCTACGACATTAATTTTTAAATGCCAAGATGCCTCCCCTGACTCCAGTCCTACTGATAATCCCCACTCATATCATGGCTTATTCTGATATCCACTCTACTGATAATTATGGGTTCCTTACCTACTATTGCCCCTTGTTTCCTAAGGTTTATCTGAGAAAAAATTCGCAAAGCCTAATGGGTCACTTTCAACCTGATGTCACTGCACACCTACATTCCAGTACCCGAGGAGCCACTTCTGGACTTCACTTAGGGACAACACCCTTCTCCAGCAGGAAGCAGCCAGAATGACTTCATCACCCCTTTTCCTAATACGAAGAGGCACGAATGATGGTTACCGCAGTTATAGAAAGTGGGTGGACACCACAGTGACCTCAGAGATTTGGCATGCCCCGAAAGCAGCCAAGGCCACATACGGGCCAATGAGGGACAAAGGCCAACATTCCCTGTCCTATCAGAGCCCAATCAGGGCTGGTGCCAGCACCCAATCATAGGGGGTATAAAACCTTTGTCTCGGCTACCCATCTTGTCTTCCCCACTTGCAGTCCTCTCCTCTCCTGTTCATTCCTCCACTGCATGGGAAAGGCCCAGGAACAGATTTCTGTTTGCATAATAAAGGTCTGGCTGGTATTTTCTTTCTCCGGTCGACAGATCTAACACTTTAATTTCACCAGATTTTAGTGATAAATGCTGAATTAGATGTGTCCCATCATAACAGGTCTGCTCACCTGAGTGTGGATGTTCTGTGTCTGGCCACTAGCCTGAGAATAGAGGCCATTGGACTTCAATGAAGTGCTGAGCTCCAGGGAAATGTCCTGACCTCACATTCCTGCCCTAGTTCCCCAAACGGGACTCTTGCTTCCTGACTACCAAAGATTGGAGGAGCAGTATTTGAGTTGATCCCTTGGCCACCTGGCTAAGGAGAGCCCAAAGGATTGGTCTTGCGGGTACTGGCCTGGGAATATAGATCACAGGGCTCTGTCAGATACTGTGTTTCCCCATAGCAGGCTGAGTCTGAGTTTCAAATCTGCCGTCTTTACTTCATTGTCACTTCCACCTCTGAGGTGGGAGTGACTGTCTCTCTCCACAATGTGCTAAGAGTGATGGCACAACTTTTCCCTCCTGCTTTCTTCAATGTGTGTCTCTTCTTACTAAAATCAAACCAGACACTCTGGTCTCTCACCTGGCTTCCTCAGCTCCGTTAAAGATGATGACTTGGTACATGAATAGTTGTTTAATTGTGTGTCTCTGTGGGGACCTCGATCTTAACTTAGTTACCATTTTGTGCTGCCCACCCTCCCACCACATATGTCCCATCTTCTCACTTTCTTTATGGTGCTGTTTACACAGCAACTATTTTATATTTTTCCCTATCTAGTTTATAGTTTGTCATTTGTGCCTTCTGGGTGTTTCCTATAGAGAGCTTGGTGGGGGTGGGTGGTGTGGATATTAGCATTGTAGAACGTAGAGGCTCCCTCTGTGGTTTCTTTCCTGAAATGAGCTAGCTCACTAGGAAGCTTAAAAAATGCTTCTAATGCTGCCTGTGGCTCTGTCACCAAAAATGATTCTGATTGTCATTTTTATCACACCCTGTAGCACAGCCTAAGGATTAATTCCACTGCTACCCGAAGGAAGTTTTTAACACTGGTGGTACCAAAGTGAGGCTCTCTATAAGGGGGATCTTGTATATACATTAGCAGAGTTCAGAGCTCCTCTCCAAGTCTCTCTTATTCTCTCTCTCTGTTACACACACACACACACACACACACACACACACACACACCTTGAGGCTGCTTGATGACATACAAATAGTGAAAGGGCTTTAGGAACATTGCTGGGGAGAAGAGAGACAATGTAGATCTGCCCAGAAGCTTTGAAACAACCTCATCAGCTTGGAAGAGTTTTGGATAAGACACACCGTAACTAGGTAATGATGGAGGGTGGGAGAGATGAATGGACTGCTGTAAAATGTGGGCATGGGCAAAGGCTTTGGGGAGAACCCTGCTGCCTGAAATGTGACCCACCACAATTGAATCAGAGGCAACGATTCTTGAGAGCTCATTTGGAAGGCCCACAGGAAGAGTTGGGCAAGTGCTCCCCTCTTCTTCTAACTTGGGGAGTTAGGCCTCCCTTGTATATTCCTATCTCACCCATCAAACATGTCAGAGTGATACATTATGATGCCTGAGTCACCCAAGACTCTCACTGGTTCAGGGGGCATACCAATCAGAGTGGAGGGTGGGTGTTGGCTCTTCATTTTTCATAGGAGAGTACATATAGAGAGGTCAGAAGCCTAAGGACAGATCACTGTTGGTTTACAGGTGGCCACCCTGCAGGAGGATGAGGCCCTGCAGCCAGAAGCAACTCTCACAGAGGAAGAACCGTTGACCACAATTGCTGTCCCATCAACATTCAGCACCATGGAGGGCATGAGTCTGAGGATTCCTCTTGATCCCAGCATCAAAATCATCAAGATGGTCAGACAACACTTCCTGTGACCCCCTACATCACCTTGACTCCATCCCGCCCCCTTCCCTGAAACTGTCCTTTTGGTCTGTGCTTGGCAGAAAGCCCCTCCTCAGCCGTACCTCTTTTTATGAACACCGTGCTTGCTGGGTACCTCCATCTCCCTTGCACTGCCCACTGCCCCTAAATTAACATTGCTTTTGTTTTCCCTCTGCCTCTCAATGGTTGAATAAGATCATCAAGTTAAAAATTGTCCTGAGATACAGTCCAAGACCCAAAACAACCCGAAATTCTCAAATATTACTCTTCTACTGCCTGGAGCTAAAGAAGAAGCAGGGGGAGGGGACACTCTAGGTCCAAGAACTACAAGACCTGAGGGATTGCATCTCTCCAAGCAATTCCCTGTGTGTGCAAACCTTGCAGAAATGCAGCTGGCCTGTGTCTTGATGCACAGATCTGGAGATGTTGGCTCCATAGACTCCACCTAACACCCATGATGACAATAAAGAAAGCAGGCTCTAAAGAGATGTGTCTTTTTGTTTGTAAGCTCATGGCTG
The DNA here is from genome assembly GCF_030435755.1 of Ochotona princeps. Taxonomy (NCBI): domain Eukaryota; kingdom Metazoa; phylum Chordata; class Mammalia; order Lagomorpha; family Ochotonidae; genus Ochotona; species Ochotona princeps. Next base: position 107,005,132 of record NC_080865.1, on the reverse strand, counting down.
GTGGTGAGGAATAAGGGGAGATGGTGTGGGAAGAGGGAGGAAGGTGGATCTTGTAGGGCTGGGAATAAGTCTCCAAACCACAGTCAGGCAGACCTGGGCGAGATGGAGTGGGTCAGGCTAGACAAAGAGGCTGCATCTCTCTCCATGCTAATCTACCAGCAAGCAGGAAAAGGGTTGGGTGCTTCTGGGGGCATGTGGAGGGGGAGGCAAGGCTGGGAAAGGGATACCGTGGAGACACTGGGGTTGAGCTTGCTAGAACCCAGATGGGAGATGAGACACATGATGTTGAATGGCAGCATGTAGTAAAGCGGCTAACACCAGAATGACAAGGGAAGATACAAAGGATGGACAGGGCGTTGGGGAAGTGTCAGGAAAGACAGGAAAGAAGAAGAAGGAGGATGAAGATGAGGACGAAGAAGAAGAAAGAAGAAAGAAGAAGATGAAGAAGAAGAAGATGAAGAAGAAGAGGAAGAGGAGGAGGAGGAGGAAGAGGAGGAGGAGGAGGAGGAGGAGGAGGAACAAATAAGAGAGACAGGCAGGGAGGAAGGAAACATGCCACAGCACCTACCTGGGCTGCACCTTGGCTAGGGGGATGTCATTTGCCAGGAGAAGAAAGCAGAGTCCTCCATCTACCCCAATAGCTGTACAGACCTGCAGCCCCAACAACATGAGATTCCCATAGTGGGCCAAATGCTTGGGTCACTGCCACCCACTGGGGGAACCCAGATGGAGTCCCAGGCTAGTGGTTTCTCCCAGCCTGGGATGCCATGACCCTGTAAGGAGAGGGCCAGCAGATTGCAGATTACTCTCTCTGTGTGTCTCCCATCTCTCTTCTGTGGTAAAAGTAAAAATAAACTTAAAAAAGAAAAAGAAGGGTCTGAGTTAAATTACAGCAGTCAAGGAGGACTGGAATCCATTTGAAGACAGAACACACACACGGACAGTCACATTCCTGCAGATAAACATACATGCACACTGGTTTCCTAGGATACCTCACACGTTCAGAACCTGGGCTCCCAGTAGACAACACATGCATGAAACTTCTATCCCAAGGGGCAATACACCCATGAGTGCTGGTTTCCCAGGAGACAACACACACATAAAACCTGATCTCCCTGGACACAACACACACATAAAACCTGGTCTCCCTGGACACACCACACACATAAAACCTGGTCTCCATGGACACAACACACACATGGACCCTGGTCTCCCAGGGGATAACACACACATAAAACCCAGTTTCCCTGGACACAACACACACATAGAAGCTGATTGCCCCGGACACAACACACACATGCACTCTTGTCTGCTGGGAGAAAACACACACATAAAACCTGGTTTCCCTGGACACAACACACACATAGATCTCAGGGGTTCTGTCCTACAGGGCCCGAGACCACAAAGGGGTGAGGTGACAGTGCTCTTCTGCAGCAGAAACACCGGAGACAAACCAATGGTGCAGGATGTCCACTTATTTGAGAGAAGTCACAAGATTATATAGGAGAAGGCGGCAGGCAGAAGGGCGGTCCTGACAGTACTTCCAGCCAATGACATTGTGACTGGCTAACAGATATGTCTATCTCTCTGGACCCTCCAATGAAGTTAAAGGTCAGGAAGCAGAGAAAGCACAGGAAGCTGTGTCCCAGGACAAACTCGTTACCTGCTGAAAAGCAGGATAAATGTAACATTTGACTTCCCAGAGTTGTTTATAGAGGAAGTCCTAGCACAGCTCGTTAAAGGACCACAGAACAGAGACTGGGGTGCAGTCCATCCCTCTTGTTTCATGCCCAGTGAACAGACCATGTTGGAGCCTCAGCTAGCCAAGAGCACAGTGTACCATGTGCCTATGACCTCCCACATGGGCTAGGCACACAGAGATCCAGGGGTGATCTCTCATACATAGAATCCGGTCTCCCTGGACAAAACACGCACATGGATTCTGGTCTCCCTGGACAACGCAGATGACCCTTGTTCTCCCAGGAGAGAAAATGGAAGGAACCACATCTCTCAGGGTAAAACACGCTGATGGACCCTGGTCTCCCAGGAGTCCAACACACATGGACCCTGGTTGTCTAGGAGACAACAGGGATGAACTCTGGTCTCCCAGGAGACAATGCATGGAGGAATTCTGGTCTTTTAGCAGAAGGACACACATGGACTGTGATCTCTTAGGAGACAACACACGCATGGACCTTGGTCTCCCAGTAGTTACCACAAATGTATAACCTGATTGCCCAGGAAATAATATGCATCCACCATGACGTCCAGGGAGACAAGGCATGAAGGGGCTCAAGGTCCCCTAAAAAACAACACATACATTGACCTTGTTTCCCAGGAGTCAACACACACATGAACCATGGTTGCCCAGGAGACAGCACGCATGAATCTTGGTCTCCCAGGAGACAACATGCACATATACACCCTGCTCTTGCAGGGGACAACACATGCATGGACCCCTCCCCTCCAAAGAATAAACACGCACAGGGACCCTGAGAACAAACACAAGGACCCTGGAGTCCTAGGAGGCAACACATGTAGAAACATTGGCCTCCCAGGAAGCAACGCACACAGGAACCCTGCCTGCCTTCTCAGAGAAACACACATATATGAATCCTGGTCTTCCAGGAAACAGGACACACAGGAAGACAAGAGATGTATGATCCTGGTAATTCAGGAAACAATACAAATGGACTCTGGTCTCCCAGGACAAAACACATGATGAACCCTGATTTTCCAGATGAGGACAGGGTGCATGTGTGTTCTGTGTCCTGGAAGACAGGAGTCTATGTGTGGACCGTTACCTGGAAATGAATGGAATCTGCATGTGTGAATTCTCTAATGTTCTTCTAATGCTACATCCGTGTGTTGTCCCATGGTAGGACAGAGTGCATGTATGCATTGTATCCTGGGAGGCCAGTGTCCAAGCGTGTGCCTATGCCACTGTCTGGAGGACCACAGTCTCTGCCTGTGCTGTTTCCTGGGAGGCCCGTGCCTATGTGTCATTTGTTTCTTGGGGAAGCCAGCTCTATGTGTATGTGTTTCCTGGGAAACCAGGGTCTGCAGGTGTTTTTACACTGGAAAGCCTAGGTCCGTGTGTGCTGTTTCCTGAAAGGTCAGGGCCTATGGGTGTGCTATTCCCGGGAGGTCAGGGTCTGTATGTCACCTTGCTTGAGAGCTGCTACTTTCCCTGCTTCAACTTGGATGTCCCTGCTGAAGGAAGCAACCCAATGGTCAGCGCACCTGGCCAAACCTCGGGCAGGCCTCTTAGCGCTGTGTCTTGGCCAGCAACCGGCCCCATCTGTGCATCTGTACAGACAGCTCGGGCATTTCCTGTGGTCTGCTTGTCTTTTCTGGGCTGAGACTGCAGCAACTCCCCCTTCCAAGGAAGCTGCCACTAGGGGTAAAGAGCTCGGGAACCATTTGGGCTAAAGAACCAGGGCACCTATGCCTTTGTGGTACCCTAAATATGAGTCCAGGCCTGAGCTTCTGCACACGCAACAGGCAACAATCCATCAATACAACAATCCATCAGGACGCTCCTGTCTCCACCCGAGTCTCAGACAGCAGTGACTGTGCTCAAGGCACTAATTTTGCACTTCAGAATACAGTATTCATTGCTGGGCTCTTGATCCAGACAAGCAATGGAACATGACCCTGTGTAGCAGACCTCAGGCGGCCATCTCCAAAGAGCAGCATCACGTGTCCTGCAGCTTGAAATGCACTCAGATGAATCAAGACGCGTTTCAATGAAAGAAGACACACGAGCCAAAGGTCAGGGATGAATTGTAAGAGTCTAACCCTGTTTCTCATGTTAGGCTATGGGCGGCTCTTGGGCCCCACTCTTCCTGGCTCTGCTTCTTCCCCACATCTGGGAAAGCTGATAAGGAGCTCTGGCAGGAAGCGGAACGCATGAAAGCCGCAGCCCAGGAATGAGAAACTTCACCTCATCCCCACCACCTCACCACCCGACGACCCCTAAGGCACTCAGCTCCCCTGGCTCTCTGAGACCATTCTTGGGCCCTGCATGGGCACCAGCCCAGCTTCTCCCTGGAAAGTCTTAGCGTTGAGTAATAAACCTGTCCTTCCCTCTTGGACATCAGACTCGGGGTTTACACCGCCTGAGGTGGGAGAGGGCTCCTCCCACTTGTGTGGAGTGACTGCAGCAGCAAGCTCAGTCACTCCACGGAGGCCTAAGAAATGGAAAGAGGCTCAGGGGTGTGGTGCTGTACCAGGGCGACAGTGTCTTGGGAATTGAAGACAGGTCACCTGTGGGACCCACGTCATTGTAAGCCCTGGGCACAAGAAGCTGTCAGCCATGCCATTGGAGCTCACGTTCTCATGGCTATGGCAGGGGGTGAGTGTGAAAGTAGCGGCGAGGAAGCTGGCACAACCGGTGTTTGTGGAGAAATCTCTGAGGAGTTGGCATGTGGGCTAAGAGAACTGTGAGAGGCAATGAGTAGCGCAGAGATCCTGAGGGGAAGAACTTCAGGTAGAAGGAGCAGCAAGTAGCAAAGCCATGCACGAGGTGAGAAAGAGAACAGAACCTCCAGAAGCAGCAAGAATACCCATGTGGTTACAGGGACAGAGTAGGGAAGGATGGCTGAGTCTCAACAAGGTGGCATGGATGGGATCGTGTGGGATTGCCAAGAAATGCATGCTTGTATCATGGAGGTGGAAACCAGAGTTGCAAAGCAGGCAAAGGAACATTGGTGTGGATTCAAACCCAGCTCTGAGCAGCCTTCCCGCAGTCATAAGGAGGTCATAAGGAGGTCACTCCAGGGATGGGGCAGTGGTTAAGCCACCCCTGAGGACACCCACAGCCCATGTCAGAGTGTCCAGGTTCGAGCCCCAGCACTGCCCTGCACTTTAACTTCCAGGTAAATGTTCACCGTTGGAGACAGTAGCTTTGGCTCGCCTTCTTGGGTCCCTGCCACGGCAGTGGGAGACTTGGATTGGGTTTTTGGCTCCCAGATTCAGCCTGGCCTGGCCCCAGCTGTTGTGGGTATTTGGGGAACAAATCAACAGGGTAGGAGATCTCTCTCTGCCTTTCAAAGAAACTAGGTAAATAGATACAGAAGAAAAAAAATCATGTTTTTGTGTGAGCCTGTCAGTCCGTGGAGGCTGTGACAGTTCTCATGCACCACTCTGCTGGGTGCTTTTGTGCTGAACACACATGATAATGCTGCTAACGCACATGGTGCTTTGCGCCACAGCTCACTTTGGCCTTAGGTCTTTGCAAGTAGTCTGACAGTGCAAGGCCGGGCCAAGGCATCAAGTGCAAGTACTGGCAGCAGAAGTCTGAAGTGTTACCAAAAACAGAGCGATTCTGAGGTGACCACCAGGGGGCAGGCTAAAGTGGCTCAGAAGAAGCTAGGCAGATAACTGCTTTTGTTGCCTGGCAAGGGCACCCTCTAGCAGCTCTCATGTCTAACAGGCACCGCCAAGAGACGAGTGGATAAGAGGACACCATAATGCATGCTCTTAACCATGGCACTACAGAGGTTACTATTTAACACTGTCTTGGAATCTAAGCAGCTGCCACAACATCCTTACGTAGGCTAAATAAAACCAGGATTCAAAATGCTTTCTTTGTTGCTGGTGAATGATTTTCTCATTCTTTGAAAACAGCCAGCAAAAAAACAGGGCACCTGAAATGGTGCTCACCCAGGAACGCATGAGCTAGGACATGCTACAGAAGTCTGAGTGCGAACTTCATCTACCCAACACAAAACAGGTTCATCATACTAAAAAAACAATCTCCTTGTAAGGGAGACAGAGTCATCCGACACAACTGAGATTGCTGCGGGCCTGGGCATGCTTGCTCTCCACTGGAGCTTCATTTTCAGGAGAAAATGGGTGCTCCACCTGTTGCTTAACACACACACACACACACACACACACACACCCTGAGCAATTAAATATATTGAAGATTTTCTTACATTTTGTTAAGAGGGGATGGATTTATGCCCTGTGCTGTGCGCTGTGCGGGGAGCGAGGGTGGTGGGCTGGGCTGGGCTGGGCTGGGCTGGGCCGGGCTGGGCCAGCTGGGAAGTAGGGGTTCTGCTTGGCACGGAGAGCACCGTCCTCTCCCCGAGAGCCCAAGCCCAGGGGCCCCTCCTCCCGCAGATCCTCACCGCGCTGGACCGAGACGCCTTGTGTCGCAAGCACAGGCTGCGCCACAAGCTGGAGCACATCATCAGCCTCGTGTCTGGCGACAGCTAAGAACGACCGACGTGGTGCCGAGGGGGCTTGTCTCGGGGACCGTCCTGCAGGCATGTGGGGTGGGTGCTCCCTGCACCGTTCCCAGGCTGAGTCCCAGGTCAGGTGTCGTTGGGGAGGCCACCATGAGCTGTTAGTTGCCTCACAGTCAAGACAGGATTGTGGTAAAATTGAGTGACCTCAGAGGAAGACTGGCTCCCCGGTTCCCACAGGAGCCTTCTCCAGGGCTAGTCCCAATGGGAGGGAAAAGAGCTGGTCTGTTACTTCTGCGCCTCACAGATCCAGCTTGCGGCTGTTCTTGCAGGTAAAGCAGTTTCAGGAGCCTGAGAAAAAGTCCCAGGGTGTGAACTGTTAGAAGAGAATGTTAGAGCACTGCCCGTCAACCTGTTCTTCCTTCACCAACCTTGGCCGCAAAGCCTGTTTGCTGGCTCACCCAGGATAGTTGGTGGCGGGGAGGACAGACGGCAGCAGCACATGCCCCACAGGATTGTGTGGGTGTGGACAGAGCAGACAGCCATCAAGGCCCACGGGGCAGGCAGGATCCAGCAGGCAGGGCCTGGGGAAGGACAGAGTGAGCTGGAAGCTGGCTCTCCACAAAGGCACACAAGCCACTTCTCTCCCCGAGCCTTGGCCCCTAGAGTCACTCAGGGCATGTTGGCTGAAAGAGAGGAAGCAGGTGAGGCCAGCAGAGGCCAGGCTGTCCCAGACACCTGTGAGATATGCCTGGTGGCTGGTCCCTGCTCACATGAAGCAGGCAGCAGGCGGTTCATTCAGGTGGAGGCTGCTGTCACCAAGAGGAGCCCCATCCCCAGCCAAGGAGCCTTGTGAGGGCCCCCTTCACGTACTTGTTCCTTAGTGCCCTAGGCTGTAGATGAAGGGATTGAGCATGGGGGCCACCACTGAGTACAACACCGTGGCCACAGCATCCTCAGTGGTGTAGCAGGAGGAAGGGCACAGGTAGACCCCAAATAGGGTCCTGTAGAACAGGGACACCACTGTGAGGTGGGAACTGCTTGTGCAGCAGGCTTTCCACTTACCCTGGGGACAGTGCAGTCTCAGAATGGCAGAGAAAATGTGCATGTGCGAGAGAGAAATGGAGAGGAAGGGTGGGACAAAAGGGACGCTTCTTCAGGTGTGAACAACCTCCTCGCTGGTGTGGATGTCTGAGCAGGACAGCCTCAACAAGGCATAGAGCTCGCAGAAGAGGTGGTGAATTCTGACACTTGCACTGAAGGACAGCGTGTCCATGAGGAGGGCGTGGACCAAGGGATAGATGTTCATGCTAAGCAGAGCCACAGACACTGAGGAGATGCGCAGTTGCAGGTTTATGTTGGTGGCATAGTGCAGAGGGTGACACATAGCTACAAATCAATTATAGGCCATGATGGCCAGTAGCACACTGCCCAGTTCTAGAAACAAAATGAGAAAATACATCTGAGCTAGGCACCTGGCATAGGAGATGGACTGGCTGTGGGTCTGGGTGTTCAGCAGCATCTTGGGTATCGTGACAGAAGTGGAGCAGATGCCAACACAAGATAGAATGGCTGTGAAGAGGTATATGGGCATGTGGAAGAAGAGAGATGAGCTGAAGGCCATGATGATGAGCAGATTCCCCAGCACAGCGACCAGGTACATGGAAAGGGAACAAGCTGAAGAGGATGGGCTGCTGCCCAGGCACCCCTGATAGTCCCAGCAGGAGGAATTTGGAGGTGCCGGTCACGTTGCCTCTCACCTTGGCTTCTGACATCTACAAAATACACATTGCAAAGACCTCTATCAACCAGACGTGAGGCAATGTTGGGGAACATGCCTGGCCCCTCCTCATTGTGTGAAAGGATACTTTATGATGTTGATGGAAGGACCTCCAACAAGACAGTAGGGATGGTTGTTGGAAGTGGGTAGCACTCCCACCTGCATGGCTGGGCTCTGTCGCAGCTCTCCTATGGCTGACCTCGGTTAAGCGCTCCTCTTGCTTCCCCAAGAGAAGAAAAAAAAAAACAGGCAGAGAAGGCACATACGGCTGAAAGGGAAGGCTGGGGCATGGGGAGTGCATGGAAGCAGTTACATCTTGCCCTCAGTGAGGAACATGTTGGGTCTTTTCTATGTCATTCATACAGAGGTCTAGGTGGTGATCATCAGGTGTGTGTGTGTGTGTGTGTATGTGTGTGTGTATGTGTTCACTCTTAGCTGAGTGTGTGTGTGTTCACTCTTGTTTAAATCTCTTTTTCTACTATTTTAGTTGATGTTTACATAGTCAATCAAGGTGGGAAGGATCTAGGGTTAGGGAGCAGTGGGTGTGATCATTGTTTCCAAGCTTTCTATTTCTTCTTCCCATTTCTGGGGGTAGGGGAGAGATAAGGGGATAGGCCATACCCAACCTCCCAACCACCCCAGTACCCAAGGATGTTCCCCCAAAATCAACCCAGGGTCATTCACAACAGCACATGTTCTGAAGGTTCTGCCCAGGCGGATGCGACAGCTTGAAATGCTGTCAATCTTGCCAATCTATGGATGAGGACTTCCTTCCAATGTCCACTGGCTGAAGCCATAGACCTTATAGTCTCCAATGGCCCAGATATTTGCTGTCATCGTTTGGCTGGGGTAGTTGTCCATATGTTCTGTTCTTCATTCTCTGCTGTGGTACCAGATGTCCTCTGCAGGCCCCGATGGGTGTCCTCTATGAGCACCATGGTCTGCCGCCCCAGCACTCCATCTTCTACACTGAGGAGGACCAGTTCTCACAGGTGGGCTCATGGACCTGGGCAAGGCGACGAGGGTCAAGCCAGACTCCCAACCCTGGGGCTCACAAACTGGACACCCTGCCCCTGCAGGTGGGCCCAAGGACGTGGGCCAGGTGACCCAGGCCCCACTGGACACCCCCACCCCTGGGGCTCTCAGAGCCAGCACCTACTGTGTAGGCAGGCCTAAGGCCCTGGGCCAGAAGACCCAGACCCTTCTGAACCCTCCACCCCTTGGTCTCACAGATGCAGCACCCACCACACAGGGAGACCAAGGGCCTGGGCCAGGCAGTCCAGGCTCCACCAGACCCCCAGCCCCGTGGCTCATGGACCCGACACCTTGCACCATGCAGGTAGGCCCTAGGACCTGGGCCAGCTGATCCCGGCCACACCAGGCCACCCACCCCTGGGGCTCACGGATTCAGCACCCATCTTTTAAAATTTTATATATATATATATATATATTTCTATATATTATATATATATATGTTTATATATATTATATATATGTATATATATATATTATATATATATATATATATATATATATATATATATATATATATATATATAATTAATTACATTGCATTATGTGACACAGTTTCATAGGCTCTGGGATTTCCCCCAACCCCTCCCTGTGCCCTCCCGCCATGGTGGATTCCTCCACCTTGTTGCTGTATTACATTTCAATTCAGTCAAGATTCTTTCATTGCAAGTGTATACCAAGTATAGCATCCAGCATCTTATTGTCCAGATACATTCAACAGTTTCTTGGGGAGACCATCTCTGGTCTGAAGGCAGAGCTGGCAGGATATCATCCCGATCAATTTAAAGCCACAACATAGCATCAACAACAATTTACAACATTATGGAATCAATTGACATGGTATTGAGTAATCAATATGTTAAAAAAATGCAAGTTCTTAACCACATCCTGTGACTACTTCATTGACATTTCAATTTCATACACCTTAAAATGGCTATAAGGTACTATTCAGCTGTCTTGTGTCTATTTTCATTTTAGCATTTAGCAGTTTATAGTGTTGAAACGTAATATTGCTGAACTTGACAGATTTTAGGAAAGTCAAAACTGGCTTATAACTCTAACAAGGCATATGTCAGCAGTTGAGGTGCAGAACAGTTTTAGGAGGGGTGTGCAGAGAAATCTTCAGTACCTTAATGAGGAGTAACTAATCTTTGTGTTCTACCTAGTAAGGTATGTGTGAGTTCACACTGACCGTTTCCTGTCTGGTTCTAAGCTTTCCTTATTGTTCTCTGTCTATCTATTCTAATGTGTGTGTGTTTAGGGGTGGGGACTCTGGAGCTACTCTGATGGTCATTGCAAGAGAGGGTGGGGACCCAAAGTTAGAACTAAGTAAGGACCAGAGAAAGCTCCTCTCCCTAGTCCCGAAGGAAGTTTACTGTTCTTCTGTTTCTGCGGACCGCTCAGGGTTCCTGGCTGTTGTTCCGATGACCTTGGATCTTGCAAGGAAGGATTTGGGCTTCTTCCATCCCATGTGGTAGATCCAAATGGGGGTGGGTGACCTCAGAGTTCTCGGCCTCTGAAGGCACTTTGATTCCCCATAGTCTCCTTGGCAAGTTGGGATGTAGTCCTTGGCGCCTGTACTGATAGTCCTTGGTGAGGATCTGCGAGTCTCCAGGGTTGGAATACAAGCCTCCTCCTGTCCCCCTGCTCCACTCTGGGGTGCCCCATGCTCTGTCAGCACCCATCTTGCAGGCAGGTCAAAGGGCCCCTCCATATCTGGGGCTCACAGACCCAGCACCCACTGCCCCCATACTGGCATGGCTCATCTCACTTCAGCATCACCAGCAGGTACTTCAGAATCACCAGCAGGTACTTCAGCCTAGTTTCATTCAATCTGCACCCAGTTTCAGCTTGTGCTAGTTGGTGCTTCAGCCTAGCTTTGCCCAGTCAGCCCCACATCCCTGCTCCAGTGTGAACCGGCTGGTGTTGCGGCCTGATCTGGCCCCTTCTGCACCCCATCCTGGTTCTTGAATCTGCCAGTGGATGTTATGAACCGGCCTGGCCTATCCCAGACCTGAGCCACATGTATACCAGCAGGTACTGTGTGATCTGGCCTGGTTTGGGCTGCTCCTTGCATTGGTTCTTGCACTTACCTCCAAGGACTGCAACCTGACAAAGGAGTTTCCCAAGCTCCTCTATCTGGTCTCCTCCCAGTGGCAGATTTTGTGCACACTGGTGGGTCCTTGGCCCAGATTGACTTTGTCCACCTTTTGACCTGGCAGGAATGGTGTCCCTGCCCAATTAGCCCATACTCTTTATGGTTACTATTGGGTATTACAGCCCAGCCACACCTGGTCCATGCCCAGACATAGCTCTCATCCAGTTCAGTGGGAGCCAAAACCTAACCCAGCCTATCCCATACCCACCCTGGCTCTCACAAGCACCAGTGGGTGCTAGAGTCTAGCCCAGTCTGGCACACCCCAGACTCAGTCCATACCCATGCCAAAGGAGATTGCAGCCATGTCCAGCCTAGCCCAATGCTCCGGTTCTGGCTCTCGCACTCAGCAGTGGGAGCCACCACCCAGCTGTGGTGTCCCCTTAGATCCCCAGTCAGGCCTGTTCCCAGCCATACATCTTATGGGTGCTAATGAAGATTGCTGTTCCACATGGGTGAGCCCACATACTCCCCCACAGCTTCTGTCCCCAGACCTGATTCACTCATGTATTTGTTGGTTTCATGGCCCAGCCTCATAGCACCCATTCCTTTTTCTGACACTAGCTGGTGGGTTCGATGTTGTAGCCCTCCAAGTAGAGTGGCCTTGTCCATGAATGTCCCAAAGAAGTCATTCCTCACCTGGACACGAACCTCAGGTCCCACCTGTGTTATCCTCCAGACACCCTGTAACCCCACGCCCCCAAGTCCCCAGAGTGCACCGCTAGGTGGCCTGAGGGCTTCACCAGGCACAGTTGGCACCCAGGCCACCCAGCCCGAGTTCCCCCAGCTGCAGCCATACAGCCGGGGGAGTAAAGCACTCTTGCTTCCAGCTCAGATTTGGGGTCTGCCCTCAGCATGGTCATGGTGGACAGAGCCAAGATCCTGGGTCTGGAGCTTGGACCCCCACTTGAGATCTGCCCACAGCATGGCAGCCATGGCCAGAGAAAATTCTCCAGCCTCAAGCCTAGACTAGCTCAAGATCTGCCCACCGCATGACAGCAGTGGGTGAAGCTAGTATCTCAAGCCTCAAGTCTGACTTTGAGTTCCCCTGACTACAGCCACAAAGCTGGGGGAGTAACACACCCATACCTCCAGCTCAGACTTACTTGAGATTCGCCCACCTGTGTTCAGTCTCAGAGACATACTCATTCCCATCCATGTGTATTCACAGAAACACATCTGGAAGAATGTTCACCACAAGGGGGAACTAATGTGCTTATTTCTGCAGTGTGAGACCTTAATTTGCACATCTTTTTGGTACTAAACATGCATTGTATTTCTAATCTTGCTACATGGACGCTGATAGGTCTATCAAAGGATTTCTGTGCTGGACAAGTCTGAGACACTAGCACACCCAAAGCCTTGTCATATCCAAATCATTGTCTATTGTCTACGTCTTTGTCTCACCATCCCCAGTTCACAACATGAGGTCCACAAAGGCTACATGATCATGAGGTGTGATTGCACTACCTGGAGAGATGCACGCTCACAAATGTGAGACTCAGGTGAAATGGAAACCTCAGTAAGATCTGGCTTAAAAACAAAAACAAAAACAAAAAAACAGTGACCTGAGGGCCCAGTGTGGTAGCCTAGCGGCCAAAGTCCTCGCCTTGCACACGCTGGAATCCCATATGGGCGCCAGTTCTAATCCCGGCAGCTCCACTTCCCATCCAGCTCCCTGCTTGTGGCCTGGGAAAGCAGTGGAGGACGGCCCAAAGCCTTGGGACACTGCACCCACGTGGGAGACCCGGAAGAGGTTCCTGGCTCCTAGAATTAGATCGGCTCAGTTCCGGCCGTTGCAGCCATTTGAGGAGTGAATCATTGGACGGAAGATCTTCCTCTCTGTCTCTCCTCCTCCCTGTATATCTGGCTTTCCTATAAATAAGTAAACAAACAAACAGTGCCCTGAAAGGGATAGCAAATGAAAGAGTAAAAGACTAGTGTTCCTGGAAGAAATTTTACCAGAGGCCACGGATCTCCACTCAATGTTAAATCACATTCATCCTTCACTACAGGGGCTATTAAGATTCTTTCTTTTTTTTAATTACAAAGTCAGATATACTGAGAGGAGGAGAGATAGAGAGGAAGTGGAGCTGCCGGGATTAGAACCAGCGGCCATATGGGATCTAGGCGAGGACCTTAGCCACTAGGCCACGCTGCCGAGCCCCAGAAAGATGCTCTCAATCCAGTAGACTGAAGTATGAAAAAGTGCCCTCAGATGTCCACAAGGGAAGGAAGAGCATCTGGCCGGGTCACCATTGAGCCGCACAGCCTCACCGAGCCAGCAGATGCTGAAACTAAAACCAGGTGGCAATGGCACACAGGTAATCGAGTAATGAAGCAAAAACTCTGGAATTCAGGTCAATCTAGTCCCTCAGTATCTTAAAGGCACAATGTATCACACAGCAGTATGAGAAGGGCTAAAATAATTATTCCTACAGGAGTAGTGAAGCTTACTGAATAGTGGGAGGAGAAAAACATGGATGCTAATGTGCAGCTTGTAAAATCTGGCATCCTTTCCTAATTTTTAAAGTTCTTGATGAGACTGGAACTGCATCCTCATCTCAAAGCACCAGTGTCGGGAAGCCTTTTCCCAAGTGAGGTTCCCCTGCCCTGATCCATCTCGCCCCATTCCAACTCTGTGTGTCCTCAGTAGCTCATGATGCAAGTCAGATCCCTTCTCAAAGCATCCTCCACCCTCTGCCTTAATGGCGGTCTTGTCTGTGGCCCCGAGGACACTGGCTTCTCACAGCTGTTTCCAGGGAAAATTCATCTGTCCTTCCAGAATGGAAGGCGGGGTCTGTGGCCTGTCCTTCCTGCTGCTGCTACTTGCCAACCCAACGTCTCATGTTCTCTTTACACCAATTATTTATTTTTATTAACTTGAAAAGCAAACACACAGAGAGACTTTATCTTTTTAGTGTATTTTTAATTGGAAAGGCAGATTTACAGAGACAGAGAGGAAGATCTTCTGTCCGATGGTTCACTCCCCAAGTGACCACAACGGCCGGTGCTGCGCCGACCAGGAGCCAGGAGCCTCTTCCAGGTCTCCCACACGGGTGCAGCATCCCAAGGCTTTGGTCCATGCCCTACTGTTTTCCCAGGCCACAAGCAGGGAGCTGGATGGGAAGTGGAGCAGCCAGGATTAAAACCAGTGCCCATATGGGATCCTGGCAGATGCAAGGTGAGGACTTAGCCAATTGAGTCATTGCACTGGGCCCAAAATCTTTCATGTGGTGTTTCATTCCCCAAATGCCCAGAACTGCCATGGCTGGACCTGGCCAAGGCCAGGAGCTAGGAACTTAAGGCAGGTCTCCCAGAAGAGTAGCATGGACGCACATCCTTGTGCCATGACTTGCAGACTATGCATGAGCCAGAAGCTGCAATGGAAAGTGGAGCCATATCTCAAACCCAGGCATTCTGATAAGGGAGGTGGGTGTCTCAAGAGACATATTACCTTCTGTGTAAAGTACCCACCTCTTGCCCACCCTTTACAAAGCCTTAGGAATTTAAAAATAATAGAAAACAAAGCTCCAAGGGTCCTTCTCTCCACAGAAATGCACAAAAGCGAAGAAAAACTGTCCAGATAAACTTGATCAGGATTCGCAAGAACAAAGATTGTCAGCACCGAATCAAGAGGAGGGTGACTGAAACACGGCAAGTGAACTCGCTGGGGTTTGACTCAGCCTTGCCCCGCAGCCTGCCGTCCCCAGCAAACTGGAAGTCGGCAGCCCACAATTCAAGTGTGGTTCTAGGTTCAGCAGGGAGGAGAAAGACTTTGCTCTCAAGATATTGTATTGGTGAGTTCGTACCTGTCTCAGATTCCCTGAGAACTGACACGAGGCCTCAACCTTTGCTTCACCCAATCCAGAACTGCCAAGGGGCCAGAAAGCAGCCCAGCGGAGGACCCTCTTTGCAAGCAGTGGAACAGTAACTCAAACAGTGGAGAAGTAGCTGCAATTTGAGGCAAAAGATAACAGCTAGGGAAAATAATAGACATGCTAGAAGGTAGGGGAGAAGATCTGGAAGAGAGTTACTTTTGAGAAAAGGGACTTTAAAAGCTCCTGCTAAATTGAAGTGTCTCAGAAGCTGCTCACATGCCCAGGAAATATTTGAGAATGCTTCTAGCTTTCCCCTCAAACTGCACTGTAGGCTGAGCAAAAGGAGAACAGTGGAAGCTGAGAGCTGGGCCCGGCGGCGTGGCCTAGCGGCTGAAGTCCTCGCCTTGAATGCGCCAGGATCCCATGTGGGCGCCGGTTCTAATCCCGGTGACCTTGCTTCTTATCCAGCTCCCTGCTTGTGGCCTGGGAAAGCAGCTGAGGACGGCCCAAAGTTTTGGGACCCTGCACCTGCATGGGAGACCTGGAAAAAGTTCCTGGCTCCTGGCTTCAGATTGGAGCAGCTCTGGCCATTGTGGTCACTTGGGGAGTGAACCATCAGACGGAAGATCTTCCTCTCTGTCTGTCCTCCTCTCTGTATATCTGACTTTGCAATAAAAATAAATAAGTCTTTAAAAAAAAACAAAAAGAAAACTGAGACTTGAGGCATGCCAAGAGGCCCCCAGCATACAGTGAATTTGCCAAGATGATCATTTGCTCCCCATTTGGGAGGCGCAGGGGAGAGGGAGGGGTCAAGACCCTTATTTCTGTTTGCCTTATTTTTTAAAATTATTTTTTATTATATTTTGGACAATCTTTACATAGTTATTTAGGGTAAAAAAGGTTCAAGGGCTATAGGAAAGTGGGTAAGACTATTATTTCCATATTGTGTCCTTCATGTATCTGAGGTAAAGGGGGATATTGAGGGAGAAGCCCCACCCAGCCTCCCACCCACCCCAGGTCCCTGATGTGGGGCATGCTCCGAGGGTCTTGCTCAAGTGGTTTTGATAGTTCACCAGTTATGAATCACTGCCAGTCTTGCCACTCCAAGCACAATGAGGTGGCTGCAGAATCCACTTATTGACATAGTCCTTTGTAGAGTCTCCATTTGGCCAGTATTTCGCTGCCAACATATAGCTGAAATGGTTGATTGACCTGTTCTGTCTTCTGTCTTTTCTTGGTTAGGATTCTGAGTCCAGCATTTCGATTGGGGAGATCTCCAAAGAAGCTTTTTTTTTTTTAAAGTAGTCAACTATATTTTATTGCATTTTATTTACTAAGTGATTGTACTTACTCAAAAAATTAATAATGTTACTATTTCCTCATGTATAATCTAGGTTATTGATAAGATGAAGATACTAGTGAGAGCTATGCCATGCTAATAAACACATAAATGCAAGAAAAACTCTTTTTTATGTTCTGTTTCACTCTTTTTTTTAATTATTGATCACATTGCATTATGTGACAGTTTTATAGGTACTGGGATTCCCCCCCACCCCTCCCCAAACCGCCCCAATGGTGGACTCCTCCACCTTGTTGCATTACCACAGTCCAAATTCAGTTGAGATTCTTTCATTGCAAGCATCTACCAAGCATTAAGTCCAGCATCTTATTGTCCAGATAAGTTCAACGGTTTCTTGGGAAGACCATCTCTGGTCTGAAGGCAGAGCTGGCAGAGTGTCATCCCGATCAATTAAAAGCCCCGACATAACATCAGTAACAATTTATAACGTTATGGAATTAGTTGACATGGTATTGAGTAACCAATATGTTAAAAGAGAAAATAAAAAGAATGCAAGTTCTGAACCACATCCTGTGACTTCTACATTGACATTTCAATTATTAGTTTAGATACAACCGGGTGCTAGACACCTTAAAATGGCTATAGACTACTATTCAGCTGTCTCGTGTCTATTTTCATTTTAATATTTAGCAGTTTATAGCATTGAAGCATGATTTTGCTGAACCTGGCTGTTTTTCGGGTGGTCTAACTCTATAACTCTAACAAGACATATGTCAACAGTTTAGGTGAACAGTTTTAGGAGGAGTGTGCAGAGAAATCTTCAATACCCCAGTGAGGAGTGACTAATCTTCGCATACCACTCAGTGAGTTTTAAGTACATCTCCACTGACCGTTTCCTGTCTGGTTCTAAGCTTTCCTTGTTGTTCTCTATCTATTTTCGTTTTTTTGTTTGTTTGTTTTGAGGGGTTTCCGGAGCGATCCTGATGGTCATTACCAGAGAGGGTGGGGATCCAAAGTCGGAACCAGGCAAGGACCAGAGAAAGCTCCTCTCCCTAGTCCCGAAGGAAGTTTACTGTTCTTCTGTTTCTGCGGACCGCTCAGGGTTCCTGGCTGTTGTTCCGATGACCTTGGATCTTGCAAGGAAGGATTTGGGCTTCTTCCATCCCATGTGGTAGATCCAAATGGGGGTGGGTGACCTCAGAGTTCTCGGCCTCTGAAGGCACTCCATTTCCCCGTGGTCTCCTTGGCAAGTTGGGATGTAGTCCTCGGTGCTCATATTGATAGTCCTTGGTGAGGAACTGGGAGTCTTCAGGGTTGGAATACAAGCCTCCTCCTGTCTTCCTGCTCCACTCTGGGGTCCCCCCTTGCTCTATGCATATGACCACCGGTTAAGAGGTTGTTAGGATTGCTCCTGATTCCCCCCATATGCCTTTGTAGTTTTGCTATTGTCTAATTCCGATTCGAGTCTGTTGTCTATGAGTTACCAGTTATGATTCTAATAGGTTATACTTCCCGTCTTCCTCACACCTTCTAGGGTGAAGTAAGATTTCTCTGCTCTCCCTCCCCATTGCCGAGTAGCATAGGGCCTTACAAGTATATTAAGTTTTACAATTCTTTGATGTAGATCATAAGCAATCTGACTCATATCGATTGTTGGTTCAATGGTTACTTACTTCACAATATCTTATTGCGTGAGATACAGGCTGTCCCTCCCAGTCTGCTCCCATTCCTGGCTCATGCAAACCAGTAGGTGTAATAGCCTAGCCCCGTGTGACCTGCACTCCAGCCTGACTCCTGCACATGCCAGTAGGCTAAGTTTGGCCTGGACCTGCGCAGTCCAGCCCCCTCCAGAACCAACTCACACAATTGCCAACGGGTGGAGTTGCCTTCCCAGCCCAAGCAACACCCAGGCCTGAATCACATGCTCACCAGCAGGAGCTATGGCCCACCAGGGGAGTTTCCCAAGTTCCCCCACCAGTCTCACTCCCAGATCCAGATCTCACATGTCCCAACAGGTACTAGGCCCTTACCCGGCATAGTCTGCCCCCTCCTTCCCAGTCTTTGTATGAGCTGGTAAATGTTGGAGCCTGGCCCACCTCACACCCTATCCTTGGGTGTACCTGTGGGTGCTGCAGCCTGGAACAGCCCAGCCTGTCCCCAACCCCAGTACCCATGAGTGTTGGATGGTTCCATGGTCAAGCCTAGCTCAGCCTGTCACCACCTCCAGTTCTTGAGCAAACCAACAGATGTTGTAATCCAACAGGGGTGAGCCTACTTATCCCCCCACAGACTCCGCCCCCAGACCTAGTTCTCTCATGTGCTGCTCAGTGTCATGGCCCAGCTTAACATTACCCATCTTTGGGCCCAGTGGCATGGCCTAGAGGCTAAAGTCCTCGCCTTGAACGCACCGGGATCCCATATGGGCGCCGGTTCTAATCCCGGCAGCTCCACTTTCCATCCAGCTCCCTGCTTGTGGCCTGGGAAAGCAGTTGAGGACGGCCCAAAGCTTTGGGACCCTGCACCCATGTAGGAGACCTGGAAGAGGTTCCTGGTTCCCGGCATCGGATCGGTGCAGCACCGGCCCGTTGCGGCTCACTTGGGGAGTGAATCATCGGACGGAAGATCTTCCTCTCTGTCTCTCCTCCTCTCTGTATATCCGGCTTTCCAATAATAATAATAATAATAAAAAGTGTGCCTGGTAATTCCACTGTTTATACCTCTTCAGCTACTGCTGATTTTCTTTTCTTGGAGTGGATGGTCCACCTTGACTTGCTGCTTCACGTGCCTCATATCTTTTCACTGGAAACTGGGAATTTTGAGTCTCATAAATGGTAGTTCTGGAACTTAGATTCTTTCCCCTCTTCAAGGTTCCTTTGTTGCTTGCTGTGGGTTGCAGTTGCTGCTTGATTTGGTGCCTTTTCTAAGCTGTTCTTTTTTTTTTTATTAAGTTTATTCATAAATTACATTGTGTTGTAATTTCGTAGGAACTGGGATTCTCCCCACACCTCCCCGCACCCTCCCCACATGGTGGGTTCCTCCACCTTGTTGCTTAATCATAGTTCATTCTAAGCTGTTCTTAAACACCATGTTCTACGTGTGTCCTCCATGTAGTCTCTTGTCTTGCAGCTAAAAGTTTGGCAGGAATTTCCTGAAACACTCAAGGCCAAGGAAGAGTAAGTAAAGAAAAATAAGGCAGGGTCTCAGGACGGGGCGTCTCATGCCTGGATCCCAGATGCCAGCCACCACGTGCACATGGTGAGCTGTCCCCGGGCCTGCCTGGGCTCCAGGGGCCACTCCCTTCGGGGTGAGTACACCAAGGGGGGAGGTCTCCGTGACTGGGCAGGTCCGGGGCCCACCCGCTGCCCTCATTGGGCAGTGAATGGGATTGAGGAGGGGCACGACCTTGGGCCTGGGAGTTTAAACTTCCAGCAGCCAGGAGGTTACTGGTGGGTCTCAGGACGGGGCGTCTCATGCGTGGATCCCAGACGCCAGCCACCACGTGCACATGGTGAGCTGTCCCTGGGCAGCCAGTGTGCCATTTGTGCCAGGCTTTGCCTGTTGGCTGCCCAGCCAGGCAGCCATGGGGTTTTGGTTCATTGAATCGCTGCTTAGGTAGCTCCAGGTTTAACCCACTGAGCTTCTAGGACATGAATCAATCGTAAAGATTCCCAATGACAGTAACTCTTCCTTTGAAAAACTTGTAATCACTGAACAATGCTGACCACCAAATACCAGTCCATTCAAAAGCTAAGGCTCGGGGCTTGTCCAGCAGAATCATATCCTATTACCCGACATGATGATGGATCAGGAGAAGGGTCACGTTAAGCAAGGCCATGACATTAACTAGCACTCGAGAACCATACCCGAGGGTAGATTCTGTGAGGGATGTATGGGCCAAACCCTGTGGAAATTCTAGCCCCACTGGTTAGTTCGAGGGTTGGGGTGGTGATGGACTAAGCTAGGTGGTACCAGGGAGCCTGCCATCACTCACAGGTAAAGGAACCTGCAACAGTCTGGACTGGTCAAGGCAGCAGCACCCAAATGTGCATCCTGAATAGGGTGTGGGGTAGACTGGGCTGCAATGTTCATCACCAGCTCATACAAGGCCAAATGGAAGGCCAGCCTTCTCCAGAACCTGGTCTAAACCCAATGGCATGTATAAAAACTGTGTCCAGGAGTGGATTAAGTGGAGCATCTTGGGAAACTCCTTTGGTGAGTCATAGCTCCCGCTGGTGAATATGTGGTCCAGACTTGGGGGTCCGACAAGCTGGGTAAAGTAGCTCCAACAGCTGGGTAATGTGCCAGTTGGTAATGGAACAGGGTGGACCGGGCAGGATTGAGCAAACCTTAGCCCACAAGCAAAACTAGAGACCAGGATGGAGCACAGCTCATGCAGAGCTAGGCTCTTGCACCTACTGGTGTACATGAGCCAGGAACGCTAAGCCACAGTGTCTAAGGCAGAGGTCGGGACAGGTGAGGGGTTGTGCCAAGCTGAGTCAGAGCAACCACTGGCATGCGCGTGATCTACAGCTGGGAACAGGCCCAGCTGGGGAGCTAAGGAAACACCCTAACTGGGTTGAGGTTCCCACCAAGGGGTGCGTAGCCTGGAATGGAGGCTGCGTTCTGATCAGGAAACAGTTGTAGCCTCCCTTGGCATAAGTGTGGACTGGGATTGGATGCACTGAGCCGGGTTAGACTCCAACACCCTCTGGTGTCCTGGAGGACCAGGGTAGATGTGGGATGGACTAGGCAAGGTCTCAATCCCTACTGAGCCATATGTGAGCTGTATGTGGATGTGGACGAGCCATGGCTGGGCTGCAACATCCAACAGCAAGGACCAGTTTGGGTTGAAGGCCAGTCAGGAAAAGCCACTGTTCCTGTTAGGACAGGAGGTGAACTGAGTAGGGCTGGCCCATGGACCCACTGGTATGTGCAAAATCTGGCATTGGGAGAGGTTCTGATGGAGGAGCCTGGGCAACTCCTCTGGTAGGACACAGACCCAGCAGGTAAGCACAAGAAACATGATAGGAAACAGCCCAGAACAGGCCATGGAAAGTTACTCACTGGCATACATTTGGCATGGGTCGGGGGCAGACCAGGCTGAATCAGTTCTCGTCATCCACTGGCTAATCCAAGCACCAGAACAGTGTGGGTCGAGCCGGGTTCAGTAACAACAAAAACTAGTGCACAATATGGGATGCCAAGGTGAATTTGCCTGTACCGGATGTGACCACAGCGCCCAACCAGCATGTGAGAACCAGGAAGGGAGGGGGTGGAGCTGGCAGCAGAATAAGGGGTGATTCCCTTGCTGGACAGCTACTCCCACTGGAGAGTGTGAGCTGGGATGGGAGCAGAGCAGACTGGGCAGGGCTACAACACTTGTGCGCCTCATGTGGACCAGATCAGGGAAAAGCCAGGCTGGGCTGATTATTCCTATTGGTGCAAACAAAATTAGAGTGGGTGAGGGTTGTTTGGTCTTAGCCACAGTATCAGCTGGCAGAAGCTGGCACTGGGGTCTAATTCTGTCAAGTTAAACCACAGAACTACCTGGAGAATGCATAATCCGGGAGTGGGAGAGGTCTGGGAGGGAAATAGTGGGCTCCTCCCTCTTGGGTTACCAGTTTCACTGGAGGGCACGAAAACTAGGACAGGGGCTGGGGTGGCTAGACAGACACCCAACAGCATCTGTGTGGGCTGCATAGTGGAGCTGGTTAGATGGAACTAAGCTTTAATACCCACTGACATGTACGAGAGCAGAATGGGGTGTGGGACAGACTGGACTACTGCTACACATACTGGCAAACCAGAGTAGGGGACGGGCCTGGTGGGGGTTATTGTGGGTCTCTCCAACTAGGCTGCAGCTCCCACTGGTTGATGTGAGGGCCGAGTGTGTGCTGGGCAGAACCAGGCTGGACTGCAACACACATTGGTTCCAGTGGAAGTCCGGGCTGAAAACAGAACCAACCCAGCAATTGCAACCACCAGCTGATCAGGGTGATGGACAGTGCCGGGCCCTGTACTTACTAGTACATACAAGAATCTGGTCTTGGAACACCTCAGACAAAGTGTCTTTGGAGATCTCCCCAATCGAAATGCTGGACTCAGAATCCTAACCAAGAAAAGACAGAAGACAGAACAGGTCAATCAACCATCTCAGCTATATGTTGGCAGCGAAATACTGGCCAAATGGAGACTCTACAAAGGACTATGTCAATAAGTGGATTCTGTAGCCACCTCATTGTGCTTGGAGTGGCAAGACTGGCAGTGATTCATAACTGGTGAACTATCAAAACCACTTGAGCAAGAACCTCGGAGCATGCCCTACATCCAGGACCTGGGGTGGGTGGAAAACTGGGTGGGGCTTCTCCCTTAATACCCCTCTTTAAACATGAAGGACGCAATACGGAAATAATAGTCTTACCCACTTTCCTATAGCCCTTGAAATTTTTTAGCCCTAAATAACTATGTAAAGATTGTCCAAAATATAATAATAAAAAAAGACAACAAAAGAAAAAAGATAATGGAACAGGGCCTGAGAGACGTGAGACCTGTGGGACATTGTTGAGGATACCAACATACATGTTGTGAGAGTCTCAGAAGACAAAGGGAGAGCCAAAGCACCGCAGAGACTGGGGTGGAACCCTTGGCACAGTGGTTTAGGTGCTACTTGAGGTGCCACATGTGTATTCAAGCACCTAGGTTCCTTCATGGAATACCTAGATTGAGTTCTCAGTTCCTGGATGCCTGAAGATGGACAGCCATCATGAATGACACACCGGCTATCTTGGTCAGGAAACTTGTAACCAGCCACATGCTTCCACTCATGCAGATGGACATGGGTGTCCTTCATCCTGGGAAGGCAGCAGTTCTAGGGCAGAAGCTAGAGGAGACCTGCCACAGTGTGCACGACTTCAGTGGATGACGTCTGCTGTTTGGATTCTCCACCCTTTTGGAGATGACAACCAGCACTGGCATAAGATATGGTTCTCTGGACGATACCACAGAAAAGGAAGTCAGATGCAGACTGGTGAGGCATGGCCTGTGCGGGAAGGAAGGGATCCCAAGGAAGGAGGGGATGGAAGGCAAGGACAGAACCAAGAAAGGCAGGGGCTTGTGGAGGTCACTGCTGGTGCTGGCCAAACCCAAGCTGCAGGTTGGGGGAGATAAGTGGGAGGAAGGCTTCTGTCATGACTTCCTCTGTGGTGGCCAGATGGATTTTCCATGGGTTGGGGGTGGAGTGGATACTGAGGAATGAGAGCACTTTGCAAAGAATTTTTGTGGCAAAGAGCAAGGACGGTGCCCTGATGGAGGAGAGGTGAGAAAGCTTCCGCACAGCAGTAGTAGCAGCAGCAGAGGCAGCATGGCTAAAGGAGGGATCTGGTGTGTAGTGTGTATGTCCTGTACAGTAGGTCAGACAGACACAAGACTCTCAGACAAGATGGTTGTGTTACCAGGGCCAGTCTGCTCCATCATGTCTGTCCATCCTCACACCCACTCTGAATCCCTGACATCCAGGCTTCAGCCCACGCCTTCTGGAGTCAGCACACCTAGGAACATCGGGTCTGGGTGCCATGGTGCAGTCAAGACTTGTGACCTGGCCAACTGGAGCACCAGACCATGGGATCCGGGGTAGGAGGATGGTCCTGGTTGTGGCCCCTTCAACCATCCTGTCTGGGCACCTCCCAGATTCACAGCCAGCTGTGGCTGTCCTCTACCCCTCCATGTGTATTTTATATAACTGGTCCCCAAGTCTTGTTGCTGTCATGGGTGCTAGATACCAAGTGCTGGCACACCTGCCTGGCCAGGGTTCCCTCTCCAGGATTATTTGAAGGTACAGCTTGACGGGCTGCCTGTAAGTGGACCCCCAAAACACCCAGATGTTACTGACATTGACCCAGCCTGCTCAGCAGCTCATGACGTGCACTGGGTTTCACTGCTTGGTGCCAAGCTGGCCCTGTCTCCCAGTGCCAGGCAAGTGGTTTTGCTCATCTCCTGTTCCTGGTGCAGATTAAAGCCCCTGCTTGAGCTCATGCCCAGGTCCAGGCCATGAATCTCCTATCCTTGTCGCCTTTGACCTAACTGTAAGTCTCACTCCTGCACCATCTCGGGGATGGTGCTCTTGTCATCCTCAGACACACCATGTCCCTCTCTAACTTGTTGACCCCCTGTTAGGATGCACAGCAGCCCACTTCCCTGTATCTTGTCCAAGGACAGGGGTTTCTGTACATTTGAAGATGCCCTGTGAGCTGCTGGCATGTGGTGTTCTGCACGGTCCAGGGTTACCAAGACCATGAACTTTTGCCCCAACCACTCAGACAACCACGACACTACATTTGTGTGTGCCAAATGTCGAGTATCAAGTCACCCTCATCAACCCACCTTCATGCTTACTGTACAACTGGAGGTCACAGCTTTGACCATGGTCAAGCTGTGTCTGCCTGCTCTCACATGCCTCCAGGTTCTGCCCCTTTCTGGGCCAGTTGACCTGCTACCTGCACATGTCTCATCTGGACTCCTGTCCCTGCCCCTAGCTCCCTGGCACCCTCCCTCCCAGCCAGCTCCTGCCCAAGGTGTGGCAGAGTTCTTTCAGTGGCCCAATGGGCAAAGGCAAAAGAATCGGGGAAGGCAATCTGCCTGGATCCAGATCTTGCTGATCAGGTCTGCACGCAGCCTACACATCTGGCTTCAGCTCTACCTGTAAGAACCAGCTGACAATACACCCACCTCTCTCCGCACGGTGCACTCAGGGACCTCCCTGGAAGTCATGATGCAGGAGAGCAGAACCTGAGGCTGTGAGGCAGTGACAGTTGTGAGAAGTGGCCAGGACAGAGGTTGGAAGGATGAAAACAGATGCTTCAGTGGCCCCTAGGGCCCTGGGAGGAGAATTCCCAGAGATGTCTGCTAGAAGTGGTGTCACCCCAGGGAGGTAGGCAGGTTTTCCTATTCTCCATGGTTCAGCTGTCCCCCTGGCAAACCAGGCTTTATAATCCGCACTTATGAAAACAAGTGCCCATCAGGGGCACTTGATGACAAAGAAACCTGAGAGATCCCATGGACTAGGCCCACTTTGAATGCCTAACATGCCCCCTTGGGCAAGCATTTGGCACACACTTAAGATACCCCATGTGGTTGCCCACATCGCTTACTGGAGTGCCAAGAGTAGAGGCTTGGCTCTGCTCCCAGTTACATCTTCCTGATTCTGTGCACTTTGGGAGGCAAAAGCTGATGGCCCGAGTACTTGGGTCCCTGCCATCCACCTGAGAGACCTGGATGGAATTCTGGGTTCCCAGGTGTCTGTGGACTGTCTGCCTGCCTTTGTCTCTCCCTATGCCTCCCCAGCCCTCTAATGAAGAAATAAAAAAGACAAATAAATCAGCAGATTCTGAAACATAGGAAAGGTTCCCCTTTTCTGATTGGAATAGGCACAGCTTTTCAAAAAATTTTGTAGTTTATAAAAGAGGGTGAGAGGGTTTGGCATAAGAAGCACGTCAGGTTAAACCACATGTTGGGAGCTTGTGACACATCAGAGAGCTGGTTTGATCCTGGCTGGCCCACTTCTGATCCAGCTCTCTGCCAGTGCACCTGGGAAGGCAGTGGAAGGTAACCCAATCCCTTGGGCCCCATCACATGGCGTTCCTTGCTCCCGGCTTTAACCTGGTTCAGCACTGGTGTTGCAGTAGCTTATGGGAAAGACCTCCCTGCCTGCCTTCTCTCTCCCTCTCTTCATCACTCTGCCTTTGAAATAAATAAATGCATCTGGAAAAAAGGGAGGGAGAGGCCAACTAACTTAGTGAAGCTGTACCTTATTCGCCGTTGCCATAATCTCATCTGCAACCAGTGGATTCCCAGAGTGTGGTTCACCAGCCAGCACAGCTGAGACCATAGATGCAGGTAGCCGCCATTCGTCAAGGTGGTCTGCAGCCAGCTCGCAGAGAGAATGCCACTGACTGCCAGGTCTGACCAAACAGTGAGGACCAGGTAAGAGCTGTCATCTTCCCATACAGCCCACTGCTTGGCAGAGCCTCCGCATGGCTGCCACGCACTGTCAGAGAGCGGCTGAGGCCAGCAAGGAAAGAAAAAGCAAGCAGATGAGAGAGGTCAAGGGTAAAAACCAGGTGAAAAGTAGTAGCAATCTGTACAAGTGCCTGGAGCTAAGCAGTCTTCAGCAGGAACATTGCCACAGACACTAGGAGGTAAGCCCACCAGACTAGCCTTAACTTGTGGCAACCCCATAAGCAGTTCCTACACCTGCACCATGTGACCTCCCTACTGCTCACTTCAGGGGTGCTGTGGGGGAGGGGACACACTGGCAAAGGTAGAGCCATCCACCCACCCGCCCTGCTTCGCTGGCAAAGCCAGAGGCTAAGGTCTTGGTATGAGGAGATGAGAGTCGTCCCCAAGGGCAGATCCAGGGGATCCCTGAAGCCCCACTGCTGGGGATGATGCTTTTGCCTGGCCTGCACAAAGGGACTCTCTGTTGCTGGGGACCAGCAACTGCAGTGTTTTCTCCATGCTTCCCTCTGGTCAACATGGAATTGTACTCTGGAAGCTAGCCTCTGCTTCTCTCTTCCAAATACAACTCCTTCAAGTTGTGTCTTTTACCATGCCACTGGAGACCTACCCCAACCTTGACATGGCATGCCCTTAGGTACCTTTGGGGCCAGTGTCCTGGGCGTGAGACCTCTGCATGGGTCCCTGCTCTCAAAAGGCCCTCACATTTAGTACAGTGCTGTGCTGTCGCCATTGAAATGCAACCCGTGTGCGTCCAATGGAGCCACGCATGGGCAGGCCTATGGAGCAGTGGCAAGTGCATGCACCAGACCTGGGGCAGGTGCAGTGAGCCAGATAGACCTGAGCACAGGTCCTATCTGCCTGCATTTTACTCAAACTGAGGGAGGGCGAGCAAGTGACATAGGGGCCAGAGTGGAAAGGACAACAGCACGCAGCTTCTAGCTGAGCTGTGCACATCCAAGGAAAGACCTCCTAGGTGCCACCAGTGCGAGCTGAGCCTAGGAGAAGCAACGAGCAGAGAGGAAAGCAGAGCTCAAGTGTGTTGGGGAGAGGCAGGCTGCCATAGAGCCAGGGCAGATTGGGGGGTGCAGGGGAGAATCCGGATGAAGATGACTGAGCAGAGCTCTGCAAGGGGTGATGTGTAGGGGCAGGGGCAGTGGTTAGCAGTGTGTGGGGAGGAGATGGCAGCAACTGTGAGAAAACAGAAAGAGGAGGCGAGGGGAGAACAGCCCAGTGCATGGGAAGGCAGGACGACAGGGTCCCCAGACCAAGGATTTTGTTGCAGCTGGCTGCAGGTTCCCTGGTATGCAAGAAGCCAGACACAGAATGTGAGAAGCACTTTAATCACAAATGCTGCGAGTTTCTAGAAAAGCCAAGTTGTCACTCGGGAAAGAGATGAAGCCTGGCAGAACCTCATGGCAGAGCCCTGCTGTTAGGCACGGGGACGAAGGGGAACCTGTGTGGTGCAGCTTCTCGGCTCAAGAGGTACCAGCAGCTCTGTGGATGAGGCAGCTGCTTTCAACCCTCCGAGGAGAGCAGAGCCAGACAGTGACCTCCAATCAGAGGGCAGCCCGTGGGCCTCCCAGAAGACTCTGACCATGAGAGAGCACAGAACAGACGCCATTCACCTCCATCCATCTGAGACTTGCCATCAAAGCACTCTACTGCCTTATGGGGGGAGTGTGGGGAGGGAGGACACGACTAGGCTCTCCACGTGCAGGGAGGAAGGAACCTCACTCTCACTCTCACCCAGCCACCCCAAAACTCTACTCCCATCTGGCAGTACCCAACCCTGGGAATGACCCTCCCACTCAAGTCAAAGGGAAACTAAGTTTTCAAATTGGAGCACAATGGCTGAGTTGTTCTCAAATGTTGGTGAGCAAGAGAATTGTTCTGAATCTGTTACAACATGCACACGGCCTGGCAAGCAGCTCTGGAGAGGAAATACGTGCAGTCTCCAAATGGGCTAAAGCATTTGGAGAGGACTCACTGGTGAGACGTGCACGTGCTCAATGTGTTTTACACTGGTGTGCACGGGAGGAGGGACGCACAGCCAGCCAGGCAGCTCCAGGGCCTGGCTTGCCAGAGGCTTTGTCCTGCAAGACCATCATCCTCAGCCCTGCACTCTATTGCACTGCCTGGGGTGGTGCCAAAGCCACCTGGTCACCCCTCATTCCAGACTACCAAGTTGATCCTGCAGGTGGTTGATTTGTCTCTGCAGCACGCGACATTAGCCAGGAGACAGGAGCAGAAA
Organism: Ochotona princeps; assembly: GCF_030435755.1. Taxonomy (NCBI): domain Eukaryota; kingdom Metazoa; phylum Chordata; class Mammalia; order Lagomorpha; family Ochotonidae; genus Ochotona; species Ochotona princeps. Next base: position 106,976,585 of record NC_080865.1, on the reverse strand, counting down.
GCCACATGGTCCGCGTGTCCCTAGCCCTTGCTCCTCCGCCTCCTCTGCTTACTCCTTCTGGCCCTTACCGCTTTCCCACCCCATCCCCATGCCCAGTGCTAAAGTGGAAACGGGCCAGCAGGGAGGAGGAGGTGCTCTCTGTTTGGGAGAGCTGGGGAAGGGTGGGGGAGGGCCGTGAGTCACTCTAAGCAGGACACAGATTCCACAACTTAGCCCAGGGAGCCTTACTCAAGGACAAGACAGCAATCTGGGTGGTAACTACCTCCTTCCCTGTTGCTGACAGTGCTGCGGTGGCCTGTGGGCAGCTGGGAGAGGACACAACATGTAGCCCCTGGGGAACAGGAGGGAAGCAGTGAGGGCTCTCCGGCCCTCCTCGCCAACCACGGGCAGCCTCAGCCTGCTGCTTCAGGTCTCCCAGAGGTAGCTGAGGAAGCAGAGCAGTCTGGGTATAGGGCGAGCACTTGGGAGTCCCAGAGCCAGTTTTCTGCCCCCAAACACACACACACACACACACACACAGTGTGCCCCTCTGTTTCGGTCATGTCTTCTAGCTTCACCTGAGAGCAGGGGTGCCTGGCCTGCATGTCTCCCTGGGCCATAGCAAAGACTGTGTGCTTCCTGGTTGTTGAGGGTTCCTGGTCTTGGGGTCCTCCTTGTAGCCTGCTCCATGGCACACAGCCAGGTGAGATGGTCTTGTTCTGATGTCTGGAAACTAAATCAGAAATGGTTGTCTCTTGTGGGCTAAGGAGTTGGTTAGCACTCGCTAAGCTGAGCACTACAGGCAATGGGCTTGGGGCTGAAAGCACCTGGTCTAATGGAACTCAGCTGTATCCAATATTGAGAGTGTGGGCTAAAGCGTAAACAAGAACTAGGTGAGAGGTCAACAGTGGGGCAATAAAAGCAGGCCTCGAGAGAGGCCAGGGGGAGACATTTCCACCATCTCTGGTCTCCGTGCCGGTGTCTTATCTCCAGATCCTTTGCCGTGCCCGCGTTACTGACCCAGCCGGCTGCAACCAGTGGCGCCCAACTGGGGCACGACATGAAGGACATCTGAGGGACCCCTGGACCTACAAAAGCAAGGTTAGAATTTAGGAATTTTGCAGGCGCAAACCAGGGTAAAAAAGAAGGAACCCCAAACCAGACAAAGTTGGGAGAAAGTGCGCAAAGAAGATTCGCAGTCCTCTTCTGAGGAGGATGAAGAGGAAAAGGATGCAAAGGACGAACATGGTCCCAGGTGGATTCCTGAGAGGCTTGTCCTGCAAGCTCCTGCTGCGGAGTGTTGTGAAAGCTCGGGTACTGGCCAAGATGATGGCATTTCAATCGGAAGATCGACGGGACAAGCAAACAACGCCTCTGAAGTGAATGACACCGAGTTCCAGTACACCCTGACAGCATGCTGGAATGGCAAGTGCGATTCTGCTGTTATCCTGCAGCTGCCCTGAATCCTACCTGTGACTGTTGGGACTGATTGCCCTGAATCCCACCAGCTCCTGTTGGGACTGACGGAGAGACCTTTGTTAGCCTGATAAAGAATAAGAGACTTTGGCATAACGGTGACCATCGTAGCCAGTACATCAGCAGCTGCCGCCACCAGCTACCGTGGTGACAGTGAACAAGGTCGCGGAACAGACTGCCAGAGTTGCAGACAACAGGACTTTACTGATGAACATGAGCGGGTGGGCATGCTTGCATTGTAACTGCGGGTTGATTTGTTGTCAGAGGAACAGCAGATGCTGTGAGATTTGGCCTAGACCTCTTGTACCCCATTGTATGCCTTTTTGTGTATATCACCTATGCAAGTGCAAAATGTTTCCCAAGCCCTGGAACTGCTGTCTGCTCGTTGCTACCGAGCTAAAGATACTCCTATGGTCAGGGCCTCTTGTTCCCCATCATATGCTTTATGTATGTTTCACCTGTGTAGTGCTATGTTTCCCCAAGCCCAGGAACTGCTGTTTGCTCATTGCTACCGAGCTAAAGACACTCCTAGCCATGGAACAGGGTTACCAGCCTCCCCAAGTATGATTTGTGCATCTGCAGCAGGCAACGCGACCCACACGGAAGGAGCAGGCAGCCAACGCTGTGTGTGTTCACACTGGTGTTCAGGGACAGTTGGAACGGGGCATGATGGTGGTCTGCTCACGTGGCCCTTTGTGGTATGCTGCTTGTTCCGAGTGGCATCTTTCGGGGTCAGCAGGTCATGTTCCCTTGTGCTGCTTGCCATAGCTTCTTCCCAGGATGGCATCTGGGCAGTCTGGGACCCCAGGGGACCAGGGTGCCTCGCTGAGCTCCGCCAAGTGCTGGAAGGTCGGCCAGGAGTGGGGAAGGACCAGGGCCCAGGGGGAAGTTCCGAGAGGAGGCCCTGGTGCCTCGCCCCCACGGAGGCTTTTGGGGGAGCTGGTCACTTCTTGTCCTGAGCCCCCTCTCCTCCTCCGGGCTGGGCCCGCCGCCGCCTTCCTGGCCATCAGCTTGCACACAGGCGGGGAAGTCGCGCAGCACTTCCGTGGTGGGGTCCCCAGGGTCCTCAGGACCGTTACACGTGGCCGGCCTCCCTTCGCTGGGGAACTGCTCCGCAGCAGCCGGCGCAGCTATGGAGCTCTCAGCGGAGGCCAGGTCACCGGGCTCCATGTCTGAGGGCCGCTGGCTGGGCGGCTGGGGACCCGCCGGGCAGGGTCAAGCACCTCAGTGATCCCTGCCTTTCCCTACCCCACGGAGGGTCACGGGACTGGCCGCCACCTCTCTGCCCAGCCCCCTCTCTGAACCTCCCAGGAGAACCCAGCCCAGGCCGCCACGCCCGGCCCCAGTCCTCTCCCGCCAGGGATGCCCTCACCTCGGGCAGCTCCTTGGCCAGGCCGCCTCCGACGCCCAAATAGAATGCCTTGCCCACCTCCATGCCTGTCGGAATCCCGCAGCCGGCCACTCTCCTCCCGCCACCGCCCTCCCGGAACCCCGACTCAGGGTCCTGCTCCGCGGAACCCACCTCCTCGCCATCCGCCATCCGCCATCCGCCATCCGCCATCCGCCATCCGCCATCCGCCATCCGCCATCCGAAGAGCTCCTGTCGCAGAACCACAAGCAGCTAGGCGGGGCATGCCGCTGCCCTCAGGGACGCGGGGCGTCTTCAAAAACCTCCTGGGGGAGTGACCGGTAGGTAGCGGACAGCAGTGAGCACGCACCCCGCGGCCCGCCAATCAGCGCGGGGCACATCAGCCGCCCTCCGTGCAGGTGGCTAGTGAGGAAGGGGGAGCGTGTGGATCCGACGGGGTGCAGGCGGGGTGGCGGTGTCGGGGACAGAAGGGGCACGCGGGGACCGGGCAGCGGGGCGGCTGAGCGCTGCCCTCTGAGCTTCCCGAGAGGGCGATGGTTGCCCAGACGAAGTGCAGGCCAGTGCACCAGGCACCAGGCACTGACGGCCCAGGCCAAAGAGCACAGTGTGTGCCTTCGGCTGGGGCGAGCACCGCGCTTATGTGCCATGGGCGTGTTGGATTCCGCTGGGCCATGCAGGCGGGAAGGCGGGCGCCTGGTGCCCGCCGCACCGGGACCACAGGTTACGCCTTGCGTGTGTGCCCACTCCGAGGGGTCCCTGAGCAGGGAGTATGCCAGTGCCTGCTTGCAAACACAAATACGTTTTCATGCAAAAAGCTGTGAATGCACGCAAATATAGTTCGGGTAATTGGAAGGGTGCAGGGGCAAGTGAGGCAACCATTTAGTCCATGCTGCAGGCTGGGCCTCTACAGAGCCACCGCCAGGCTTGCACATCCACCCAGGGTCCTCAGGGCAGCAAAGGAGGAGGGCAAGGCCACGGCCAGCTGACAGTCACCTCCTCTCCACCTGGACAGGTCATCCAGACATTTGCTTTACACAGACAGCCCAGACACTGCTCCCCCACAGGCTGCGCCCACTTCCAACCTCCTGCCTCCCCCCACCCCGTGTCTTTGCAAATCCTCTCCCCAGCACGATGGACTGTAAACGTTGTTTATGCTTGTGACTGTGATACACCAAAGACGGTTGCTCCCGCCGAGGGCTGCTTTCTCCTTTATCCGATTGCATGGCCCCGTCTCTTGGCCATTGTCTTGCTGGCAGGATTTCTTCTGTCTGAATGATTTACAAGAGGTGGATGAGTCATCTGTTACAGCTGCTACAAACCTCACACCCTGTATTCAGTTTGCACTTCTCTTTAAGATGCAGTGATCTACAGTGGCTTTTATGTCACTGAGTCCTCGCTCTTGCGTGGTTTCTTACGTTCCCCACATGCTTTGAGAGCCCTCTTCTTTCCCTCAAGTGCCACTTGACACCCAGCTCCCTTGCGCTTGTGTGTGTTTGTGTGCCGGTACCTCAGGACTTTGTGCCACAAGTCACTCTCCTGAGGGCAGCATTCACTTCCTTGTTTTCTCAGGCTGTAGATGGGGGAGTTGAGCACTGGGGTCACTGCTGCATAAAATATGGAGACAATCTTGTTCCTGTCCTGGGCAGTTTTGGTCTGGGGTCTGACGTAAATAGATGTCAGCATCCCAAAATAGATGGTGACCAGCAGCAGGTGACAGCCACATGAGGAAAAGGCCTTGAGCCGGGCTTCGGCTGGGTGGATTCTTGAGACAGCCCTGAGGATGCGAAGGTAGGAGATGACCACGAAAGTGAGTGGTACTGGCATGGAAAGGACAGTGCAGACCATCATTGTGGCCTCCAGGGAAACGGTGTTGGAGCAGAGCAGCTGAAAGATGGCTTGGACTTCGCAAGAGAAGTGGTTGACAGCATTGTGGCCACAGAAGCTGATGGGAAAGAGCATTACAGGTTTGAGCATGAGGGGGAGGGTTGTCGTCGATGTGGCTAATGCCAGTAGAGCACATGTACGAGGAGACATGAGTAGGCTATAGCGGAGTGGAGCTGAGATGGCCACCAACCGGTCATAAGCTGTGACAGTGAGGAGGAAGCTCTCAGCCAGCACCAGGAAGGCCTGCACAGTGAGCTGGGCAAAGCTGCAGGCATAGGAGACAGTGTGGAAGTCCTGCAGAGCATTCACCATGATCCCAGGGACAGTGCTGGTGGAGAACAGGAGGTCGAGCAGAGACAGGTTACCGAGGAAGAAGTACATCGGGGTGTGCAGCTGAGGGCTGGCCACCTACCAGGAAGAGGATCATGCTGTTTCCTGCCAAAGTGGCTATATAGAGGAATGTCAGGGACCAGATGAGAGCCATGTGGGATGTGGGATGCGTTGACAGCCCCACAAGAATGAGTTCGGTCACCTTGGTATAGTTTCCCATCTCCTGCTATTTCATTTCTACCAGCGTGGTTACAAGTGGGGAGAAAAAGTGGGGTGGGGGTGTGGGGTGGGTTGCATATTGCTGACAAGATGTGCGGCCGCCACGGTACAAGCTCACACCTGACACGGGCACCCCTAACTGCCAGCCGCTCCAGCAGCCCAACCCCATCTTGGTGCTGGAAACTCCAAAGGCAATCCCCTGGTGAGAAGGGATGGGATTCCTAGAGCAGCTGAACACAATCTTGGAAGAAGAGAACACAGAGCCGCCAAAGAGCCTTCCGGCCAGGAACATTGTCCTTCTTCTCCCTCCCTAGGCCCCTTAGATGTGAGCTTGGATGCAGCCAGGTCACTTTTTCATCTAGGTAAGGAGGATGGCAGCCCTGTGGCCCAGGGCAAGGTTTTCAGGCCGGCAGTGCAGCTGCTCAGCGGCACTCACGGCTCAAGCTCCTGTGTGCTTCCCCACACTGGGACTGACACAGAAAGAGCCACAGCGCTCTCCTCTGCCCTCCACCTAGCTGGCTCACCTGTCTTCACAGCAGAGAGAAAGGAGAGAGGGCATAGGGGAGTTCAGGATATTTGGGACAGGCCACTACTGTGGAGCAGCTAGGGGCGGCCCTGCTCAAGGCCCTGTTGCCTTCTGTCTCTTGAGTGCCTGTCGGCGGCAAGGGTGGGGGAGGGGCCAACCAGCTCTAGGCAGCTCTGGGCTCGGTAGCCAGTGTTTGGTCTGCTTGCATGGTCTGGTCTGCCTGCCATCACGTCAGAAGGCTTATATAGGAGGCCTTGGTGGGAGCTTGCCTGATGACACAAGGCTGGCTTGGATCCCAGGCCCATTCCCGTGATGAGATGCCTGACTACTGAGCTACATGCACTCAACATATCTCCTGCCCTGCCCTGCCCTCATGTGCATCTTTGCTACCACCTTCATTCCAGCTCTTAGCCCCTCGATTCCTCAGGTCAAAGCCATTTTCCAACTCTGTGGCCTCACTCAAGGTCAAGCACGTGTGAGGGGTCTCCAAAAGTCAGCACCCTTCTCTGTCTCCCTCTGCACGTCCATCAGCAAGCAGGCTCAGAGAATGTGCCTGCTGCATTTGGGTGAGCATTACGGACATACCCAGCAGGCTGGGCACTGGGAAACATCCTCCTCCTGTTGTGTTGTGTCTCTCACAGCCATGCTTTCTTCCCAGCGCCCACGTTCTGGCAGACTCACAACTCAGGGCTCACACCCTGAAACCTCATGGACATATCACCCCTGCCCACAAGGAGCGTGCACATGGATGGGGTGGGAAAATGAGGGTTTGAGGTGTAGCATTTCTAGGTGGGTACAGGGTCCTTCGAAACCCCCCAGCAAGGGGCACCCACCATGTTCTACCAGGGAGGAGATGGCCTCTCTATCCAGACATGGGAAAGAGACAAAGATGGAAAATATGGAAAAGAGACAAAGGGAAACACCCTGGCTCCTGTTCCCCAGCAGTGGGGTCCGAGGGCTGACCCCACCTACAAGATGAGGGGGAGTAGACAGAGGAGAGGAGTAACTTCATTCCGGATGGGCTTGCCCCAGTGACTTCAGGCCAGTGCTGTGTGTCCATACAAGGGTTTCCCAGTGAGAGGTGAGTGGGCCAGCATCAGTGGCAGTGGTAGCAGCAGCGGCGGCAGTCCCTGGGACTTGACAGAGATGAAGCTCCTCCGGTCCCTCCTCAGACCTGTTTTATCACAAGCTCTCAGGCTGCAGCTCAGAAACTTCTGTCAACAGGCCCTGTTGGGAGCCACCAGTATGAACACAACTCAGTCATTTCTGGAAGGTTGCCAGCTTAGGTCTCACAGCAGGACGGAGAGTAGAATCAGGCAGCGTCTTCACACGCTCACTACTCGAGGGGTCTCCTTTCAGACTGAGTGAGAGAAACCCCCACCGTGGCCCTGGAGAATCCAGCCTGCCCCTTCCCCACCTGTGCCCTCAAACTTTCTTAGCACTGGGGCTGGTCAGGGGACAGGGCCCTCCTTGCTATTTCCCAGAGCCATTTGACCACATCGCTGCCTCTTTGCATGTCTAGATGTGGCAGCGGTAGCCAGCCATGCCTGGGGCACCAGTGTAGGCCTGCACAAAGCAAGGTCTCCCGCTGTAGGTGGGGGAGCGAAGGCAACCTTGCCAACAGGCACCTGGGAAGAGGCAGTCCCAAGTCACAGAGCTGACAGAGGGCCAGTCCAAATTCTGACCACCAGTCCAATGTTCCTCACATATGTTTGCTCTCCTTCTTCCAGAATCTTGTAAAAACTATGCATACACTTGTACACACACACACACACACCTCACACATTTAAACCAGCATGTGACAGTTGTCATATGTTTAAGTAGTTCACAAAGTCACGGTATGTCACCCACGGTGAACACTTGCAACTTCCACCCCCACCTCAATGCTCTTTGGAAGGGTTTTGTCGGCCCTTGGCGATGGACAGACCTACCTATGTTCAGAGAGCAAGTTCCGAGACCACACAGACTTTCAAAGACCTCTGACAGGGTCTGCTTGCCCTGTAAGTTCCGGTTCCAAAGGTTGCTACTGTTCTGTTGTAAGTTGACCACTTCCTGTCACCACCAGTGCCAACTCTGATCCCTCTTAGATGTACTTGAATGGCTAGGCTGACCTCTCTGTTCTGGGTATTCTGGCCGAAGGCCGGAGATGTTGTCCACATCATTCCCAAAGGAAAGCTCCCAACAGGCTCTTCGCCCAGAACTCCATAGGAGGCACATATTCCAAAAACAACATCCAAGCCCATCACCCCATGCAAGATGGGTTGTCACCAGTTTGCATCTGTGAGGTGCTCTGAGTAGCTGACTTCAAAAGACCCACACACTCAATGGGGGAGGGGCAGATGGTTAAGTCAAATTCTGTTTCTCAGAATCCCAGATTAAATTGGCTGAATCCTTGTCTTGTCAAGCCGGGAGGTGTTCGCCCAAATTCAGCAATACTTTGGACCACCAAGAGCACTTTTCTGACCTAAAGTGCTGGTGTCTGATTCACCAGGTGGCAGGATGGGGAGACGGAAGGGTGGTTTCTTTCCAGAAAAAGTTTTCCTGCTCAGAGGCCAATGAGCCCAGCCTTAGTGGCTTGCAGAGCTGTTAACAGTAGGAGATCCAAGTAGACCCAAGGGGCTTCAAGCCCATTAGCATTACTAATGGGTCATTGCCCAATTGCTTCTCAAGACACTGGGTGCTTAACAGGCAATTCTCTTTTTGGAAAGCAGTGTAGTAGAAAATGAACCTGTGGATGGAGATGAGTATTTCTTGTCTCCCAGGGGAAGAGATTAAACGACACTCCTTTTCTGTGACTATCAGCATTTCCAAACTAGTTAGTCCCCGGAGTGTGAGGCCCATCTGGGACAGACAAAAGGGACAGCTCTCAAGACACAACCTTGCCGAGGACTTTAGAGGATTGGCTGTGCCAAGAACAACTATCTGAATTGAAGTTGCCCCACAGCCCTCCACCATTGCTCCAGTGCCCATGACAGAAGATATACTGTGAAAGTCCAGTCCTCTTGCTAGGGACACACAAGAGGCACTTATTCCCGGCACATCTTCATTCAGACTGACACTCTAGGAAAAGAGACTTCCCATTGTCACATGGCTCAAGGAAGGAACCTCAACTTTCTTGTCTGGTGCTCTGGTGCAGGAGGGGAAAGCTCACTTGGGGGTTAACTCTGCTTGCCTCAATTAACCAAAGAGAGCTGGTTAGGAAGCCCTAAAGGATCTTGAAAAGAAAGTCTCAGGGGAAACAATCAGAGGTACGCCAAGCAGAGTCCTGAAATTGTGAGTAGCCTCTCTGGGCAGCCACGTTTGCAAATGCGGTTCCCGATGGAGCCCAAGGCTGACCCCTGGAGCCAATGACTTGCAGCAGACAAGATCAGGTTGCGACCTCACAGCTCAACACAGGGGACTTCTGGGCTCCCTCTCCAGGGTTTTGCTCCAGGAGCCTCTCGAGAGTCAGCCACTCTTGTCCGGACACACTGCCTTCATCAACCATGCAGCACATCTATGCAAGGGCCTGTGCTAATGGCTGGTGAAGGAAGCAAAGCTGGGCAAGGGCCCAGGGGTGGACTATAGGGCAAACGTGAACACAGGAAGCAAGCACCAGAGTCCAGTCTACTGAGAATGATGAAACTTAGAATTGGTCCACCCAGGGTGGAAAACTAAGAATGAGGTGGGCATTTGGCTTGGTGGCTAACGTGCCTGCACCCCACATCCTGGTGTCTGGATTTGAGTCCTGGATTCCAGCTCCCACTTCAAGTTTACTGCAGATTCAGACGCTGGGATGCAGTATATGAGGGCTCAAATGAGTTGCATCCCTGCCACCCTCAGGGGAGACCTGGGTGTACTTTGCTCCTGCTCCTGGCTCCAGCCCAGTCCAACCCAGCCCCAACCGCAGCTGTTGCAGGCATTTGCAGAATGAACCAGTGGATGAGAGCTCTCTATCTGTCTCTCAAATATATAAATAATTTTATTATTATTATTATTATTATTTTATGATACAGTTCCATAGATTTTGGGATTTCCCTTCCTCCCTCCCCAAGAATCCTTGCCCCCACCACCAATTTTCCCTATATTAATACAGCAGTATAGTTCTTCATAAACAGTCATAAATTCATCATTGTGGGCATGGACAATGGCAGAGTCCCGCATCCTACTGTCAAGATACAGTTAACAATTTCATTGGCAGCCCATCTTTGGTCTGGAAGTAGAGATGCATACTGCATTGTGTCCTCACATCTGGATATGACAGTCTCCATTACACAGCTACTATACATCCGCTTAAATGAAGAGCCACAGTACAAAATCAACAAAGGAAGAAAAACAGAAATTTATAGTACAATGAAGTTAAATAACATGCTACTGAGTGACTAATACGTAATTGCAACAAGGAAGAAGAATATCAAGAACCTTCTTGAAGACATGGTAAGACTTATGAGTCAATGGAAGAAATTAATTGGGGGGGAACTGCTTTGAAGAAATGAAAATAAAAACAAAAACATTGATATCCATAAGATATGGTTTCTGTTGAACTCTGTTGGTGCAGTAAATCTCTTGTAGGCAACAGACGGGTTTTGTATTTTTAATCCAGTTATTAATTTATGCCATTGGATTGATGAGTTTAAGCCATTTACATTCAGGGCCAATTTGGATAGGTGGTACTTTTGCCCTGTCTTTTTAGGGTTGTTCATTGCTTGGTTTAGTCTTCTGTTGTTATTTTACTGGAATGATCTTCAACCAAATAAATAACTTTTTAAGAGTTGCTCTTTTTAAAGAATGAAAGAAGAACTGTGGGCAAATCTTGACTGGTAATTGCATCTGAGGTTCCCAGAGTTTTGAGCTCAACTGCAGTGTGTTCTTGCATGTGGGATTTGGGGTGAGCTGTGACACCTTACTTCTCTCAGGTTTAGTTTTTCTCGTTGGCATGGAGTGAACAATAGCAGCTACTCACTTTATCACCGAGAAAGTCAAATACTGTCCCACGCTCCACTCCCACAAGTGAGGTCACACCCAAGATGTTTACATCATAATGCAATGACCCTGATTTTACACAAATCAGCCATTCACAGTAAGCGTGGGCAGGCCAGGCCAGCAGGATGCCTCAGTCTTGACTGTAGTGCACATGGGTAAACAGGCCTTAGATGGTTCCACTGCATGGCCCATGGACACGGAATGTGATGAGGTTATGGCAAATCCAGAGAAGGATGAAGTCAGTATAAGTAAACGTGAGAGTGGAAACAGTTCAGTTTTAAAGAAGGAATGAAACGCCTGACCCATGACACGGAACTAAGAGTCTAGAAATGACTTTTTAAAATCCATGTGGAAATGTAGTGGCATGATAAATGAAGTTCAACAAATGATAACAGCAACATGCCTTGAGTGGCACTTTGGACAACTCGTTCTCCATTTTGGTTTAAAATTTTTTTCTTTTGATGTTGTTTTACATAGCTGAGAGGGGTGAATGCCAAGTAGGCCTCTGATTTGGGTGAAGAGGGTTAAGGTGAGGAGGAAGGTGGGTGTGATAAATGTTTTTCTCCTCTTCCTCCCCTTCCTCCTTCTTCCTTCTCCTCCTCCTCTTCCTCCTTCTTCCTCCTCCTCCTCCTCCTCTTCCTCCTTCTTCCTTCTCCTCCTCCTCTTCCTCCTTCTTCCTCCTCCTCCTCCTCCTCTTCTTCTTCTCCTTCTTCTCCTCTTACTCCCCTTCCTCCTTCTTCCTTCTTCTGCTCCTCTTTCTCCTCCTCCTTCTTCTTTCTTCTCCCCTCCTTCTCCTTCTTCTTTCTTCCTGTGTCCATTGCAGGGAGAGGAAACAGGGAAGGGGACCACTCCTTGTTGTCAAATTTCATCAGCATCCAGGGATGGGAGACAGTGATTTGATGACACCTTAGGGAGACTCATGTGGGGAAGAATGTTCCAAGGGCATTACTTGAGTGGATCTGATATTTCTGAGACATTGTCAACTTTGTTGTACCAGGGTTGAGAAAATCTTTCCAAGGTCTATTGGCTGACCAAGTCCACCTAAGTGTATCCACGGACCCAGGCAGTTGCTGCAAGACTTGGTCAGGAGAGTTGTCCAAACAGTTCTGCTTTCTACCATCTGATGAAGCACTTGACATCCTCTGTTAGCCTCAGTGTTGGCTTTCCATTTTGAACACACATACACATGCACATGTACTAGAAAAACAGACATGGGAGTGTTGGTGCAATACTGAGTTCAGAACCCGCAGAGGGAAAATGAGAAAGTGGCCACATGAAATTAAAAATGCATATGTAGCAATAAAACAAATGGAAAAAGCACATCAATGTGATGTGGCTGGTTTTGCCAACAATTTTAGAACAAAACAAATAGCCCCATAAAATTGGGCTATGTGTATAAACTAAGGAGGTCACAAAAGAAAAGAAATGCACAGGCAAGTAAACAGACATGTGAGAGGATTCTCAGCCCCACTAGCAGAGTGTTAGCATTGGGGCAACCTTCACTACTGAGATACCACCAGGGGAAAGGTAGGTAAAGGAGGCAGACAGACCAGCATCTTCATCAGCTACTGCATTTGGCATGGCCAGCATGTTCACATGCTTATACTTCATGTGAGCTGCTGATACCTGCATTCCCAGCATCTGCTCTGAAGTCTCATTGGACACCTCTCTGTGAAGATGTTGGGCAGGAGGGGCCTCTGACTACATCCTAGTGGCTGCTAGAACCAAAGAGAGAGGAAGATGAAGGACTTCAAGTCGTTCCACACCAGCACCATTGCTGGTGCATTTGGGACCTATTGACCATGTTGGCCATCATTCCATGAGAAGAAGCAGGGGAAACTCATCTCCTGGGCAAATGAAGGGTGAAGCCAATCTACAAGCCAAGATCTAGGGAAGGAGGTCTTGTGTGAGTTTGAGGTCCAGCTGTATTCCTGCCCTAGGTTTCTGGGAGACCACTCCCTCAGGGCAGGTCTTGGTATAAGAAATTTCTGGGTCCCCTGCAGTGATGTAGCAAATAAAGCTACCTCCTGCAATGCAGGCATCTCGTACTGGCACCTGTTCATGTCCCGGGTGCTGCACTTCTGATCCAGCTTCCTGCTTATGCTGTGGGATACAGTGGAATACTGCTCAAGTGCTTGGATTTCTGCCACCTACATGGGAGACATAGAAAAAGGTCTTGGCTTCTGGTCCAGTTCTGGACATTGTGGCCATTTGGGGAGTGAACCAGTGAATGGTTGATTCTCCATCCCTCTCTTGCTTGTTTCTGAAACTCTACATTTCTTTTCTTTTTTAAAAAAAGATTTATTTTATTTTTATTGCAAAGTCAGACATTCAGAGGAGGAGAGACAAAGAGGAAGATCTCCCGTCCAATGATTCACTCCCCAAGTGGCTGCAATAGCTGGTGCTGCGCCAATCTGAAGCCAGGAGCCAGGAACTTTCTCCAGGTCTCTCACATGAGTGCAGGGTTCTAAGGCTTTCGACTGTCTTCGACTGCTTTCCCAGGCCAGAAGCAGGGAGCTGGATGGGAAGCGGGACTGCCAGGATCGGAACTGGCGCCCATAAGGGATCCCAACGGCCTAGGCTACCACGCTGGGCCCCTGAGACTCTACATTTCAGACAAACAAATAAATCTTTTTTTAGAACAATGAAAAATGAAGAATTTGATGTGTTTTCCTGGCTAGTTGGAACTGATCTTGGCTACCTTCAACTGATGGACTTTCAGGTGGTATGTCTGCTTGTTCACCCTCACATAGCAGTACTGGGAGTCAAGAGGTCTCGCCAGTCACTGTGTGTCCCAATCTTTCAAGCAGCATGCAGAGGCATGCAAAACATTGACTCTCTGTGGTCCTGCCTCGCCAGCTGAAACATCTCATTAAATGCAAAGAGCTTTAGGTGGTGGCTGCATTTCTGCTTACTGCCTTGTTGTCACAGCCAGAATCTAGGTTGGGCAGTGGCCCTTGACCCCTGGCGGGCACACCTTGCCTAAGGAAAGCAGTCCACGGCACTGCCTGGCTCTTTTCCTGACACCGCCAAATGCAGCCAAAGGTAGGAACAGAGACTCCCAGGTTATCTCCAAAGGCTGGGCTTGCACAGGTGCTATGAGGCCAGTTGTGTGCCTCTTTAGCTGCTGCTTAGCCCAGCCTCACCTTAAGCTCAGACCATGTCAGGCAGGAGCTGTGATTTCCCTGAGCAGCTGTGCCTTTGAATGCAGGGAGCTAGAGGCCAACTCTGCTTTCCAATTAGCCTTATATCCTCTCCGCGAGGGCTAGGGAGAGTCAGCAGTGCAAGGTAATGACGGTCCCTGGAGGGGCTTTACCAGTATTCCCCTCCCCCCAATTGATGGCCACTTGTGCACTGATGTGCAGGTCAGCTGATTAAGTTGGGCCCTAATCCAGAAGGCTTGGAGACAGACATAAGGAATCTGTGATTCATCTCAACACCTAAAAGCCAAGGGACACCAAGGATTACAGCCACCTGCAGGACTGACTTGGATCAATGATCTCCAGAGCCTGGAAGAGAACACATTTCTGCTCTTGCAAACCACACTGTTCCCGGTCTTTTCATCTGATATCCCTAGGAAATAAACCCAGTCTGAAGATTGATGATGGGCCTCAAAATGCATGTGGCCTGTGATATGTGCAGATATTGCATGTACGGGTGGCCAAGGTGAGCTGATGTCTGCTGAGTCTAATAACAAAAATATGGAGTTTTGTTTTGAATATATTCATTCTGTTAACCTTACTACCAATTTTGTTGTCTGTTACAGCAGTGTGAACTCACGATAACTGGAAACACACCAGGGGGAAAGGGAGGAAAGAGACCAAAGTCACTTGAGCCCAGAACTTCATTTTGGCATCAGTATCGTTATCATCAATGTTTATTTTTTAAAAAAAAAATATTTACTGTGCCCTGCACGGTGGCTTAACGGCTAAAAAGTCCTCGCCTTGAACGCCCCAGGATCCCATATGGGCGCTGGTTCTAATCCCGGCAGCTCCACTTCCCATCCAGCTCCCTGCTTGTGGCCTGGGAGGGCAGTCGAGGACGGCCCAAAGCTTTGGGACCCTGCACCCTTGTGGGAGACCTGGAAGAGGTTCCTGGTTCCCGGCTTTGGATCGGCGCGCACCGGCCCGTTGCGGCTCACTTGGGGAGTGAATCATCGGATGGAAGATCTTCCTCTCTGTCTCTCCTCCTCTCTGTATATCTGACTTTGTAATAAAATAAATCTTAAAAAAAAAATTACTTACTTTTATGGGAAAGTCAGATTTACAGAGAGAAGGAGAGACAGGGTGAAAGATCTTCCATTCACTGGTTCACTCCCAAAATGGCCACAACGGCCGGAGCTAAGCCTGAAGGCAGGAACCAGGAACTTCTTCTGGGTCTCCCGCGTGGGTGCAGGGTCCCAAAGCTTTGGGCCGTCCTTGACTGCTTTCCAAGGCCACAAGCAGGGCACTGGATAGGCAGTGGAACAGCCAGGACACAAACCGGCGCCCATATGGCATCCTGGTGTTTGCAAGGTGAGAATTAATCTAATTGAGCCATCACACAGGGCTCTTCATCAACGTTTACTTTTTAGAAAGAGGGTATCTTGTGCCTTCCATTGATGCGGTTCCAAGAAGAGAACCACACACTCCTCACTACCCCCCAGCACCTGCACCACACCCTCCTCCTCCGTGCTATCTTCATTAGTTTTTGCATGTATAATTTAATCCACCCTATATTCACAGACTAAACTGACCAGTAGCCATAATGGTAAAAAGTAAAAAGAACAAAGTTCCATCAGAATGTAAATAAGGACTAAAAATGACAAATTGTCCATTTCTCTCTTTTTAATTATTTTTACTTTTTTAATTTTAAACTAATTTATTTTATGATACAGTTCCATAGTTTTGGGGATTTCCCCCTCCCTCTCCCCAACTTCCCTCCCTCCACTGATTTCCCCTAAGTTATTACAGTAATATAGTCATCCATTTCACTCTTATACACTTTTGTAAAATATAAGATACTGGTTCTTTGAGGCTGGCCTTTCTCACTAAGTATAATGCTTTCCAGTTTCATCCATTTTGTTGTAAAGATAGGAGTTCATTCTTTCTTACGGCTGAGTAGCATTCCACAATATACACATACCACATTTTCTTTGTTTACCATCAGTTGATGGACATATGGGTTGATTTCATATCTTAACTTTTGTGAATTGGAGCTCAGAACTTTTGATGAAATTCACCAGTTAATCAAAAAGTGCTATACAGCCAACACTGTGTCATATATCACATCAGAGAGCCTACAACAAGAGCCAATGGCAACCCTGTGATGTTCTAAATTGTAGAAGTCCAACACAGCGGTGACCCAAATGTAAACCATCTCTCATGAAGAGTTCCCTGGGAGATGGTAAAAGTAAAAAAGGCATGTTCAGCGACATTGCAGAAAAACCCACAATGAAAGTCTTTTGATGTGCTGAGACAATGTTGAAAGGAATTGTCGTGTCCTCTCCAACCCATCCTCTACTCAGAGTTCTGCTCAATTTTTGTTTAAATGTCCAGTCTCTGTATCTTTCTCTTTTACAGAGTCATATAAGAACTGACTCCCAACCCTACAGTCACCCAATTTTTAAGGGAAAAAACATATATGTATATAATATATATATTAAAAATGTGTCTATCTCTTTGAAAGTCAGGGTTACAAAAAGAGAGAGAGGAGACTTCCGTCTGCTGGTTCAGTCCCCAAAATGGCCACACCAGCCAGGGTTGGGCCAGGCAGAAATCAGGTACCTGAACTGGGTCCTCTTCTCTCACTTGGGTGCAGGGTCCCAAGGACTTGGGCCACCCTCTGCTGCCTTCTCAGACGCATTAGGGAGCTGGATCAGAAGTGGAACAATACGGAGTGGAACCACAGCGCCATGATGCTGGCCCAAGGCAATGTCTTATAATGTCCCAGAGGAACTGTACTCTCAGAACTCGGCACTGCATTACTCCACTCCCTACCACAATTCATGACGTCTCAGTGGAGGGAGATGCAGACAGCACAGGTCACTTGCCAGCTGCAGTGCCTGAGCTGTGGGTGCTTTCAAAGGCCAGGAGATTCACAAGGCAGCTGCCCCAAATGTTGTGCATCCTCTCTGAGGTGGCTTTCGCCCAAATTGTGCAGTCTGGATGGGGAAGCTCTTCCAGTCCACTCCTGCCTGGGAGCCCCATGTCGACGTAAGCTTGGCATCCATGTCACCTGCTGCAAGAGTCCCATGTACTCCGTATGTTGGGCTCCAGGCCAGGCCAGTTCCTCAGGCTCATGAGACTTTCTGGGATCAGCTGTCAACCCCTGGAAGATTCAATGAGCCCATGCAGTTCACAACCCCTAAGCAAGGCAAGGCCGCCTCATCAGGCTTCCATCTAAGCCTGCTCCGGGGGTACTGAGGACAGTAAGCTCTGCATGCCCTTTCAACAAGCTGTGGCCTCGAAGAGAGGAGGCACGTGAGAGCTGGGGGAGGGAAGTGGCCAGGCTGGACAAGTACCACGGCCCCTCATCCTGCTTGTGGTGTTAGGAGCGCTTCTCAGGTAGGGGCAGACACTGCTGGAATGACAGTAGGGGCCTTATGGTGACTCCAAGGTGACACCAGGATGTTTGGGGAGGTGGTCCTGTTTTCTGTTTGCAGGTGGAAGCTGAGGCCTTGTGGCGCCCTGGGGCTGCCCCTCTGAGTGAATGCTAAGAACCACAGGCTCTCAGTAGGGCGCGGGGGAGCTCCAAAGCGCCTCCCTTCTTCCCCCACCTTAGCCCACCTGCCACCACTCCTTGGCAGTGCTCACTGAGATCCACCTGGGGCCAAATCTGGAAGCTTCTTCCTGCCAGGCCCCTTTACACTCTGCTGATCCCGTCATGGGGGCTGCAGCTGCAGCTAGTGGGACTCAGACACCGCCCATCTCTGCAGGGCCCTCAGGGTTCATGAGCCAGCCAGCAGTCCTTGGGGTCGGTTTTGGGTTGGGCTTGGCCTGGGCAACGTGGGGAAGGCAGTCCCCAGGTGAATGATTCTACCCAGGTGCTCCCTGACCTCTCCCAGGACTCGCTGGTCCTGCCCTCACTGCTATTTAGTGCAATGAGCAGGTCACGGTGGCTCCTCCAAGGATGCTGCCTCTCTTGAAGCTGACAGCAACCCTTCTGAGGCTGCTCCCTTTGGTCCTGCCAGGGCTGTCAGGTCACTGTCTGCTCTGCCAAACTGTGCTGCCGCTGCTCTCCCTGGGCTGCACCATCCATTGTTCTCAGCTTCTCTCTGACAGCAGATGGGAGCAGAAGAGCCTCAGTCCCACAGGTCGGCTTCCACCGTTTCTACTGCAGGCACCCTCTTGCACCTCCCAGGTAACCGGGGGTCTCCTCTCTAGGAGTGCGGGGCTTGCCCTCTGCCCGCAAAACCTAAGGGAGAAAAAGGAGAAAGCACTGCAATGTGGAAGGCATCATACGGTGATGGCATCATCTTGTCTTTACTCTGGTTCACTTACTGCTGCTTGTGTATTTCAATATTGGCATCTGCGTTTAGTATTTGGTCACACTCACTTAAGCCACAGTGTACGCACAAGGCAGTAAACCAGAGGGATGCAGTCAGCCTTGGTGCACTGATGGAAAACTTGGGCCTCACAGGTCATGACACTCAGGACAAGAAGCTCCCAGACCAGGACTTCACCTGGGTTTTTGAGAATGTGTGGTGATTGCTTATGCATGTGCACGTCCAAGTGTGTGCCTCCATGCATTCCATGCATGTGTGTGCACATGT
Organism: Ochotona princeps; assembly: GCF_030435755.1. Classification (NCBI taxonomy): domain Eukaryota; kingdom Metazoa; phylum Chordata; class Mammalia; order Lagomorpha; family Ochotonidae; genus Ochotona; species Ochotona princeps. Next base: position 106,958,087 of record NC_080865.1, on the reverse strand, counting down.
GTGCATACGCAAACATGCGGATGAGTGTGTGTGTACAAGAGGACTTCAAAACGCCCACAGAAAATAGAAGGCAAGTAGCAGCATACTTTGCCACAGATTTTCTTTCACAGCACGTAGAAAATGCACATTCTAAAAACGAAAGTTATGCATAGGGATGAAAGCATGTGCACCAGAAGAAACTTGTATTTTCATTTCATTGTTCCTACAAACTCTTGAATGTGCCCTTGTGTGTGTGTGTTTGTGTGTGTGTGCGTGTGTGTGTGCAGGCAGGACGGAAGAGTCAAAGTCTGTCGCACTGACTTTTCACACAGCTTTCTGTTCGGTTTCTGAATCCAGCGTAGCTTATGCTTGTGTTCTCATTGTGTTTTACAGGATTTTCAAGGGTTACCATCCAAGTAAAAAAAAAGTAACTGCCACATTTCGGCAGTGCTGTCTTGGGGGAAGAGGCTACAAGTGATTTGTTGTAGCAAACCCAAAGCCAAGGGTACAATCCAAAGAAGAGAGGCAGGAACCAGGAAGCGTTCTCGCTCATTGCTAGAGAGCTGCAGAGGAAGGGCTGGGGCTTGGAGGAATGCTGAGCCCACAGAGGCGGGAAGACCAAGCAGGACCATGAGCCAGGACTGAGCTCAACTGGTAGGTAGTTCCTGTCTGGAAGGAGGGTACTCACTGGGCCCTCTGGCAGTCCTTGTAGCGGGGCTCCTGTGACCACCGTGGAGGTTCCTGATAGAGGGCCAGTCCTGGCTGGGCTGGGCTGGGCTTGGCCAGGGCAGGGAGCTCTGGGCAGAAGTTTGCTGTGATTTCCAGGCAGAGCCATAGGCTCTGACAGGCATATTGTGGAGCTGGGAGCAGGGGAGTCATCCAGGGAAGGGAGGAGGGGCCATGTTTCCCTCCAGGGACTTGTCCACCTCAAAGCTTCCAGGTACAACAGTGTTGCACGCATGTGACTGAGCCACTGGTGTGTCACCCCACCACCTAAGCAATGACTCACAATGGAATGAAATGTCCACACTCTATGAGCTGTTCCTCTTCCCCATTTGGCTTGTAACTTGTATCTGGATATAGTTCCCTTCCTGACTATGCAACTCTGTCCTGGTGATCCCTTAAGGCAACTTGGCCCACCCCTTCCCCCCACCCCTGCTCTTCTCACTCTACACCCAACCCAGGACTAACAAAGAAAAGCATCGAAAGATCAAGGAGGCATTTATTCAGTAAACGTTTATTCAGATTCCTCGTAAGCCCTGGTCAGTATGTGACAGGCGGTGCAGCGCTCCACTCTTGCCATGACGGAGCTCACGGGCCGTTTGAGGTAACTGGATACTTCATGAGACGAATGCATGCTTAGGGGATCCCAGAGCGCCGTGGAAACACAGGCATTGGGGGGCGGCTGGAAGGGAGCGATACAGAAACCAGTGGCTGCATGTGATGAGGAGCATGGCAGCCACCACTGCCACCGTTGTCCTTCTCCTCTAGTAGCCGGCTGGCAGCCTGTCAGCAGCAGAAGTCCTAGGGTTCGCTGGCATGAGGCCAAAGCTGTGTAAAATTACCCGACCAACCCTTCATCGTACAGGCACTTCCTGCAGAGTCAACGGCCCTGCAGGCCCAGTCTCCACCTGAAGCCAAGCAGCACAAAAGGCTCAACCCTTCTCTCCAGCCCTGGCAACTTGTCCAGACACAGAGCAGCCAGGGAAGAAAGCTTGGGTTTGGGGTCTCTGGAAAGCAATCGCAAGTTTTGCATTCACTCATGTCGCTCCATCTTTGGGACAGCTCCACAGGTGTAGCAAAGTGACATCACAGGAGTGGCCCTTTGTGCTCACAAAACACGGAGCAGGATTTGTGTGCCTGACACAATGAGTGCTAGGGCTAAGCGTGGAAAAGAGGACCACAGGGCCTGGAGAGCTGGCAACACTCTTATCCATGCAAAGGACTGCACGGTTTCTCACGCCCGGGAGACCTGCAGCACTAGCGGGCTTTCCAAAGAGCCGGCAGTTGCACAGAGCACAACGCGGGATGGATCCCTTGCGCCAGAACCACACCTTCAGCTCCGAGTTTGTCATCCTGGGCTTTGGTGAAATGGCTGAACTGCAGATGCTCTTTTTTGGACTCTTCCTAATCATGCATCTTGTGACCCTGGTGGGGCATGCCACGATTGTCCTCATCACCCTCCTTGACTCTTACCTCCAGACCCCCATGTATTTCTTCCTTCGAAGCCTATCTGCCATTGAAATTTGCTATATCCTGGTTATTGTTCCCAACATGCTGGCCAATTTCCTGTCCCAGAGCCAGCGGATGCCCTTCCTGGGCTGTGCACTGCAGATGCACCTTTTCATCGCCCTGGGTGGCGCAGAATGCTTCCTGCTGGCCGTGATGGCCTATGATCGATTTGTGGCCATCTGCAACCCCCTGCACTACACCCTCATCATCACCAGGAGCCTCTGCCTGCAGATGCTGGCTGTGGCGTGCATCAGCGGTTTTGCCCTCTCCCTCACCCTCACCACACTGATATTCCTGCTGCCCTTCTGTCAGTCCCATGAGATCAACCATTTCTTCTGTGACATCCCCGCTGTGCTCTTCCTGGCCTGCTCAGACACACAAGCCAATGAGGTTGCGGTGTTCATTGTCTGCATGCTCATCCTCTTGATTCCTTTCTTGCTGATCCTGCTCTCCTATGCATTCATTATTGCTGCCGTTCTCAAAATCCACTCAGCTGAGGGCAGGAGCAAAGCCTTCTCCACCTGCGCTGGCCACCTCCTGGTCTCTCTTCTACACTACGGCTGTGCAATTTTCATCTACATTCGTCCCAAGTCGTGGTACACCCCAAAGCAGGACAAAATCGTGTCCTTAATCTACACCAATGTGACGCCCATGCTCTACCCCATGCTCTATAGTCTGAGGAACAAGGAAGTCAAGGGTGCCCTCAGGAGACTCCTGCGCAGCCACAAACACTGAAGCACGGCCGTTGAGGACTAGCCCGGTGCAAGCTGGAAGGGCAGGCCAGGACCCCAGGACCCATTTGGCTTCCTTTTCAAGAAAGCACTCTGCCTCCTGCCCGCAAACCTGCTAGCCTGGCACTTCATTTGTGAGGGTTTCTCCGTGGTTCTGTACCCATGTTGAACTCACTGCCCCCTTTCCTGAGGTCAGGAAAGTGAACTGAGTGCTAAGGTCTTCTTAGACATGATAGCTCCGGGCATTTGTGGATGTCCCACAGATGGGCAATCCCATCCATCTCTAGGGCACTGCAGGAGATGTGATTTGGGCACCGGCAAGTGCAAGGGTCATGAGGCAACCCAAAGAGAGACTTGAACTGGCCACTTTTCTGGCCAGAGAGGCAGCAGGGAGAGAAACACAAAGCATTTCCAGACTCAAACCAGGTAGAGTGAAGCGGTAGAGAGGCAGACCAGCCCAGAAACTGAGCTCCTACCTCTCTAGACAACAGTCTCCTCTGGCTCATTGAGCCACTCCACTGCAAAGGCGGCAGCAGCATTAGTCACCAGGCTCTGTGCCACTGCCCCTACTCCATCCTCCACCCGCTCACCACCTCCACTAAGGCAGTCTGCAATCTGTCTCCCTTCTGCCTCCAGGCCAGCTGACCCCTCCTTATCCTTCCAGTGACACTCAGAGGACCACTTACTCCCCAAAAGCTCTGTACCCTGCTCCTCCCAGGCCCGGTACAATAGGGAACCAGGTTACAGAAGAGTAACCCATGTGGCTTGTGACAAGATTGAAATGGCTGTGACTATAAAGTAAATTAAAGTATGTTCTTGCAAAAGTTTCATAAGGACAATGAAGAAGAAGCGGAGGAAGAAGGGACTTGTCTTTATGTTCACAGAATTGTATCTGTGAGCTACATGGACTCTCTTCTCTTTATACTAATGATAAACAAAAGAAGGAATGAAATCTGTGTAGCTCTGGGGAAGAGAAGGTGGTTAAGAGTGACAACAAGGAAATATATCATGTTGAAGAAAAAGTGTCATATATTTACTATGTGAGTGCAAGTATAAAACTAAAAACAACAACAAGAAATTAAGAACACAGTTGGGGCTGGTGTTGTGGCTCAACAGGATAATCCTCCACCTGCTGGCACCAGCATCCCATACGGGCACTGGTTTGTGTCCTGGCTGCTCCACTTCCCATCCAGCTCCCTGCTCGTGGTCTGGGAAAGCAGCAGAAGAGGGCCCAAGTCTTTGGGACCCTGCACCCCTGTGGGAGACCCGGAAGAAGTTCCCAGCTTGTGGCTTCAGATCAGCTCGGCTGCAGCCGTTGGCAGCCGTTTGGGCAGTGAACCAGTGGATGGAAGACCAGCCCTCTGCCTCTCTCTCTTTCTCTGTAGATCGGCCTTTCCATTGAAAATAAATAAATATTCCTTTAAAAAGAACTAGTTCTATTTAAAAAAAAAAACAAAATAAAGCTGAGAACACAGTGCAAAATATTGACAGTAGTTAATGTTGAAGGATGGGACACAACTGATAGTCTCTCCAATCTCCGGTGTAGTTTGCAATTGCCTCTCACTAGTGGAAGATGTGAGTCTAGAACCTCCCCATCAATCCAAGGCGAAAGGCAAGCCAAAGAAGAGGAATTGTCGCTGCAAAGAAACTGATGTAGACCAGTAGCTCAATTTATTTTCTGCAGAAACATTCTCCCCAACCCCCCACCCCAGCTCCAGCATCAACAGGGAACAGGAGGGCAAGAGTGGCCAGCTACAGGGAGACAATCAGACCTCAGAAGGGATACCAAATTAGGCTTAGGCCCCTTTTGCAAGAGGATTAACAAACAGCAGGGGCACAAAGCAGTGCAGGGTCTGTACCAACACGGAAGGCTGGTCCAGGTAGGAGGAGATGGCAATTTGCAGCAGGCCAGGGTCTCCGGAGGTCAGTCGGCTAAAAGTAAGGGGAAAAGAAAACCACGTTAAGGTGGCGATTCTGCTCCCATCTCCTTAGGTGGCAAGAGGCCCAGCCCACCAGGTCTCTCTAACCCGCAGTGTGTGGTGATGCTGTTTCTCTCTTGGGAACCACCTTTAGTCGGAGATTGACCCCAGCCACCCTGCAGCTCAGCCCACCCAGGATCCTGCACAACTGGTGGAGATCCTGTTAAGGCACCATCTGCTACGATTCTCCACCCCACTCCCATCCCCGCCTCCGGCCTCCTCATTGCTCCCAAAGCCCGCTTTTCCGCAGGACGCCCCCTCACATCACCTTGGCCGTCTCATCCCTCCACTGCAATTCAAGGCTGTTTTCCCTCTCCCCTGCCCCCTGCCACTGACCCACCCCCGCTGAGGCCCAGTTCCCTTCCACAGCTCCACACAGTGGTAAGCTTCCTCCCCACCATAGTCTGTCACATTACCCTCCTCAGCCCCGCGCGCCCCCACACGCACACCCTCAGGGACCCACTGGGACCTCCTCAGCTAGGATACGAACGAAGCACCAGGCTTCTTGGCATTGTAGGCACAGGCCACGGTTGTCCTGGTGGGCCTGGTGCCTGTGGCCCCGCTTCGGGCTGTGGAGTTTGGCTGGCGGCGGCAGCAGCAACATCAGTGTTGGCCGCATTCACATCTCTGGCACCATCGGGGCAGCCAGGGCCGTTGGGGCTGCCCTGGCCATCAGCACTGTCAGGCACACCCCTTGCACCTTGATCACTGGTCTGCATGGTGCCTCTGTCTCAGCCCTCTATGAGAAGGTGGCAACTGACAGGCTGACCTGCGACGGGACTGGAGGCCCGTGCGGCGCTGCTGTCTGTGATTGGTGCGTCCGTACCTAGCCCCGCCCCAAGCGTAGCCTCACAAATCTTGGCGCCATGGAGCCCACGCCACCCCGGTGCGGCTGCGCATACAGACCTTGAGTCCTCCTCTAAGGGCCCTACCTGGGTCCTAGAGACCCGGTGCGGGTGAGCTCACCGGGTGCTTGACTGGCTCCCACCAAGCAGACCCACGGGCCGGGCCGGGCTGGGAAGCCAGCACCCCGTCTGCAGGGCCGAGCTGAGTTGTGCCCAGGCTGCCAGTCTGTCCCCTGTCTCACAGGTCTGCGAGTCCCTTCAGGGCCCTCCTGGTCAAGCGCGTCTGCTCCTTTCGCTCTGACCCACATGCCTGGCCCGGCCCCGGGGACACACGAAATGACAAAGTTCCCTCGATCCTGTAACTTTCCAGCAGTCACTCCCTCCTGAGCCCTGCCTGTCCTCAGTGAGGTTGTCGCTGTCAGATCACGCTTGCTGGGTCAGGAAGCTAGGGTGTGTGTATTTGGGGCTGTGCGTATGTGGAGGATGTACAGGTGCGTGCGGTGTGTGAGCAGGTGGTGTGGGCATGCTGTATGTGTGGAGGGGGGGGTCTCTGTTTCAGTAGGGTGGCGGGGGGCCAGGGTCAGGTTGGCAGCGCGCCCCTCCTAGGCCCAGCTGGGGGTTCCTGTGCACATGGTGGCAGCAGAACCTGAAGACCCGGCCCAGCTGGACGAAGGGCTGCGGGAGGGAGGAGCCACGACCCCTCGAGGTGGAGCCCGGTCCCTGGACCCTCTGCAGACTCAGCCCTCATGTGCTGTCTCCCCCCACGCCCGGTTCCCCAGGAACAAAGTCTTGCGGCTGTCTGGGGGACTGGAGGTGCCGGGGGCCCTCAACTGGGAGGTGACCCTGTGTCTGCTGGCCTGCTGGGTGCTGGTCTACTTCTGTGTCTGGAAAGGGGTCAAATCCACGGGAAAGGTACTGCTGGGCTCGGGTGGGGCATTGCTCCAGGAAGGGGGCATCTGTATCCATACTTCCATTACCCACCAGGCTGTGGGGTGGTGGCTGTCCCATTCTCTCCCAGGGGTCCGGGCTGCTCCCCTGGCACCCTCAGGCTTGCCCCACTCAGCTCCCTGGGCTGGGTTCAACCAACCGAGGGATCATAGCTGGGCACCCCTGGGGCAGGGGTCCCGGGAACGGCTCCATCGCCAGGCTTAAGGCCTACACACTTCCACATCGCAAGTCTTCCCTCGGGGCAGCTCCCACCCCCGCCTGTGTCCAGTCACGCCCCGAGACAGCCAAGTGGCTCTCCGGGACAGCTGGCGCGCACACGCACGCACGCACGCATGGATAGAGAGCCCGGCTGGCGGGTGGGGCTGCCGAGGGCGGTGGGGACGTTCTTACTATGCTGAAAAGCCACTGCAAACATAGCAATAAAAATGCCATTTTCCAAAACTGCCTCCCGCTCCTACTTCAGCCTCTAGGGAGAGGGGGCAGGAAGCGGGGTGCGGAAGCTCTGGGGTGCGCCTTCCCCCAGTCCCAGCTGCTGCAGTCAGCCAGCTTGCAGCCTGAGGGCCTGTGTGCTCGGCCTGATGCCAGCAGCTGGGAAGGCAGTAACCCTAACCTTGCTCCCCCTGGAGCCGATTCTTGGGGAGCCAGGGATATCGGTCAGCCCGACGGGAGTGGACTGAGCAGGAAGGCTGGGTGATAGAATGTGAATGACGTGTGCAAAACACGGGAAGCCGTTCATGGGTTTAAAAATAAAAGTGCTTAATCTCCCTTAAGGAAGAAGTGGTCGTGGAGGATGAAGAGGAGTGTTGTCCAGGAGGCCCTCCAAGCTTTCCTACCAATTGGGTCCTACTGCTCACGACTTGTCAAGGAGAAAAGTGGGCTAGTTCTGCTACCAAGTCCTTTCCTCTGTTTTCTCCACTCTTCTGCAATCTCTTGTGGCCACTGCTGGCCTCCGGCCTGCTTACTCCTGTGCCTTTCTGCTTCCATCCATGTCTCTTCACATCTCAGACCATGTCCAGACTCTGGGCTCACAGCATCTGCCTCATGCCTTCTGACTCCAGACTGCCTCAATGGATCCTTGCCTCTGCCCACCAGCCCCAGGCACTCCTCCCTCTGTCTGTCTCACCACCCCGGCCTGTGCAGAGGGTAACCAGGAAACACACTAGAGTTGGTGTGCCTGGATGCAACCCTTTGCTGACACAGCTGAGACTTACTCAACGGACCCACTGGGGGGCGGGGCCTGTAATGAGGTACAAACACCTGTTGAATGAATGAATGAATGTCGATGCAGGTAAACATAAGAGCACTGTCATTTTAAACTGTTGTTACAGATCTCAGTAGCAGCACTGGAGGCATCTGTGTGATGGAATACTCCGTAGAGATGCTTTTCTCTATCACATGAGCTGTTTCTAACTAGAATGTATGCACAATAAAATGAAAATAAAAATACAGAAAATTTAAGTGAAGTCTATTTGATTTTTGGATGGCAGGGGTGGGGGGAAGAGACTGTTCCAAGCCTTATTAGCAAAGAGATTATAACAGCCAAAGCCATATAGTATTTCCCATGCTCCTGTCACTGCTTTAAGCACTATTAATTAGGTCATTCATCCCAAAATGTGGCACATTTACCCTATGGGTATCCTTATAGGTGACCTAGTGACTGATTTTTTAAAAAATTTCTGTTGTAATATTTCCCAGATGCATTCTCTCTCTCGCTCTCTTTTACACACACATGTAAACAAGTATTATAAGTAGAGAAAAACAAAGGTTGTTCATCACTTGTTGAGAAAAAGTTCTAATCAGTTCCCAAGTGAACTACCTGCTACAGTTTTAGTTGTCCATTTCAATTCATTGGAGGATGTGTTTTTCCTCTTGAAATTCTTGTAATTGGCTCTGTTTCTTGGTGCTATGAAGAGGACTATGCTGTGATGAAATCCCGGTTGTCACTTGTTGAGCCTCAGGGGCAAAGCTAAACACCTGGGGGCCGATTCCACACTCTGCTGGCTGTCTCTGCAGATTTGAGCTGCTTTAAAAAAGCATTTTTCATATGTTTATTTGCCATTTGGGTTTGTTCCTTTGTGAAGTGTCTGCCCATTTCCCGTGCCCATTTCTTGAGTGGGTTGCTTGTTTTGACATTTTGGTTGTTTTGTAGCTCTTTGTATATTCTGGATATTAGCCCTCTATCACCTATGTCGTGTGCAAAGATCTTCTCCCATTCTGTGGGTTGCCTTTTTACTTTGTTGATTGTTTCTCTAGCTGTACAGAAGCTTCTTAGTTTGATGAGGTCCCAATTGTTTATTTTGGTCTCGATTTCTACTGCATCTGGAGTCTTTTTTAGGAAGTGAGGGCCTACCCCTAAGTGTTCCAGTGTGTTTCCAACATTTTCTTCCAAAAGTTTGAAGGTTTCTGGATGTAGGTTTAGATCTGTTATCCATTTAGATCTGATCTTAGTGTATGGTGAGAGATGTGGATCTATTTTTTTGTTTCTGCAGGCTATCAACCAGTTGTCCCAACAGCATTTATTGAACAGACCTTCCCATTTGCCTGGGTTGTCGTTTGTCTTTTTGTCAAAGATTATTTGGCTGTACCTGTGTGGGTTCCCTTTTGGTGTTTCTATTCTGCTCCATTGATCTTCCTCTCTATCTTTGTGCCAGTACCACGCTGTTTTGATAACCACTGCCCTATAGTATGTCCAGAGGTCCGGAACTGTGATTCCCCCTGCTAACTTCCTGTTCTTCAGGATAGTTCTAGCTATCCGTGGTTTTTTGTGCTTCCAGATGAACCTTTGGATCATTGTTTCCAGTTCCATGAAGAATGTTTTGGGCAATTTGATTGGGATTGCGTTGAATGTATATATTGCTTTTGGCAGTATAGACATTTTAATGATATTGATTTTACCTATCCAGGAGCATGGGATGTTACTCCATCTTTTGAGGTCTTGTTCAATTTCTTTTTTAAGCAGTTTGTAGTTTTCTTCAAATAAGTCTTCTACATTTTTGGTTAGATTTATTCCCAGATATTTCATACTTTTCTCTGTTATTTTGAATGGTATCTTGCTGGTTAAGTCTTTTTCCATCTTGGGGCTGTTCGCATACACTATGGCTGTTGATTTTTGTTCATTAATTTTGTACCCTGCCACTCTACCAAACTCTCGTACAAGTTCTAGCAGTCTCTGTATTGAGTCTCTTGGCTCTTCTACATAAAGAATCATATCATCTGCATATAGTGAGAGCTTGACTTCTTCGTTTCCCATTTGGATTCCTCTGATTTCTTTTTCTTGTCTTATGGCCTCAGCGAGTACCTCTAGGACTATGTTGAATAGTAGTGGAGAAAGTGGACATCCCTGTCTTGTTCCAGATCTCAGTGGGAAGGGTTCCAGCTTTTCTCCATTCAGTATGATGCTGGCGTTGGGTTTTTCATATATGGCTTTAATTATGTTGTGGATTTTTCCATCTATGCCTACCTTGGTTAGGGTTTTTAGTAGGAAGTGATGTTGGATTTTGTCGAAAGCTTTTTCTGCATCTATTGATACTATCATGTGATTCTTGTTTTTAAATCCAAATTAAAACATCAATGAGGTACCACCTAACGCCACTAAGACTGGCCCACATGAATAAAAGCACCAACGACAGTTGTTGGCGAGGTTGCGGGGAAAAGGGAACCCTACTCCACTGCTGGTGGGGCTGCAGGCTGGTACAGCCTCTATGGAAATCAGTATGGAGAATATTCAAACAACTCAAATTCAACATACCGTATGATCCAGCAATAGCACTCCTAGGAATATATCCAGAACACTTGTTCTATGAGAAACCAACATGCACTCCTATGATCATAGCAGCACAATCAGTAATTGCAAAAACATGGAAACAACCAAAATGCCCATCAACAGAGGATTGGATAAGAAAGCCATGGTTCATCTACTCCATGGAATACTACTCAGCTATTAAAAAAAACAAAATGCAGTTCTTTGTGGCCAAATGGGCCAAACTGGAAACCATAATGCTAAGGGAAATGAGCCAATCCCAAAAGGTTAGATACCACATGTTTGCCTTAATTCAAGATGATACGATGTTATGTATAACATGTTATGTTTTGAATGTTATATGTTGTGTATAAACTAAAATTGAAGTATAGGTGAGGTGGTCACAGAAGGTGGCTGGGAACCCGCATTTACTTTTAACATATTGGTTACTCATTACTATGTCAATTAATTCCATAATGATGTAAATTTTTGCTGATGGTATGTTGGAGCTTTCAATTGACTGGGATGATACTCTGCTGGCTCTGTCATCAGACCAGAGAGGGTATACCTAAGAAGCCGTTGAACTTGACGGGACAATAAGATGCTGGACTCTATGTTTGGTATACGCTTGCAATGGGGGAATCTCAACTGAACTTGAGCTGTGGTTATGCAACAAGGTGGAGGAATCCACCATGGTGGGAGGGTTTGGGGAGGGGTGGGGAGAACCCAAGTATCTATGTAACTGTGTCACATAATACAATGTAATTACTGAAGTTAAATAATAAATAATTTAAAAAAAAGCATTTTTAAAATTGTGTACGCAACGCTCATCTTATCTCAAAAAGTTGCTCCTGCAGAAGGCAACTGAGACTTGGCACTCTTTGGCACTCACCAATATCGCACACCAAGCTTCTTCTTCTTCTTCTCCTTCTGCTTCTGCTTCTTCTGCTTCTGACTCTTCCAAGTACTCAGAAACACCTGTCTACAGGAACGCAAATGAAACGGAGGCATGTAGCATACTCTCAGCCAGGAAGGGCCGCTCCTCTCCCTGGCGCCAGTCCCACTGTCAACACTCTGGCTGATGGAGACTTTGTGTTTTTGCATCAGGGAAGACTTGTTTGTTTGGAGGGTGTTAAATATATTTTAAGACAGGTCAGGCATAATTGGTAATGATTAGGCTTAAGAGATGATAGCACCAAGATATATATTGGGATATCTATCTATCTATCTATCTATCTCCCAGCGAGCTGATCAGTCAGTAGGGGTCCCTTCCACAAACGGTTAACATTTTTTCTTGAATTTTTGAGCTTCAAACCAGTGCAGCTGTGCCCCAGTATCTGTAGGGGCTGGATCCAGGACTCCCACAGATACTAAAATCCACATCTGATCTCATGGCTTCTGTAAAAGGTGTGGGATGTGTGCATAACATATTCGCATCTTCCTGGATGCTGCCGATCATCTCTAGATTCCTTGGGTTACTTGTCATTTCACTTACCACTGAAATGCTACGCAAACAGGGGAGGAAAACAAGAAAAGGAAGTCGGTATATATTCAGTATAGATGGGAGTCCTTCCCCTCAAATACTTTCCACCTGAGCATGATGGAATGCTTGCATGTGAAACTTGCCTTGTAAGCCCCTCAAGTCCACATAGCCCCTAAGCACCACCACTGTCTGCTTCCCCCACTCCCCAAATGCATGCCTCTGCTCTGCTGTCCCGGGCTGGTGGCAGACATTTGCACAGCCTTCCACGCTCTCAGTTTGCCTTCAGTCCCTTTAAATCTGTCTGATCCACTTTCCCTAAGGCTCTGGGGCCAGGCTGGGCACATCACTCATGATGTGATGAGAGCACACAGAAATATGCACAGATTCCTAAGGCCCTTTGTTAGGATTTGGCCTGAGTGGGGCTCTCCTGCTTGCAGGAAGAGTTGGGGGTCTGCATAACCTGGTCTAACACAGAAGAGGGGAAGGGCCTGGTCCTACATACCATGGCTGGTGGGCCTGTTCTGGCTCTGTTTCTTATGTATCCCTGAGAGCCCTGGGCCTCCTGAGGCAGTCATGAGGGGCCAGGACCACTGTCTGGGAACCAGGCAGGAAGACTCTGCTCTGAGGGGCTCAGCTGGTCTTCCAGGTGCTGCTGGCAGGACTGGGAGTCCACCTGCCAGGGATAGCCCTGTCGATGTGTCCCTCTTCTCAACCCTAGCCCAATCTGTGGCACACAGTCAACTGAGAGGGGACTCTCCCACCACCCTCAGAGCTACTGTGCTGCCAGACCCCAACCCTATTGCATGGGAGTGGCCAGACTCCCTGTGTATGTTCAGTCCAAGCCACTCTGTGTGTGTGTGTGCACGCTCATGCACACATACACATGTATACATGTGTGCATGCATGTGTGTTGGCTAAAGGAGACCATCAGAAGTTTTTAACTATAGAACATTTGTCTATCTGTCTATCCATTTATTCAGATTTTGTTTGAAGTGCAGGGAGATGGACAGAGATCTTCCAACTCTCGTCACATTCCCCAAGTGCCAACACCTGGGAGTGGACCAAGCCAAAGCCACGAGCCCGAAGCTCCATCTTGGTCTCTCACATGAGTAGCAAGAACCCAGCCACTTGATCCATCATCGCATGCTGCCTCTCAGGGTGTGCATGAGCAGGAAGCTGGGATGGAGAGCAGAGCTGGGGGACTCAAACCCAATCACTCCAATATAGGATTCAGAATTCCCAAGCACAAGTTAGTTGCTGTGCCAAGCAGCCCTAAAAGTCTTCTTACGGGGTTGGCACCATGGCATAGTAGGCTAAGCTCCCAACTGAAGCATTAGCATTCCATATGGGTGCCAGTTCATGCCCTGGCTGCTTTCATGTCCCAGCTGCTTTCTGTCAGCTCCCTATCAATGTGCCTGGGAAAGCAGCAGAAGATGGTGCAAGCGCTTAGGCCCCTGTGTCCACATGGGAGATGCAGGGTTAGCTCCTGGCTCCTGCCTTGATGTTAGCCAAGCTGCAGCCATTGTGGCTATACAGGCAGTGAACAAACAGATGGGAGATCATTCTCTCTGTGTGTCTCTACTTCTCTCTATAACCCTGCCTTTTAAATAAAATTAAAATATTTTTTTTTTCAAAAAAGTTTTCTTATGGAAATTGCATATCTGCACACAAACAGAGAGAGTAGTATGTTTTAATGAATTATTTATTTATTGAAAGTCAGAGGAGAGAGAGAGAGAGAGGAGCTTCCATCCACTGGTTCACTCCCCAAATGGTTGCAACAGCTAGGAGTGAGCCAGGCTGAAGTCAGGAGCCAGGAGCTTCATCCCAGTCTCCCATGTGGGTGGGCTTGGGCCCATGTACTTGGATCAAATTCTGCTGCCTTTCCCAGGCCTTGAGCAGGATGTGAGTACAGTTCTTGCAGAACTGAGCCACTGCAGCATGTTGGGTTCGTCTTTGGTGACGACTGGTGGGATGGGATGTGCAGCTACCAAGGAGATGGTGTGACTGGCCTGTTAGCCAAACCTATTCTGGTCTGATTCCATGTTCCACAGACAGTAGAAACCTTCTGTCCTGTGTCTCTGGGGACAGACAAAGCACTGCTCCCCCTTGCCAGACCTCTTATGAGCCTGGAAAGGAGAGTGGTTACCTCATACCACTCCCAGGTTGCAGGTGAGGGGTAGTACATCCTGGGGAAGGGGTCCTTGGATTGACAGGAAGAGGTGTGGCTTCCAAAGTGTGACCCTAAACTGGCTACCTACCTATCCCATTTCATTTCCCCACCTCAGAGACTTCCCACCCCCAGTCTATAGGGTTGCTGAAAGGTGCAGATCCATCCCTTCTTCTGTAACTACTTCCTGCTGGTTAGGGACGTGGGTCTTGGCTATCTGAGCACAGGGCTACAGGCAGCAACACTCCTCAACCAGATATCTCTCCCTATCTCATCGAATGGAGTCCTCGCATGAGTCTGAGAATTTCCAATCAGTGCAATGCCTGGGGTCTCCACATGGACTTTGCTACTTTGAGAAGTCATTGCGCTCTCAGACAGACAAGTTTATCAGCTGAATTACAAAACAACAAATTGCAGGCGGAATGGTTTTTAAGAAGGGAAGATTATATTTTATTATTTCCCAAAGGCGGGTGTTGGAGGATTGCCCCTGTGCAGTTTGTAAAACCATCTAGCCTGTGCATAAAGATGTTCAGTGACTCTTTTGGTGAACATACTACCATTAGAGTAGAGGTGGAAGATTCCATTCATCACTGCACAGGCTCCTCCTTGTTCTATAGGTATACATTCTAAGGCCTGTCAGTTGTCTATGACCACTTTACACTGTCTACTGTTACATCTATGGACCACCCAAGAAAGAAATACCAGCCAAGTACAAATATACCTTTATTATGCAAACAGAAATCTGTTCCTGGGCCTTTCCCATGCAGTGGAGGAATGAACAGGAGAGGAGAGGACTGCAAGTGGGGAAGACAAGATGGGTAGCCGAGACAAAGGTTTTATACCCCCTATGATGTGGGTGCTGGCACCAGCCCTGATTGGGCTCTGATAGGACAGGGAATGTTGGCCTTTGTCCCTCATTGGCCCGTATGTGGCCTTGGCTGCCTTCGGGGCATGCCAAATCTCTGAGGTCACTGTGGTGTCCACCCACTTTCTATAACCATGGTTACCATCACAAAGAAGGTGCCAAAAGCCAACCAACTAGGGATTCAAAATTTCAAATGCCCAAATGAATATCCAAAACACCTATTTTAAGGAAAATCAACAAACATCATGGAGCACAGAGAAGTGATTTAGTAGTGTTTCAGAGAGGCTTAGACAGATGGGAGGACAGAAGTACTTTGAGGAAAAGACTCAGCAGAAATTCTTGAGCTGAAAAGTACACCAAATGACATAAAAAATATAATAGAAGGCATCGGTAGCAGAATAACTCAAACAACATACAGAATTAGTGGGCTTGAAGATGAGCTATTTAAAAATAAGAGACACAAAACATAAAAATAAAAAAATTGGGCAGGAGAAAAAAAAGGAAAGCAGACTCAAGAGGAGCAAAGAAACATTGCAGTGACATGGGACAGTGTTAGGAGAGTTAAGAGAGGCTTGAGAGGGCCAAATGCATAGGAAGCATAACCAGAGAACCACTACTGACTCCACAAAACAGTTTTAAAATAATAAATTGCATTGATATGTTCAAAGAGAGGCAACCTGGAAAGACGTAAAGCAGGACATCAAAAAAATTTAATACGTGGAGCTGGCACCATGGCTGGTCAGTTTAGGAGTTCAACTGTGGTGTCAGTTGGGTGCCCGTTTGAGTCCTAGCTGCTCTGCTTCTGATCCCACTCCCTGATAACGGCCTGGGAAGGCAGCGGAGAAGTACTTGGGTCTCTGCACCCACAGGGGAGACGTGGAGGAAGTCCTGACTCCTGGCTTCAGAAGTTGCAGCCATTTGGGGAGTGAACCAGCAGATGAAAGATCCTTCTCTCTTTGTCTCTTCTTTATAACTCTGCCTTTTCAATAAAAAACAAATAAAAAATTACTTAGCCACCACAGAAGGTGCTGAGAGAGGGAGACAGGAGGAAAGGATCTACAGTAACTCTAGTTATTGAGTATCACCATGCCAGCAGTATATCTTACCTGTCAATAATTACCTTCAGTGCAGATGGATTAACTTCTCCGATTTCAACATGTAGATAGACCAAATGGATTTTTCCATTTTAAATTTACTTTAAAAGACTTATTTATTTGAAAGTCAGAGTTGAAGAAGAGAGAGGGAGAGGGAGAAAGAGAGAGAGAGATCTTCCATCTGCAGGTCCACTCCCCGAATGGCCACAAAGGCTAGGGCTGAGTTAGGCTGCAATGAGGTGCCAGGAGATTCTGCATCTCCCACACAGGTAACAGCAGCCCAAGCAGTTGAGCCATTCTCTGTTGCTTTTTCCAGGCCATTAAGCAGGGAGCTGGATTGGAAGTAGAACAAGCCAGACAGCTATGTGGGATTCCACTGTCACAGGTGGCAGCTTTACCCACTGCAACACAATGCCTGACCCTGGATTCAAAAGCAGAAAAAAGCAGAACCCACAATATGATGCTTACAAGAAACTCGCTTCAGCCGTAAGGACACACACACACACACACACACACACACACACACACACACATGCTCACACTCTCTAAAAGTGAAAGGCTGGGATAGGATACTCAATGCCAATGAGATCCAAAAGGAATTAGGAGTAGCCATACTAGATATAATAGCTTTTAAAATGCAAAGGAAGCACAAAGGAGACAAAGAAGAGCATCATACAATGATAAGGGTTCAGTTTGGCAAGAAAAATTAACAAGTCAGGGCCTGGCGCAGTGGCCTAGCAGCTAAAGTCCTTGCCTTGAACATGCCAGGATCGCATACGAGCACCGCAGGCCTACTTCCCATCCAGCTCCCTGCTTCTGGCCTGAGAAAGCAGTCAAGGATGGCCCAAAGCCTTCGGAACCTGCACCCACATGAGAGACCTGGAAGAAGCTCCTGGCTCCTGGCTTCAGATCGGCTCAGCTCTGGCCACTGCGGTCACTTGGGGAGTGAATCAGTGGACAGAAGATCTTCCTATCTGTCTCTCCTCCTCTCTGTATATCTGACTTTGCAATAAAAATAAATCAATCTTTAAAATATAATAATTTTTTTAAAAAGGAAAAAAAGAATTAACAAGTCGGTATACATGCACCCAATATTTGGGCATAATTGTATCATGAACATACTAGCAAAGCTAAACAGAGAGATAGACTCCAGGGTAATAAGCGTAAGGAACTTTAAGCTTCCACTTTCAGCAGTGAATAGACGATCCAGACAGAACACCAACAAAGAAATAGCAATCAAATTGCACACTAGGCCAAATGGATGCCTGGAAACCAATGCATCCAACATCCACAAAATATGCATCCTATTTAACACCAAAGGCAGCATTCTTCAAGATAGATCACAGACTAGGCCACACAAAACTGGTCTCAACCAATTTTTAGAAGCAGGGTGATCTCAAATTAGCAACCTATACTTCACGGAATTAGAATAGTAAGTAAGAGCTCTGTAGCATAGCACATTAAGTCACTGAGTGCAGTGCCCACATCACGTATGGTCAACATTTTTTTAAAGATCCATTTATTTTTTTATTGGACAATATATAGAGAGGAAGAGAGACAGAGAGAAATAACTTCCATCCAATGATTCACTCCCCAAGTGACCATAATGGCCGGTGCTGTGCTGATCCGAAGCCAGAAGCCAGGAGCCAGGAGCTCTTCTGGGTCTCCCATGAGGGTGCAGGGTCCCAAGGCTTTGGGCCGATGAATAACATTTTGAGTTCTGGCTGCTTCGTTTCCCACCCACCTCCCTGATAATGTGCCTGGGAAAGCAACAGAAAATGGCCCAATAACCTGGGACCTTGCACCAACAGGGGAGACCTTGAGGAAGTTCTTGGCTCCTGGCTTCGGCCTGGCCCAGCCCTGGCTATTGCAGCCATTTAGGGATTAAACCAGTAGATGGAAGGTCCTCCCCACCCCACCCCATACCCTCTCTGCCTCTTCCTCTCTGTGGCTCTGTCCTTTGAATAAAGTGCATAAATCTTTAAAAAGAAGAAGGGGAAGGAGGAGGAGGAGGAGGAGGAGAAGAACAAGAACAAGAAGAACAAAAACAAGAGAAGAAAAGCAAGAATAAAATAAAACCCCCACATTACACTGTCACTGCTCCAACAGCACATGATCTTATATACATAGAAACTCCCAGAATTAATAAGCAAATTCAGCAAAGTGGTAAGACACAAAGTCAATATCCAAACATTAGTAGTGGCATTGCTTATACACTAAAAGCAAACCATCCGGGCCCAGCGGCGTGGCCTAGTGACTAAAGTCCTCACCTTGAACGCGCCGGGATCCCGTATGGGCACCGGTTCTAGTCCCGGCAGCTCCACTTCCCATCCAGCTCCCTGCTTGTGGCCTGGGGAAGCAGTCGAGGACTGCCCAAAGCTTTGGGACCCTGCACCCGCGTGGGAGACCCGGAAGAGGTTCCTGGTTCCCGGCTTCGGATCGGCGCAGCACCGGCCATTGCGCTCACTTGGGGAGTGAATCATCAGACGGAAGATCTTCCTCTCTGTCTCTCCTCCTCTCTGCATATCTGACTTTGTAATAAAATAAATAAATCTTTCAAAAAAAAAAAACATCCAAAAAAAAAATCAAGGAGGCTATCCTATTTCCAAGGACGAAAAATACCCTACAAACACATCTCTCCAAAGGAAGAATGGAAGAAATCTACGTGAAAACTACAACAAACAGATGAAAGAAATTGAAGATGACCCCCAAAAGTGGAAACAAAGCCTGTCTGCAAGAATGGCAAGAGTCCGTGTTGTTAGTACATACATACTGTGATGTGCAAATTGGTGCAATGTTTCTCAAAAAGCAAATGACATTTTCCACAAAACCAGGCAGACCATTACTTAAATCTGTATGAAATTGCAAAAGAGTGCAACGACCAAAGCAATACTCAGCAAGAAAGGATAAAGCAAAAGGCACCATACTTTCAGACTTGAGACTGGGAGTGCCATCAATTAGGACAGCACCGTATTGGCATGAAAACAGAAACAGAGACCAATGGAGCAGAATACAGGCCCACACTTTACAGCCAACTGATCTTTGACAGAGGGGCTAGCAACATGCGTAGGAGAAAGGATGACAGTCTTGCTAACAAATGCTGGGGAAATTGGCTGTCCGTGGGTAGAAGAATGAAAACAGACCTCTATTCCAAACCATGGGCAAAAGTCAATTCAAAATGAATCAAAGATCTAACTGTAAGGCCTGAAGCGATGAGACTACTAGGAGAAACCATAGGGAAATAATCTCAGGATGCTGCATTGGGCAAGGGCTTTTCTTTTAATCAGATCCAACAAGCATAGGAAACAGCAAAACAAAAGCAGACAAAAAGAGATTCTCTCAAACTGAAAAGCTCCTGCACAAAGAAACAGTCAATAAAGTGAAGATACAGCCTCCAAAACAGGAGGCAATATTCACAAGCCATATCTGACAGGGATTAATATCTGGAACACAGGGAATTCAAACAGCTCAATGGCAAAGAAAGAAAGAAAGAAAGAAAGACTCCAAATCATCCAACTAAAAAAGACAGTACATCTAGAAAGACAGTTCTCCAAAATGACACGCAAATGGCCATCAGGGAACAGTGTTGAACATGATTGATCATCAGGGAAACACACAACAAAATGATGATGTGGTATCACTTCACTTCAATTAGGCCATTAGCAAGAAACAAAGCGCTGGGAAGACCATGGGAAAACCAGAGCTCTTGCACAAGAATCAGAAACATTGATTATAGAAAACAGTACAGGGATTCCTCAGGACACCTAAAACGAGATCACCATATGATGAGCAACCCCAGTGTGTGGGAAACGAGTTCTGATTGGCTCCCCAACGACATCTGCACTCCCATGTCTATGGCAGTCCTTCACTCAACAGTCAAATAACGAAAGACAACCTAAGTGTCCACCCACCAATGGATGGGTAAAAAAGAAATGATGGTACAAACACACAGTGGAATACTACCCAGCCACAACAAAAGGATGGCATCTTGCCATCTGCCACAACATGAATGCAAGTGGATCTCATTAAGTTAAGAGAAGGAGGCCAGGTGCAGAAAGACAAACAGCACTTGATCTCACAGCTGTGTGGTGTCTCACAAAGGCAATCTCACAGAAATGGAGAGTAGAGTGGTTGTTGCCAGACGCTGGGGTCAGCAGGGGAAAGGAGGGACCAGGAAGGACGGGTTAACATGTGCTTCTTGATAGACAGGAACGTGATCACATAAAATTTTAACAAGCCATTTATGTTTCTCTGAGAAAAGTTACAGTAGATTATTTTCAACATAAAGAAATGATAAATGTTTGAGGATATTAGGATGTTTAGGCTTATCGCTTCTCGGCCTTTTGGCTAAGATCAAGTGTGGGATGTTTAGGCTTAGCTTGACTGCACAATGTGTATAGTATCAAAATATCACATGTTAATGCATGAATAAACACAATTTGTATGGATCAGTCAAAAGAAGAAATGTTAGATCGGCACTCTGATATACCCACTTCCAACCATAAAAGTGAAACTCACGCACTCCTTGCTTACGTGTAAATACAGTCAGAGGGGCCCGGCATTGTGGCCCAGCAGCTGCCAAGCCTCCAGGCTGCGCCGCTTCTGATCCAGCTCCCTGCTAATGCGCCTGGAAAAGCAGGGGAGGACGGCCCAAGTGCCTGGGCCTGTGTACCCATGTGCACTCATGTGGGAGACCTGGAGGAGGCTCCTGGCTCTTAGCTTTCAGCTTCAGATTGGCCAGATGGGGAGTGAAACAGTAGATGAAAGGTCTCAGCCTCTTCTCTCTCTCTCTCTCTCTCTCTCTCTCTCTCTCTCTCTCTCTCAACTCTGCCTTTCAAATAAATTTAAAAACAATTTTTTTGTTTAAAAACATGCAGCCAAAGTAAGACTGGATTGGAAAGAAAAAAATAAATCTGAGGTCAGAGGTACGTTGTGTTGGTTGAAAAGTGCATTTGCTGCGTGCCAGAGTGACAATCTAACCGTTAGCACCTAGGAAAGGCAGCAGGAGTAAACTGTCCCATGGCTGCTGCGACAGTGGTGTTGTAGCCAGCTTCAAATCTGAAGTCTGAGTAGGAAGTTATGTGGGATGGCTGTGCATGCCATTTGTGAGGTTGTGGGAAGCCCCACTGTTCCCAGTATTCTGAAGGCACGTACCATGCATCTCATCTTCAGGTTGTTGCTGGTGTTCCAGGATGTGTGAGTGTGTGTGGGTGTGGTACCTTTGACACCGTGTCTCAGTCATTGCTGCAGTGCTTCAAGGATGCTATTTGAGGTAAGCTGGCCTACAGAATCAATAGAAAGGACTCAGACCTGGCACAATGGCTCAGTGGCTAAATCCTCACCTTACACGCCCGTGATCCCATATGGACGCTGGTTCATGTCCCAGCTGCTCCACTTCCCATCCAGCTGGTCCCATGCTTACAGTCTGGGAAAGCAGTAGAGGATGGGCTAAAGTCTTGGGACCCTATACCCATGGTAGATTTGAGAAGCTCCTGGCTTCAGGTCGCTCAGTTCGGGCGGTCACGGTCACTTGGGGAGTGAACCAGCAGGCAGAAGATCTTTCTGTCTCTCCTTCTCTCTGTACATCTGCCTTTCCAATAAAAACAGATCAATCTTAAAAAAAAAAAAAAAAAAAAAAACAGAAAGGAAGGACTCAAGCAGGCTACCAGCGAAGGACACAGGCCTGGTCTGGCTCCTCAGCCCATGCCGAGGCCTAGATCAAGGTGGCCGCGTGGCATGTGCTCCAGGCTGCTACCTGCAGGCCCGTCCTGCACAATGGAAATACATGCTGGGACAAGTCAGAGCACGAGGCGTGTTGGGTCTCAGCCCCAGGGCTGGGCCCTCTTGGGTGACTTTTCTCCGTGACAGGCTTCCTTGGGGAAGAGCCCTCCCAGCCACGGGGCCCTGCCCTGCTTTTTTTGTACCCTCCTTGGAGACGGGGTGCGCTGACCTTTGTTTTCCTGGATTCCTCCAGTGGACAGGCCTGTGCATGGATGCAGAGACACATTACCAATGCCCACATGGGCGGCCCGTGGACCAGCACCCACTCAATCTCTCTCTACAACAGGGCTGATCCTCCTGCTGCCTAGGCTCCCTGGGCACCCTGTGGGCTTCCTCCTCCCTCTCTGCACCCCAGGAACTAATGTCTCTGCCCTGCCTTCCTTGGCACTCTGCCACACTGCGAGCAGCCCCAAGTGGGATGGAGCAACTCAAGGAGAAGGCAGTGGTACCTGCTGTGCTCTCCTCCCGCCTCAGGAGACACCCCTCCCTTGTTGCTTTCCCTTGAGCTCTCTCCTGCCATCCTGGGCAGCTTTAAGGGCAGCATAACCCAGTGGCGAAGCACCCCGGGAAGCACGACGCAATGTGGCCTTCACCTCACCAAGGCTGACCCGGGTACGACCACTGATGTGCAACCCCATCACTCCAGGGGGACCAGTCGGTGCCGGGTGTACTGGATGTTTCTCTTATGCAGGGGGAGGCACGTTTAGCTCTCCAGAATAGAGGCTGTTCCCACAGGTGCAGCTGCCCCCAGCCTGCTGTGGTCTACGCCAGCAATACCCTGCGTGGTCTGTGCCAGCGATACGCTGCATGGATGCCCTAAAGTCACCATACAGCCTCCCTACTGAGGTGGGTTTGAGTCATTTCTCTGGGTAGTTGGGACTGCTGGTACCGCTGGGTCCCCAGCACAAAGGGTCTCAATTGTATTACCTGGGCTGGAGGGTCCTGATCACGTACAGCAGAAGGAGGTGCTGCTACACAATGTGGCAACGCCCAGTGTGTCTGAGGCCCTCAAAACTGGGGAGATGCGGCATCTGTTGGTACTGCCACATGGGAAGCTAAGAGGCCGTGGAAATCGACAGCAATCCCTTACAGATGGGATCAGGAAGGGCTCCAGAATGAACGTGCTTGCGTCCCCTTCACCTAGTCCGCTGGGATGCTGGCTGAGGACAAAAGGGAGCGGGGCTGGCTAGCAGGTTAGAGACTCAGAACAGATCCCTCTGCGTGCCCAGTTGCACAGACGAGGGCCCCAGCCATTCTGGGGGTGGTGTAGATGTGGCCAGTTCCATGTACTAGCACATGATTTGGACAGCCGGTTGAGGTGAGACGTGCTACCTTCCTGGTCTCTGAAAGGCTCAGCAATGTGAGTTTCTGTGTCAGCACTGACAGATCCTGTGAGCACATGAACCTCAGGCCTGGGGACCAGGACACGCAAGAGGTGGGAAAGCAGGTGACTAAGGCTCGCTGAGCACCAGGGAAAGAAAAAAGCCAGGTGTTGACAAGAGGCCTTTATTGGGGGAAAGTCCGTTCCCAGGTCTTTTCTCCACGCAACCAAAAGGCAGAGAGACGTGGGGAACCACGGAGACGAAAACCCACACAAAGCGTGCTGAAGGCTTTTATACCCCTGCTGACGCGGACACCGGAGTGGGTGGTGCTCCCGTGCTTTTTAGGAGAGGAAATGTCGGCCCAAGCGCAGCATTGGTCCGCCAGGGCTCCAGGGCCCTGATGACGTATCGGATCTACAACCCCTCTTCCTGTCCTCCAGGAAGTAGGAGTGAGGCGTGGGTTCTGACGCAAACTCCGGCCAGCTCCATAGCTGCGGTAGCCGTCAGTGACAGGTGATGCTGGCAGCAGCATACCCTTGTGGCAGATTTGGCGGAAAATGACTCAGTTCCCAGTGGCAGGACTTTGCGAGGAGCCAGGTGCACCACAGGGCTGATGCGATTTCTTGGGGCGTCTGGGTGGCAGCGCGTGCTCAGCACACGGTGTGTATCTGCTGGGAACCAGTGTGCGCAAGCGCGGGGAGCACCCCTTTGGCATTGTGGGAGAGGAGGCGGGGCTTGGCGTGGGGCTGCTCGCCGCAGCTTCTTTCCCTTGGCAGACTCCAGGAGGTGGGCATCCTTCACTTCAGTGGGAGGACAGCGGCACCATGCAGGCGGCTGGCAAGGGCTCAGGTGGTACAGGAGGCACAGACGGCCAGGGCGGTGACCCTGGGCGTTCCAGAAGGCGGTACGACTGCGGAGCTGAGCGCCCTGCTGAGGGGGCAGCAGCTCCACAGGCCGAGGGGCCATTGCAGGCCCCTGGGCAAGGTGTAGAGCTCTCCGCCTCAGCCCAGGCATCAGCCGCCGCCGCACAGGGCCAGGAAAGCCAAGTGCGGGAGTTGTATCCTTTCAAGGAGTGCCCTCCCACCCCCGCTTCCCTCCCCCTACGTCGGGTTGTGACAGGGTGGCATCGAGTGGGGCTGAGGGGAGCCTCAGGCAGGCCAGAGAAGGTTGAGCTGTGGGCAGAGGAGGTGGGGGAGCGGGGTGGGGCTGGGGAGGAGGTAGGCTGAGGGCTCCAGCCCAAAATGGCGGCCGCAAGTGCTGAGGGGGAGCACGGCACTAAGAAACACTGAGGAGCCTTGCGAGGCATGAAGGGCGGCCATATCTAGAGCCCAGTGTCGCCTTGACCACATCTCCTCAGTCGCCTGACGGTGTCATTCCCGTCAATCACGGACGCCGAGATCGCCCTGCGATACCTGGCTCCAGATACCCACCCCTTCAGAGGGGTGGTGCGCCGGCAGTTCACACTGATTGGCAACAAGATGGTCATGTAAGTTCTGGAAGAGGCTGGGACTGAGGTGAGACTGGGATGGGGCCAGGACCAGGGCCGAAGTGTGGCCAGGACTGGGCCCGAGCCGAGGCGGGACTAGGGTGGTGCTGGGGCCCAAGTGGGGCCAGGCTGGGGCTGGCTGGCATGGGACCGTTGAGGGGATGGGGTGAGGCTGAGGTGGGGCCGTTTCCGGGGGTGAAGCGGAGGCAGGGACAAGCCGCAGCAGGTGGTGGAGCCAGGCTCCAACAGAGGCGCCCTCCAGGGAGCACGTGAAGACACTTCAGTGCTACGTCTCCGGGGGTGTGGTGCACAAGTGCACGGGGGTGTGAGTCGGGTGGGCGGTGGGACGTAGGCCGCTGGCCCATGACGTGCCTCTCTTGGATGATTCTGCTTTCCCTTCCCTTCTAGCCGCATAGCTGCCGAAAACCCTGGTCTTCTTCAGATGTCCATCACCTCCTTGATCAACCAGCTGTCCCTGGTGATGCAAGCCATGCAGCGCTTTGGGTCCGAGGGGAAGGCTCAAAATGGCAGAAGGCTCTGAGGACTAACCCCGGGCCTGGCCTGGCTACTACTGTAGTAGTAGCCACTGCATGTTGGGGGAGGGAGAGCTTAATTGTTTATTTGGAGTGGCCCTTGGTGCTCCCCACCCCTCCCCATTTGCCTTGATACCTGTTGGTTAGTGCTGGAAACAAGGCCGGCCTTGTGCTGTCACTTTGAGTTTCTTCCCAGTCACCGTGCGTCCACACCCTCCCCTTAGTCCACAGGTCCAAGGAGATGTAGCGGGTACCGAAACACAATTTAGAGCATCCAACAAGACAGCAACACATTGGCTCCAGTCACTCAGCATTTATGTTGACATTTGCAAATGTCGGGAGGGGGGCGACGGGTGTTGTCCTCCTTGCTGCCAGATCACATCAGTGCTAGGGGACAGAGATGGTCCCCTGGTTTCATCCAAGGGGCCCTGATGGGGGAAGAATGTCCTGAGGCTGTTACTTGAGTCGTCTCCAACTGTTCTGACATAGTATGGGCTTCTTTGTGACAGGTGTGAGTTGCCACTTCCCAGACTTGCCAGCTGCCTATGACTGTTTCAGTACGTCCATAGCCTCAGATGCTTGGCAGAGAATTTGGCCTGTAGCGTTGCTCAGCCTGCTCTGCCTTCCACCTTCCCGAGAGGCACTCAAGGTCCTCTGTTGAAACAGAGAGGCCGGCTGACCCGTCTTCATGAGCATCCCAGTATGTTGTTAGTTTATCCAAGTCAGCAACAGGGGCACCCCTGCCCCCACAACACGTACCCCAAGGCCAGACTGGAGATCCATGTAGCGTTCCCTCAGGTAGGGGATCAGGTGGAGTAGGCTCATTGGGCCCACTCCTAACAGCCACAATAGGGTTTGGTCCCCACATCTGGTTCTCACGTGCACAAGTAGGATCAGCGGCCTGGTCAGCGAGATCCCCAAGAACCCCAACCAGGCCAGTGCCCAGATCTGGCCCCTGCACATGCCAATGGGCACTGTGACCAGGCCCAGCCCACACCCATACCCATACCAATACCTGGCTCCTTAGCTGTACCAGCAGGTGCTACAGCCTAGTTGGAGAGTCCCCTGAGGCCCCCTTCCAGGCCCTGCCCACAGGCCTGACTCTCATATGTGCTGAAAGGCGCTGCAGCCTAGCCTGACCTGGCCTGCCCCCTCTTTCTTGTGTGGCCTAATTAGGAAGACTCCCGAGGCCCCCTTCCAGGCCCACCCCAGACCTTGGTCTCATGTGCACCGACAAGTGCTGCAGCCTATCCTGGAATGTCCCACCCCCACATCCAGCTCTTACTTGTACCAGAGGGTGCCGTGGCATAGTCGGGAAGGCCCCTGAGGACACCTACCTGGCCTGCCCCAAGACCCAGCTCTCCCATTCGCCAGCGGGTGCTGAAGCCTAGCCAGACCCAGCCCGCCCTCCGGCCCCAGGTTTTGTGCGTGCTAGGGGTGCTCCAGCCTAGCCCAGCGCAACCCACCTCCACTCCTGGCTTTCATGTGTGCTGTTGTTTGCTGTGGTCTAGCACAGCCCAGCCTGCCCCCAGTCCCACCTCTCATGTGTACTGGCAGGTGCTGCAGGCTAGCAGGGGTGCCCCCAAAGTTCCTCTCCCAGCCCAAGTTCTCACACGTGCTGGCAGGTGCTGCAGCCCAGCCCAGTGCGGCCTGCCAACAGCCCCAACACTCACTGGCAGGTGCTGCAGCCTAGTCGGGGAGACACCGAAGAGTCCCTGCCAGACCTTCCCCCAAACATGGCCCTCGTGGTGCTGGCAGGTGCTGCAACCTAGGCTGGCCCAGTTTTCCCTAGCACCAGCCCACACTCACCATGTGGTCAGGCCAGCCCTCTGGATTCCCCCTTTTGATCCACCCCATCGCAACTCCCTCGATTACCTGCAGGTGCAGTGAGCTGGTCCATAGAAGCCCCCAGAAATCATTTTATATATGTTAAACAAGCCCTCAGTGGCCCCGATTGCAATCTGTCCCCTACCCCCCAGGTTCTAGCAGTGCATATCCTCCTCACCCACGTGCTCCTGGCGGTGGCACTGGTGGTGGGGTGGCCCTCTGGTGTGTGCCCACAGTGGCATGGCAGGTGTTCTACCCTCGTTTCTCCCAAATCTTTAAAGAAAAAAAAAATAGAAAAACTAGAATAGGCAGCTATGCTGGCACATTGTTGCAGTTAGCACAGAGTCGGCATTAACCAGGTCCAGAATGTCCACCAGCTATACGCTGCTTTTCTTCACAGCAGTGTCACACTTGCCTAGGTGGAAACATTTTAGAACTGTATTTTAACAGTACTTATACAGTAATTATTTAAGCCTATGAGGTTTTGATAGTTTCATATTGGGCCAGCACAATGGCTCAACTGGCTAATCCTCTACCTCCAAGTGTCAGAATCCCATGGGGTGCTGGTTTGTGTTCCGGCTGCTCCACTCTCCATCCAGCTCCCTGCCTGTGGCCTGGGAAAGCAGTAGAGGACGGCCCAAGTCTTTGGGACCCTGTACCCATGTGGGAGGTCCTGAAGAAAGTTCCTGACCCCTGGCTTCAGATCGGCTCAGCTCCGGGCACTTGCGGAGTGAACCAGTGGATGGAAGATCTTTCTGTCTCTCCTTCTCTCTGTCAGTCTGCCTTTCCAATGAAAAATAAATGAATCTTTGGAAAAAAAAAGAAGGGTGCTGGATTTTCTGCCATTGTCTATACGTACAGTGTCAGGATACACTTCCATAGTAGAAATGATGGACTTGTGACTGATTTTGAAGGACTGTAGTATTATAATAATATAGGGGAAACCAGAGGGGGAGGGGAAATCCTTGAGCCTATGGAACTCTATCATAAGAGATAACAAAGAGTTAAAGAAAGGTTCATGCCAGGTTTTTTTGTAAGAATAAAAATTTAGTCATTCAAAAAATTAAAAATGTTATATTTTAATTGAAATCTTTCTGATTTAGTAGGGTTTGTCTTCTTTTATTTGCTTTTTGAAGTTTATTACAAAGATGAGGGGATTAAAGATCCACGTGGGCCACAGATAGGGATGGAGCAGGTCAGGCTTGAGGGTGGGAAATGGGTTAGAGAAGTGTTTCCACCTTGCCTTGTATGTCAATTGTGGGATGGGGAGTGGGTAGCCACCCCCTCCTGTCAGATTGTGCACGTGCCAGGGAATGGGCCTGGTCTCTTAATGCCGCCTCTTGTATGCTTGGGGGAGAGGAGGGAGAATGCCCTGGGAGTGTTACTTGAGTCCTGTGGATTGCTCTGAGAAGTTGTTGGCTTTGTCAGTGCCAGAACTGAGGACTTCCTTCCAAGACCTGTTGGCTGTCCATGTCTACCTCAGAGTGTCCACAGACTTAGGTGCTTGCTGTGGAACCTGGCCTGAAGTGTCACTCAGCTTGCTTTTCCTTCTACCCTTTGGGGAGGTATTTGAGGTCTTCTGTTGGATCGGATGATCGGCCATCCTTTCCTTCATGTGCACCTGGGTATGTTCATTCTTGCATGGGAGTCGACCACAGAGGTGGTCCAGGCTTGCAGCACGTGCTAGGAGGCTGTGGGCTCTATCCCCTGCGATCAGGGATCCTATTGGTCCGAGGCACTCACGAGATTCAGGGAGTCCACTCCTGGCCAGACCTTCCCTAGCCGGCCTACCTCTAGTCCTGGCGCTTGCATGCTCCTACAGGTGCAGCACCCTAAACAGGAAGACCCTCTAGTGTCCCCTACCCAACCTGCCTCCAGGCCAGGCTCTTGCATGCGACCACAGTAGCAGCAGCCTGGGCTGACCCACCCCCATCCCTGGTCCTCGTGCATGGCACCAGGTGCAGTAGCCCGGCCTGGGGACACTCTCCAGGTTCTGCTACCAGACCCGCCCTCAACCCCCTACTCAGGTGCACCAGCAGACGCTGTGGCTTTGGCCAGGCCCACCTCCAGCCCCAGGCCAATGCAGCGGTGATCCCACAGGTGCAGCAACATGGACAGGGAGAACTTTGAGAACCCCTGCCAGGCCGACCTTCCAGACCCAGCTTTCATGTGTGCCAGCATGTGTAGTAGACGGGCCCAGCATGTCCCCAACCTGCTCTGCTCTCTCTCTCTCTTTTTTTAACACTGACTGTTTTTCTAAATTTAAGATTTATTTATTTTTATTGGAAAGTCAGATAGATACAGAGGAGGAGAGACAGAGAGGAAGATCTTCTGTCCAACGATTCACTCCCCAAGTGAGCGCAGCAGCCAGAGTGGAGCTGATCCGAAGCCAGGAGCCAAGAATTTCTTCCAGGTCCCCCACGTGGGTGCAGGATCCCAAGGCTTTGGGCCATCTTCGACTGCTTTCCCAGGCCACAGGCAGGGAGCTGGATGGGGAGTGGAGTACACTCATATGCGATTCTGGCGCTTGGAGGTGGAGGATTAGCCAGTTTTGCCAACGTACTGTCCACCCCTGCACTCCATGACTTTCAAGCAGACACAACTTTTCCAGCATTTTCTGTTGGTTGTGTGACAGTGGGGGTAGTAAGGGTGTTTCTCTCTCTCTCTCTCTCTCTCTCTCCCTAGTGTCTGACCAGAGCCCAGTCAATGCTGGAACAGGGAGCTGCCCCATTCCCCATCCCCAATCCCTTGGCTACACTCCTGTCCTTGCTTGCTTTACACTGCCCAAGCTGCAAGTCAGCCAGCAGGCTGGATTCTTAGGGAAACTGAAAGGCCCAGGTCAATGAAGCAGACACTGCCAGGTCAAACTATGGACCCAAAGGGGGTTCAGCTAGAAGGGAGGGGAGATTCCACGAAGAAACTTAGTGACAGTCCAGGTGGGGTTATGCGGCAAGTACGAATACCAAGTCACTTCAAAAACTCAGACACTTCAATTAGGCAGTCAGCTCTGCAGTTACAGTTGAAGGCTAGAGAATCAAGATGGTGGAATAGGGTAAGGACATGTTTAAACGGACGGAAAAACATTTAATCAGCATGAAGCAGAGAGGACACATTCCAGGAAAGAGGAAAGGACAGAACAACAGCAGAGGGGTACCTAGAGACCGACAGACACAGGAAAGCAGCAGGCACAGCAGTGTGGTGTTGCAGTGACTGATACTCCAGCACGGCAATCTGAATTCCACCAGCAGCCAGAACTCCACTAGCAACCAGGTGGGAAGGGACATCATTGGGAGCTTGTGAGGTGAACCCAGACAAAGAACTGTCCATTCTGCTGGTCCGTTTGATTTGACCAGGAGCAGAGACAGAGCAGCAGATCTCAGACGGGCAGTGCGAGAACAGAGTGGATTTCATAGCCCAGTCAGCCCCCTAGAGCTGAATTGGGCACCATTTTGTGTAAGGAAGAAAGGGCAAGGGAAAGGACTGAGCATGCGCTGAGCTAGGAGTGAGCTCATTTCTGACCCAGTGAACTGCAACGACGTTCCATTCTACAAGTTCCACCCAAGACAGGTCTGGGTAGCCCTCAGATCTGACGGTCACCAAATCAAGAACTGTAGTGGTGGTACATCAGGCGCCATTTTGCACAGTGTGGCAATAGCTTTGGGACTGTAGGGGACAACAGTGAACTGCGCATGTGCTGAGCTCGCAAGAACACGCTGAGGTCTGTGGATTGCACTGGTCCCGCAGGAAAATAATACCGACTGTGGCATCGTACTGGTCAAAATAGGTCCGTGTGGCACCCAGACCTAACATCCAACAGGTTCCGGCAAGATCAGTGCCCCCAACAACCTAATTACATACAACACCTGGTGTCTCTCTAATCCTGGGACCTGCTCCAACCAAAAGTGGGAGAAAGTTTGCAGAGACAACGGTGCAGCCTCACCACGGTATCACAGGAGGTGGAGAGTGGTGAGCCAAGAGCTGGGGCTGTGGAGACCACGGCGGAAGTCTGACATAAGAACCCAGACCTGGAACTCGCTGGAGGTTGTGGCACAAGTAGCTGCAAGCAAAAAGTTGTGTGCCAACCGCAATAAGTAAAATCGCATTGTAGACCTGTGGGTGACACAGCTTAGAAATCTGCCCCAAGGAGAAGACTCTGCTAACCAGAAGTACAATGATCAAGAGCAAAAGAAGAGACAAAGGCACAATGAATAATACTGAAAACTCCCCTGCAAAGGAGCAAAACCCTATGCCAACCTCAGAGTTAACTGAGGAAGACATCGAGAAAATGGGGGACACAGAATCCATAAAACTCATTTTAAAGATTCTGATCAAAAATAAGAAGCTCATACAAGAGTTCAAAGAATTTAAGGAAGCAATTAAGCAAATCAAGGCTGGTATATCAGAAATGAAGAACACAGTAGAGCAAATTAAAAGTACAGTGGAGAGTCTCCAAAATAGAATGAAACAAGCAAAAGAAAGAATCTCAGAATTGGAAGATAGTTCCTGTCATCAGGGGGAAGCAAACAAAAAGCTGGAAGCAGAGCTGGATCAGGCCAAAAAAAGTATTCAAGAATTGAAAGACACTATGAAGAGGCCAAATATAAGAGTTATGGGAGTCCCAGAAGGTGCAGAAAGAGAAACTGGTTTTACAGATATATTTAATGAAATAATAAAGGAAAAATTCCCTAATCTGGAGAAAGAATTGGGAAACAACATCCAGGAGGAGCACAGAACTCCCAACAGGCTTGATCAAAAGCGATCTTCACCACGACATATGATCATCAAGCTCTCTTCAACTGAGCATAAGGAAAAGATCCTGAAATGTGCACGTGAAAAAAATCAATTGACATAGAAAGGAATGCCAATTAAGTTCACAGGAGATCTCTCACAGGAAACTCTACAGGCAAGGAGAGAATGGAGCGACATATTCCAGATTCTAAAAGAAAAAAATTGTCGGCCTAGGATAACATATCCAGCAAAGCTTTCTTTTGTCTTTGAAAATGAGATAAGGAGACTCGCAAGATGGCCGACATAGGAGGATGGTTGTGAGGGAGCTCACAGACAGAGAGGTTTAGAACGCGACAAAAGCGTAAGTGGAGCAGCATAGAGCTGCAGGGAGAGGAGCGTGAAGTTCCTGGACAGTGTGGAGCCAAAAAAATCCGCACAACTCGGAAGAACAACCAGGAAAAAACGAAACAAAGTAAAACAAAAGGCAGGGAAGACGGCCTCCCGCTCCAGACCTGCTAAGTCACGTTTAAGTGCAGCCACCAGGAGACGCAGCCACCAGGAGACGCAGCCAGATGATAAGGAAGGTTGGAGGGATCATCACTGGCAAAGGTCCTCACCAGCAACAGAGGCAGACTGCAAGAGCCAGAGGTTTGGGTGAGTTGGCTAGGGGCAGCAGTGGGTCGGAGGCTCCCGGAGCTCACTCTCCAGGGGCACACACAGAGCCAGAGCATCCTTGGTGCTCATCTCCCTACCCCTCCCCCCCGGAGAGTCCAGCGTTTGGGGACACAGGGCAAGTGCCTTGAAACTGCCGAAACTGTGTCTTGGAGGTGACGCACAGCGGTCCTGTGCACTGAGGAGACACGGAGAAGGCACACTGAATACTCCCCCGTGCCTTGCGGAATGGCACACAGCTAGGCTGTACTGACCCATGCGACTCACCCGTGCCTCTGGGCTGTGCAGACCCATGCGCACCTCTGGGCTGGGCAGACCCATGTCAGCACTGGGGTGGGCGGTCCCGCGCTGCTGGGGTGGGCAGACCCACACAGGAGGCGTTCCCAGAGAGCACCTGGAACCTCCACGCCCTGCAGTCTCTGGCACTGGGGACACACTGAGAAAGCACCTAGAATCCTCCGTGCCCTGTGAACCCACGCGCAGGGGGCGCATCCAGAGAGCGCCTTCATTCCCCCACACCCTGTGGTCGCATACGTGTAGGGGACGAGCTGAGAGTGTGCCTTGAATCCGCTGGGCCTTGGAAGTGGCTCCCTGAGGTCCAGTGCACTGGAGACGCACCAAAAGTGCCTTGAAAACTCCCGCACCCTGCTACTCCACGCCTACAGGCTCCGATCGCTGCAGGATAGTGCTTGGACACCCATCAGCACGCTGGTGCCTGGGTCTCTCAAAAAGAAACACTAGCACAATGGGAAGAAAGACCAGAAAAAGCAATGATCCAGATGAGAGAGCCAGCACCCCACCAAAAAAGGACCAAAAGCCAATGTCTATTTCAGAGATGCGAGATGAAGACATGGAAGCTCTACCAGACAAGGAATTCAAAAAAATAATGTTAAAATCGGTCAGAGACAATGAGAAGAACTGGGAAGACTTCAAGGAATTCAAGAACCACATAGTCACAGAAATACAACAAATGAAAAGCAAAATCCTTGACTTAGAGCACAAAATTGAGAGCCTAACAAACAGAATAAATACAGCAGAAGAGAGGATCTCTGAAACGGAAGACACACAAAACGAACATACCCAGCTCATTAAACAGCTGGAGACAAGTCTGAACAAAGCCAATAAGACCATACAAGAAATGAAAAACAACCTCAGAAAATCAAATATTAGGATTATTGGCCTTCCTGAAGGAGCGGAAAGAGAGTCAGGAATGCAAATGGTGCTCGACGAAATTATACAGGAAAACTTCCAAAACACTTGGAACATGAACCCTGCCCAAATCCAGGATGGTCAGAGGACTCCCAGCAGATATGACCCAAAGAGATCTTCACCCAGACATATGGTGCTCAAGTTCCACTCCAACGAAGACAAAGAAAGAATCCTAAGACAAGTACGAGGCAGAGAAAAGATCACATACCGGGGAAAACCAATCAGAATCACTGCTGACTTCTCTGAAGAGACCTTACAAACAACAAGAGAATGGACAAAGATCTTCCAAATCCTGAATCAGAACAACTGTCAACCAAGAATAATGTACCCAGCAAAGATCTCATTCGCATTTGAGAGCGAAATCAGATACTTCCATAGCAAAGAGAATTTAGAAGAATATGCCTGCACAAAACCAGCTCTACAAAATCTCCTTAGAAATGCACTAAATCCAGAAAAAAAGGAGGCGAATCATAAGCAAAGATGGCAAACAGGAAGGTCTCCCCACTAAAGTCCACACAAGGAGGAACAATTACACAGATATCAACACCCACAAAAACACATACGTATGGCAGGACAAAATTGCAACCTGTCAATTTTAACTCTTAACACAAATGGCCTAAACTCACCAATCAAAAGACATAGATTAACGGAATGGATCATCAAACAGGACCCAACTATCTGTTGCCTACAAGAGACACATCTAACCAGAAAAGACTCCTAGAAGCTGAAAGTGAAGGGATGGAAAAAGATAGTTCACGCCAATGGACGAGAAAAAAAGGCTGGGGTAGCTGTCCTAATTTCAGATGATGTGGACTTCAATCTGACACACATCAAAAAGGACAGGGAAGGTCACTATATATTGGTGAAGGGAGTGATCCATCAGGAAGTAATTACCATCGTGAACATATATGCACCAAATTCCAATGCGCCTAGCTATGTGAAGCAATTACTTACAGACTTAAGAGGAGACATAGATATGCACACAATAATAGTGGGTGATCTTAACACCCCGCTAACAACAATAGATAGATCAACAAAACAAAACCTCAACAAAGAAACAACAGAGCTCATACAAACAATAGAACAACTGGACTTGGTAGACATTTATAGAACTTTTTAACGTAAGGCCACAGATTATACATTTTTTTCAGCAGTGCATGGCACCTTCTCCAGGATCGACCACATGATAGGACACAAAGCAAACCTAAATAACTTCAAAAAGATAGGAATCATACCATGTACCCTCTCAGACCACCACGGAATGAAACTGGAAATCAGCAATTCAAAATGCCCCAGGAAATACAGAAACTCTTGGAAGCTGAACGATATGCTATTACACGAACAAAGGGTGGGCCCAGCAGCGTGGCCTAGCGGCTAAAGTCCTCGCCTTGAAAGCCCCAGGATCCCGTATGGGCGCCGGTTCTAGTTCCGGCAGCACCACCTCCCATCCAGCTCCCTGCTTGTGGCCTGGGAAAGCAGTCGAGGACGGCCCAATGCATTGGGACCCTGCACCCGCGTGGGAGACCTGGAAGAGGTTCCTGGTTCCTGGCTTTGGATCGGCGCGCACCGACCCGTTGTGGCTCACTTGGGGAGTGAATCATCGGATGGAAGATCTTCCTCTCTGTCTCTCCTCCTCTCTGTATATCTGACTTTGTAATAAAATGAAGAAATATTTTTTAAAAAAAAAGGCAACATAACAACAGACATCGCAGCCATTAAGAACTTAATTAGAAACTACTACAAAGCACTGTACTCCAACAAATCAGAAGACCACCAAGAAATGGAAAAGTTCTTAGACTTCTACCACCTGCCAAAACTTAGCCCAGAGGCAACAAACAACCTGAACAAACCCATAACTGAAGCAGAGATTGAATCAGTGATTAAAGATCTCCCAACAAAGAAAAGCCCAGGCCCAGACGGCTTCACTACAGAATTCTACAAAACATTCCGAACAGTACTAACCCCAATCCTCTACAAACTCTTCAAAACAATAGAAAAGGAAGCAACCCTTCCAAACTCATTCTATGAAGCCAACATTACCTTAATCGCAAAACCGGACAGAGAACCAACAGAGAAGGAAAACTACAGACCCATTTCACTAATGAACATTGATGCTAAGATTCTCAACAAAATCCTAGCCAATAGAATTCAAAAACACATCAGACAGATCATTCATCCAGATCAAGTAGGATTCATCCTTGGAATGCAGGGATTTTTCAACATTTGGAAATCAATAAATGTGATACACCACATCCAAAAACGGAAAAGCAAGAATCACATGATAGTATCAATAGATGCAGAAAAAGCTTTCAACAAAATCCAACACGACTTCCTGCTAAAAACCCTAACCAAGGTAGGCACAGATGGAAAAACCCACAACATAATCAAAGCAATATATGAAAAACCCAACACCAGCATCATACTGAATGGAGAAAAACTGGAACCCTTCCCACTGAGATCTGGAACAAGACAGGGATGTCCGCTTTCTCCACTGCTATTCAACATAGTCCTAGAGGTACTTGCTGAGGCCATAAGACAAGAAAAAGAAATCAGAGGAATCCAAATGGGAAACGAAGAAGTCAAGCTCTCATTATACGCAGACGACATGATTCTTTATATAGAAGAGCCAAGAGACTCAATACAGAGACTGCTAGAACTTATAGGAGAGTTTGGTAGAGTGGCAGGGTACAAAATTAATGAACAAAAATCAACAACCATAGTGTATGCAAACAGCCCCAAGACGGAAAAAGATCTAACCAGCAAGATACCATTCAAAATAACAGAGAAAAGTATGAAGTATCTGGGAATAAATCTAACCAAAAATGTAGGAGACTTATTTGAAGAAAACTACAAACTACTTAAAAAAGAAATTGAGTCAGGAATGCAAATGGTACTCGACGAAATTATACAGGAAAACTTCCAAAACACTTGGAACACGAACCCTGCCCAAATCCAGGACGGTCAGAGGACTCCCAGCAGATATGACCCAAAGAGATCTTCACCCAGACATATGGTGCTCAAGTTCCACTCCAATGAAGACAAAGAAAGAATCCTGAGACAAGTACGAAGCAGAGAAAAGATCACATACCGGGGAAAACCAATCAGAATCACTGCTGACTTCTCTGAAGAGACCTTACAAACAACAAGAGAATGGACAAAGATCTTCCAAATCCTGAATCAGAACAACTGTCAACCAAGAATAATGTACCCAGCAAAGATCTCATTCGCATTTGAGAGCGAAATCAGATACTTCCATAGCAAAGAGAATTTAGAAGAATATGCCTGCACAAAACCAGCTCTACAAAATCTCCTTAGAAATGCACTAAATCCAGAAAAAAAGGAGGCGAATCATAAGCAAAGATGGCAAACAGGAAGGTCTCCCCACTAAAGTCCACACAAGGAGGAACAATTACACAGATATCAACACCCACAAAAACACATACGTATGGCAGGACAAAATTGCAACCTGTCAATTTTAACTCTTAACACAAATGGCCTAAACTCACCAATCAAAAGACATAGATTAACGGAATGGATCATCAAACAGGACCCAACTATCTGTTGCCTACAAGAGACACATCTAACCAGAAAAGACTCCTAGAAGCTGAAAGTGAAGGGATGGAAAAAGATAGTTCACGCCAATGGACGAGAAAAAAAGGCTGGGGTAGCTGTCCTAATTTCAGATGATATAGACTTCAATCTGACACACATCAAAAAGGACAGGGAAGGTCACTATATATTGGTGAAGGGAGTGATCCATCAGGAAGTAATTACCATCGTGAACATATATGCACCAAATTCCAATGCGCCTAGCTATGTGAAGCAGTTACTTACAGACTTAAGAGGAGACATAGATGTGCACACAATAACTGAAAAAAAAAAAAGAAATTGAACAAGACCTCAAAAGATGGAGTAACATCCCATGCTCCTGGATTGGTAAAATCAATATCATTAAAATGTCTATTCTGCCAAAGGCAATATATACATTCAACGCAATCCCAATCAAATTGCCCAAAACATTCTTCATGGAATTGGAAACAATGATTCAAAGGTTCATCTGGAAACACAAAAAACCACGGATAGCTAGAACTATCCTGAAGAACAGAAAGTTA
Source organism: Ochotona princeps (assembly GCF_030435755.1). Lineage (NCBI taxonomy): Eukaryota > Metazoa > Chordata > Mammalia > Lagomorpha > Ochotonidae > Ochotona > Ochotona princeps. The sequence goes on along the minus strand of NC_080865.1, from coordinate 106,920,355 downwards.
GCAGGGGGAATCACAGTTCCAGACGTCTGGACATACTATAGGGCAGTGTTATCCAAAACAGCCTGGTACTGGCACAAAGATAGAGAGGAAGATCAATGGAGCAGAATAGAAACACCAGAAGGGAACCCACACAGATACAGCCAAATAATCTTTGACAAAAAGACAAACGACAATCCAGGCAAATGGGAAGGTCTGTTCAATAAATGCTGTTGGGACAACTGGGTAATAGCCTGCAGAAACAAAAAGATAGACCCACATCTCTCACCATACACTAAGATCAAATCTAAATGGATAAAAGATCTAAACCTACATCCAGAAACCTTCAAACATTTGGAAGAAAATGTTGGAAATACTCCGCAAGATCTAGGGGTAGGTCCCGACTTCCTAAAAAAGACACCAAAAGCAATAGCAATCAAGACCAGAATAAACAAATGGGACCTCATCAAACTAAGAAGCTTCTGTACAGCAAGGGAAACAATCAACAAAGCAAAAAAGCAACCCACAGAATGGGAGAAGATCCTCACGCACTACGTAGGTGATAGAGGGCTAATCTCCAGAATATACAAAAAGTTACAAAATAACCAAAATGCCAAAACAAACAAGCCACTCAAGAAGTGGGCATGGGAAATGGGCAGACACTTCACAAAGGAACAAACCCAAATGGCAAATAAACATATGGAAAAATGCTCAAGTTCCCTGGCAATAGGGAAATCCAAATTAAAACATCAATGAGGTACCACCTAACGCCAGTAAGATTGGCCCACATGAAAAAAAGCACCAACAACACTTGTTGGTGAGGTTGCGGGGAAAAGGGAACCCTACTCCATTGCTGGTGGGGCTGCAGGCTGGTACAACCTCTATGGAAATCAGTATGGAGAACATTCAAACAACTCAAAATCAACATACCATATGATCCAGCAATAGCACTCCTGGGAATATATCCAAAACACCTGTTTCATGAGAAACCAACATGCACCCCTATGTTCACTGCTGCACAATCAGTAATCACAAAAACATGGAAGCAACCAAAATGCCCATCAGCAGAGGATTGGATAAGAAACCTATGGTTCATCTACTCCATGGAAAACTACTCAGCTATTAAAAAAAACAAAATGCAGTTCTTTGTGGCCAAATGGGCCCAACTGGAAACCATAATGCTAAGAAAATGAGCCAATCCCAAAAGGTTAGATACCACATGTTTGCCTTAATTTAAGATGATATGATGTTGGAGGGCTGCGGGAGAGGACGTCTAGCTCGGATCCCGAACCCAGTCCGCCATGGGCCCATGGCTCATGGCGGGCTGGGCCCGGACATGCCTGGGTGCGAGGCCTGCTTCCTTCTGGGGTGAGTACGCCGAGGGGGGAGGCCTCCGTGACTGGGCATGTCCGGGACCCACCCATCACCCTCATTGGGTGGTGGGTGAACGGGATTGGGGAGGGGCGCAACCTTGGGCCTGCGGGATTTAACCTCCGGCTGCCAGAGGCGAGCCGAGGGCTGCGGGAGAGGACGTCTAGCTCGGATCCCGAACCCAGTCCGCCATGTGCCCATGGCTCATGGCGGGCTGGGCCCGGACATGCCTGGGTGCGAGGCCTGCTTCCTTCTGGGGTGAGTACGCCGAGGGGGGAGGCCTCCGTGACTGGGCATGTCCGGGACCCACCCATCACCCTCATTGGGTGGTGGGTGAACGGGATTGGGGAGGGGCGCAACCTTGGGCCTGCGGGATTTAACCTCCGGCTGCCAGAGGCGAGCCGAGGGCTGCGGGAGAGGACGTCTAGCTCGGATCCCGAACCCAGTCCGCCATGTGCCCATGGCTCATGGCGGGCTGGGCCCGGACATGCCTGGGTGCGAGGCCTGCTTCCTTCTGGGGTGAGTACGCCGAGGGGGGAGGCCTCCGTGACTGGGCATGTCCGGGACCCACCCATCACCCTCATTGGGTGGTGGGTGAACGGGATTGGGGAGGGGCGCAACCTTGGGCCTGCGGGATTTAACCTCCGGCTGCCAGAGGCGAGCCGAGGGCTGCGGGAGAGGACGTCTAGCTCGGATCCCGAACCCAGTCCGCCATGTGCCCATGGCTCATGGCGGGCTGGGCCCGGACATGCCTGGGTGCGAGGCCTGCTTCCTTCTGGGGTGAGTACGCCGAGGGGGGAGGCCTCCGTGACTGGGCATGTCCGGGACCCACCCATCACCCTCATTGGGTGGTGGGTGAACGGGATTGGGGAGGGGCGCAACCTTGGGCCTGCGGGATTTAACCTCCGGCTGCCAGAGGCGAGCCGAGGGCTGCGGGAGAGGACGTCTAGCTCGGATCCCGAACCCAGTCCGCCATGTGCCCATGGCTCATGGCGGGCTGGGCCCGGACATGCCTGGGTGCGAGGCCTGCTTCCTTCTGGGGTGAGTACGCCGAGGGGGGAGGCCTCCGTGACTGGGCATGTCCGGGACCCACCCATCACCCTCATTGGGTGGTGGGTGAACGGGATTGGGGAGGGGCGCAACCTTGGGCCTGCGGGATTTAACCTCCGGCTGCCAGAGGCGAGCCGAGGGCTGCGGGAGAGGACGTCTAGCTCGGATCCCGAACCCAGTCCGCCATGTGCCCATGGCTCATGGCGGGCTGGGCCCGGACATGCCTGGGTGCGAGGCCTGCTTCCTTCTGGGGTGAGTACGCCGAGGGGGGAGGCCTCCGTGACTGGGCATGTCCGGGACCCACCCATCACCCTCATTGGGTGGTGGGTGAACGGGATTGGGGAGGGGCGCAACCTTGGGCCTGCGGGATTTAACCTCCGGCTGCCAGAGGCGAGCCGAGGGCTGCGGGAGAGGACGTCTAGCTCGGATCCCGAACCCAGTCCGCCATGTGCCCATGGCTCATGGCGGGCTGGGCCCGGACATGCCTGGGTGCGAGGCCTGCTTCCTTCTGGGGTGAGTACGCCGAGGGGGGAGGCCTCCGTGACTGGGCATGTCCGGGACCCACCCATCACCCTCATTGGGTGGTGGGTGAACGGGATTGGGGAGGGGCGCAACCTTGGGCCTGCGGGATTTAACCTCCGGCTGCCAGAGGCGAGCCGAGGGCTGCGGGAGAGGACGTCTAGCTCGGATCCCGAACCCAGTCCGCCATGTGCCCATGGCTCATGGCGGGCTGGGCCCGGACATGCCTGGGTGCGAGGCCTGCTTCCTTCTGGGGTGAGTACGCCGAGGGGGGAGGCCTCCGTGACTGGGCATGTCCGGGACCCACCCATCACCCTCATTGGGTGGTGGGTGAACGGGATTGGGGAGGGGCGCAACCTTGGGCCTGCGGGATTTAACCTCCGGCTGCCAGAGGCGAGCCGAGGGCTGCGGGAGAGGACGTCTAGCTCGGATCCCGAACCCAGTCCGCCATGTGCCCATGGCTCATGGCGGGCTGGGCCCGGACATGCCTGGGTGCGAGGCCTGCTTCCTTCTGGGGTGAGTACGCCGAGGGGGGAGGCCTCCGTGACTGGGCATGTCCGGGACCCACCCATCACCCTCATTGGGTGGTGGGTGAACGGGATTGGGGAGGGGCGCAACCTTGGGCCTGCGGGATTTAACCTCCGGCTGCCAGAGGCGAGCCGAGGGCTGCGGGAGAGGACGTCTAGCTCGGATCCCGAACCCAGTCCGCCATGTGCCCATGGCTCATGGCGGGCTGGGCCCGGACATGCCTGGGTGCGAGGCCTGCTTCCTTCTGGGGTGAGTACGCCGAGGGGGGAGGCCTCCGTGACTGGGCATGTCCGGGACCCACCCATCACCCTCATTGGGTGGTGGGTGAACGGGATTGGGGAGGGGCGCAACCTTGGGCCTGCGGGATTTAACCTCCGGCTGCCAGAGGCGAGCCGAGGGCTGCGGGAGAGGACGTCTAGCTCGGATCCCGAACCCAGTCCGCCATGTGCCCATGGCTCATGGCGGGCTGGGCCCGGACATGCCTGGGTGCGAGGCCTGCTTCCTTCTGGGGTGAGTACGCCGAGGGGGGAGGCCTCCGTGACTGGGCATGTCCGGGACCCACCCATCACCCTCATTGGGTGGTGGGTGAACGGGATTGGGGAGGGGCGCAACCTTGGGCCTGCGGGATTTAACCTCCGGCTGCCAGAGGCGAGCCGAGGGCTGCGGGAGAGGACGTCTAGCTCGGATCCCGAACCCAGTCCGCCATGTGCCCATGGCTCATGGCGGGCTGGGCCCGGACATGCCTGGGTGCGAGGCCTGCTTCCTTCTGGGGTGAGTACGCCGAGGGGGGAGGCCTCCGTGACTGGGCATGTCCGGGACCCACCCATCACCCTCATTGGGTGGTGGGTGAACGGGATTGGGGAGGGGCGCAACCTTGGGCCTGCGGGATTTAACCTCCGGCTGCCAGAGGCGAGCCGAGGGCTGCGGGAGAGGACGTCTAGCTCGGATCCCGAACCCAGTCCGCCATGTGCCCATGGCTCATGGCGGGCTGGGCCCGGACATGCCTGGGTGCGAGGCCTGCTTCCTTCTGGGGTGAGTACGCCGAGGGGGGAGGCCTCCGTGACTGGGCATGTCCGGGACCCACCCATCACCCTCATTGGGTGGTGGGTGAACGGGATTGGGGAGGGGCGCAACCTTGGGCCTGCGGGATTTAACCTCCGGCTGCCAGAGGCGAGCCGAGGGCTGCGGGAGAGGACGTCTAGCTCGGATCCCGAACCCAGTCCGCCATGTGCCCATGGCTCATGGCGGGCTGGGCCCGGACATGCCTGGGTGCGAGGCCTGCTTCCTTCTGGGGTGAGTACGCCGAGGGGGGAGGCCTCCGTGACTGGGCATGTCCGGGACCCACCCATCACCCTCATTGGGTGGTGGGTGAACGGGATTGGGGAGGGGCGCAACCTTGGGCCTGCGGGATTTAACCTCCGGCTGCCAGAGGCGAGCCGAGGGCTGCGGGAGAGGACGTCTAGCTCGGATCCCGAACCCAGTCCGCCATGTGCCCATGGCTCATGGCGGGCTGGGCCCGGACATGCCTGGGTGCGAGGCCTGCTTCCTTCTGGGGTGAGTACGCCGAGGGGGGAGGCCTCCGTGACTGGGCATGTCCGGGACCCACCCATCACCCTCATTGGGTGGTGGGTGAACGGGATTGGGGAGGGGCGCAACCTTGGGCCTGCGGGATTTAACCTCCGGCTGCCAGAGGCGAGCCGAGGGCTGCGGGAGAGGACGTCTAGCTCGGATCCCGAACCCAGTCCGCCATGTGCCCATGGCTCATGGCGGGCTGGGCCCGGACATGCCTGGGTGCGAGGCCTGCTTCCTTCTGGGGTGAGTACGCCGAGGGGGGAGGCCTCCGTGACTGGGCATGTCCGGGACCCACCCATCACCCTCATTGGGTGGTGGGTGAACGGGATTGGGGAGGGGCGCAACCTTGGGCCTGCGGGATTTAACCTCCGGCTGCCAGAGGCGAGCCGAGGGCTGCGGGAGAGGACGTCTAGCTCGGATCCCGAACCCAGTCCGCCATGTGCCCATGGCTCATGGCGGGCTGGGCCCGGACATGCCTGGGTGCGAGGCCTGCTTCCTTCTGGGGTGAGTACGCCGAGGGGGGAGGCCTCCGTGACTGGGCATGTCCGGGACCCACCCATCACCCTCATTGGGTGGTGGGTGAACGGGATTGGGGAGGGGCGCAACCTTGGGCCTGCGGGATTTAACCTCCGGCTGCCAGAGGCGAGCCGAGGGCTGCGGGAGAGGACGTCTAGCTCGGATCCCGAACCCAGTCCGCCATGTGCCCATGGCTCATGGCGGGCTGGGCCCGGACATGCCTGGGTGCGAGGCCTGCTTCCTTCTGGGGTGAGTACGCCGAGGGGGGAGGCCTCCGTGACTGGGCATGTCCGGGACCCACCCATCACCCTCATTGGGTGGTGGGTGAACGGGATTGGGGAGGGGCGCAACCTTGGGCCTGCGGGATTTAACCTCCGGCTGCCAGAGGCGAGCCGAGGGCTGCGGGAGAGGACGTCTAGCTCGGATCCCGAACCCAGTCCGCCATGTGCCCATGGCTCATGGCGGGCTGGGCCCGGACATGCCTGGGTGCGAGGCCTGCTTCCTTCTGGGGTGAGTACGCCGAGGGGGGAGGCCTCCGTGACTGGGCATGTCCGGGACCCACCCATCACCCTCATTGGGTGGTGGGTGAACGGGATTGGGGAGGGGCGCAACCTTGGGCCTGCGGGATTTAACCTCCGGCTGCCAGAGGCGAGCCGAGGGCTGCGGGAGAGGACGTCTAGCTCGGATCCCGAACCCAGTCCGCCATGTGCCCATGGCTCATGGCGGGCTGGGCCCGGACATGCCTGGGTGCGAGGCCTGCTTCCTTCTGGGGTGAGTACGCCGAGGGGGGAGGCCTCCGTGACTGGGCATGTCCGGGACCCACCCATCACCCTCATTGGGTGGTGGGTGAACGGGATTGGGGAGGGGCGCAACCTTGGGCCTGCGGGATTTAACCTCCGGCTGCCAGAGGCGAGCCGAGGGCTGCGGGAGAGGACGTCTAGCTCGGATCCCGAACCCAGTCCGCCATGTGCCCATGGCTCATGGCGGGCTGGGCCCGGACATGCCTGGGTGCGAGGCCTGCTTCCTTCTGGGGTGAGTACGCCGAGGGGGGAGGCCTCCGTGACTGGGCATGTCCGGGACCCACCCATCACCCTCATTGGGTGGTGGGTGAACGGGATTGGGGAGGGGCGCAACCTTGGGCCTGCGGGATTTAACCTCCGGCTGCCAGAGGCGAGCCGAGGGCTGCGGGAGAGGACGTCTAGCTCGGATCCCGAACCCAGTCCGCCATGTGCCCATGGCTCATGGCGGGCTGGGCCCGGACATGCCTGGGTGCGAGGCCTGCTTCCTTCTGGGGTGAGTACGCCGAGGGGGGAGGCCTCCGTGACTGGGCATGTCCGGGACCCACCCATCACCCTCATTGGGTGGTGGGTGAACGGGATTGGGGAGGGGCGCAACCTTGGGCCTGCGGGATTTAACCTCCGGCTGCCAGAGGCGAGCCGAGGGCTGCGGGAGAGGACGTCTAGCTCGGATCCCGAACCCAGTCCGCCATGTGCCCATGGCTCATGGCAGGCTGGGCCCGGACATGCCTGGGTGCGAGGCCTGCTTCCTTCTGGGGTGAGTACGCCGAGGGGGGAGGCCTCCGTGACTGGGCATGTCCGGGACCCACCCATCACCCTCATTGGGTGGTGGGTGAACGGGATTGGGGAGGGGCGCAACCTTGGGCCTGCGGGATTTAACCTCCGGCTGCCAGAGGCGAGCCGAGGGCTGCGGGAGAGGACGTCTAGCTCGGATCCCGAACCCAGTCCGCCATGTGCCCATGGCTCATGGCGGGCTGGGCCCGGACATGCCTGGGTGCGAGGCCTGCTTCCTTCTGGGGTGAGTACGCCGAGGGGGGAGGCCTCCGTGACTGGGCATGTCCGGGACCCACCCATCACCCTCATTGGGTGGTGGGTGAACGGGATTGGGGAGGGGCGCAACCTTGGGCCTGCGGGATTTAACCTCCGGCTGCCAGAGGCGAGCCGAGGGCTGCGGGAGAGGACGTCTAGCTCGGATCCCGAACCCAGTCCGCCATGTGCCCATGGCTCATGGCGGGCTGGGCCCGGACATGCCTGGGTGCGAGGCCTGCTTCCTTCTGGGGTGAGTACGCCGAGGGGGGAGGCCTCCGTGACTGGGCATGTCCGGGACCCACCCATCACCCTCATTGGGTGGTGGGTGAACGGGATTGGGGAGGGGCGCAACCTTGGGCCTGCGGGATTTAACCTCCGGCTGCCAGAGGCGAGCCGAGGGCTGCGGGAGAGGACGTCTAGCTCGGATCCCAAACCCAGTCCGCCATGTGCCCATGGCTCATGGCGGGCTGGGCCAGGGCGGCCAGTGCGCTATTTTGCGCCAGGCTGTGCCTGCTGGCCGCCCTGCCGGGGAGCTCTCGGGTATTGGACATCTGAATCGCTGCTGAGATAGCTCTAGAGTGACCCCACTATTTCTGGGATCTGAGCCAATCCTAAAGATTCCCAATGCCAGTAACTCTTCCTTTGAAGAACTTCCAATCCCTTAATAATGCTGAGCTTTGAACACCTATCAAGTAAAAGATAAGCTCCGGCTTGTGTAGCAGGCTGGCACCTAATGGTCCTCGGAGCAACCACGTGCAGGTGCGTGATTTACGGCTAGGAACGGTCCCAATCTGGGATGCCACAGCTGGGATGAGGTTCCCACCAAGGGGTGTATGTGCTGGAATGGGGGCTGCGTTCTATCTAGGAAACAGTTGCAGTCACCCGAGGCACTAGTGTGGGCTGGGATTGGATGCACCAGGCCGGTTCAGATCCCAGCACCATCTGGTGTTATGGAGAAACAGGGTAGATGTGGGACTGACTAGGCTGGGTCTCAATCCCCTTCTGAGCCATGTGTGAGCTGTATGTGGGTATGGACGAGCCATGGCTGGGCTGAAACATCCAACAACAAGAGTCAGAATGGGGTGAAAGCCAGCCAGGAAAAGCCACTGTTCCTGCTAGGACAGGAGGTGAACTGAGTAGGGTTGGCTCAAGAACCCCCTGGCAAGCGCAAAATCTGGCATTGGGAGGGGTTCTGATGGAGGAGCCTGGGCAACTCCTCTGGCAGGACACAGTCCCTGCAGGTAAGCGCGAGAAGCATGATTGGAAACAGCCCAGAATAGGCCATGGAAAGTTTCCCACTGGCATGCATTCGGCATGGGTCAGGAGCAGACCAGGCTGAATCAGTTCATGTCATCCTCTGGCAAATCCGATCACCAGAACAGAGTGTGGAATGGGCCGGGTTTGGTTGCGACAAAACCAGTACACATTATGGAACGCCAGGGCGTGGTTGCCTGTACTGGATATGAATGCAGCACCCATCCAGCACACGTGAGATCCAGGAAGGGAGGGGCAGAGCTGGCGGGGGGGTTAAGGGGCTGGTCCCCTCGCTGGACAACCACTCCCACCGGAGAGTGTTGGCTGGGATAGAGACAGACACGACTAAGCAAGGCTACAACACCTGTGCGCTGCATGTGGACTAGATCAGGGCCACAGCATCAGCTGGCAGAAGCTGGCACTGGGGACTAATTCTGTCGAGTCAAATCACAGGACCACCTAAAGAGTGCATAAACCGGGACAGAGAGACCTGGGAGGGAAAAAGTGGGTTCCCCCTTCTTGGGTCACTATTCCCGTGGGAGGGCATGAAAACTAGGACGGGGGCTGGGATGGCTAGATGGAGAGGTACTCAACAATATCTGTGAGGGCTGGATGGTTGAGTTGGTTAGATAAAACTAAGCTACAATACCCATCGACAAGTACCAGAGCCAAATGGGATGGGGGACAGATTGGTCTTCTGCTACACATACTGGCAAACCAGGGTAGGGGGCGGTCTGGTGGGGGTTATTGTGGGTCGCCCCAACTAGGCTGCAGCTCCCACTGGTTGATGTAAGGGCCGAACCAGACTGGACTGCAACACCCATTGGTTCCAGTGCAACTCGGGACTGAAAACAGAACCAACACAGCAATTGCAACCACCAGCTGATTAGGGTGATGGACTGTGCCGGGCCCTGTGCTTGCTAGAACATACAAGCAACTAATCTGGGAATACCTCAAAGTATCTTTGGAGATCTCCCCACTTGAACTGCTGGACTCAGAATTCTAACCAAGAAAAGACAGAAGACAGAATAGGACAATCATTCATCTCAGCTACATGTTGGCAGCGAAATATGGGACAAATGGAGACTTCATGATGGACCATATCAATCAGTGGACCACCTCATCGAGCGAAACTGGCAGTGACTCATAACTGGAGAACTATTAACTCCACTTGAGCACATATCTCAGAGCATGCCCCACATCCGGGACTTGGGGTGGGCGGGAAACCGGGTGGGGCTTCTCCCTCAATATCCCCTTTTACCTCAGATACATGATGGAAACAATATGGACATAATAGCATTGCCCACCTCCCTATCCCCCTGAACCTTTTTTTTTTTCTTCTCTTTCTTGTTTTTCCTTCAACTATAGTTAACTATGTAAAGATTGTCAACAACAATACAATAAAATGGATTATAAAAAAAAAAAAAAAGATGATATGATGTTATATAAAACACGTTATGTTATGTATGTTATGTTATATGTTGTATATAAACTAAAATTGAAATGTCAATGAGGTGGTCACAGAAGGTGGTTAAGAACTCACATTTACTTTTAACATATCGGTTACTCATTACTATGTCAATTAATTCCATAATGATGTAAATTGTTGCTGATGGTATGTTGGAGCTTTTAATTGATCGGGATGATACTCTGCTGGCTCTGTCTTCAGACCAGAGAGGGTATACCTAAGAAGCCATTGAACTTGACTGGACAATAAGATGCTGGATTCTATGTTTGGTATGTGCTTGTAATGAGGGAATCTCAACTGAACTCGAACTGTGGTTATGCAACAAGGTGGAGGAATCCACCATGGGGGAGGGCTTGGGGAGGGGTGGGGAGAATCCCAGTACCTATGAAACTGTGTCACATAATACAATGTAGTTAATAAATAAATTTTTAAAAAAGAAAATGAAATAAAATTCTTCCACAGTAAAGAAAAGTTAAAAGAATTTGCCTCTTCCAAACCTGCCCTACAAATGACACTTCAAGATGATCTCTTCACAGAGAAGAGGAATAGCACCTACCAAAACCAAAGGCAAACGGGAAGAACATCCCAGTAAAATGACAACAGAAGACTAAACCAATGAACAACCCATTCCTAAAATGACAGGACCAAAGTACCATCCATACATATTAACCCTGAATGTAAATGGATTAGGCTCAATCAAACATCATAGATTAGTAGACTGGATTAAAAAACAAAACCCATCTGTTTATTGTCTGGAAGAGACACACTTCGACAAAGATCAGTGGAAAGTATATCACATGGGTTTTGTTGATTTCTGTTGGTTTCATCTCTTCAAAACACTTTCTTCTGATTAAATCATTTGGTGACTCGTAGATCATGCAGTGGCAACATTTTCTTCAAGAAGGTTTTTGATTCTCATTTCTTCAGCTACACATTAGTCATTTAATAGCATGTTATTTAACTTCATGGTGTTGTTAATTTCTTTTTTCTCCCTGATGCTGATTTTGTTTTGTGGCTCTTCATTTAAGGGGATGTATAGTAGCTGTGTAATGGAGACTGTCATATCTAGCAACATGTCATTTAACTTCACGGCATTGTAAATTTCTATTTTTCTTTCTATTGTTGATTTTGTATCATGACTTTTCATTTAAGGGGATGTACAGTAGCTGTGAAATGGAGACTAACATCCAGATGTGAGGATGTAGTGTGGCATGCATTTCTGCTTCCAGACAAAGATGGACTTACAATGAAACTGTTCACTATATCTTGACAAAAGGATTCTGGACTCTCTGCCATTGTCCATGCCCGCAATGATGGACATATGACTGAGTATGTTAGTAATGATATAGAGGAACTAGATGGGGGGGAGGGAATTGGGGAAGGGATAAGGGGATATGGAACTGTATCACAAAATGATAGCAATAATAATAAAATGTAAAAAATAAAATAAAATAAAGTTGATGGCTAGAACAGAATTTACTGGATAAATCTGGAAACCCGGATATTGTGGTTACACAGTAGGATCTAGTATAGATCCACAGCTTATATAGTAAATGCTCACACAGGCTGTAGCCATAGGCTACGGGGTGGAAGTCTGGAAAGCCCAGGGAAGAACTTGACTGGACTTTCTTCCCAAATAAGGAGATAGAAGCAGGATACCTACTCTCCCCCTTTGTGTGGCAGGGAAGATGGCCACAACTTCTCTGTTCTCTTTCAGGCAGAGATCCAATCCTCATTATCATGTGACTAACTGCCGGGATGTATTCTCAAAAACTCACCACAATTTGACTCCAGACTGTAAAGTTGCACCTGGGCCAGCCACTGCTTTTGGAGCCACACTCCAGACATGACCCTTTGCCCTGCCACACCTGAGGGGAAGGCTCATGGGAACAGTCACAGAGGTGAGTGAGCTTAGGTTATAAGCTGAGCACTGGGTAAGACCCAAAGCCCAGGAAGGCAGGCTATGCGGTGAGCACCAATGAAATCCCAAACGTCATGAAAGCAGGTGATGCGGTGAGCAACAGTCAAATCTGAATGCCCAGGAAGGTGAACTACATGGTGAGCTTTGGTTAAGTCCAAAAGGTGATTCTGACAATTTGCTCATTAGTTGCCTTTGTGGAGGATTGAGCTCTGGAGGTTTCTGCTATGCCACTTTGGGTGATGTCACCCAGAAAAATCTATTTTCTTTTAGTTAATAAGTAACAAAATTATATAGCTAACTATAGGAAGGAATGGAGGGAAAAAGGAAAATAGGAAAGAATGGAGGGAGGCAAAGAGGAAGGAAGGGGGAGGGAGGAAGGGAGGGAGGGAAGGAGGAAGGAAGGAAGGAGGGAGGGAAGGGAGGGAGGAAGGAAAGAGGGAAGGAAGGAAGGAAGGAGGGAGGGAGGGAAAGTCACAGGCGTCTTCCAAATGTTTATGACAAGTGTATATTGTAAAACAAAAATCTATTCATGGATTTACATTTTTTGCACCAAAATAAGTTAATATGCAAGTCCATTTTCCCACCAACTTTAAGAAATATTTAGTTTGAGCCTAGCACAATGACTCAGTGGTTAAATCCACACCTTGCATACACTGGGATCCCATATGGGCACCAGTTTCTATCATGACTGCTCCACTTCCCATCCAGCTCCCTGCTTGTGGTCTGGGAAAACAGTACAGGAAGGCCCAAAGCCTTGGGATTCTGCACCTGTGTGGGAGACCCCGAAGAGGCTCCTGGCTCCTGGCTTCGGATTGCCTTAGCTCCAGTTGTTCTGGCCACTTGGAGAGTGAACCAGCAGATGGAAGATCTTCCTCTCTGTCTCCTTCTCGGTGTAAATCTGCCTTTCCAATAAAAAAATCTTCAAAAATACATTTACTTATTTTTGTTGGAAAGGTGGATTTTTACAGACAGGAGAAGAGACACTGAGAGGGGCCTTCCATCTGCTGTTTCACTCCCCAACTGACCACAACAGCTGGTGCTGAGGAGCTGAGGAGCGAGGAGCTTCTTCTTGATTTCCCATGTGAATGCAGGAGCCCAAGCCCTTGGGGCATCCTCCTCTGCTTTCCCAGACCATAAGCGCAGAGCTGGATCGCAAGTGGAGCAGCCAGGACTATAGCCAGTGCACAACATATGGGGTGCCGGCACTTGCGGGTGGAGGATTAGCCTGCTACATCACTGTGCCATCCCCTCCGACCAACTTTTTGAAGTCCTCTTCATTAAAGACAGAAACAGAAGAGGAAAAAGAAGAGAAGCGTAGGGAAGGTGAGGGAAAGGAGGAAGAAGATGATAAACTACTTCAAGAAGTTTATGGAAAATGAAATTAAAGGAAAAAATTTCTTCTGGTGCAAAAATTTGAAATCTCTGCATAGTCCGTAGTCTTTTTTGTTCACATTATGCATTTTCCATGAACTGAAGCACCATGGTATACTGGCAATACAGTCCACACTTCAAGACCTCACCGTGTCACCACGCTCTATTAAGTAAACCCCTCCAATATTTAATTTTGTTATTCCCAAAATAGATATGAAAGATGATGACTCAATGATTACTTTCAGAAACTGCCATATATTAGTAAATACAAGTTTTGCAATTTACTATTTGCATTATTATTGGGAATGTGTTGTCCCTACATGAGCTGGAAATTGTTGCGTTAGCTAACCAAAGTAATTTCAGGGTTTTTTTTTTTTTAATTTACTTATTTTTTTACTGGAAAGTCAGATATACAGAGAGGAGGACAGAGATCTTCCATCCGATGATTCACTCCCCAAGTGGCTGCAATGGCTGCAGCTGAGCCAATCCAAAGCCAGGAACCAGGAGCTTCTTCCGGGTCTGCCATACAGGTGCAGGGTCCCAATGCTTTGGCCCATCCTCGACTGCTTTCCCAGGCCACAGGGTGTGAGCTCGATAGTAAGTGGGGCCACCAGGACACTAGTAGGCACCCATATAGATTTAAGGCTGTGCTAACTATGCAAAAAGAAAAACTGAATCTATGGCTGACATTGTGGCATGGTGAGTAATGCATCCCATATGGACGCTGGTTCAAGTCTTGGCTGGTTCACTTCCAATTCAGTTCACTGCTAGTAACCTGGGAAAGACAGTGGAGCATTGCCCTACTGCCTGGCTCTCGCCACACACGTGGGAAACCTGGATGAAGCTCTTGGCTCTTCACTTCAGCCTGGCACAGCCCTGGCCTTTGTGTCCACTTAAACAGTGATCCAGGGCTTAGAAGACCTCTCTGTGTATCTCTCCTTGTCTCTTTATAATTCTGATTTTCAAATAAATTCTTAAGATCTTTTTAAAAGTCATTCTAAAATTGAAGCCATGCAGTGCAATGGCAATTCCTAAAATGCATATTTTTATGTAAAATTATGGACACAGTTTGGCACTGAAATATAAAACAAAAGAGAAATAAGCCTGATTTTACAGTGGTAGAGAAACTTCTCTATCACTGACTGATCATTTAAGATATAAATTGGAACTGTGTAATAAGCTTTATCGTTCATTAAGTCAAGTATTGACACAGCAGCATATATAATGCATGACAATAATCTACCTTGGGGTGTTAAGTTGCATGTTTTTAATTTTAGACAATGTGTACATAGTCGATCAGGGCAGGAGGGATCAAGGGAAAAGTGCTGTGATCATTGTTTCCAGGTTTTCTATTACTTTTTCCTGTACCTGAGGGGAGGGAGAAGACAAGGGGGGAGCCACACCCAGCTTCCCACCCTCCCCAGCACCGGGGATGGGGAACGGCCACCTAATACTGACCCAGGGTCCAATGTGGTATATCTTCCAAGGGTTCTGCCCAGGTGGTCTCAAAAGTTCTGAAATGACGTCAGCAATCCAAGGATGAGAGAACACTTTTAATGTTCACTGGGTGACACAGTCCAGCTATTTGCTGTCATGGTTAGCCTGGAGTACATGTCCAATTTGTTCTGTTTTCCTTCCTCTGCTATGGTAACAAATGTCTTCCGCAGGCCCTCATGGGCTGCAGTGTCCTCTATGTGGATCTGAGCCATCTGTCCACTACTCTGTCTTTGCTACTGAGGAACAATTCTCGCAGGTTAGTCCAATGGCCTGGGTCAGGCAACCCAGATCCCACCAGGCGACTCGCCCCTGGGGCTCACATACCTGGCACCCACCACTCAAGCAGGCCCAAGGCCCTACACCAGTAAACATGGGCCCTGCCAGACCCCTGCACCCAGGGCTCATGAACCTGGCACCCACCACACAGGCAGGCACAGAGACCAATGCCAGGTGACCCGAGGCCCCCAAATCTGGGGTGCTGAGTTTCATAAAGATTCCAGATAAAATAATTGGAACACATATCTTTTGAAATACATATGCATTTATTTTTATTGGAAAGGCAGATTTACAAAGAGAAGGAGAGAGAGAAAAAGATCTCCTATAGCTGGCTCACTCTCCAATGCCCACAACAGCTGGAGCTGAGCCGATTCAAAGCCAGGAGCCAGGAGCTTCTTCTGGGTTTCCCATATAGACACAGGGTCCCAAGGCTTTGGGCCATCCTCAACTGCTTTCCCAGGCCACAGGCATGGAGCTGGATGAGAAGTGGAGGAGCGTTCAAGGTGAGGACTTTAGCTGCCAGGCCACCACGCCGGGCCCAAATAAATCTTTTTTAAAAAGAGAAAATACAGCACAATAGCTTTATAAGAAACTGCCTGCTAATGGTAGATTAAAGTTATTGGTGAACCACTGAGCATTTCTATGTTAGAAAGTATTTTGAAAATTGTCAGTTTTTACACGTGAGAAATGAGCAGAGTATAGACTTTTGAACACCTCTAATATAAAAAGCTATTATTTTTATAGATGGCATTGAGCATTAAAGTTTGGCTTATAGAGAGAAAATTTAGAATTTGGGGTCTGGGGATTAAAATTTCCAGCAGCCTCTTGGCTGCTGGTGGGTGCCAGGCCAGGATCGTCTCCATGCTCGAACCCCAATTCAAGCCACCGTGTCCACGCGGTGACCTGTCCCTGGGCAGACAGTGTGCCATTCAGTGCCAGGCTCCACCTGTTGGATGCCTGGCGGCCAGCCCTGGGGTTTTTGGGCTTTGAATTGCTGCTTAGGTAGCTCCATGTCGAGCCCACTGTACTTCTGGGATGTCAATCAATCCTAGAGACTCCCAACAACAGAGTAACTTTTCCTTTGAAGGTTAGCAAGGCTAATGAGAGACCTGTTAGGTTTGAGGACAGAGACCAGATGATCTTTATGGAAAAGTCTGACATACCAACCTCCTATCAATCCTGTGTTTAACTTGTAATCACTGAACAAAGCTGAGCACCGAACACCAGTCCATGCAAAAACTAAGGCTCGGGGTTTGTCTAGCATGGGTCTGGGAGAGGATCACCTGGAGAATGCATAATCCGGGAGTGGGAGTGGCACAGAAGGGAAATAATGGGCTCCTCCCTCTTGGGTTACCACTTCCACTGGAGGGCACAAAAACCAGGACAGGGGCTGGGGTGGCTACACAGAAAGACACCCGCCAGCATGTGTGTGGACTGGATAGTTGGGCTGGTTGGGTTGAACTAGGCTTCGATGCCCATTGACATGTACAAGAGCCAAATGAGATGTGGGACAGACTGGACTACTGCTACACATACTGGCAAACCAGGGTAGGGGGTGGGCCTGGTGGGGGTTATTGTGGGTCTCTCTGACTAGGCTGCAGCTCCCACTGGCTGATGTGAGGGCCGAGTATGTGCTGGGCAGAACCAGGCTGGACTGCAACACACATTGGTTCCAGTAAAGTCGGGGCTGAAAACAGAACCAACCCAGCAATTGCAACCACCAGATCAGGGTGATGGACTGTGCCGGGCCCTGTACTTACACACAAGAATCTGGTCTTGGAACACCTCAGACAAAGTTTCTCTGGGGATCTCCCCAGTCAAAATGCCGGACTCAGAACCCTAACCAAGAAAAGACAGAAGACAGAACAAGTCAGTCAACCACCTCAGCCATATGTTGTCAAAAAAAAAACTAGGCAAATGGAGACTTCAACATGGACTATGTCAATCAGTGGATTCTGCAGCCACCTCATTGTGCTTGGAGTGGCGAGATTGGCAGCAATTCATAACTGTTGAACTATCAAAACCACTTGAGCAAGATCCTCGGAGCATGCCCCATATCTGGGACCTGGGATGGGTGGGAGGCTGGGTGGGGCTTCTCCCTCTATCTCCCCCTTTACCCCAGATACATGACAAAAACAATGTGGAAATAATAGTCCTACCCACTTTCCTGTAGCCCTTGAACCTTTTTGCCCTAATTAACTATGTAAAGAATATCAAAAATAAAGAAAAAATGTTTTTAAATAAAAAAGGAAAATTTAAATGTGAAGCTACACTTTAAAATTAGGAAAGACAACCCCAACTGTAGTCAACAGCCTAAGTTACACAGTAGCTAGGCAAGTGTTACACTGCTGGGAGAAAAGCAGCTAATAGCTGGTGGGCATCCTGGGCATGGTTAATGACAAATTTGTGTTAACTATACCAGTGTGCCAGCATAGTTGCCTATTTTTTTAAGATATGTGGAGGGCAGACACTGGCATGCCAACAGACAGGGTCTGGGGACCTGTGCATGAATGTGCCTGGACCCTGGGCAGGCTGTGTTCCAGGCTGGCACAGCACATCGCAGAGCACTAGGCTTGGGGATCTGAGTGGGGAGGGGCTGGCTGTGGATTGCCCAGGGAAGCAGGTCTGGAGATTTGTGGGTGCGAGGACTGCTGAGGCAGAACGTGACAGGTCAGGAGCAAATTTTGGGAGACTTCCACCAACCAGGCCACCGCACTTGCAGGTAAATGAGAGGGATGAGATCAGATGGTGTAGAGGAGGGAAACTGGAGGACATTCTGGAGCCAAACCAATACACCCGCCCATGTGGGAGATCTGAGCTGGGCTGGTTGGTATCAAGCACTGCCTACAGGTGCACACGAAAAACAAAGCTGGGGTCGCCTATCTAGCAGGGCTGGACCAGAACCCACCAGTGTCAGGGCAGGAGGTGGACCATGTTAGGCTGGGCCATGACACTGACCAGCTCATGAGAGAACTGGGCCTGGGAGCAGATTCTGTGGGGGATTGTGGGCTCACCCCGAGGGACTGCTATACCAGCTGGTGTGCTCAAGGGCTGGGGGGTAGTGACAGGCAGAGCTAGGCATGACCATGGAACTCACCAACACTAATGAGTACTGGGGTTGGGGACAGGCCAGGCTGGTCCAGGCTATAGCACCTACACACACACCCAAGAATTGGGTGTGAGGCAGACTGGACCGCAACATCCATCAGCACACAAAAAGGCCAACACCGGTGGGGGCAGACTGCTGGTTAAGGGCCTAGTGCCCACTGGCACATGTGAGATCTGGGTCTGGGAGTGGGCCTGGTGAGGGGACTTGGGGAACTCCCCTGGTGGGCTGTCACTCCTGCTGGTGAGCACATGAGCCTAGGCTGGATGTTGGTCAGGCTGGGCAGGGCTGAGTCACTTGTTGGCAAGTGTGTGGGCTGGCTCTAGAGGAGCAGATTGGACAGGGCCAGGCCAAACTGTAACGCACTGGAATGCATGGGAGCCATGATGGACTGGACTGGCCTGGGCCACAGCATCCATTGGTTTGTATATGACATGGGCTGGGGACAGAACTGAACAGGCGACTGCAACCACCAGCGTGTGTGTAAACTGATGTAGGCAGTGGGCTGAGCCAGTCCCCACACTGGCTGGCACACACAGGAGTCAGGCCTGGCAAGGTTTCTTTGGGGACATGTCCAAACCCCAACTGAACTGCTTGGATTTAGAACTCCAACCACAGGGAAAATCACAGGATATGAGGTCTGACCATGGAGTGCATGTGGCAGAACTGGGCCCCCTTAGTTGTTGAATCTGTGCAGCAGACAGCATGCCCATGCACATGGGATGCATGACGGCCAGCTCATTGATGCCTGCAGAGGACGTCTAGTAGCATGGAGGGCAGACAAGATTGGACAGCCCTCCCAGTCAAGCTTTGTGCACACTCTAAGGTGGACTCTGTCAGCCAATGGACCTTGGAAGGATTTCCTCAACCTTGGAGCAACGAAAGCAACAGCATCTCAGAACTATCAAAGCCACTTAAGCAGTATCCTCGGAGCATGATCCACATCGGAGACCCTGGGATGACATTCGGTGGCCGTGCCGCATCCCCAGGTACTGATCCAGTAGGGCTGCTGGGGCGTGGCCCTCTTCCCTTTTCTCCCCGCTTTTCCTGATATGGGAAGAAAAAGGTGATTGGGGGAAATTGCCTCATCCAATTTTCCCCATTCCTCTACCTTCTCCACCCTAATCAGTGGTCCACATGGGCACGTATCCCTCTCAACTATGTAAACATGACCAAAAATAAAATAAATTTACTATAAAAAGTAAAAAAGAGGCCTGGTGTGGTAGCCTAGCGGCGAAAGTCCTCACCGTGCATGTGCCAGGATCCTACAGAGGCACTGGTTTGTGTCCCGGCAGCCCCACTTCCCATCCAGCTCCCTGCTTGTGGCCTGGGAAAGCAGTCGAGGATGGCCCAAAGTCTTGGATTCCTGCACCCATGTGGGAGACCCACAAGAATCTCCTGGCTCCTGGCTCCTGGCTTCAGATCAGCTCTGCAGCAGCTTGGGGAATGAATCATTGCAAGGAGATCTTCCTCTCTGTCTCTCCTCTTCTCTGTATATCCAACTTCCCAATAAAAATAAATAAATCCTAAAAAAAAGATGTATGTCTCAGAATCTCTCCATAAGAAAATAATTGTTCATTCTGGAAAAATAAAAATTTTAAATGATCAAGAATTACACCTTAATGAAATTTTACACATCCATTCAATACCTTTTTTAATTTTTTTAGAAAATGGAGAGGTGAGAAAAGAATCAAGATGATGGAATAGGGTAAGGACACATTTAAACAGATGAAGAAATATTAGCCAGTGTGAAGCAGAGAGGACACATTCCAGGAAACAGGAGATGACAGAACAACAGCAGAGGGGCACCTGGAGACTGACAGACACAGGAAAGCAGCGGGCACAATGGTGTGGTGTTGCAGTGCCTGATACTCCAGCGGCATTCAGCAAACGGCGATCTGAACTCCACCAGCAACCAGGTGGGAAGGGACTTTCACAGGGAGCTTGGGAGGTGAACCCAGACAAAGAACCGTCCATCCTGCTGGTCTGTTTGATTTGACCAGGAGCACAAACAGAGCAGCAGATCCCAGACGGGCAGTGCAGGAATAGGGTGGATTTCACAGTCCAGTCAGCCCCCTAGAGCCGTATCAGGCGCCATTTTACATAAGGAGGTGAAGGCTATGGACAGTACTGAGGATGCACTGAGCTGGGAGTGAACTCGTTTCTGGCTCAACGAACTGCAACAATGTGGCATCCTACAGGTTCCACCCAAAATAGGTCCGGGTAGACCTCAGACCTGACAGCCAGCAGACCAAAATCTGCACAAGAGGCACATCAGGTGCCATTTCATACAGTGTGGCAAAGAATTTAAGACTGCAGAGGACAACAGTGAGCTGCACGTGTGCTGAACTCGGCAAGAACTCAGTGAGCTCAGTTCACTGTACTGGTCAAACAGGAAAATAATACCAACTTTGGCACTATACAGATCAAAATAGGTCCATGTGGCTCTCAGACCTAACGTCCAACAGGTTCTGGCAAGATCAGTGCCACCAACAAGCTAGCTATATAGGACACCTGGTGTCTCCTAATCCTGGGACCTGCTCCAAACAGAAGTGGGAGAAAGGTTGTACAAAGGTGCAGCCTCAGCACAGGATCACAGGAGGTGGAGAGTGGTGAGCCAGGAGTTGGGGCTATGGAGACCATGGTGGAAATCTAACATAAGAACTCAGACCTGGAACTTTCTGGAAGGAGTGGCACAAGTGACTGCAAGCAGAGCCATGTACCAACCACAGTAAGTAAAATCAAACTGTAGACAGCTTATGAACCTGCCCCAAGAATAATCTGATAACCAGAAGTACAATGACCAAGACCAAAAGAAGAGATAGAGGCACAATGAATACTACTGAAGACTCCCCTGCAAAGGAGCAAAACGCTTTGCCAACTTCAGAGTTCACTGAGGAAGACATCGAGAAAATGGGGGATACAGAATTCAAAACACTTGTTATAAAGCTTATCAACGAGAAGCATGTAAGGCAGGCATTCAAGGAATTTAAGGAATATGTCACACTGGAAATGAATCAAATGAAAGCTGATATATCAGAAATGAAGAACATAGTGGAGCAAACTAAAAATACAGTGGTGAGTCTCCAAAATAGAATGAAGGAGGCAGAAGAAAGAATCTCAGAATTGGAAGATGTTTCCCGTCACCAGGGGGAAACAAACAAAAATCTGGAAGCAAAGCTGGGTCAAGCTTAAAAAAATATTCAGGAACCAAAAGACACTATTAAAGGCCAAATATAAGAGTTATGGGAGTTGGGGCCTGGTGCGGTGGCCTAGTGGCTAAAGTCCTTGCCTTGAACATACTGGGATCCCATATGGGCGCCGGTTCTAATCCTGGCAGCTCCACTTCCCATCCAGCTCCTGCAAATTATCACCCATTCATATTAACCCTGAATGTAAATGGCTTAAAACATCAATCAAATGTCATAGATTAGTAGGCTGGATTAAAAAACAAAACCCATCTATCTGTTGCCTACAGGAGATACATTTCAGCAACAAAGACCAGCGGAAACTATATTTCATGGATTTTGAACTTTTTTATTTAGTTTCATCTCTTCAAAAACACTTTCTTCTGATTAAATTCTTCAATGACTCATAGATCATACAGTAGCATCGTTTTCTTCAAGAAGGTTCTTGATTTTCTTTTTCATTTCTTCAGTGACACATTAGTCATTCAGTTGCATGTTATTTAACTTTATGGAATTTTTAATTTCTTCTTTTCCTCCTGTTGTTGATTTTGTATTGTGGCTTTTCATTTAAGGGAACATACAGTAACTGTGTGATGGAAACTATCATATCTAGTGGCATGTTATTTAACTTCATTGCATTGTAAATTTCTATTTTTCTTCCTGCTGTCGATTTTGATTTGTGGCTTTTCATTTAAGGGGATATACAGTAGCTGTGTAATGGAGACTGTCATATCCAGATGTGAGGATACAATGCAGTATGCATCTCTACTTCCAGATAAAAGATGGACAATGCAAATTTGTAACAATGCAACTGTTAACTATAATCTGACAATAGGATGCTGCACTCTCGGCCACTGTCCATGCCCGCAACGATGGACTATGACTGTGTATGAAGAACTACTCTACAGTAGTAATATAGGGGAACTCAGAGGCGGCGGTAGGAAATTTGAGGAGGGGGATAAGGGAAATCTCAGGGCCTATAGAACTGTATCAAACAAACAGTGATAAAAAATACTCTGATCAAAATAGGTGGTACACTCGTGCACGCTCTTTCACACACACACACAATGGGATACCACTAAGCCATAAAAATTAATGAAATCTGGGCCCGGCGTGATAGCGTTGCAGTTAAAGTTCTCGCCTTGAATGCACCAGGATCCCATATGGGCACCGATTCTAACCCCAGCTGCTCCACTTTCCATCCAGCTCCCTGCTTGTGGCCTGGGAAAGCAGTGGAGGACGGCCCAAGGCCTTGGGTTCCTGCACCCACGTGGGAGACTTGGAGGAAGTTCCCAGCTCCTGGCTTCAGATCGGCTCAGCTCTGGCCATTGCGGTCACTTGGGGAGTGAATCATCGAATGGAAGATCTTCCTCTCTGTCTCTCCTCCTCTCTGTATATCTGCATTTCCCATAAAAATAAACATTTTTTAAAATTAACGAAATCTTACCAACAATTGCATGTAACTGAAAACCATTAAGTATAGTGAAATAAGCCAGTCCCAGAGAGACAAATAGCACACTTTCTCTGATACATGAGACTTAATGTAGAATTCCAAAAAAAAAAAAAAATGTATAGAAATGAAACGTAGTTCTTGTGATCGCTGTTTTTTAGCCCTTATTTACACTCCTGTTGAAATATGATCTTCATGTTTTTTACTTGTTGAGTAATATGGTTAATGGTGCATTAAGTTTGTGACCACAAAATGGATTCAAAATACATTTGTGTGTGCCCAGTGCAGTAGCCTAGCGGCTAAAGTCTCGCCTTGCATGTGCCAGGATCCCATATGGGCACTGGTTCTAATCACAGTGCCCTGCTTCCCATCCAGCTCCCTGCTTGTGGCCTGGGAAAGCAGTCGAGGACGGCCCAAAGCCTTGGGACCCTGCACCCATGTGGGAGATCCAGAAGAAGCTCCCTCTTGGCTCCTGGCTGTGTATTGGCTCAGCTCTGCCGTTGCAGCCACTTGGGGAGTGAACCAGCGGATGGAAGATCTTCCTCTCTGTCTCTCCTCCTCTCCAGAGGTAAAATCAACAATGTGGCTGGCTATGGAGAATCAGAGAACAGCAATTAAAGGTGCTGACTTAAGCAGTTGCGTACACTGGACCATTTCCAAGACGGGCACTAGGAAGGAAGGGTCAGAGCTGAAGCAAGAAAGCAGCAGCCCTCTGTTTTATGAAGTGCAGTGTCACAGGGCCACAGAGAGCGATCTGTAATCAGCAGCACAGCCTTGACATTGGGAAGATGACCCAGGCTGAGGAGCAGCCAGGACATGGGGAGAACAAGTCAAGGAACAGACACAAGTGAAGCCAAAAACCTGGGCCGGAACACGCCACGCAGAGCAGTGCTCCAAGAGAACTGAGCCAAGGGCTGCATCCAGGGGAGAGCCCAGCACCCTCTTCCCCTCCTATCTAGAAACGCTAGGGGTTGTCAAAACAACTTCCTGCTCATCCTGCTCAACCCCTGACCTGGACTCAAGCCCACTCCTGGAGCATTTAAAAACAAAGGGCGGGCCCAGCGGCGTGGCCTAGCGGCTAAAGTCCTCGCCTTGAAAGCCCCGGGATCCCATATGGGCGCCGGTTCTAATCCCGGAAGCTCCACTTCCCATCCAGCTCCCTGCTTGTGGCCTGGGAAAGCAGTCGAGGACGGCCCAATGCATTGGGACACTGCACCCGCGTGGGAGACCCGGAGGAGGTTCCAGGTTCCCGGCTTTGGATCGGCGCGCACCGGCCCGTTGTGGCTCACTTGGGGAGTGAATCATCGGACAGAAGATCTTCCTCTCTGTCTGTCCTCCTCTGTGTATATCTGGCTGTAATAAAATGAATAAATCTTTAAAAAAAAAAAAAACGAAGGGCTCAGTCCTCAGCCTGAGGCCTCCATGCCCTTGACAGCTCTGCATCTCTGCCACAGCCCAGAGGATCTGAGGGCCACTCTGCTGAACAGCAGTCTCCAGGAAGGACATGCCCACACTGTGCTACCCCTGGGAGGACCACACTCAGCAGCTCATGGGCATACCGGCTGCTTGCACTGACACACGATGCCCTGAGCCCCTTTCCCTCCTGGGAAGCCATCCCCCTCTCCCCTGCAAATGCCTCTACAGCTGGGAAGGCCCACAGCTCAGTATGTCCTCTAAAGGCAGCAGTGACCAGATGAGAGCTGCTTGCACAGCTCTGTGGCTCTCTCACACTCTGGGAAGAGTACGAAACACACAAACCCACGTGACAATGCAGACCACTGGGAGGCAGCATGGGTCAGGGACTCCAGCTTGTGGGGAGCACCCAGAGCTACAGAGCAAAGACACCGGTTCTCCTGGCAGGCCCAGAAGCAGCCTGCCACAACTGGATCTCAGGCTCCTGGCTCCCATGACTGGAAGAGAACAAATGTGGAGTACTGAAGCCCTAGCCTAGAGCCAGTGCACCTGTGAGCTGCCCCATGCGACCTTCCCGCACCAACACTGAGCTTTTCAGAGGCTGCCACCCAGCCTCTAGTCACACCAGGCTGTCTTTGCAGAAACATTTAATTTCTTTGTATCAAAGTATAAAAGCAAATACATAAATACAGAAGGAAAATGTTAAGTATGTTAAGTACTAGCAACCCCACCACCCACACCCAACATTAGCAGGCTGCGCGCAAGCAGCTGGGGTACATCTTATGTATAATCTTGTCTCTTAGCCTTTTTATGCCAACATAATAGAGTTGTGCATGTGTATCTTCCCCAGAACCAGATACCACAAATGCTGGCTGCGCATCAAATACAGAGCGTCGCATTTCCAATGCCAAAGTCATCGTAAGCTCCTATCTCAGGGTTACAAATGCTGAAAATGCTTTTTAAGTGCTTGTCCCATTTTGCCCAAGAGCCCCAAGGAAGGAGTGTGGGCTCTGCAGGGTACTACATGCATGGCTTCCCTGGGTACTCCTGCCCACATCTTGTCCCTGGTTCTAATATTGCTCTCCTCAGTGTGGGTGAAAGGCTTTCTTAGCCTGCTTATTGCTCATTCTGATTTCTGCTGGGCACGGACCAGTGGGGCAACGGAAAGCAGTGCAGGTCTCAGGGGGGCGTGCTTCTGGACATCTGGACCCAGGGGCCACAGCTGCTACAGTAGGCAGCTTGGCTCTGTCATGCAGGACTCTTAATCAGCTGTTACAGAAGCCCTACCTCTCCTTACATTAATAAAAATAACCAAAAATGAAGTCCAACTTAGGTAAGGCTACAAAGAAAGAGACCAAAAAGCCGCACATCTGGGTGAATGGAGTAGTTAAGCCCTTGCTATCTAATCTATGGCCCACCCTGCAGTCACAGGAAAAACAGGCCGCTGGGAACAGGCCTGGGGCTCAGTCAGAACCCCAAGGCACCGTCAGGTCTGACTGCACTGATCTGCACAGGCGGTACCAGCAGGAAGATTCTTTCACACTCCTGGACGGCTGTGGAGAAGTCCCTGGACAGAACCACCGCCTCCCTCACTACTCCTGAATCACCTGCCTTGTTTCCGAGCCCCTTTCAGAAGGGGATGCTGGGCAGAGAGCAGCTCTTCCACACTTCTCCTCACCAGCCGGGGCACACGTGATCTAACTCAACTCTACAGGGCGCTGGCCACCATCACCCTTGGGCAGTCTCTCTGGCACAACGGCAGGACTTGAAGGCACATGCACTGGCACCCCTTCAGGGTAATGCCCTACCCTTGGGTGAGCAATGGTCCCAAAAATGCATGCGCAGATTTGAACCCCGAAGTTGCGAATGTGACCTTATTTGGGTAAAGGGTCTTAACAGACGTGACAGATGTAAAAAATCTTCATTACCTGAGTGAGGCCGACACTCAGTGCCAGAAGAAAAAAAAAAAAACAGATCAAAACAGAGGAAAGAGCCGCATGAGGGACCAACAAAGTCAACAGCACCACCAAATGCTGGCAGCAGCAGCAGTCAGAAGGCAGGACCGGAAGTGGTCCTCTCAGAGCCCGCAGCAGAAGCTAGCATCAACCCCATTTACATTCCAATCTGTAGCTTCCAAAACCATAAAACAATGAGGTTTTCCTAGATGAAACCATCAGGTTTGCACTGATTTGTTACAACAAGCCACAAGCAGCTCCTATACACATACACACCCCTCACAGCGCTCTCTCAGGGACCAGCCTTGTGGCACAGCGGGTTCAACTGTCACCTGCAAAACTAGCATCCCATGTGGGGACCAGTTTGAGTCTCAACAGTTCCACTTCTGATCCAGCTCCCTGCTAAAGGGCTGCGAAAGCAGGGAAAGGTGACCCAAGTCTTTGGGCCTGTCACTCATGTGGGAGACCTGAAGAAGCACCTGGCTCCTGGCTTCAATCTGGCCCAGCCCTGGCCGTTGCGGCTATCTGGGGAGTGAATCAGCACATGGAAGACATCTCTCCCTCTTTCACTCTCTATGTCTTTCAAATAAATAAATCTTAAAAAAAAAAAAGTACTCTTGTAGCAGAACTGTAGCACCCACAAGCAGATAATCTGTTTGTGCCTTTAGCATTCTCCCAGAGTACACTGAGACCATTTCCCCAGGGCTGAGGCCTTTCAGCCTCACTGCAGCAGGCGGCATGTCACTTCAGACAGCAGGGAACCCTGCGAGAAAGGCCGGGCATGAGACTGATACCGTCCCAGTCCAGCTCGGGAGGAGGATGCGGGCAACTAACATCCATGCTCTAACCCCATGCTGGTCAGTAATACCCTTTGTAAAGAAAGAAAACAGTCCATGTATTTAACAGGCTATCCTATTACACCTTTATATAGGAAACATAATCAAATAAAGCATGTCTAGCAAATGACACCAACAGAACTGATACACAAAATCTTCCGGTTTGACTTAAAGTCTGGTTGGTGAGGATTAACACAATCTACACACTCCTTCTGCTACCTCCAGAAGCCTAAATTCCAGAAGACATGCTTGATTAATTTATTCATGAGCTTTCTTTTGACAATAGAATTCTATGCGTGCACACACACACACACACACACACACACACACACTAACCATGGCCTCAGCCCAGTCAGAGGGAGAACCCGGCACCGAACAACACTCATAGCAAGCACTGGGACGGCTTCACCGTGAAGCAGAGCCAAGAGAAGGCATGTGAAGCAGTGTTCTGTCCAAGCCTGAAGCCGTGCCAGCAACTGCAAACTCAAAGCAGTGGATGAATGGATCAATGTGTCAACACAAAGGTTAACAACCTCAAAGACAAAAAACACTAGCAGCAAAGCCAACAGGCGAAAGACACACAAGAGCTAATCCTGCTAAAGATCAACAGGCTCCTAAAACTCAAGGAACAGAAACTAATGGCCAAAGAGAAACATGGATAAAAGGTACAAATAGCCCATTGCCAATAGAGGAACTGAAAGGGGGCCTTCAGGCCAGAGAAGACCCTTCAGGTCAGTCCTCCTAGGGAAGTGCATCTCTAGTGGGTAGCAAGTCCTTGCCCTCTCTCCTTAGCAAGGCTAGGAGCAAAGCACAGGAGCAGAAAACCAAGTCGCGGGGAGAGCAGGGTTCCAGCATCACATCACCTACCATATTCACTTGGGACAAGAGAGCACAAGCAGCTGGTGGAACACACTGTGGCCTGGCCATACAGTGGACACCTCCCACCCCAAGAGGCAAGACTGGGTCAGTGCCAGCAGGACAGCTATGCCCATGTGTATCTAGGGAAGATCTCCCTGAAGGCTCAAGGTCTCCAGTCTTGACCTGGGTAGGGAGTGAGGAGCGAGGGACCGGGCAGGAGAGGGAGGAAGGGGTGGGAGATCAGCCCCAGGAGCAAGTGGCTCAAGCAGAGGGATGGGTGCACAAAGAGCAGAGAGCATCAGGCCGAACCGCGGCTCCATGCGCCACTGGGGAGGTGACCCAGCAGACCGGAGGGCTCCATGGAGACCTCAGCTAGCTCACGGGTGAGGCAGCAGCCACTCTTTCTCACTCATTCTTAGCTCTGGACAGGATGTGGTCCTGGGCGTGGCATCTGCAGGGGCCTTGAGCATGCTGGCCTACTCAATGCACTCCATGACGTGGATCTGCAGGGTGTCCATGTCAGGAGCCCGATACTGGCACTTAGGACAACAGAAGTCAGGAGGCTCTTCTGGGGGGCTTCTTCTCTGGTTGGTCAGCGTCAGATGGAAGGAGTGGTGGGCTGCTACAAACAACAGATGTGGCTGGGTGTGGGCTTTGTACCCAGCCCAGTTTACATTAGAGGGAAGAGGAGGGCAGACAGGCATGGAGACTTGACCTATGTGGAACTAGCACCTGCCATCACAGTAGTTCCTTCCCTTAGCTTGAGCTAACACAGCTCCCAGTCAACTCCTACCACCACCCCTACCTGCAGCAGGGCTGTAGAGAGCAAAAGGGAAGCCGAGCCATGATGCTCCTGGACACACATCCTGCTTCCCTCACCTCCTCCCAGAGCCCATGATGCTCCCTCACCTGAGGGGGGTGGTAAGACGGACTGGGCGACCTCAACATGCCGCTTCCTCATATCCTCGATCCTGTAAAGACAGAAGTCACCCAGTGAGCACCTGGCTTAACGAGCAAAGCTGTGGGCAGAACAGGCTGTGAAGAGAGGAGGGGGGGGACAACATCTGCTAACCCGAAAGCCCAGGAGACACCAGGTTCATACAGCTGCCACGTTTGCCACAACTGTGTGCACACTCGCGGAGGCCTACCTGGAGGACTCCTGACAGCTGGCCTTCAGCTTGCTGTACTCTCGCTGCAGCTGCTCCAGCTGCTCTTGCAGCAGCTCCTTCTTTTCAGCCAGCTTCTCCCTGGCCTGCCTCTCAGCCTGGAAGTCAGCCTTGTAGATATCCGCCTGGCCAACGCAAGACAGGGACATGCCCATACCAGTCAGCTGCTCCATGGGCACACTGCAGGGGCTACCAGGGAGTGAAGCAGAGCCTGCTCTTGCCCTCCCAGGCTTTACAGCAGCATGGACCAGAGAGAGGCCAAAGAGCAAAGACAGGGTCTCAGGAGAGTCTATGAGTGGCCACGGCGACATGCTGCCAGGGTGGCTGGAGCTCCTCACCTGGGCCTTCAGGACCGGCACAGTCTCCATCACCATCTTGTGCTGCTCGGCCTCCTCCTTCAATTTGTCAATCACTTCCTGCTTGGCCACCAGGGCCTCCTCGGCCTGCCGGAGCTGCTGCTTAAGATCCTCCAGCTGCATGCCCTAGAGACGGGCGAGGGGCACTGAGCGAGCCTCGTGGGCCAGCGCTGCGCCCGGTGAAGGGAAGAGGGAGCACACAGTGGCCCCGGCTGGCCCACACAGCAATGGCGCCAACCACACAAGAGCTCAGCATGGCCAGAAAGAGGCTGAGGGCTGTCACGGCCCCAACGGGCAGAAGAAGCGCTCAGGGTTTCCTCAGAGTGTGCAAGGACTGCAGCACCAAAGGGACCACGGGGACGACCTAGCACAGAATCACAGTGGGACAGGCCTCCAAAGGACAGGAGCCACGGCCTCCCGCCTGTGCCCTGCACAATGAGCCGGTCCCACACAGAAGAGCCCACCATGTGCCCACTCCTGCATGGTTGAGCCACAATCTATCAGTCCTGCACTTTGTACAAGTCTGCTCATGTCACGTGGATACTCCACTGCCTACATGCTTACAGATCATACACATACACCCCACCCCAAGACTTCCCTCTAAAGGTTAAGCAGCCATTTTTATTTCTAGCTCTTCCTTATGTAACCTGCTTTCAGCTTTAATCCTTGTAAATCTCCTCCAAGTGCAAGCACCACTGACAATGAGGCCAACTTAAGCCAGCTTAGGTCTGATGAGAACAACCAGAAAAGGACCTCCAGGGCTTATCAGGGGCTGACCTCACCTCAAGGAAGCTGAGCCCCAAGCCAGGCTGAGAAGGGCCACAGGGAGGGAACAGCCATGTTGACAAGCACATTCCATACCATGACTGGCCACGATGAGGGAGCCCACCCTCTGGGCAGTAAGGCCCAAGGGCCCCCATCTCCTGTGAGCACAACGCAACCCTGCTAAAGGACTGCTAAAAGACAAGAGCAGCCCTACTCACCCGCTTGCGCTCGCCGCTCACCATGCTGTTCTTGATGTGGTTGTCATAGTCCTGGAAGAGCTGGTGATAGGCCACCTGCAACTGGGCCAGCTTCCGCCTGAGAGAAAGCAACCATCAGCCCAGTGTGCTCCCAACCGGTTGCACCCCTGCACTCAGGTTGAGCCGCCAGAGGTGCTGCTGAGGGGCCTCACTTGAGACCACCCTCTGCTGATTGCAAGCCTAATGCAACTGAAGTGGCTACCAAATAGTTAGGGCCATTTTCCTTAATGCTAACTTTATTTTTTAAAAGATGCATTTTATTTATTTCAAAAACAAAAGTACAGAGAAAATGAGCAAAGACAGAGAGAGAGAGAAATCTTCCAGCCACTAGTTGACTTCCCAAAAGACCGCAAGGGATGCAATGGGCCAGACTGGAGCCAGGAGCCTCTTCCGGATCTCCACTATTGATGCAGGAACCCAAGGACTTGGGCCATCCTCATTCAATTTCCCATGTGAAGCAGCAGGGAGCTGGATCAGAAGTGGACCAGGACTCAAACCAGCACCCATATGAGATGCCAGTATCACAGACAGGCAGAGGCTTAACATGCAACACCACAACAAACACGGTCCCCAAGCTAACATTTTTAAATAATAAAATGGAATCATTCTATACTCTTCAAATATGCCAACTTCAGGAGTTGGCATTTAGCATAGAACTTAAGACGACTACATCCCACATCAGAGCACATGGGTTCAATCCCTGGGTCTGCTCTGAATGCCAGCTTCCTGCCAAAGCAGATCCTATGAAACAGCAGTGATGGCTCAGTTAGCTGGGGTTCTGCCACCCACATGGAGACTAGGGTCCACTGAAGACATCTGTGGAGTGAGCCAGTATGTGAGAGTGCTCTCATGAGTTCACTCATTCCTTCTGTTTCTCGACTAAGCGTAACAATTTTTTTTAATTTTACAAAGATTTCAACCACGTGAAAAATACAGATAAGCCAAAGAATTGTTCTGACTAGACACTTCAAAGGCACACCAAGGAAAAAACTGCAGGGCCAGGAAGCGAGGAGAAGGCTCCTGAGAGCATGTCTAAGACACGCAGTGAAGGCACCTAGCCCTCTGCTCACGGGCCACATCACCCCTGCTGCTGACTCACTTCTCCTCGGAGGCAGCCTGGCGCTCCATGCGCAGCGCAGCCTCCACACTCTGGCTCTGCATGCGCAGCTGGTCCACCTGCACACTGTGCTGCTGCTGCAGCGCCTCCCGCTCGCTCTCCAGCTGCCGGGCCTGCTCACTGGCTGCACGGGCCCTGCCAAAGGGAAGGGAACGATTATAGACAGGAGGAGGGGCACCAAGAGGGGCTGCAAGCCAGTGGAGGGGTAAGCGTTTAGGTTTGGGGTACCGCGCAACCAAACCTGCCAATGGCAGGGGCCTAACAGGCAAGCAAATCATTTGGTGTGGCCCTGCCAAGGCAGCTACAGGTTGAGCTCAAAATGATGCAGGTGGCACAGCAGGCTCATTTGTTAGACCACTTTCCACGGCCCTCAAATGGCCCTTGGCAGGAGAAATAGTACCCCAGCCCCAGCCCCCAAAGCAGCCCTCCTCTGAGCGGCCCCATGCTCAAACAGACACTCCCCACCTGCCGCTGCTCCCTCCCCCTGCGGCACGGGCTGCCCCCAATCTGGGCTCCCTGGACAGGGGGGTCTGTGAAGCCCCCATGCTGAAGACCACGAGGCCCAAGGCAATGACAAAAGCCAACTACCGACCAGGGCACAGGACAGGGAGCGGCAGGCCAACCTCAGCGCTCATGCCTGGCCCCACCTGGAACTCTGCCAGGACTTGAGAACTTTGCTAGGCACTTGGTAGAGGGTGACCCTGTGGCAAGTCCCCAGTCAAAGCCGAAGGGGCTGTCTCTGGTGGGTGTCCCTAAACAGAGTCTTTTGGGTCGTGTTCTTCACAGTGGGAGGAGCCTGAGGGGGGCCCCGTGGAGGAGCCCCGTGCTCTGTCCTGGGAGCTCTGCCACAGAACCAAGCAACCATCGTGCTGCTCAGGGTCACTGAAACACATGCTAAGGAAATAATTCAAACCCTGGCCCAGGGTCAGAGCCCGGCATCACTAGCTGGGACCCCGGTTCTTGATACCTGGCCCAGAGGCCTCAGGGTCTGTCACACAGTGACCTCTAGGCTTACCTACTCCCAGAGGAACCCAAAGGAGGCGCCTTCCGAGTGAAGCAGCTCTCCCAACTCACCTGCCCTCCAGAGCCTGCCGCTCCTTGGTGGCAGCCTCCAAGCGACTCTGGCTCTCCTGCAGCTCCCCTAGCAAGGATGTCACTTGAGCTTTCACGGAGGCCTTATCCTCGGCCATCTGCTGCAGAAGAAAAGGGCAATTCCTGTCAGTGAAGGCCCAGGCTAGCCCGCAAGGAGGCAGCCTCAGCACCCGCAAGTCCAGTCCCCTAGGACCCCCAGCCCTAATCACACAGTTAATGGGGCTCGTTTCACTACTCCTCTCACGCCTCAGCTCCAGAAGCTGCCTGGTGCCAACATGGCCGCAGTTCCGAGGCTGCACACCACGCAGATGAGGTAACCCCCAAAACTGCAAGAGTGCAGAGGCCCTCAGTTACGGGAGAGTGCTAACTGGCCCAAATGCTTGTAAAAGGAGACAGCAACGAAAAACATGTGCCCTGCTCTGCTGGCCCAGGGCACCAGAGAACTAGAGCTGGGCATTGGGCAGAGTGGGAATGCCCACGTCCCACATGACAGCTTCCTGGGATGCACGCCCTGCGAGGCACTGGGGCCCCACCTCCCAGACGAGCACACAGACTGAGGTCCTGCCTTCTGCCTTCAGCCAAGAGCCCTGGCTGTTGAACACACTTGAGGAGTTAAGTCAGCCAACCAACCTTCCTCCCTGTCCTGCCTTCTCTCTTGTGAATAAATACTGAAACTGCCAAACTGGCCAGGAGCACCCAGGACTGTGGAGTGAAGACACGGGTTCTCCTGGCAATCCCAGAAGGAGCCTGGCCCACCTGGTTCTCAGGCTTCCGGCTCTCGGGACTGGCAGACAAGAAATGTGGAGTGTTGACACCCTGGCCTGTAGTCTCTGTTCAGGCATTCACAGGAAACTCATACTTATTCCTGAATTCACACTAAACACCCTCAGCAGGCACTTCCCCCAGCGAGTCACGCTGGCCCCACATGCCCTACCTCAAGGCGCGGGATCCATGGCAGCCAGTGCCCTCCACCTGGCAGCCAGTGCCCTCTGTGCCACTTCTCCCTGCCTTGCCTCTCCCAGCCAGCGCTGGCATTCGAAGACCAGTTGACTTCTGACACAAAGGGCCTAAGATACTCTTAGGAACACACAAAGCACGTAGGGGTTTTGGGCAATGCAGGCCCACTCACAAGCCTGGGGCCACTCCCAGATGTGAGTCTGGCTTAGCCCAGCAGCATTAACATAACCCACAAGCCAAGGGAAAATCCTGCCTGAGAAGGCTGCCTGGACTTAGGTGGCCCTAATAAGCTGTCAGGAGACCTACACCAGCAACACCACGGCTGATGGGTGACCTTGGCACACATGGTGGCAGCCAGAGCTCTGAGTGGCCAAGGCCCATCCTCAGTGCTGCCTGCCCATGTGCCTGCATGAGCAACAGCCAAGCTTGGTGAGCTTCCTGGGGTGGCAGTGCCCCATGCCTGTTGGAGAATCGGGTGCTGTGTGCACAACTCCCTGAGTATGGGAGGAAGATGGCAGGCAGCTGGCAGGAGCCTGTTCTTTCCTGGACTCTGCCCAATGGACTCTGCTCCCTCTGACCTGCCCTTTCCCTACATGAAATCACCCTGAACCTGCCAAAGTGGCCAGGAGCGCCCAGGGCGGTGGAGTGAACACAGCAGCTTCTTTAAGTGCTAAGAATCTTCCCAGCAAGTCCCAAGCCAGAAGGCTCTCCAGAGAGCCTCGGACCCACACACCGTTCCCGATGGGCTTTCAGAACACAGGCAGCTGGTGGCATCATGGGTGGGGCTTGAGCCCCCAGGTCACAGGGATAGTCCCCCACTACCTGCTGACATCTCTTGAGGTGATCCACCTCCTGCAGGGCCTGCTCCCTCTGCCTCTGAAGGTCGAGCTTCTCCAGGTTGAGCCTCTCCACCAGCCTCCTGGCCTCCTGGAACTTGCCCAGGAGGAACTCCTTCTCCTCCCTCTGGCTGACTTGGAAGCGGAGCAGCTCCTCACAGCGTTCCCGCAGCATCTGGTTGCTCTGCCGGATAGCCTCTGGGGGCACAAGAGATAGCAGGGAGGGGCGAGTTGAGCACTGGCAGCTGGCTGACAGGCCTGAAGCGCAGCCTTCCATCTCAGCCTCCTGCCCATAATCCCAGGTGGCTTTGCAAAGGAACAGCTGGTGTCCAAGTGCTCCCTTTGGCACATTTCTAAAAACACCTCGGAAGTCAGTTACACCAATGACAAAGCTCTAAACACACCAGCCTCACACAAGTGCTGCTCTGGAAGTCACATGTCTCGAGCCAGTCCCCTAAGGCCCCCCTAAGGTACTCAGCTTGGTCCTCTCGGGCCTGCACTTTCTGCATACACAGGACGGCCCTCGGACCTGCAGCCTGGGAGGGACGGCTGAGCAAGCACTCGGAGCATCTGCACATTCGACAGGCCAAGAACCCTCCCTCGTCTTGTAAGATGAAGAAGCACGGGCCCGGCGGCGTGGCCTAGCAGCTAAAGTCCTCGCCTTGAACGCCCCGGGATCCCATATGGGCGCCGGTTCTAATCCCGGCTGCTCCACTTCCCATCCAGCTCCCTGCTTGTGGCCTGGGAAAGCAGTCGAGGACGGCCCAGTGCATTGGGACACTGCACCCGCGTGGGAGACCCGGAAGAGGTTCCAGGTTCCCGGCATCGGATCGGCGCAGCATTGGCCCGTTGCGGCTCACTTGGGGAGTGAATCATTGGACGGAAGATCTTCCTCTCTGTCTCTCCTCCTCCTCTGTATATCTGGCTGTAATAAAATGAATAAATCTTTAAAAAAAAAAAAAAAGATGAAGCAGCAAACACATGGGGTTGGCATCATGGCACAGCAGGCCAAGTAAACCTCTGGCTGCGGCATCAGCATCGCATATGGGTGTGGGTTCTAATCCCAGCTGCTCCACTTGCCACCCAGCTTCCTGCCTGTGGCCTGGGAAAGCAGCAGAGGATGGCTCAAAGCCTTGGGACCCTGCACCCTCATGGGAGACCTGGAGGAAACATCAGATCACCTCAGTTCCAGCCATTGCAACCATCTGAGGAGTGGGCCAGCAGATGAAAAATCTCTTCTCTCCTCTCTCTGTATCTCTGCCTTTCAAATAATAAAATATGAATCTCTTTTAAAAAACTACAACTGCTTTAAAAAGGTATGCAGCCATTAGCAAGCACTAGCTAAGTGCTGAACATTCCCAGCTACCCAAGAAGCCCGAGCGCCACTGGTCCCCGCCCCACGCCTGTGGGTCTCTTCAGGACGTATCACATGAGCAGAATCACAAACTCTTCCAGGAAGTTTCTTCACAAACATTACAAGGGAAACATTGTCTCCTCCTTCTTTGGTTCTTACCGCCCAAGACACACACAAGATCAGGAGCTCCTGTGCTGAACACTCAGCCCAAGAGGCAGCCAGAGGCACCACAGGCCCGACACAGGCCCGACACAGCTGGCCTCCAGGGCTCTGGGACCCTAGGGAGACGGGAAGTAGGGTCACAACCGAGGCAGGGGCTGAATGGCCAAGGAGACACCCAGCTATGTCCCCCTGCCACCACCAGCAGGAGCAGCCACCTCTCATGCCAGACAATCCCATATGGTCTGAGGTCAAAACACACTCCCAAAGAAAAGAGCAATGCTTCCCGGGAAAGTCTGGGCCCCTTCCCAGGGAAGACCTTGTCTGAGGCCTGGTCATGTTGTTTCAACCTGACAGTGTCTGTCCAGCCTCAAACTTCCCTGCGGGGTCAGCTACGGCTGTCCCTGAGTCTCCCCTGCAACCCCATTCTCCCTCTGCCCACCCCGTCTTATCCTACTTTCTAGTTCCCTTCTCTGCCCCCCGTATTTGTGCTGAAGACACTCTACAGCAACTTCCCGTATGCTAATGGGCACCTCAGTCAGTCCCCAGGAAATCTCACCTGAAACCAAGCTGGGATCCTCATCACGGCAGTGTGTGAGGTGACACCCTGCTCGTAGCAGGAATGGACCTGACTTTACCCCCAGCCGCACGTGGCGCCCCTCACCTCGGAGTTCTTGATTCTCCTCCAGACAGCGCTGTAGAGTGTCAGGGCTGCTCTGTTCCGCAGGCAGGTGCAGCATGGCCGGTTTCCCCAGAGATGACTCTTCAGGCAGCACGTCCTGCTCCCCGGCTGGGCCACTACTGGGCTGCACCATCTCACACAGTGGACTCCTCCAAGGGCGTCTGCTCAGCCAAGTCAGAGTCTACAAGAGAGAAAGGCAGCAGGGGCGGCATACGAGCCCCGGGCGGCATGCTCCCCCAGCAGGGGCGGCACACCACGTGCAGAGCCTCTGGGATCAACAGGCAAAATGTTGATCACTTTGGGTCCAATGGGCTTTTTTTCTTTTTAAGATTTATTTACTTTTTTATATACAAAGATTTATTTTATTCTATTACAAAGTCAGATATACAGAGGAGGAGAGACAGAGAGGAAGATCTTCCGTCCGATGATTCACTCCCCAAGTGAGCCACAACAGCCGGTGCTGCGCCGATCCGATGCCGGGAACCAGGAACCTCTTCCGGGTCTCCCACACGGGTGCAGGGTCCCAATGCATTGGGCCGTCCTCCACTGCTTTCCCAGGCCACAGGGAGCTGGATGGGAAGTGGAGCTGCCAGGATTAGAACCGGCGCCCATATGGGATCCCGGGGCTTTCAAGGCGAGGACTTTAGCCGCTAGGCCACGCTGCCGGGCCCAAGATTTATTTACTTTTATTGCAAAGTCAGATATATAGAGAGGAGAAGAAGAGACATAAACAGGTGCCTATATGGGATCCCGGTGCATTCAAGGTGAGGACTTTAGCACATCGGGGACCACAACGGCCTTTTGAGCCAACAGACTGCCATACCCTCATTCCAGGATAGATGCTGACACTCGGGCAGAAACATCTGCCAGCACCATCTTCAGGCTACAAGGCAAAGGCACAATTTTTGTCAGAGGCAGGAAATTAAGGAGAGACACCAGAGTGCTAGGAAGCCTAGCCCTGCCCAGACCCCAGGCAAGAGGAGTATGGCCCCTCCCCCAGCATGGCAGGCTCAATCTTGGCCCCCAAAAGTTACAAACATAACTCTATTCGGGAAAGTGTCTCTATAGAGGCAGTTAAACTGTGGCCCTCCAAATGACAGCTTCCTCAGACTGATCCTGTCCCATGAGTCTCCGTTCATCTGTCCCTCCTCCTCCAGTCTCCTCCCCCAGCTTCCAGAGTAGCCGGGCCTCCCTTCCCGGCCTCTTCCAGAGCCCACTGCCCTGGGCTTCCACTCTCTTCCTGTTGGCATGCTCCGCTACCCCATCCTGCTTCAGCCATGCTCGAACTACACTCCTTCCCACGTGGCTTCCATCCAGCCACCTGGAGCTGACTCTCAGTATCACGCCAAAAATGTCCCGAACCTCAGACACAGGTCAAACTCAGAGAGCTACTAGTCTTCTCAAAACTGACCTCCCTCAGATTCCAGACACTCCCCAAAAGCCAATTCACCCAACGCCTTCCTTATCAGTTGATGGCAAACCCGGGAGAAAATGCTGCCAAAAGATAGCTGAAGACTAAGCAATTCATACGAACTGTTTAAAGCAGCAAAATTGTACTGTGCTTATGGGATAGTCTATTCTGAGCAAGATACACACTGGAATATTAATAAATGATATCTGATACACTTCAAAATAAAGGGGAAAGTCCTAGAAACACATCCAAGAAAAAAGTGAAAACACATGCCCATACGTGAAGGGCAGAAGCAGAAACAGCCCAGGTGTTCACGTGCTCCTTACTACACCTAGTGCAGCCACATAGAACACAAACAAATCTTGCAAATACTATGATTAAAAAAAACTAGTCACAAACAACCTCGTCCGATTTGAACTCTGCAGAGTGCACGCATGCTTCCAGCGAGCGAGGCCGTGGGCACCTGGGCAGGGCCCGCAGGGTGCAGACAAGCCCAGTGCTAGCAGCAGTAGCTAACAGCACAGCATTTCTTCAGCGGGGGTGTACACTAGCAACGAGTGATTCATGTGGTACGTGGAGTCTATCAAGTAGGATGTGATGCCAGCGCCAGTACTGTGTCATGTGGCGCCAGAATCCCATATGGGCGCCGGTTCTAATCCCAGCAGCTCCACTTTCCATCCAGCTCCCTGCCTGTGACCTGGGAAGGAGTGGAGGTCAGCCCAAAGCCTTGGGACCCTGCACCCGCGTGGGAGACCTGGAAGAGGCTCCTGGCTGTTGATCAGCTCAGCTCCAGCTGTTGCAGGCACTGGAGGAGTGAACCAGTGGATGGAAGATCTTTCTGTCTTCTCTCTGTAAATCAGTTTCCAATAAAAATAAGTACATCCTTTTTTTTAAGCTGTTATTTAAAACAAGTATAATTGGGCCCGGCGGCATGGCCTAGCGGGTAAAGTCCTCGCCTTGAACGCCCCGGGATCCCATATGGGCGCCGGTTCTAATCCCAGCTGCTCCACTTCCCATCCAGCTCCCTGCTTGTGGCCTGGGAAAGCAGTCGAGGACGGCCCAATGCATTGGGACCCTGTACCCGCGTGGGAGACCCGGAAGAGGCTCCTGGCTCCTAGCTTCGGATCGGCGCAGCACCGGCCATTGCAGCTCACTTGGGGAGTGAATCATCGGATGGAAGATCTTCCTCTCTGTCTTTCCTCCTCTGTGTATATCTGACTTTATAATGAAATGAATAAATCTTTAAAAAAAAACCAAGTATAATTAATGTAAACGAAAAGCAAGCACAGGTTGATCGTTGGTGCCCGGAAACACGTGCTTGCTTTTGTTCTTCTCTGAAGTTCTGCACCCTTTTCAACTTTCCAATAAAAACGGCAAAGGCCTGGGCGTCATTCAGCCGGTCGCTAGCGAGGAGCCATCAGCACACACCGTGCTTCTGCCTTCAACCACACGATGTGTTCTGTACCAGTGTGACCAGAGTGCGAGGAGTACCCAGCAAAGGTCACTGCCATCATGGTTCTGCTCTCATGAGACAGTGCTAGCAGCTTCTCGAGTACGTCGTGTAAGGGCATGTGTGTCTGCCTGAGCTCCCGGTCCTTCCTGTCCCAGTGAGTCTGCCTGCGCGGCTCGGTGCCAGGTGCAGTGCACTGCTTGTTCACGAGAAAATACCCTCGCACAGGTTTACTTACTGAGGTCACAGACACCGTATCAAGGTCAGGAAAACAAGGCGCGTTTTGCAAAAGCAGCAGGCTGAAACGCCTATGAGGTCAGATACTTAGCTGCCAGATTAGGCTTTGTTGAAATCCCAAGCGCACACTAGTGTGGTAACAGAAAGCGTGTGCAAAGTACAAGAGGCCTTGCGCTAGGGGCAGAGGAAGGCTCGGTGGCGTAGCGGGCTAGAGGGCTGGCAAGGGTGTAAGCAGGCAGGCTGTGGTCGCGCTCCCGGCTGGGGCCCGTGTGGAGCGGCAAGCTGGACGTGCGGCAGAGTGGCGGCGGCGGTGCCGCCCCGCCGGCGGGGTCCTGTCTGGGGGCGAGAGAGACACACCTGTCAGGAGAGTCGTGAGTGAGAGGCGAGCAGGGCAGGACCATCGGGCTGGGAGAGCTCCGAGAAGTCCCGAGCTCCAAGACGGTCCCGGGCGAGCGGTCGCCCTTGCCCTCTCCGCTGTCGCAAGCCCTCTTCCGGTTTCCGGTGTCGTAGCCATGGAAGCCGGAAGTAAAAGTCGCTGTCCGGGAGCGGGAGAGCGACGCGAGGTGCGAGGCGGCGAAGCGGCGGCAGGCCGTCGCAGGGGGGGCGAGGCGGGCGGCGGCGGCGCGGCCGCGGGGTGTCGGCCCCGGCCCGGAGGGGCCGCGCGGCCGCCCGGCGCGTCCCCGGGAGCCCTACGGCAACGCAGCGGGGCGCGGCCGCGGAAGGCGGAAGCGGGCGCGCCGCGTGGCCGCGGGGGCGGGCGGGAACTCGGCGCTTCCCGGGAGCGGCCGCCTAGCCGGGGACGACGCCCACGCCCCCACGCCCAGAGCGGGTGGCCCTGCGCCGGGCGCGGGCATGCGCAGCGGCCCGCCCAAGCCCCGCCCCTCGGGCCTCGCCTGAGCGCGGTCAGCCCAGCCGAGGCGCCCGCCCCCGCCGCTTAAATGGGCCGCGCGGATACCGGCCCCCGGAAACGCGCGCGCGCTGCAGGACCGTGAGTACCGCGGGCGCCGACAGAGCGCAGGTAACTGGGTGTGCGGGCGGCGCTCCGGCAGAGGGGGATGCTGTGCGCCCACAGCCACGCTTGGCATACCGGCAGCGTCTACAGGGCCTTCCTGATGGCTTGGCACCGCGCACCCACCACAGTGCGCCTTTTAGGTAGCTGACACCCGAGGAGCGCTGCGACCCGCCGTGATGTGTTCACTGTGGCTTCGGCCGAGCGCCATCCCCTGAGCCTCTTACTACACTTGATGCTACTATTACACTGCATTACTGCTCAGCGCAGTTTGCTAACGTATTCTGAGAAAGTAGGGCGGATGCCCCGGGCAGCCAGCTTCCGACGCCACCATCCCCGCCCCTCCCGACATCCCGTCCG
Source organism: Ochotona princeps (assembly GCF_030435755.1). NCBI lineage: Eukaryota > Metazoa > Chordata > Mammalia > Lagomorpha > Ochotonidae > Ochotona > Ochotona princeps. Next base: position 106,879,196 of record NC_080865.1, on the reverse strand, counting down.
CCCCAGCGACCTCAACCAAGTGAGAAGGGGGCCAACGTCGCAATGCTCTGCTCTTGTCCCACAGACACCATCATGGCAGAGCAGGTGGCCCTGAGCCGCACCCAGGTGTGCGGGATCCTCCGAGAAGAGCTGTACCAAGGCAATGCCTTCCACCAGACGGACACACACATATTCATCATCATGGGTGCTTCGGTAAGTCCCCCCCAAGCCCCGAGTTCTCAAAGTGCACTTCATGGTGGACACAAAAGCTTCTCCAGCTCACTCTTCACTGCCAGGGTCAAGGCCACACCACATCCTATGTATACACAGACAAGCGCTGCTGAAAGCAGCGCTTAGCTGTGAAGCGTAGCATAAAGTCCAGGCAACGCAAGACCCTTAGGGCCACTCTGTCTCAGCTGCTTCCTGCGTGCACAAATGGTCCATAGTTTCCATTTTTATTGCAGAAGGCACTGCGCTTGGACAAGGCTTTCCAAGGGCTTCCGAAGGCTGCGTGGCAGCTCTGCCCCAGCGACCCTGCTTCCAGTGCTGCTCAGCACCTAGAACTGCCGTGGCAAAGGCCAAAGAGTAGGGCCCAGGCCACTAGACAGCACTGTGGTGGCACATAGAAACAGGAAAAATGCAGTGCCATCACACAGTGAGAACAGCTGTTAGACACGCTGTTGGCTTTTCACCCTGAACCCATGCTGTGCTCGACAGTTTGCTCACAGGGTTGCAGCCGTCTTTGCCACGAACTCACTACCGCACTCTGCCACAGCCACCGCTCACAGCATGGCAAATGACTGAGGACCCACCCCAAACACTATCTGCTGACTCCCCAAATGCCCCAGCCCAGTGCCACCAGAAAAGCCGTACTGTGTCAGCCACGAACCTTAGTCTCAATAGCCAAGGGGCATTCCTAGTCCCCATCCATGTGCCAGGCCACAGTGGACACCTGCCTAAGAGTGTGCACACGTTGACCCAACCTGGAGCAAGGGCCCTTTTTCAAAGCTGCACTGTTCCTACCTGGCAAATGGGTGCAATGGACCTGCAACTTGGCCTTCAGCCGGGATTGGGCAATGCTGTTTCATTGCAGCTTGTGGAGTTCCTCTTTGATTTCCTTCCTAGAGCCACGACCAGAGGCTTCCAGAGCAAACGGGCAAGTGCAGGCTCTGGCCTGGGAGGCAGTGGAAGGGACAAGGGTCCTGTGAAGAGCCTCATTATTTACTGCTCCCTCCTCCTGCAGCAAGGGACTAGAGCAGGGTGGGTTTGATGGGTGGGCTGTGTGCCTAGGTACCACCTGGAACAGTTCCCACCCTGATGCCTCACTGGCTACAAAAGGTAGGCAGAAAAAAAAACAAGTAGGCAGGACACCTGGGCATATGGAAAGCCAATGGGTTTCCCAATCCCTCAGCTCCCACCAATTGATTAGGACTTCTGGACCCCAATAGCCACATGCCTCTGTATTCTGGGGGGCTCTGGCATTGAGAAAAGTAACCAACGAGGAGGGCCTGCCGTGGCATTCCATGCGCACAGCACCACAAATGGCCCGAAGTCAGAACGAGCTTAGCATGACCTAGAAAGCAAAAGGAGGCCGGTTTCTGGACAAACAGCCCTTCACAAGGCAGGCGAGCCACATGGCCACACGCTAGCCTTCCTCCCTGCCGCATGGCTTGCCCAACCCTCCCCACCGTGCCCAGTTTCCTTCCCAGGGGCAGCGCACAAAGCCAGCTCACAGCATGCCCTCAGCGGCCCCAGCTACACTGCTTCCCCCTTCCCAGCAGGAAGGAAGCTGAGCTCCGGGCGGCCTGTGCCTGCGGAGGAGGAACCTCAGAACCCTGAGAGGATCTTGCTCCACCTGGCAAGCCCTTGGCCAACACGGTCCTGGCAGGCCGCAGGATCGGGGCCAGCTCAGCACAAGTCTAGGCTGTCCCCCCTAGTCTGTGAGATTCTTGCTGTGTCATGATGTTGGCAGTGCCCCAAAGGCCCAGTGAGTCACGAACCCCAGCGTGTAGGAAGGAGGCCCTTTTGTTGGGTTCTCGGATGTAGCTCACCCCAACAGCTGCCAAGTCTTCACCTGAGACCCGGGCTCCCACTGCAGGGGGCTCGGGAGACTGCCCCTCCTAGGCCACCAACATGGGCCACCGTGATGTGCATTCATAAAGCAGGTGGCTGTAGCCAAACCCCAGGTGACCCCAGGCTTTGCTCTGGCCTGGCCACATATTGGTGCTAGAGATCTTAGTCAGGACCTGGGTCTCCTCGGGTAGGCACCGCTCCTGCTACGCTCCTTACACAAAAGGAGGGGTTGCCAAAGTTGAGAGGTTCCCATGCCACAGCCACACAGTCCTGTGGAGTGTAGGGTGAGCTGGCCACAGGCTAGCCCCGAGTCCTGAGGGAATAGCCAAATTCTGCCCCTGCCCCCATAGTCCTCGGTCCTACCTAGCCACCTCTCAGGTGACTCCGGAGCTGAGCCCTGAGATCGTGGGCACAGAGGTGAAACAAGGCGAGCAGGTTCTATCACGGCTAATCCCAAAGGGAAAAGGGAGGCCAGATGGCTAGGGGTGTGGGGCAGTGTGACTCAGCAATACTGGTCCCAGCCTCGGCCCCACGACCTGCTCCTAAGCAAACACAGCCTCTCACTGTTCCCCTCGGACCAGTTCACAGTTCACCACACACTGGCCCTGTCTGCCCATGGCCCCACAGAGAGGGGAAGCCAGAGGCGGGCATTGTTGGGCACCTGTGGGGACGGGGGGGGCGGGCCTCTGAGCTGGGCCTTAAAGCACAGACATTGTGTGATGTGCTAAGGGCACGAGTTTGCCCCCAGAGCCAGAGGGCCAGGCAGTGGCAGTGAGCAGCCACGCGGGTGTCAGTTGGGGAAGGCAGGGGTAACAGTTGCCATGGGCTACTAAAGCCAGTTGGCAGGGACGTGGGATACTTCCCTGAACACACCAGATCATGTAGGGGCATTCCCATCCCCCGAGGGGCCTGGTGCTGGCACAGAAGTTAGACGGTAGGCATCCATGGGATGTCTGTGCGGTCCCCCGCCCCCCGTATGGCTCCGATGGCCTCAGGAGGATGTTGCCCAGAAGGATGGCTTCGGGTACTGTTGGGAAATGGCAGAGTTGCCACTTGCACGTCCTGAGCAGGGCAGTAGGTGTCCTCCCCGTCAGGAGCCCCGGGGACACGGCCCCGAGCGCTGGCGGAGCTCCGCTGCCACCCTGGCTCAAAGCAGAGGGGCCCTCCTGCCTACCTCGGCACACTTGCCTATACTGGCTGAACCGGGACACTTAGCTCAGGCAGTGGGGAAAGCTGGACCTAATGGACCTATTAGATGGCGGGTCAGGGCCTCTGGCAGCTGATGTGATACCTTCACATTCCCTGGTCTGCTCCCTCAGCTCGGCACCAGCTCTTCTGTCCCGGCTGAGTCAGGGCTAAGCAGGCCCAGGCCCCTGCCACTGGAGCTACTCCCCTTGGAGACCTAGAGCCTGGGCAGCAGGGCTCCCCACCCCTGCAGTCCCGGGCACCTGATTACAGGGCTGAAGATGAAAGGGCAGGCTTCCTGTGCTGCTCAGCACCCTGGCCTGGCTGCTCCCTCCCTGCCCTCCCTAGCACCTGCTTTATCAGCTTCCAAATGCAGCTGCCAGGCTCACTGGCGCCCGGGCTGGGTGGGCAGATCAGCCCAGAGGGTGAGAACTTTGAAACCCCTCCCAGTGACTGGCCAGCCCACATTGAGCCCCGGCTGTGCTGAGCTGGGCGGCTCTGGCGTGTACGTGCTGTATCAGCTTCCGGGCTCTCAGTGCTCCGCATAGTCATGAGTGTATTCAATCACGTTCTTCCAAAGACCATTGACTTCTGTCCCTTGACGACTGTACTTCATGGGCGTGCCTGCCCGAGGACACAGGTCCCCAAGTAGGGCAAGATGACGTCACTGCAGCACAGCCACACGAAACAGCACTGCTTCCTGCTTGCTTGCCTGCTTGCTTGCCTGCCTGCTTGCTTTATTCGTTTATTTATTTGAAAGGCAGATTCACAGAGAGAAGAGACAGACAGAAAGGTTTTCCATCCACTGGTTCACTCCCTAAGTGACCGCAACGGCTTGAGCTGCTCCAATCCAAAGCCAGGAGCCAGGAACTTCTTCCAGGTCTCCCATGCAGGTGCAGGGTCCCAAGGCCTTGGGCCGTCCTCGACTGCTTTCCCAGACCATAGGCAGGAGCTGGATGGGAGGTGGAGCTGCCGGGATTAGAACCAGGTGCCCCATATGGGATCCCAGTGCGTTCAAGGTGAGGACTTTAGCCACTAGGACACAGCACTCGGCCCACTTGCTCCATTTCTGATCCAGCTCCCTGCTAATGTGCTTGGAAAAGCAGCAGCAGATGGCCAAGGCCTTGCGCTCCTGCACCCACAGGGGAGGCCTGGGTGCAGCTCCTTGCCCCTGGCTTCAGACCAGCCGAGCTCTGGGGTGTGAGCCAGAAGGTGGAAGATCTGTTTCTCCATCTCTCTGTAAAATCTGCCTTTCCAGTAAAAATAAATAAATAAATGGGTTTTTTTCTTTAAGGTTTATTCATTTTTACCGAAAAGGCAGAGATACAGAGAGGAAGATTGTCCGTCCGATGATTCACTCCCCAAGTGACAGCAACAGCCGGAACTGAGCCGATCAGGAGCCAGGAACTTCCTCCGGGTCTGCCATGTGGGTGCAGGGTCCCAAGGCTTTGGGCCGTCCTCCTCTACTTTCCCAGGCCACAGGCAGGGAGCTGGATGGGAAGTGGGGTCGCCGGTTCTAATCCCGGCGACCATGTGGGATCCCAGCGCATTCAAGGTGAGGACTTTAGCCGCTAGGCTATCGCACTGGGCCCATAAATAACTGTTTTTAAGAAGAGATTTATTTACTTATTTAGAAGGCAGACTAGAAGAGACAGTTCATTGCCCAACTGCCCATAGCAGCTTGGGCTAGGCCGGCCTGAAGTCAGGGCGAAGGAACCCGTTATGAGTGGCAGGCACCCACGTACTTGAACACTTTAGCAAGAAGCTGGATCAAAAGTAGAACAGCCAGGACTCCAATCAGGCCACTATTTGCCATTTTCCCAGGAGCTTTAGCACAGAGCTAGAGTGAAATTACAGCAGGGCCTGGCATGTTAGCCTAGCGGCTAAAGTCCTCACCTTGCATGCCCCAGGATCCCATATGGGCGCCGGTTCTAGTCCAGGTAGCTCCACTTCCCATCCAGCTCCCTGCTTGTGGCCTGGGAAAGCAGTCGAGGATGGCCCAAAGCCTTGGGACCCTGCACCCGCGTGGGAGACCCAGAGGAAGCTCCTGGCTCCTGGCTTCGGATGAGCACAGCACCGGCCATTGTGCTCACTTGGGGAGTGAATCATTGGACGGAAGATCTTCCTCTCTGTCTCTCCTCCTCTCTGTATATCTGACTTTACAATAAAAATAAATAAATCTTTAAAAAGAAAAGGAAGTAGAGCAGCGGTGACTCCCCCTGCCATGCTGTGCCAGGCTCCTGGCTCCTTGAGAGGTTTGTTTTCTTACCATGTTGTAAGAGGCTTGGCTATTCATTTTCTGAGTATTGTATTTACAAAAAAATTTTAATTGACCAATTATAATGATGGTTTTTACCGCCTAAGAAATCATTGCCGCTGCTTTTTTTTTCATTTATCAAATTTCGTAAACTTTCATGGATTCTGATGACTTCTCTACAGGTTGTCTCGAAGCCTTTGTCGTAGACAGTCACCGTCAGCACACAGCACTGTCCTCTGTACCCTTGCACGCCTTCAGCCGTTTGCATCTGCTTGGCTTAGCACCGCGCAGGCCGTGTCTGGGCTTCTGTACTGTGCACCGCAAGAGCTGAAGGGCCTTTGCTTTAAGCCCCTCCTTAGTTACCAGTTTGTGCTGTGTCTAGATCATCTTCTCAAGGCCGCTGTCTATTTGTGGAATTCAGCAGATGAGGTTTACAGAAAGAAGGAGAGAGAGATCTTCCCCATCTACCAGTGTATTTCCCAAGCGGCCACAATGGCCAGAGCTGAGCCAATCTGAAGCCAGGAGCCAGGAGCTTTTTCCAGGTCCCCCACGTGGGGGCAGGGACCCTAGGCTTGGGGCCGTCTGCTGCTGCTTTCCCAGGCCGCCAGCCGGGAAGTGGAGCAGCTGGGACCCGAACAGGTGCCTATATGGGATCCCAGTGTTTGCAAAGGGAGGACTAGCCCCCAAAGCCACCGCAGCAGGCCCTATAGCCCAGATTCTAATCACGCCTGCTTCTGCCATAGGGCGACCTGGCCAAGAAGAAGATCTACCCTACCATCTGGTAAGCGTGTGTGTGCACCACCTCAGCCCAGGGCGTCCGCCTCAGACGGGCCTCACCACAGCCATGCTCTGCCCTCAGGTGGCTCTTCCGGGACGGCCTCCTGCCCCAAGACACCTTCGTTGTGGGCTATGCCCGCTCCCGCCTCACGGTGGCCGACATCCGCCGCCAGAGTGAGCCCTTCTTCCGGGTGAGTGCTTGGCTGTGTGCTCCCTGGCTCGTGCACAAGCCCCCCTCCCCAAAACACAAGCTGATGCGGGCGGGGGGGGCCTCCAAGTCCAGGGCCGGGGGCCGGGGTAGCGCTCAGGCCATCACAGGGACACTGGGAGTTTGCGCTTCTCTCCCAGGTTAACCCTGAGGAGAAGCCGAAGCTGGAGGAGTTCTTTGCCCGCAACTCGTACGTGGCCGGCCAGTATGACGACCCTGCCTGCTACCGGCAGCTCAGCGCCCACATCAGCAGCCTGCAGCAGGGGCCGCACACCAACCGGCTCTTCTACCTGGCCCTGCCCCCAAGCGTCTACGAGGCTGTCACCAGGAACATCCACGAGACGTGCATGAGTCAGACGTGAGCCCCGGCCCTCCCTCTGCCTCTCGCCCCTTCCTCAGCTGCAGAGCCTATGGTGGCCCGGGAAAGCTTGCGGGGCGGATATTCCCCCTTCTCTGAAAAGCCATTGAGTGAAAACCCGTGTAGTCATTCTCAAAAGGAAGTCCCTGGTTTGTCCTCTATGAGAACAGCCTTTTCTAAAACTGCTGCCGCTCGCCTTTACCATTCATAAAGCTCCCCGAGCCACCTCCTCCTGGATGTGTCTGGAATGCTCCCTAGCAAGCACACGCCATGACCACAAGATGGCAGCATTGCTCCACGATAGGCTCACTGCCACCATTTTGAAGTGCTGTGGTTCTCATGGGCGACAGCCGCCAGGTGGCGATGCTGCTCCGGTAGAAGTGAGCTTTCCAACACCCACCCCTACCATCCATAGGTTTCTCCTCTTGTGTTTTTGAATAGTTAAGATTCTTTGGCAAAGAGCAGGACCTTTTCTTTGAAAACCAGTGTGGGGGCTGTACCCCGTTCCCCTCCCTGCCAGCTGCCAGGATTGTGTCACAGTAATAGGCAGTTCTGGCCTGGCACCCTAGCTGCTAGGCAGAACCCGAGAGCAGCTTCACATGAGCACAGGCGCGAGGGAGTCTCGTGCCAAGGCACAGGTCCCCGGGGAGGGGAAGGGAGTGGCAGTGAAGCGCCTTGACTCCTGGCAGAGGTTGGAACCGAGTCATTGTGGAGAAGCCGTTCGGGAGGGACCTGCAGAGTTCGGACCAGCTGTCGAGCCACATCTCGTCACTGTTCCGAGAGGACCAGATCTACCGCATCGACCACTACCTGGGCAAGGAGATGGTGCAGAACCTCATGGTGCTCAGGTGCGGGCTGGCGGCGCGGGCCCTCCGCACAGCCACGAAGGCCGGCCCGCGCTGAGGCTCTGCCCTGCTCTTCCCTGCAGGTTTGCCAACAGGATCTTCGGGCCTATCTGGAACCGCGACAACATCGCCTGTGTGATCCTAACCTTTAAGGAGCCCTTTGGCACCGAGGGCCGCGGCGGCTATTTCGATGAGTTCGGCATCATTCGGTGAGAGCTGCCTCTCCCAGCTGTTCGCCCGGCCCGCGCTGCAGCCATGCAGCCCCGTTGTCTCACCGTGGCCTCCTGGGTCTCCAGGGACGTGATGCAGAACCACCTGCTGCAGATGCTGTGCCTGGTGGCCATGGAGAAGCCCGCCTCCACGGACTCTGACGACGTCCGCGACGAGAAGGTGGGAGGTACGCCCTGCCAACCCCGCCCCTCCCAGCCCGCGGGAAGGCTCACCCTCTCCTGGCCCTCCCCCAGGTCAAGGTGTTGAAGTGCATCTCAGAAGTGCAGACGGACAATGTGGTTCTGGGCCAATACGTGGGGAACCCCAATGGAGAGGGAGAGGCCAGCAAAGGGTACCTGGATGACCCCACGGTGCCCCGCGGCTCCACCACAGCCACCTTCGCGGCCGTCGTCCTGTATGTGGAAAACGAGAGGTGGGAAGGTAGGTCCGGCACAGGCATGTCTGGTCCAGCCCCGGCCAAGCCCCGTCCCAGCCCCGTGCCCAGCCCCGTGCCCAGCCCTGGCCCAGCCCCGTGCCCAGCCCCGTGCCCAGCCCCAGCCCAGCCCCACACAGCCAGCTGTGCGCCTTCCTCACCGCGCAGGAGTGCCCTTCATCCTGCGCTGCGGCAAGGCCCTAAACGAGCGCAAAGCTGAGGTGCGGCTGCAGTTCCGGGACGTGGCTGGCGACATCTTCCACCAGCAGTGCAAGCGCAACGAGCTGGTCATCCGCGTGCAGCCCAACGAGGCCGTGTACACCAAGATGATGACCAAGAAGCCCGGCATGTTCTTCAACCCTGAAGAGTCGGAGCTGGACCTCACGTACGGCAACAGATACAAGGTGCTGTGCGCTCACGGGGCGTGGTGGGCAGCCTGGGCCAGGCGCGTGGGGTGGCCTCAGCACGCATGGCCTCTCCCACACAGAATGTGAAGCTGCCCGACGCCTATGAGCGTCTCATCCTGGACGTCTTCTGCGGCAGCCAGATGCACTTCGTACGCAGGTAAGCCCGGCGCCAGCGCCGCCTGCCGCCCCCCCGCGCCCACGGCCACTGCCCCTTCGCCGCATCACGTGCTGTCCTCTGCCCGTCCTCCCAGCGATGAGCTGCGCGAGGCCTGGCGCATCTTCACTCCACTGCTGCACCGCATTGAGCGCGAAAAGCCGCAGCCGATCCCCTATGTTTACGGCAGGTGAGGGAGGGGTGCCGTGGGGCCAGGGGGTGGGGGATGAGTGCCGGGGGTCCCCCATCTGAGTCCTTGTGCCTGTCGCTCTCAGCCGAGGCCCCACAGAAGCAGATGAGCTCATGAAGAAAGTGGGCTTCCAGTACGAGGGCACCTACAAGTGGGTGAACCCCCACAAGCTGTGAGCCCCTACACCCACTCCGCCCCCTCCCCACCCCCAGCCACCCCTCTGTCTCCCATGTCGGGAGGACTTTGGGACCACAGGCCTCCCCTCTCCACTCATTGCTGCTGCCGCCGCTCAAGACCACTCCAACCTCCCTGGGACTTCATGAGCCGGCCAGCTCTCTGCCGCAGGAACCATGCTGTCTGCCCACGGCAGCCCTGTGGCTTGGGCCAAAGCACACTCCCTGATGACTGTGGGCAAGCTCCAGGGGCAGGGTGACATGCGCGTGTCTACATGGGAGGACCTCCGCTCCAGCACGCTGGCCTCGGGGCCATTCCGCATTCCTCACCTCCAGCCATGAGGGGCCTTGTGCTGCACTCCACGGTCACCCCCACCTTAGGCCCCCTCCTCCCAAACCCCTGCCATTAAACTCGCAAATAGCCTGGCCTGTTCCCTCGTCTCCCTGCCCACGCCCCGCACTTGCCCCGCCCTGCTTCACACCAGCCATCTGGGGTCTCAGCCTGCATGCAGTTGGGTGGCACCCTGTGCTGTGCCGCCTTCTGAGCCCTCCGCACTCAGCCCCTCCTGCAGCTTCCACTGCCTGTGCTGTGGGAGGCCCAGCACGCCCTGAGCAAGGCCCCGGAGGCCACTCTGGCTCAAGGATTTAGCTAGGGGAAGTAGTGTGTGTGGTGACTGATAGCCAGGGTCATGTCTGGCTTTGTGGCCTAAGCAACTAGTATGGAGGCTATTTCTGGTACCTGCTTAGCGGTATGGAAAACAACAGCGATGGCTCTTGGATCCTCACATAGTCATGAGAGCACCCAAAAAAGCCCTGTTGCCACACACGGCCGTCTGCAAGTACAGGTGGCTGTGAATCTGGGGGACACTTCACTGCATCCAGTAGGCTGCCCCAGCATTTTCCCCCAGCCTCTGTGCTGAGCTCAGCAAGGCACGTAGCGGGGACTGACCCTAGTTCGTTCTCACAACGGGCCGCCTGGGAACCAAATGATTGCATTGTGGTGACATGGTGGCCTGGACACATCCTCCCACTCTGGGCACTGCTGCTCGCCGCGTGACGCCCCCACTGCAGTCAGAACCATAATTATCCTTCTTGCTTGTACTGTCTGGGAATGAGCCAAGCAGGAAGAAAGGGGGTGGGAGGCCTGTTTCTGCCCCTGCTCTGCCCACTGTCCGCACGCCCAAGCTGCAGCCTTGCGTGGTGCTGCGGGGAGACGCAAGCAAGGTCACGTGATCTCCAAATAGAGGAGGAGGCAGTGGTTCGTAAGCCCTCAGGGGCCTTCCTCGCTCTGTGTGCACAGTGAGCTCACCCTGTCTTGCTTGTACCTGTTGCCCCCTGGAGAGAGACATGGCCCAGGCTAAGACCTGCCCTTGCATGCTGATGGGCAAATCTGCGTACCAGGCACAAGGCTGCTACCCTTGTCTTCTGGGCTCTGTGTCTTTTGAGCCAGGATAGCTGCCTCTGCTGCCTTCCAGAATAAATGAGGTGCCCCCTGCTGGGGTGGGGGGGCAGGAGACCCCAGGACAAGGCACAGCACCTAAACAAAGGCCACCTCCTCTGTTCTGAAAATGCTTAGAGAGACTTGCTCTGAGCTCGGCAGTCTAGATGCACACGATTGCTATTGACAAGGCTTTAAGAAAGACCTAGAATTGTCAACACTACACTTGGTGGAAAGTGTCCCATCTCCCTGGTTGTTACCAGAGGGCATCTTGTCAGTACTGCTACCCTCCACCCCACAATCCCAGACCATAAACCCCGGCCAGCATGCCGGGTCCCCAAAGTTTTGAATATGAGCCGAAACATCCGCTATCCGGAGCAGGGCAGGGAAACTCGGTGAGGACGAGCGCCTCCCAACAGAGCACTGGGTGCCTGTTGTCTGGGAAATCCACGCGAGACAAGGGCTAGGCTTCTCACCTGCACTCAGCGCCTGGCCTTGAATGAGGGACAGGTGAGGGCATGTAACGTGGCCTCAAGTCTGAGTGGCCAAGGCGCCACAGCAAGTACCCAATGCGTGACTAAGCCGCTCTGCCCCGTCAACTCTTCAATCCTGTCTTAGTCGCACTTGGGTGAGCCCAACTGGCACGTGAGGGAAGAGGTCTGGCTCTGGGTGCCAGAGAGGCCCGGCAACTACGCACTCGCTCAGGATGCCAGCACTGGAGGAGCTGGGTGAGAGCAATCCACTACAAGTACCCAGGACCATTCATCCATGGCAGGCTCGAGCCTGCCGCGCCGCAGCCAAGGGGGCAGTACCCAGCTGTCACCCCCAGTTCTGGGTGCACAGAATGGGACACACCCGTCGGCTGCTGCCGCCTGTGCTGAGACAGTCCCTCAGCCAGGGAGGGGCAAGGCCCAGCCCGCACTGTCTCCAGGAGGAATGCTTCCTCAGCTGATGGCAATGACCTAGAGCTGGAGTGTTGACAGCTGCGTGGCTCTCTGGGCATTGTACCTGCAAAGGAGAGCGTTCCATAGGATGCAGGTGGATCCCAGCCCACTCTTATCAACTAGCACTTGGGCTGTCAGAGGGCCTGCGGAACGGTGGCAAATCGCCAAAAACTTGGCTGCACGCCACACAGGTGGGTTCCTAGCTCCTGACTTTAGCTTGGACCAGCCCCGTTTCCTGGCTGTTCTGGCCACTTGGGGAAGTAAACCAGCGGATGGAACATTTTCTCTCTCTTTCAAATAGTTAAGTACATGTCACATGGAAAGTAAAAAGATAAAAACGTTGGACCCAGCACGGTAGCCTAGCAGCTAAAGTCCTCGCCTTGCAAAATGCCAAGATCCCATATGGGCGCTGGTTCTAATCCCAGCTGCTCCACTTCCCATCCAGCTCTCTGCTTGTGGCCTGGGAAAGCAGAGGAGGACGGCCTAAAGCCTTGGGACCCTGCACCCCTGTGGGAGACCTGGAGGAGGTTCCTGGCTCCTGGCTTTGGATCGGCACAGCACCGGCCATTGTGGTCACTTGGGGAGTGAATCAACAGATGGAAGATCTTCCTCTCTGTATATCTGATTCTCCAATAAAAATAAACATTTTTAAAAAGATTAAAACTTTGTGGACACATACATATGTATATATATTCACACCATGTGAACGCCAACCCCAAGTGGCCGTGTAGCTGCTTAGACAGACATACAGCTTTCTTTCCTGATGATGAAAACATTTTGGAGCTAGATAGAATTGGTGTCTATACAACAGTGTCAGGTTTTCAGGATGTATTTTACTTATTTGAAAGCCAGGCTTAGAGAGAGACAGAGACAGAGAATCTGGCATGGTTCGCTGAGGTGATAGGGCTGGCCAGGACCTTCCGCATGGCTAGCCAGGAGCTTCCTCCAGGTCTCCCACGTGGCTGCAGGGGCCCAAGCAGTTGGGCTGTCCTCCACTGCTCTCCCAGGTGCGTTAGCAGGGAACAGGGTCAGAAATGGAGCAGCCAGAACTTAAAGTGGTACCGACAAGGGATGTTGGCATCACAGGAAGTAGCTTAACCTACTGGGCCACAATGCCTGTCCCAACTGTATGTTTTAAAGTGATTATGTTTATATTAACTTCAGTTCAGCTTTTAGAAGAAGGCCTAGGATTTGTGGCATAGTAAATAAAGTATCCTGCTGATGTAGACCCTGTGTGTCAGTTCAGATAATGGGACCCTGCACCCATGTGGAGGACCTGGAGGAGGCTCCTGGCTCCTGATCAGCTCAGCTCCAGGCCTTGTGGCCACTTGGGGAGTGAACTAGTGGATGAAAGATCTTTCTTTCTGTATCTCCTCTCTGTAAATCTGCCTTTCCAATCAAAATAATAAATTTCAAATAGTGGGCCCGGTGCAGTAGCCTAGTGGCTAAATCCTTGCCTTGCACACACTGGGATCTCATGTGGGAGCCACTTCGTATCATGGTGGCCCTGCTTCCCATCCAGCCATAAAAATATTTTTTGATAATATAAAATACATTTTTTAAGATTTATTTATTTTTATTTTTGTAAGATTTAAGTTTTTTTTCTTATTGACTTATTTTTTAAGGATTTATTTTTATTACAAAGTCAGATGTACAGAGAGGAGAGACAGAGAGGAAGATCTTCCATCCGATGATTCACTCCCCAAGTGAGCCGCAACGGCCGATGCTGCGCCGATCCAAAGCCAGGAACCTGGAACCTCTTCCGGGTCTCCCACACGGGTGCAGGGTCCCAATGCATTGGGCCGTCCTCGACTGCTTTCCTAGGCCACAAGCAGGGAGCTGGATGGGAAGTGGGGCTGCCGGGATTAGAACCAGTGCCCATATGGGATCCTGGTACGTTCAAGGTGAGGACTTCAGCTGCTAGGCCACCACGCCAGGCCCTAAAATAAATTTCAAATACTTGGGCCCCTGCAACACACATGGAGGCTAAGCGTGAGTTTGCAGCTGCTTGCTGGCTTTGATTTCACTGGCCCAGGCACTGTGGGCGTCTGGGGAGTGAACTGGGAAACAGGAGCAGTGTGTATGCTAGTAATAGCTGGCCTCTGTGGTCAACAAATCCATAATTTTTAAAAGATCATCAAAGTGGGGGTGGGAAAGAGGAGAGAAAGAGAGAGAGAGGTGATGGTTACTGAGTGCAATATGGTTGGATAACTGAGACGGGCAAGAATCAGTCCACGGCACATAACAGAAATGCTAAGACTGTATCCCATGTACAAATACTACATGTCCGCTAAACTTTTAAGGATTTGTATTGGAAAGGCAGATTTACAGAGAGAAAGATCCTCCATCCGCTGGTTCACTCCCCAAATGAGCACAATGGCCAGAGCTGAGCAGGTACGATGCCAGGAGCCAGGAGCTTCCTCCAGGTCTCCCACGCGGGTGCAGGGTCCCAAGGCCTTGGGCCGTCCTCCACTGCTTTCCCAGGCCACAAGCAGGGAGCTGGATGGGAAGAGGAACAGCTGGGATTAGAACCAGCACCTGGATGGGATCCTGGCAGAAGCAAGGAGAATATTTAGCCACTAGGCTTTCACACCAGGCCCTCAGCTAAACATTTGTAAAAGACATGAAAGTAACTGTATTGGTTTTGCCCTGTGACACCAAAGGAAAGCAATCCAAAGCAGAATAAGTGCTTAGCAAATCAATGCCTGGCAACACAGTCCTGGACACTACAGAGAAGCAGAAACAAGGCATTGTTCAAAGCATCCCTGTGAAAATGGCTTTCCCATATGAAGGTGAAGTGCCTCCAGAATCCTGCCCTTGAAGCCTGTGTGAGATGCTGGGTTAACTCCGTGCCTCGCGGGGACAAGGGACACCCAGAAGGACATTCAGCCCCCAAGCAGCAGCCAATGTCACACAGAAAATGAGCTAAAATCCAGGGATCCAATCAAATTCGGAGAATGTGGATACGGAGTAATGTACAAGAACAGGACAACAAGATGGATGGGCTCTGCCACCTCCGAGGAACACCACCTCCGAGCAGGAACACCCTGCTCATGTTTCTCATTGGTGTAGCATACTTATCTTTTTTTTTAAAAAAATTTATTCATTTTTATTGGAAAGTCAGATATACAGAGAGGAAGATCTTCCGTCCGATGATTCACTCCCCAAGTGAGCTGCAACGGCTGGTGCTGCGCCGATCCGAAGCCGGGAACCTGGAACCTCCTCCAGGTCTCCCTGTGAGAGCCGGGGCTGGGAGAGGGCTTGGCGGGGCCTGAGGGCACTCAGCCGCACTTCTGCACAGCCCAGCAGTCACGGCCGCTTTAAGGACAGTGTGCGACCTTGCCAGATGCTTCACACATGTATGAATGCTCACGAGAGGGCTTCAAAAACTCATCAAAATGGACTTAAAGATTATGTTTATTTGGGCACAAAAAATTTTTAAATCCATGTGCAGTGTTTTCATAATATGCATTTCCCAGAAATTTGTTGAAGACTTCTGCATGGTGAATGCCACCAATGCCCTCAATTATACACTTAAAATGAGATAACAGGGCCCGGCAGCATGGCCTAGCGGCTAAAGTCCTCGCCTTGAAAGCCCCGGGATCCCATATGGGCGCCGGTTCTAATCCCGGCAGCTCCACTTCCCATCCAGCTCCCTGCTTGTGGCCTGGGAAAGCAGTCGAGGACGGCCCAATGCATTGGGACCCTGCACCCGCGTGGGAGACCCGGAAGAGGTTCCAGGTTCCTGGCTTCGGATCGGCGCGCACCGGCCCGTTGAGTTCACTTGGGGAGTGAATCATCGGACGGAGGATCTTCCTCTCTGTCTCTCCTCCTCTCTGTATATCTGGCTGTAATAAAATGAATAAATCTTTAAAAAAAAAAATGAGATAACAGATGTTCCACTAGAGATGTTCTATACAGGATCAAGGCATGTGTGCTTCCCAGGGCGGGCTAATTAGCCTGTGGTGTGCGTCGGGCACCTGTGCCTCGAAGCCCGTGCCCCGCCACTGTGCCATCTCACCGCGGCAAGGCTCTGGCACTCCGGCTCCGTTTTCACTTCACATCGTTGGGCAGGTGCATATTCTGCACTGTTCTTCCTCCAGAAGAACAGTATTTTTTTCTTTGTTTTTTTTTTTAAGATTTACTTATTTTTACTGAGAAGGCATATCAGCTTTATAGAAAGAAAGAGAGACAGTGAGAAAGATCTTCCGTGCGTTGGCCTAGTGGCTAAAGCCCTCACCTTGTAAATGGGAAGAAAAAAAAAAAGGTCCCAGAGGAAACAAGCAACTTGTGCAAGGCTGCCCAGGAAGGCGCTGAATGCCTGGAAGGGAGTCCCAGGGCTCAGGCCCATCACCCCATGGAGTCCCTGGGGGGCGGGAGGGGTCCATGGCTCTGTCTCCTTAGAAAGCCTAATAAGCTCTCAGGTTTAAAATTTAAAATAAAATAGAAAACAAATATTTACAGTTCCACTGACATGCCAAGCCCAGGAGATGGGATGCATATATTTAAGATTGTTGAGTTTGGGTTACAGAAACCAGTTATGGGCTTAACAGGAAACAGTGCCTGGACTGACAATGCAATAAACCTTGCCTATCACCAAAAAATATATATATATAGTATACATATTTTTATATATAAAATATAATATATATATATATATATAATATATATATATCTTGAGCTCAAAGTGACCCCCACCTGCGTGGCTGATAGCCATGTCCAGGATAGCTGAGCAGAGGCACCTGGAGCAGTCGAGGGGAAGCCTACCCCAAGCTAAACAAACTCAGAATGTCAGATTTGTTTCCTCTTTAAGATGTATTTACTTTAAAGGCAGAATGGTGGGGAGGGAGAAGGGTGGGTGGGTGAGAAACAGAGCTCTTTTATGTAGTGATTCACTTGCTTTTGCAAGATATGGGTTAGGTGGCAGCCAGAGTCTAGGAACCTCTTCCAGGTCTCCCACGCGGGTGCAGGGTCCCACAGCTTTGGGCTGTCCTCTGCTGCCTTCCCAGGCCACAAGCAGGGAGCTGGATGGGAAGTGGGGCTGCCGGAACTCAAACACGTGCTCACATGGGATGCTGGTGTTGAAGGCAGTGGTTTACACACTACTCTGCAACGTCAAGGCCAGCAAGCTGGCACAGATAAAGATAAAACTAGGATGCAGCCCCTATGCAATCGGTACACCCCCCCTCCCGCCGCGATTGCCGATTCCAGCGCTCTCTGCTAATGGCCTGGGAAAGCAACAGAAAAGGTTCCCAGTTCTTGAATCTCTGCCACTTACCGGGGATGAAGTTCCTGGTTCCTGACTTTGGCCTAACCAAGTCCTGAGTGGTGCGTCTTTGGGTAGCGAACCATGAAGTGGCAGGTGATGTCTTTGTCACGCTGTGCCATTTCAACACAGTGGGAACGCGCCGGTATGAAAGGAAGCCACTTTTTGGCAGGTTGGCTCAGGCCCCTGGAATTCTGCAGGTTTTTCCCAGATTCACTTCTGTAACTTCTGTGTTCCTGAAAAAGTGTTTTATATATGCATCGTATTTTATTAGTAATTTCAGCTCAGTTTTTGAAAAGAGGGAATTTTCTGACTATACTCCCACGCCCGTTTCCCTCTTCCCAGGCCTTGGAAACCTGACCTAGCAGGGCAGGGATCTCGCGTTCCAGAGGAATTCCAGCGCGCCCTCCGGGGCGGGGCCGGCGCAAGGCCTTCCTCCAGTCCCCAGGGAACTGCGAACGGGCCTGGGCGGAGTCCGGCGGCGACGGGGGGCGGGGCCGGCCTTGGCCCCGCCTCCGGCCGCCATTGCCGGGCCTGTAGGACCGCTGCGCGCCTCTCGCTGGCCAGCCCTCGCCGAGCGGCCGGCGGGCCAGGGCACCCCTCTGACTGACCCTGTGTCTCCCCACAGCCAGGCAAGTTCCCGGAAGCCCGCCCAGGTCTCCATCCTTCTGGCCTGGCGGAACAGGCCAAGCTCGGGGCCTCGCACGGGAAGGGGCCAGAGTGCTCGAGAACTGCCTGCACGTCCCGTGTCTGGAGACTCCGGTGGGCATGACTGTGAGCCGCTGCTTTCCGGGGCCTCTCCTGGCCAGGCACGGCTTCTTCCGGCATTGCCGAGGAGCTCGGCCTGGCCGGGTGCTTGGTTGGAAAAGCAAGTCGCAGCGCGGACGGTGCCTGCCCCTCCCGCGGGTGCCCAGCAGCCTTGCCCCTGACCTCCACCCAAACCAGCTCTTCCTCTTTCTCCCGCCCCTCCCTCCCCCAGCACGCACGGTCCCCAAACAGCGCACCTGCCGGCGGTCCCAACACAGCGGGAGAAGTGGACATGAGGTTGGCAGGTGGGTGGCTTCCACGGTGAACCAGAGGGAGGCCCAGGTGCCCCAGCATCCTGTGTCCAGAAAAGTGTGCGCGGCCCACTGGGTTTGGTTTGGGAAATTGACTGTGCACAGTCAGTAACCTTGAGTTAATCTGAACATGGGATTCCTTCCATTTGTTTGTACCTTGTTAATTTCTTTTTAATTTCAAATGCGTTTTTTAAAAGATTGATTTATTTTTGTAGGAAAGGCAGATTTGCAGAGAGAAGGAGAGGGAGAAAAAGAGAAAAAAAAAAAAAAACCTTCCATCCGCTAGTTCACTCCCTGAATGGCCACAGTGGCTGGAGCTGAGCTGATCTGAAGCCAGAGCTTCTTTTGGGTCTCCCACATGGGTGCAGGGTCCCAGGGCTTTGGGCCGTCCTCGACTGCTTTCCCAGGCCACAGGCAGGGAGCTGGATGGGAAGTGGGGCCGCTGGGACACAAACTGGCGCCCATGTGGGATCCTGGAGCTTGCACAGGGAGGATTGCCAGTTCATCCATTGCACCGTGCCCTCAAACAGCAACTTAAGCAGTGCACCAAGTAACTACCTTTCTTTGCTGTAAGATGACACATACTGAAAACTCAACTGTACTCTGCCAAGGGAGATCTTCGGATTCCGCCCACATAGGACAAAGCACTGGTTGTAAGGGTCGCAGGGCTGTGATGCAGTAAATGAAGCCACCCTTGGGATCCCTGAGCCTCAGACTGGAGTAGCAGTTTGAATCCTGCCTGCTCTGCTCCTGCTCTGGCCTGCGACTGAAACTCCTGGAAAGCAGTAAACGATGGCTCATGTGTTGAAGGATGGAAGATGTCTCTTTCTCTGCCTTTCAAGTAGATGGAAAATAAACATTGAAAAAGATTCCAAACCAACATATTTTTAAAAGAAAATGTTAGGGACATGCAATGTGACTAGGAGGAAGGAATACAGAGACCCAGTGCAACTGAAAGGAGCTGCTCTTTGTTGTAGCAAGTTAAGGGGATACCTGCAAGAGGGGGGAGCCCCCTGCCAGCGGTAAACACTAGGAAACCCCACAGGACCAAGTGAGTCCTGTAACAGCCTGGGAGCGCCAGGCTTGTCAGAGCTCGGCCTGGCACATCCTCCCAGCCAGACCCCTTGTGGTCCCGTGGTCCCTTCCTCCCTGGTTGCAGAGCAGGCCTGACTGTGAAAGTCCACTGTGGTGTGCCTTCGCGTCTGAGGTGGGCTTCCCCCGTCTGCCCTGCCCCTCCAGGCCCCCTGCGCATCGTGGCCCTGGTCATCGTCGTGGGCCTTACTTGGATCATAGGCAGTGTTCTCCTGGGCAGGCCCGGCAGTGCTTTCCCTCGCATCCAGCAGCTCTTCACCAGTGAGTGGGGGACCCTATACTGCCCACTGCCGAGCTCCAGGGGGTGGCTCTGCCTGAGGCCTGGGCTGGGCTGGAGGGCCAGGGATTCTCTGTTCTGTTGCTGGCAGACCGTCTTGGCCACTCTCCACCTGCCTCTTAGTGTCAGCGTAGCCTTCCTACTGCCACCGCTTTATTTCCTGCAGCCAAGAAGGCCAGAAGCCACGAATGAGAATTCTCTACCTGGCTGGATTCAGTGGGGCTTGGGTGCAGCACCATGGGGAAGGCCCTAGTTGCTTCCTGCAGGCCTTCCGCCATGCTCTGACCCAGGGAGAGGCCTCTGTGTTTTGCTAACAGCACTTCTCACAAGTCCAGTTCGCCCTTTCCCTGAAACAAGCAGTTTTGCATCTGAACAGCATTTCTGCTTGAGCAGGGAGCATTCCGGGCTCAGCCTGAGCCTGGCTGCAGGCCCTGGGAGGCCTCAGTGCTAACAAGCAATCCTCTGTCCCTACAGGCCCAGAAAGCTCTGTGACAGCAGGTAAGGCTCCTAGCTCCTCAACTCCCACTTTTGTACAAGTGTCCCCTAACTGGCTCTGCTGGCCCAGTGGGCTCGCTGGCAGACTGCCACCTAGAAAACAAGCTGGCTCAGGCTTGGCAGTGCTCTCCTCAGCTTTTCTGTTTCCCATCTTACCATCTGTAGCAAGGAGAAACTAGGCCACAGCTTCAGGACTTGTCTTAGAAGTCTCCTAAGGTGAATATACAAAGTAGCACTTAGGTCCTGTCTGCAGGCTCTTCCCTACATTGCACCAAAAGTTGCCTTTGCGCCTTCCGGAAACCAGCAGCGCCTTGAATGTTGCTATTTCTGGTAACATTCTACTTGGACTTGGATGGATAGATAGATAGATTTTCTTGAATAAAAGCTCTCTTTCTCCTTTATGAACCCTAAGCAGAATCTGCTTTACCATCCGTGTATCTACCAACACTCTGCTACAAACAAGTTAGGTCTTTTCTAACATCTTCAAAGTCTATGGCCTCTACGCACCTACTGCCCACATTGCAAAGCCATTTCCACATTGTAGCCATTTTACTGAATCACCCCTACTTTGTGGTTCCAAAATCTATCAATTTCCCTTGACTGCACAACAGAAGCTAATAGTTCTAGCAGCCTCTCCCGGCTTTGTGTGGCCTTCCACATGCCTGGGTTCGTGCTTGTGTCGTTTGAGTCGGCCTCCACGATCAGGTGGCCCCCTGCATGCCTTGTAAGACATCAAGCCTGTTGCAGTAAGGGCTCAGGTGACCCCACCTGTGATATCACGGAACTAATTTCTCTGCAGCAGCCTGTTTGGAAGCCAGGCCATAGTCTGAGCGCCTGGGAGTATGCCTTAGCTTACCTGGCGTGTCCTCTTGCCTCACCCTGCCATTGCCATGCCATGGAATTTTGGGCAGCCAGCAGCATTCCATGTGCCTTGAGTGTGCAGTCTCCGCAGGCATGGTTCTCTCTCTACCATTGCCTTGGTCCTGGCTATGCGGTAACCCAGGCCAGCCCTTCCCCTGGTTCCTTTGCTCGCAGGAGTAGCGAAGCGCCTTTTCCCTGCCATCCGTGTTGCAGCTCCCGTGAGGCACAGACTATCTGTACAGGTGCATCTGACGTTGGCCTGGGCTACAACCCCTTTACTGCTGCTTCCCTGTCCTGTGCTCACTTGTTCAATCCTGTGGGTCATCCCCCTCTCAGATCTCAGGTGACCCCAGGGCCAGGCCCGTGGGTCACAACTACTGTTCCTGCCCAGAGCCACGGGCCAGGAAGTACAAGTGTGGCTTGCCCCAACCATGTCCTGAGGAACACCTGGCCTTCCGCATGGTCAGCGGAGCCGCCAACGTCATTGGGCCCAAGATCTGCCTCGAGGACAAGATGTGAGCTTCCTTCGGTGAATGGGCTTGGGGACGGGCTGAAGGTCGCGTGTGGGAGAGCAAAGCACGGCTCCCTTCTCCTGCTAGGCTCATGAGCAGTGTCAAGGACAACGTGGGCCGTGGGCTCAACATCGCCCTGGTGAATGGTGAGTTCTCTGTGTGGTGTGCTCAGGGGTCAGCATGAACAGGTGGGAGCCATGCTGGGACCTACTGCCCTCCTCCCCTGTCCCCTGCCTGGGATACTTCAGGGTGTTAGCCCTGGCCCTCCCCTCCAGGAATTCCCCGGATGGCCTAGGAAAGGGGTTAATGAACAAAAGCACACTGGCACTAAAGAGCTAGAACATGTTTTGGGGGGCCTCAAATGCCAGCAGAGGCCCCATAGTTTTAAATGGGTTGCACCTGTTCGAAAATGGAGATGGTGTTCGGACTGGGGGACATGTGACAAACTCACCAAAGGGCTGTACCCATTTGGCTACCTCCCGCCCTGCCCTGAGTCCATCTCTGTTGACACAGGGGTCAATGGGGAGCTCATTGAGGCCCGGGCGTTTGACATGTGGGCTGGAGGTGAGTATGTCCTCACTCTTAGGCTTCTCAGTACCGCCTACGGGGAGCTGTGTGCAGGAGCCGTTTCCGGTTCCAGGGATGGCCCCAGCTTCCTACTCCAGTATGCCCCTGCACACACCTGCTCCAAGCCCTGCCTTGCTTTTCTCATTTGGTAACCAGGGCTCGGTGGGGGAGAGATGCTCCCCAGGGCCTGTGCCCATCCGTTACCTCCCACAGATGTCAATGACCTGCTCAAGTTCATTAGGCCACTGCATGAAGGCACCTTGGTGTTTGTGGCATCCTACGACGACCCAGCCACCAAGTGAGTAACTGCCTGGGCCCGCTTAGGCCTTGGCTCTGTGCAGTGCTAACTCACGTCTCCTTCCACATGGCAGGATGAATGAGGAGACCAGGAAGCTTTTCAGCGAGCTGGGCAGCAGGAATGCCAAGGAGCTGGCCTTCCGGGACAGCTGGGTGTTTGTGGGGGCCAAGGGCGTGCAGAACAAGAGCCCCTTTGAGCAGGTATGGTGTGAATTCCGGCAGCTTGGCCAGAGCACCAGGCCTCATGGGCTTCCTCCAAGTCTTGCTCCCGTAGGAGAAGCCTGGCTACCACCCCTCCCCTGGAGTGTCTGATCCCTACTTCCTACTGCTGCTCACTCTCTGCTGCGGCCTGTCTTTTGGGGGCCACATGAGGCAGGCTGTGTGCCAGGAGCTGGGCAAGAGGGAATTCTGGCTCTCCACAGCAAACCAACACCTGATGGTTTTGAGAAGGTTCTACCCAAAGAACAGCTCAGTCCCATAGCCACTCCCCAGCCATCTTCCTGCTGCATGCACAGCACACAACACAAGGGAATGGCAAGCTGGGCCCTAGTCTGTTTCTGTGCCTGTCTCCAAGGGCTAGGCCATGACTTCCTGCCATCCTACCCACAGCACGTGAAGAACAGCAAGCACACCAACAAGTACGAGGGCTGGCCCGAGGCACTGGAGATGGAAGGCTGCATCCCACGGCGAGGTGTGGCCAGCTAGCATGCAGAGCACTGCGCCCCAGAAGCAAGGACACTGGCAGTGATGCCAGCACAGGGCTGAGGCCCGTGCCCATGCCTCAGAGTGAGGCAGGAGCATCCCCTGGCTCTAGCACCTCAACTCCAAGGCGTGAGCAAATCCTGGAGACAGGTGGTGGCGCTCTAGGGGCTGGCCCCTTTGCACCTTGTCGGGGCAGCTCGGGGCTATTTCCTCCTCTTTCGGAAACCATCCCCCTGGAGCAGGCCCTAGTACACCCTGTTCTGCAGGCCACATCCTGCCTGATTCCTAGCTACCTGGCAGGTTAGTGTCTTCTAGTACTGGAAGTACCAAGTTCTGATGAGTCAATAACCCCAGTGCAGACTGCCTCATGCTCACCCTTGGCCTGGTCACAGTGCCTTACCAGAGGGCCTGCCTTCTACATGACCTCTTAATAAACTCTTGGCTCTCAGCGGGATCCAGCTGTCATCATTGGAGAACCATGGGTGCTGCTGTATGGAGGAGGGGCGAGCGCTGAGATGTGGAGTCTTCACCACCTTCCCAACACAGTGCTCGTCTCCATCACCTAGCCTGGTCCGGAAGAGATGGTTGTGTGCACTGGGGCTGCAGCACGCTGACCCCTTGCACACAGGGCCTGCGGGGACAGGGAGAGGAATGCAGGGGCTTTTCTTCAAGGCCAGCAGGTCTCCCAGGAGAAGTGAGGGGTGACTCCCTTTGGTGTGTCGCAGGGTTTCTCGCCGTTGCATTCCTGTGCTGTTAAGCGAAAACCGGATCCGCGCACAAGTGGTCTGGGCTCACGGAAGTTGGTCTGGACTAACTAGATGAAGGTACTGGTGCACAGTGATGACTCGAGGGCCTCTCAGGATTCCTGAAGGTGGCATGGTAGGAGGTGGGATGGAGAGACATGCTGCAGTGGGCAGCTGTGGAACTGCAGGCCTGGGGCATCCAGAAAAAGGGGGTGAAGTAGTTCTGATGCCACCCACAGAGGCCAAGCAAGAGAAGTGAGGACCCCACTCAGTTGTCCTAGAGACAGTGATCCCAGTAGCCAACATGACAAGACCTCATGTGCTAAGCACAAAGAAGCAAGCTTTCCCACAGGCCCTCTGGCAGTGTGGTCTCCTAGAGCCCGCCAATGACCTTCGCGGGCACTCCTGGTGCACATTCTAGTTAAAGATTTCTTAATACTTGAGCCTGGTATGATAGTGTAGTGGCTAAAATTCTGGCCTTGAACGCACCAGGAACCCATATGGGCACCAGTTCTAATCCCAGCGGCCACACTTCCCACTTAATTCCCTGCCTGGGAAAGCAGAGGAGGACGGCCCAAATCCTTGGGGCCCTGGACCCACGTGGGAGACCTGGAAGAAGCTCCTGGCTCCTGGGTTTGGATTGGTTCAGCTCCGGCCATTGTGATCATTTGGGGAGTGAACCAACAGACGGAAGTGCTTACTCTCTCTCTCCTCCTCTTTGCAAATTTGCCTTTCCAATGAATATCAATAAAAGATTTTATTTTTATTGGAAAGGCAGAAGTATAGAGAGGAGCTGTTCTATCTGCTGGTTCACTTGCAAAATGGCCACAATGGCTGGAACTGAGCCGATCTGAAGCCAGCAGCCAGGAGCTTCTGGGTCTCCCACGTGGGTGCAGGCTTTGGGCCATCCTCTGCTGCTTTCCCAGGCCACAAGCAGGGAGCTGGATGGGAAGTGGAGCTGCCAGGATTAGAACCGGCGCCCGTATGGGATCCTGCTGTGCTCAAGCCAAGAGTTTAGCCACTGAGCAATCACACGGGGCCCTCTATGGATTTTTGTCCCCAAATCAACCCCACTGTCCCTTGGCAACGCCTACCCTTTCACAGTTGTTTTCAGTTACAAGGTCCAGAATCCAAACCTAAAGTGGTGTAAGCTGGTAGAGGGGGGGAGTCAGACCGATTGTTTCCACTGCAAATCCCATAGGTAACTGTAGCCCCAGCAACATCTCTGCATTGCTTGGCTCTGCTTTTTGCTTCATTAGCTGTCTTACTTACAGAGTGGAAATAACATGAGACTACTTCAAATACATCATGGCAAGTGAAATGAAAAGTTCTTAATGGTGGGCTTTGGCATGGCAGTTAACATACCTCTTGTACACGTGCATGCCTTAGCAGAGCGCCTAATTCCCGTCAAGGCTGTACATCACTCCCCTCTTCCTGACAGTGTGCGCTCTGGAAGGTAGCAGGCGATGGCTCTGTTGGCCTGAGCCACAGTGCAGTTCCAGGTGCCTGCCTTTGCCCGGGGCCAGTCCTGCTGTTGTTGTCACTTGGGGCATGAAGCAAAAGATGAAAGCTACTTCTCACTCTGTGCAAGCAAAATGAAAACAATTCTGAAAGAGTAAATATATTTTAAAAGGGCCCAGCGGCATGGCCTATTGGCTAAAGTCCTTGCCTTGCATGTGCCTGGATCCCATATAGGCAACGGTTCTAATCCCGGCAGCTCAAAGCCTTGGGACCCTGCACCCGTGTGGGAGACCTGGAGGAAGTTCCTGGCTCCCGGCTTCGGATCGGCACAGCACCGGCCATTGTGCTCACTTGGGGAGTGAATCATTGGAGGGAAGATCTTCCTCTCTGTCTCTCCTCTCCTTATATCTGACTTTGTAATAAAAGTAAATCTTTTTAAAAATGAATAAATAAACATCTTTATTTTAAAGGCAGAGTGGCAGAGGGAGGTGGCAATAGATCACCCCCCAGGCACCTGGAGCATCACCTGCTGCCACTCAAGACGTGCATTACCACAGGGCCGATCGGCAGCACGCCAGTGTGTCACGGGCGCAGCTGTTGCGATGGGCATCCTAACCACAGGCCCACCCCAAGAGAGCGCTTATTTTGATTTTTTTTAAATTTATTTTTATAACATTTTATTTATCTAAAGTAAACAAATTCCTAAATACAGATTTAGGAGCATAGTCATACTTCCCAGCCTGCCCTCCCTCAATAGACACATTTTCATTTTGTTGTTCCAAGAGGTTTTTTTAATGTATTTATTGAAATTCAGACTTACAGAGAGGAAGATCTTCAATCCGCTGATTAACTCCCCAAGTGGCCCCAATGACCAGAGCTGAGCTGATCTGAAGCCAGGAGCCGGGATTAGAACCCGCGCCCATATGGGATCCCAACACAACCAACGCGATGACTTTAGCCAGCGCGATGGTGGAGCGGTTAAAGTTCTCGCCTTGAACGCGCCGGGATCCCATATGGGCCCCGCTTCCCATCCAGCACCCTGCCTGTGGCCTGGGAAAGCACTGGAGGGCAGCCCAAAGCCTTGGGACCCTGCACCCGTGTGGGAGACCTGGAAGAGGCTCTGGGCTCCTGGCTTCAGATCAGCACTGGTTCCAGCCATTGAAGCCGCTTGAACAGTGAATCATTGGACGTAAGATCTTCCTCTCTATCTCTCCTCCTCTCTGTATATCTGACTTTCCAATAAAAATGAATAAATCTTAAAAAAATTCAATTGGCACTATCGAAGGTTTCCATCATGCACAACCAGGTGTCTGGCGCCTCCTGGAGACGAGGGCAGCGGAGGAACAGCCTGCGTCAGTGCCACGAACCTTGCTGAACCAAATCCATTTGTTCTTACTGTCTTTTGTCATCCTTTCTACCGCCTCTCCCAGCTTTGTTTCCCATCCTTTTGCCGCCCATTTCCGTTTCGTTTCTGCAAAGCCTCCAGACCATGCCGATGGCAACAACGGGTCTGCAAGCCTAACCCAGGGCTGCAGTCCATGGCTATAGCCCTTGGCGTATCAGCCTTGGTACCTAACCGTGTGTCTCACTGTCCGTGCAAGTCACAACGTACTCGGGAGTATCTAGGAGGAATGCAATAAGCCCCGCGGTCCACAAGCTGCACCAAACCACGCCACTCCAGCCGCGACCCGAGAAGTAGCTCCCTACCGCCCGCGGCACCGCTCGCTCCCAATCGTCATTTCCGGTCCGACCCCGCACGGCAGCGGCAGGTGCGCAGAGAGAAGGAGGAGTCTTGGGGCAAGGGGCGGGGTTTCGGCGAGTTGGGCGTCACCCCAGCGTAAAGAGCTAGCGTTTGTCTGTCGGCCTTGGCAGCCTCTGGTCCAAGCCCTGGTGGCCGGCGGCCGGTGAGAGCCTGTGTCCAGTAAGGGACCGGCTGGAGGAAGCCTCTGTCACTGGCCCCGCGCCGCGATCACCCACTCTCGCGCCGATGCACGGGACCGCCACAGCGCGCTGAGAGGCCTGGCACTGCTGCGGGACTCGGGAGTGACGGGAGGGCCCTCCCGACCCCGAGACCACCCTGCCAGGTCGCCAACCTGCCACCTGCAGGACGGCGACGCTCCCTCCCTTCCCAACTGCACTCAGCTCCACCTGACATCTCGCGGACTCCACCAATTGTCGTAATCCCGGATCTCCAGCGGCTTGTACGCAGAAAGCATCAGGCCAAATTCCCTCTGCTGCCTTGGAATGCATCTGCTCAAACTCCTGGAGCAGTCACAGCCAAGGACCTGGGCCAAACCACTGCTGTGACTGAAAGCCACCAACCCTTTTGGAAGGGTTGGTTATGGGTTGGATGGCCCTTGGCCACTCCTGAACTGCTTCACGCCAGCCTGCTGGCTGCAGTCCTGGTGCCTGCGTGCTCTCCCTCCATTCTGACTCTGCCCCCACTCTGTTCTTCCTGCCTCCCTTCAGCAGTGAGACACAAGGCTGAACCAGGCCTCCAGGGTAAGTGACCCAAACTCCAAGCCAGCAGAGGCTATACCCTCCTAGGGTAGGGACAAAGTACACTTGCCAGGCAGAGGCCTCCTGCTTACCTTGCCCACTACCCCCTCAACTCAGATGAGGAAGTGCCAAGGTCAACACCAAGGCACCTACACTCTAAAAATACTGGGAGTGGAAGGCTGTGCTGGGGCACATGTGATGGTGGGAGGACACTGCAGACCCAGCCCAGATTCTTGGGTATAACACATAGGCCTAGGAGCACCAGAGCCTCCTACCCCAGCAGCCATGTGGCTCTACCTGACTCACTCATGCCGCTCCTTCTAGCAACTTCCCTGAAGATGGAAGATTGCTTCCCAATGGGACGTCCATGTCACCACTGTAGGACAGGTGGGCTGGACCAGCACTCTTCCCTGCTGTATACACATGGTACAAATCCATCCTTGGGGTTCACAATGTTTTGCCAAATGACACTCAAGCACCCAAGTCTGGTCTCTCAAAGGCCTCCTGGCCCTGGCGCACATCCCCAGCCCCATCAGCATCTTTTGTTCTCACCCGGCAGTTCTGTTTATTGGCTCACTGTGGGACAGCGACAGCCCTGCTAGAGCTGCAACCAAGCCAATGGGGATGGGGTCACTGAGTCCTTGCTATTAGGACATCACTGCAAAGTCATCATGATGGGCAAACTCAGGGGGGTCAGCAGGCGGCAAACTCAGGGTGGTCAGCACGCGGCTGCAGCTGCATGGGAACACCTATGTGTAAGTGACCCCTCTACAGGGGCTGTGTGCTGGCACAGGACACAGCACTAGTTATTGCCTATCCATCCGCCAACTCAGGGCCAGGGCCCTGCCAAGTCTTCTGTCATGTGGGCTTGCTGTGCTCACGGCTCTTGGCTGCTCAGCCCCTTTCTGTGTCCCCTCTGTCCTCAGGAGCACAAGCGGCCCATGGAGCCTCCTCTAGACAGCACAGCAGCAGCGGCCAGAGTGCCCCCTTGAGCCGCCGGAGCCAGGGCATGCTGTCCTGTGGGAAGAGCCATGATGTTAAGGAAAAACAGAGGCAGGCAGGGTGCTGGCACAGGCCCCCTGAGTCTGTTTAGAACTGCCCTGCTGTTTGTCAGCCTGCCACGGGGCACCAGTGGCACCAGCGTTCTGGGCCACACTTTGCCACTGACAGGGGGCCACTACCTGAGCATTGGGGATGGCTCTGCGATGGAGTTCGAGTTCCCTGAGGACAGCGAGGGCATCATTGTGATCTCAAGCCACTACCCATGCCAGACGAATGGGACACGCCTGGGCCCCTCTCTGCGGGTCACATCGCTGGACACAGAGGTACTGACCATCAAGAATGTGAGTGCCGCGAGCTGGGGCAGCGCTGGTAGTTTCGTGGTGAGCATCCGTTCTGGTCTGGCTGGACTGGCCCCGCTCCACATCGAGCTCGTGGACCCACATGATACTCCGCCAACACTCATTGAGGAGCGCCGAGACTTCTGCATCAAGGTGTCTCCTGCTGCGGACAGTCTCACTGCCGTGGGCACAGCCCAGGCCCACTTCTCTGAGAGCCCAATACTCTATCTGCTCCTGCCTCTGATCTTTGTGAACAAGTGCTCATTCGGCTGTAAAGTGGAACTCGAGGTTCTCAAGGGACTCATACATAGCCCCCAGCCTGTGCTGCTGGGCCTCCTGGGCCAGTTTCTGGTCATGCCCTTGTACGCCTTCCTGATGGCCAAAGTCTGCATGCTGCCCAAGGCCCTGGCGCTGGGCCTCATCGTCACATGCTCATCACCTGGCGGTGGAGGGAGCTACCTCTTTAGCCTCCTCCTTGGAGGGGACGTCACTTTGGCCATCTCCATGACTTTCATCTCGACGGTGGCCGCCACTGCTTTCCTGCCCCTGTCCTCAGCCATCTACAGCCACCTGCTCAGCATCCATGAAACGCTCCATGTGCCCACCTCCAAGATCCTGGGCACGCTGATGTTCATCGCCACCCCCACAGCAGCAGGTGTGCTCATCAAGTCCAGGCTGCCTCGCTTCTCGCAGCTGCTGCTGCAGGCCATCAGGCCCTTCAGCGTCGTGTTGCTCCTGGCTGGCCTCTTCCTGGCCTACCGCATGGGCGTCTTCATTCTGGCCGGGGTCAGGCTGCCTATCGTGCTGGTGGGCTTCACAGTGCCCCTTGTTGGCCTCCTGGTGGGCTATGGTCTAGCCACGTGTCTCAAGCTGCCGGTGGCCCAGCGGCGGACCGTCAGCATCGAGGTAGGGGTGCAAAACAGCCTGTTGGCCTTGGCCATGCTGCAGCTGTCCCTGCGCCACCTTCAGGCTGACTACGCCTCCCAAGCGCCCTTTATTGTGGCACTCAGCGGCACCTCGGAAATGTTAGCCCTGCTCATCGGCCACTCCATCTACAGCAGCCTGTTCGCTGTCTCCTGAGGCTGTCGGGTCAAGCTCTGCTCACCCTCAACGCCGAGACTCCACCGTACCCACAGTTCTTGTGTAGCAAAGGCCTTCAGTTCTCATGCACTACGCAGCTGGAAAAAAAAATACAGGCTTATTTTTTGTACTGATTTTTTTTTATTCTCCAGCTTTCAAAGCGCCAGAGGCCATGCTGAATTAGGCAAATGGGCACTGCCCACAAAATAGATTTTAATAAAAGAAAGAAACGCACCCGGACCCCCTCCAGTCTCTCCTTTGGGGCCTAGGTGGGTGTAGCTCAGGGTAGAAGGCCAACTTAGGTGGTCTCTGCAGGACTTCTGGCACCACACCCTGCATCCCCACCCTCTCGGAAGTGGGCATCTCCATTCTACAAGGACTGGGGGTGGGGGGCGGTGAGGTGTGGCCGACCTTCCTGCCTGCTCTGATGAAGTGCCAATGGGTTTTTCGAAGCTACAGTAAAAGCAAGGAGACAGAAATACACGAGGCAGGACTGGGCCTCGCTGGGAAGCACAGAATCGGGGCTCGCATTGGCCCGGGCCACCAGCAGCTTGGGAACTGAGGGCACAGCAGGCGTCCGCGGGACGAGCCGCCCTCCTGGACTTTTTCCTCAAGCCCCTGTTCCTACGTCAAGCGAACGGGCCCCAAGCCGTATCTCGTCCCAAAGCGGGAGGATCCGGACGGGTTGCTCCCCAACCACCACCGCCCACCCCCTCACGGCAGCCAGCAGGGCAGGGCTGGGCGCGGAGGGAAGCATCCCTCCGCCTGGGCGCGTCCTCGCGTCTGCTGGGCGGGACCCCACGGCGACTCCTCCTCCCGGGGCCGGCGCCCGAGACGGCCGCGAGCCGGAGGTGGGCTCTCGGGGCGGAGCGAGGCGCGCTGGGGAGGCGGGGCCGGGCCTGGCAGGCGGCGGGCGCGCCCCTCGCCGCTTCCGGCAGTGGCGGGCGGTTCCGGCGCGCGCCCGAGGCGGCGGCGGCGCGCGGCGGGGGGCTGTTGGGGCGCGCGCGGGCCGTGGTGGACGGCGCCGTGGCCGCCATGCAGCTGACGGTGAAGGCGCTCCAGGGCCGCGAGTGCAGCCTGCAGGTAGGTCACCGCCAGGCACGAACCACTGTGCCGCGCTCGCGCGCTCACCCGCTCCTCGCACGGGACCGAGGGCGGGAACCGGACGGGCGGGCCAGCCAGGCCGGGGAGGCCGGGAGAGCTACCCTCCGAGGAGACGCGAAAATTTTGCCGCCTTGGCTCGTGGACTCAACCCTTCCCTCCTAACCCTCGGCCTGGCAGGTGCCTGAGGACGAGCAGGTATCCACACTGAAGCAGCTAGTCTCCGAGAGGCTGAACGTCCCTGTGCACCAGCAACGACTGCTGTTCAAGGGCAAGGCCCTTGCAGGTAAGCCAGGGTGAGGAGACGCCCAGGGAGCCCAGCAGGAAGTTGGGGGACGGGCTGCAGTGCTGTGGATCAGCGCCCCACGAGTACTCCCCTGCGAGTCCCAGCTGAGTCTGCCGCGCTCCACTTGGGTTGCTGAGGTGGCATAGCCTCTCAGAGGCACCCCAACAGCTGCGAGGCGGAAATTCCACCAGTCTCTCTTTGGCAGATGGGAAACGACTGTCGGATTACAGCATCGGGCCCAACTCCAAGCTGAACCTAGTGGTCAAGCCCCTGGAGAAGGTTGTACTAGCAGCCGATTCGCCACCCCCACCCGTCTGGCAGCTGATCTCCAAAGTCCTGGCACGCCACTTCAGTGCAGCAGATGCCAGCAGGGTCCTGGAGCAACTACAGAGGGTGAGCAAGGTCGCCCTGGACCTGCACTCCGCTCCCGGCGCAGTGTCCCCTCCCCGCAGCCCCCTGAGTGCCCCTGGCCTTCTCTCCTCAGGACTATGAGAGATCCCTGAGCCGCTTGACCCTGGATGACATCGAGCGCTTGGCAAGCCGCTTCCTGCACCCTGAAGGGTCTGAGGCTATGGAGAAGGGGTTGCCCAAATAGCACTTGTGCAGTGTGGGGGAGGAGCCAGAGGCCAGGCCGCAGCTGCATGTTGCATTAAATGTGTTCTCACGTGGCAGTTTGGCTCATAAGAATAACAGTAGCTGGCAGCTACCTGGCTCTTGGTAGGCGCTAGGCGCGGCTCGAAGCGCTCGGCCTGGGGTCACTCCCACAGCCTGTGGAAGAGGCGGGGCAGCACAGTAAGGCAGGAGAAGCCAAATCTGAGTGCAGCCAGCTTCTAGAAGTGCCTCATCATAAGAGGGAGACAGGGGCTCCTGCCAGGACGGGACATGGTGTATCACATTTGGGAAGGAGTCCTCCCCAGGAGGGCCTCTGCTGCCCAGTGCTGTGACCTAACCCCTGGCGGGTCTGGCAGAACCCCCAGCTGCGCTTGACGGAGCAAAGGCAGACGGGAGCCCTGGAGCTGCTCAATTCCCCCAGCTTCATGGTGGCACTTGGGGAAAATCCCTCTACCATTTGGGTTCCACAGCCACCGACCATACCGTGAGGTCCACGTCTCCAAACCGAGTCCAGCTCTTCCATCCTTACCCCAGCCTGGGGCGAGAGTGTGCTGTACCCCATCCCCACCCCAGTGCTTTTCCTTCTGGGCTCAGTAAATAGACTGAAGCCAAAAATGACACAATGGCCTGAGATGGCTTGTCCCGGCCCTTGCTGATCAGCATTTGCTTGGAATATGCTGGCTGCTCAGCATCTTCTCACCCAATGAGATCTGACAAGTGACTAAGCAGGGCAGTGTCATGGTTAGGAGGCATGCCGCAGCGTGGAGGATGGCTGGCTGCTTCCCCTGTCACAGCTGTGCTAAGGCTTTCACTGGTCCGCCCCTCCAGGCTGCTGCGGAGGGCCAGGGAGTGTGCTGGTGGCACTGCTTCCTCCCCGCAGGCTTTCCTAGTGTCCTGCAGGGATGTGAGCACTGTGGAGGCGGGCGGGGACTCCGCTCCTGCGCCTTGCCTGCCTGGAGCCCTGCTGCCTGGGCCTCACGGGCTAACACTCAGCCCGCGGGCTGCATGCGCGGAGGCCTGAGGGTAGAGGCTGTGAAGAGCAGTGCAGCCTCCAGGCTCTCGAGCTGCGGAGCCGTTGAGGAGAGTTGTGCTGTGCTGTCTGGGACGGGAACACTGCTCGCATTTATTCCGAGTCAGGATACTCACTCTGAAGGTGACTGTGCACCTGTCAGCCAAAAAGAACTGTGTTAACTACGCTGCTTTGGGTTTCTGGTCATTGGCCTGACAGCACAGGTAGTTGGTCTGGCCTCCGAGATGGCGGAGCCCAGGAGTGTTTGCTTCTCGCCACGCTGTGTGCACTGCGCTGTCCGCTTCATCTCGGCCGCTGCCTCCGAAGGGCAAGCAAGGCTCCCTGCAGCTTCCCTGGGAACCCTGGTGGGCAGCCAGCCCCGAGGAGCGCCTCCTCTAGACTGCCGCTTTTGTCTCAGATGTCCCCAGCAAATAAACACTGTCTTCTCATTGGTCACAAGTGCATGCTGTGTCCAGTCCTTGGGTGGAGGGGCCAGCACGTCATTGGGGCTGCTCCCGGGATGCAGGTGAGCCACAGCAGAGATGAAGGGGTGCTACGGGAGAACAGAAGGCCTGTCTTGAATGTAGGCTGCTACTGGGAACACACACTATGTCAGAGGGACAATGAGAAGCTAGCAAGTGCTGAATGAGGAAGGGCTACAGGGAGAGAGCTCGGACTGTGGGATGCATTTGGGGGCTTATAACGCACCAGGCACTGTGCCCTGTGTTCTCAGACATGTATACTCCCACAGGAACTAGGCCCCACTGAACAGGCAAAGACAGACTCCTGGACAGGTGCCTTCCAGCTTGGAGGGCAACAGACAGATTACCTGTCAGGTACTCAGGAAACTGCCTGGCCAGAAAAGAGAAGATGTGGCCAGTGGCTGCCTGGGGAGGCAGAGAACAAGATTGGGGGCCACTGGGAGCTGCGGAAAGAGCGGAAGTCTGGGTGGGACCAGGTCTAGTTTTGTCACCTTGGAAGGCTAGGTGGGAGGAGCTCAGACAGAAGACTACATAGGCAGAGGGGATTC
Organism: Ochotona princeps; assembly: GCF_030435755.1. NCBI lineage: Eukaryota > Metazoa > Chordata > Mammalia > Lagomorpha > Ochotonidae > Ochotona > Ochotona princeps. The sequence goes on along the minus strand of NC_080865.1, from coordinate 106,845,277 downwards.
TTTTTTTTTTCTTTTTAAAGATTTATTCATTTTATTACAGCCAGATATACAGAGAGGAGGAGAGACAGAGAGGAAGATCTTCCGTCCGATGATCCACTCCCCAGGTGAGCCACAACGGCCGGTGCTGAGCCGATCCACAGCCAGGAGCCAAGAACTTCTTCCAGGTCTCCCACGCGGGTGCAGGGTCTGTCCTCCACTGCTTTCCCAGGCCACAAGCAGGGAGCTGGATGGGAAGTGGAGCTGCCGGGATTAGAACCGGCGCCCATATGGGATCCCGGGGCTTTCAAGGCAAGGACTTTAGCCGCTAGGCCACGCCGCCGGGCCCAGAGGGGATTCTTCAAGGCGGTTGCAGAGGCCTCCCTGGTGTGAGAAGTGATGCAGAGGAGCAAACAGGAAGAGCAGGTGCTATTGGGTGAATACTACTGTATAGCTCCAGGTCCTTCCTATGTCATTACCATCTCATCTGCCAGGAAGTGCAATCTAGGACTAGTGGAGCTCCCTAGTCCTTGTAGTAAGCTGCTGTGCCGGATGGGAAGTCATAGAATCTGTGAGGTTGGAGCAGGTCTTCCCACAAGAGTATGGTGTGAAGAGCAGACAAGGTGACTGTCGCGGCTGTTCAACAGCAGTAGGTGAGCTGGAGGCTAAACTGTTCCAAGATTGCGTTGAAAGGTACAGCACGCATGCAGTCACCGAGCAGAAGCTCTCTGGCTAAGGGGCACGGGAAGCTGGGGAACTGTGCAGGTGCCCAGGACCTTCTTGTCCCACCAAGCTTGTGCTGTGCTCAGGGGTGGGAGTTGGTAAGAGGCAAGCACAACTGCTGTTCCTCGTGTTCAGGGGGCCGGGGAGGGCTGGCAGAATGCTGGGATGGGAAGCAAGAGCAGAAGGGGCAGCCAGAAGCAAGAGTCTGCAGTAGCTGTGTACACCTGCAGCCCCCAAATGTCCGGAACCTCTGTGAAAGGATGGTGCCACATCTACCCCTAGAGATGGCACCCTTTGCCAAGTCCTGACACTCCGTAGCTGCCCCCTGGCAACACAGCATGATCTCCAAGGAGGGCCCAGATGTGCGGCCTCTAACATGGCAGCAATAGGCAGGGCCTGTGGAATGTGCGGAACCCATAGCTTATTGGCAGCTTGCAGGCTCAGGGCACCCTCACCTCCAGCAGGCTGCCCAGGCCAGGGGCAGCTAGGACATTGGCGAGCAGGACGCAAGCCAGCCTGTGTGTCCTTTACTCCCTCCTCCCTGAGCACTTTATGCTGAGTTCTCCCAGTGCACACCCCTCCCCAACAGCATTAAGAGGTACTGGTGGGGCCTGGCCTGGTGGCCTAGCAGCTAAAGTTCTCGCCTAGCAAAACGCCCCGGGATCCCATATGGGCGCCGGTTCTAATCCTGGCAGCTCCACTTCCCATCCAACTCCCTGCTTGTGACCTGGGAAAGCAGTCGAGGACGGCCCAAGGCTTTGGGACCCTGCACCTATGTGGAGACCTGGAAGAGGCTCCTGGCTCCTGGCTTTGGATCGGCTCAGCACCGGCTGTTGCGGTCACTTGGGCAGTGAATCATCGGACAGAAGATCTTCCTCTCTGTCTCTCCTCTCTGTATATCTGACTTTGTGATAAAAATAAAACATAAACCTTGAAAAAAATAATAAATCTTAAAAAAAAAAAAAAAGAGGTACTGTTGCCAGACTGGCCCACTGCTGGGGAGGCAAGGTGATGGCCACCAGACAGGCTTCTCTTAGAAAACTGCATTTTTCCCTTCCTGGTTCACAAGTAAGGTAGATAATGTTTTGAGCCCATGAATCAGCTCTGCTCCATGTCAGCCTTTATAATGAGGATCCTTGCCTAAACCAGCTATTAACCTGGTAACTTACTGTGTTGGTAATTGCAAAATGGTGATTTTTCTGGGCTTATTTTCTCTGCTTGTGAGTTGCCACTTCACAAAAAAGAGCATGCCTTTTCCTTTGCTCTTTGCTTTGCTTTATTATTATTATAAAGTCAGATATACGGAGAATGAGAGACAGATTTTCCATCCACCAGTTCACTGCCCAAGTGACTGCAACAGCTGGTGCTGAGCCAATCCAAAGCCAGGAGCCAGGAGCTTCTTCCGGGTCTCTCACACGGGTGCAGGGTCCCAAGGCTTTGGGCCGTCCTCGACTGCTTTCCCAGGCCACAAGCAGGGAGCTGGATGGGAAGTGGAGCTGCCGGGATTAGAACCGGCGCCCATATGGGATCCCAGTGCATACAAGCAAGGATTTAGTCACTAGACTGTCTTGCCGGGCCCTCCTCTAGTATCTTTATAGACGCTCAGTGGTTCTATTATATGTTCCTCCAGTTTGGCTCTTGTGTTGCTTTGCCATGCCCTACCTATCCTACTGTTTTGTTTTCTCCCAATAGCAAGACCTGGACCAGGCAAAATCAGAAGGCAGGGACTCAGTGTGAGCCTCCTTGATGGGTGCCAGGGACTTAAGTCCTTGAGTCATCACGGCCTGCCTGCCAGCGAGTGCATTAGCAGGAAGCTGCATCAGAACCCGAGAAGCTGAGTGAAACAAGAGACTCTGACATGGCAATATGGTGCCCCAAATGGTGTCTTGACTGCCATGCCAAACACCTGCTGCATCTTTCTGTTTCTCCATCAAAGCCTTACTTGTTGGCACTACAAGATACCCTACACGTAGCTCGTGTTTTTCCCTGTTGCAGCCTAAGAATCAGCTATTTCTCCAGAAAACCTAGCTTGTGTTCCTGGGAAATGGCATTTACAAAGCAAGATATGCACATCGGATGTGTTGATTACTACTGGCACGTAGTAGCTTTTCAGGACTATAATGGCCAAATACCTGAGCAGACCAACTTTATCAAGAAAACAGATTTATGGGCCCGGCATGATAGTGTAGCAGCTAAAATACACGCCTTGCACACATCAGGATCCCATATGGCCCTGGGTCTAATCCCAGCGGTCCTGCTTCCATCCAGCTCGCTGCTTGTGGCCTGGGAAAGCAGTTGAGGATGGCTCAAAGCCTTGGGACCCTCTACCCACGTGGGAGACCTGGAAAAGTCTCCTGGCTCCTGGCTTCGGATTGGCTCAGCTCCGGCCATTGCAGCCACTTAGGGAATGAACCAGCAGATGGAAGATCTTCCTCTCTGTCTTTGCTTCTCTCTGTAAATCTGACTTTCCAATAAAAATAAATAAATCTTAAAAAAATTTATGCTACCTTCCAGTTCTAAAGATGTGAGGTGAAGACTGCTAATCCAGTGATGAGCATCCTGCTGGCAGAGTCTACATGGTGAGAACAGGGAATGTATGTGCCTCTAGGAAGACACCATGGATTAAATAATTGGAATTCCACCCTAGAAGTTAACCTGATCCAATCACATTGTAAACTGAATGAAGTTTCTGCCCTGTCAGTACCATTGATTAAGACTGGGGGCCTGACAAGCAAAATTAGAAACCAGGATGGAGCACAGCTCATGCCAAGCTAGGCTCTTGCACTTGCTGGTCTGCGTGAGCCAGGGACGCTAAGCCACAGCATCTAAGGCAGGGGTTGGAACAGGTGAGGGGCTGTGCCAAGCTGAGTCAGAGCCACCACTGGCATGCGCGCAATCTATGACTGGGAACAGGCCCGGTTGGGGAGCTAAGGGGACACCCTAGCTGGGTTGAGATTCTCACCGAGGAGCATGGGGCTGGAATGGGGCTATGTTCTGATCTGGATATGGCTATAGTCTCCCTTGGCACAAGTGTGGACTGGGACTGGATGCACCGAGCCGGGCCAGACTCCAACACCTTCTGGTGTCCTGGAGGACCAGGGTAGATGTGGGGTGGACTAGGCTAGGTCTCAGCCCTCACTGAACCATGTGTGAGTCGTATGTGGATATGGACAAGCCGTGGCTGGGCTGAAGCATCCAACAGCAAGGACCAGTTTGAATTGAAGGACAGTCAGGAAAAGCCACTGTTCCTGATAGGACAGGAGGTGACCTGAACAGGGCTGGCCCATGGACCCACTGGTATGCGCGAAATCTGGCATTGGGAGAGTTTCTGGTGGAGGAGCCTGGGCAACTCCCCTGGCAGGACACAGACCCGGCAGGTGAGCGCAAAAACCATGAAAGGAAACAGCCCAGAACAGGCCATGGAAAGTTTCCTACTGGCATACACATGGCATGGGTTGGGGGCAGACCAGGCTGAACCAGTTCACATCACCCACTGGTGAATCCGAGCACCAGAACAGAGTGTGGGTCGAGCCAGGTTAGGTCACGACAAAAACCAGTGCGCATTACAGAATGCCAAGGTGAGGTTGCCTGTACCGGATGTGACTGCAGTGCCCAACAGCTCATGTGAGAACCAGGGATGTAGGGGGTGGAGCCAGCAGGGGAATGAGGGGTGGTTCCCTTGCTGGACAGCTACTCCCACTGGAGAGCGTGAGCTGAGATGGGGCAGACAGGACTAGGCAGGGCTACAACACCTGTGGGCCTCATGTGGACCAGATCAGGGAAAAGCCAGGCTGGGCTGATTATTCCTATTGGTGCAAACAAAATTAGAGTGGGTGAGGGTTGGTTGGGCTTAGCTGCAGCATCAGCTGGCACAAGCTGGCACTGGGGGCTAGTTCTGTCAAGTTAAACCACAGAACCACCTGGAGAGTGCATAATCCAGGAGTGGGAGAGGCCTGGGAGGGAAATAGTGGGCTCCTCCCTCTTGGGCTACCACTTCCACTGGAGGGCACAAAAACTAGGACAGGGACTGGGTTGGCTAGACAGAAAGGCAACCAACAGCATCTGTGTGGGCTGGATGGAGGGCCTGGTTGGATTGAACTAGGCTTCATGTCCATTGCCATGTATGAGAGCCGAATGGGGTGTGGGACAGACTGGACTACTGCTACACATGCTGGCAAACCAGGGTGGGGGTGGGCCTGGTGGGGATTATTGTGGGTCTCTCTGACTAGGCTGCAGCTCCCACTGGCTGATGTGAGGGCCGAGTATGTGCTGGGCAGAATCAGGCTGGACTGCAACACCCACTGGTTCCAGTGGAAGTCCGGACTGAAAACAGAACCAACCCAGCAATTGCAACCACCAGCTGATCAGGGTGATGGACTGTACTGGACCCTGTACTTGCTAGTATATAAAAGAATCTGGTCTGGAAACACCTCAGACAAAGTGTCTTTGGGGATCTCCCCAATCGAAATGCCAGATCAGAACCCTAACCAAGAAAAGACAGAAGACAGAACAGGTCAATCAACCACCTCAGCTATATGTTGGCAGTGAAAAACTGGGCAAACGGAGACTCTATGATGGACTATGTCAATCAGTGGATTCTTCAACGACCTCATCGTGCTTGGAGTGGTGAGATTGGCAATGATTCATAACTGTTGCACTATGAAACCACTTGAGGAAGACCCTCGGAGCATGCCCCACATCAGGGACCTGGGGTGGGTGGGAGACTGGGTGGGGCTTCTCCCTCAATATCCCCCTTTACCTCAGGTACATGAAGGAAACAATATGGAAATAATAGTCTTACCCATTTTCCTGTAGCCCTTGAACCCTTTTACCCTAATTAACTATGTAAAGATATGTCAAAAATACAATTAAAAAATGGAAAAAGTTAAAATAAACAAAACAAAACAAAACAAATGCTCTGCCAAAAAAGAGATTGGGGGCCTGGTGCGATGGCTCAGTGAATCCTCGCCTTGCATGTGTCAGGATCCCATGTGGGCGCCAGTTTGTGTCCCAGCTGCTCCACTTCCGTTCCAACTCCCTGCTTGTGGCCTGGGAAAGCAGGCCAAAGAGAACAGGCCAAAGCCTTTGGGACTCTGCACTTGCGTGGGAGATTCAGAAGAGGCTCCTGGCTCCTGGCTTCAGATCAGCTCAGCTATAGACATTGTGGCTATCTGGGGAGTGAAGCAGTGGATTGGAGATCTTTATCTCCTTTTCTCTGTAAATATTCCTTTCCAATAAAAATAAATTTAAAAAAGACTGGGGTTTAAGTTCCGTATAAGTTCAGGAGTCACAGTCAAGCTACAGCACAAGGTGTCGCTGTTTTAGGTTCTTTCCTTACCTCTTGGAAAAGTGTGGATGTGTGTATTTGGATGGCAGGGTGACAGAGAAACAGATCTGCTCGTTCATTCTTCAAATGGGTCTGGGACAGGCTGAAGTTAGAAGGCAGGGATTGCTTGTGGGTCTCCCACGCTACATAGGCCTTCCGCTGCCGCTTTTCATTAGCAGAGATGGTTTTTCCTTTTGTTTTTCTTTTTTCTTTTTTTTAATTTCTGCTTTCATTGGCAGAGATGGGTGAGAAGAGGAGCTGCAGTCCTGGCAGCAGCGCCCACATGGAACGCGGTGTGGGCCTGCGGCTTTAGGCTTCTTTTCATGACGAGAGCTAGGAACTATTTTAAGAAATCACAAGTTCACACTGAAACATCCAGTTGAATTCTAACATCACAGATCTCTCCCCAGCCTCTTTCCACAGTGAGACAACATCAATCTACTTGCTCCTGTAGCACACTAAGTCTGTCTGCAAATAAGCATCATCGACAACAAACATGCTAAGAGCAAAGCCAGTTCTCATTGTCCTCTGCTGCTTTCCCAGGCCGCAGGAGGGAGCTGGATGGGAAGTGGGGCAGCTGGGAGATGAACTAGGGCTCATATGGAATCTCAGCCCATGCAAAGTGCGGACTTTCGCCAGTAGGCTGTTGCAGCAGATCTGAAATTTGTTATTTACACAGCAAAATACTGATATGGTTTAAAAGGCGAAAGTGGGCCCAGCAGCGTGGCCTAGTGGCTGAAGTCCTTGCCTTGAACGCCCCGGGATCCCATAAGGGCGCCAGTTCTAATCCTAGCAGCCCCACTTCCCATCCAGCTCCCTGCTTGTGGCCTGGGAAAGCAGTCGAGGACGGCCCAAAGCCTTGGGACCCTGCGCCCATGTGGGAGACCCGGAAGAGGTTCCTGGTTCCCGGCTTCGGATCGGCACAACACCGACGGTTGCGCTCACTTGGGGAATGAATCACCGGACAGAAGATCTTCCTCTCTGTCTCTCCTCCTCTCTGTATATCTGACTGTAATAAAATAAATCTTTAAAAAAAAAAAGGCGAAAGTACAGAAGAAGCTATATCCTAAGGAATTCTGGCAGAGGCTAGCACAGCACTAAGTTAATGGTTGAAACACCAGCATCCCAGATGGTTAGTGATTTGCTGGAAAATCAAAATAGTCACTCAAGTCCTTGGGCCCCTGCATCCACATGGGAGACCCGGAAGAAGCTCCTGGCTCCTGGCCTCAGCCTGGCCTAGTTCTGCGGCTGTGGCCATTGGGGAGTGAAGCAGCAGATAGAAGACATCTCTCTGTCTCTCCCTCTAACTTTGCCTTTCAAATAAATAAATAAATCTTTTTTTTTAAATCTTAGTTTATTAGGGTACAAAGGGTCAAGGGCTACAGGGTGAAAATGGGTAATACCATTGTTTCCACACTAATATTATCATTTTTCCCTGTATCTGGGGTCAGGGGAGAAACAAAGGGAAAAGCCCCACCCAACCTCCCACCCACCCTAGATCCCCAACGGGAGGCGAGCTCTGAGGGTCCTGCTCATACAGTTTTTTTTTTTTTTAATAATCTATTTTATTGTGTTGTTGACAATCTTTACATAGTTAATTACAGTTAAAGAAAGAAAAAGAAAAGAAAAAAAAAAGGTTCAGGGGGATAGGGAAGTGGGTAATACTATTATGTCCACATTGTTTCCATCTTGTATCTGAGGTAAAGGGGGATATTGAGGGGGAAGCCCCACCCGGTTTCCCACCCACCCCAAGTCCCGGATGTGGGGCATGCTCTGAGATATGTGCTCGAGTGGTGTTAATAGTTCTCCGGTTATGAATCGCCGCCAGTTTTGCTCGATGAGGTCGTCCACTGATTGATATGGTCCATCATAAAGTCTCCGTTTGCCCCATATATCGCTGCCAACATATAGCTGAGATGAATGATTGATCTGCTCTGTTTTCTGTCTTTTCTTGATTAGAGTTCTGAGTCCAGCAGTTCGATTAGGGAGATCTCCAAAGAAACTTTGAGGTATTCCCAGACTAGTTTCTTGTATGCTCTAGCAAGCACAGGGCCCGGCACAGTCCATCACCCCGATCAGCTGGTGGTTGCAATTGCTGGGTTGGTTCTGTTTTCAGTCCCGAGTTGCACTGGAACCAATGGGTGTTGCAGTCCAGTCTGGTTCTGCCCAGCACGTACTCGGCCCTCACACAAACCAGTGGGAGCTGCAGCCTAGTCGGGGCGACCCACAATAACCCCCACCAGGCCCGCCCCCTACCCTGGTTTGCCAGTATGTGTAGCAGAAGACCAGTCTGTCCCCCATCCCATTTGGCTCTTGTACGTGTCAATGGGTATTAAAGCTTAGTTCTATCTAACCAACTCAACCATCCAGCCTTCACGGGTGTTGTTGAGTGCCTCTCTATCTAGCCATCCCAGCCCCCGTCCCAGTCTTCATGCCCTCCCACGGGAATAGTGACCCAAGAAGGGGGAACCCACTTTTTCCCTCCCAGGTCTCTCTGTCCCGGTTTATGCACTCTTTAGGTGGTTCTGTGATTTGACTTGACAGAATTAGTCCCCAGTGCCAGCTTCTGCGGCTATGCCCAAACATCCCTCACCCACTCTAATTTATGCTTGCACCAGCAGGAATAATCAGCCCAGCCTGGCTTTTCCCTGATCTAGTCCACATGCAGCGCACAGGTGTTGTAGCCTTGCATAGTCTAGTCTGCTGCTCATACAGTTTTGATAGTTCATCAGTTCTGGATTGCTGCCAGTGTCTCAGTTCCAATCGCAATGAAACCTATTCACAGTCCACTGGCTGACAGTCTCTTCATGGTTGGGGTTCTAAGATCAGCAGTTCAGTTGGAGGGATCTCTCTCCAAAGAAACTTCATCGGAGATGATCCCAGGCCTGATTCTTGTGCGAGTTTGCTAGTACAGAGTCTGACACCGTCCGTCACACCAATCAGCTTGTGCTCATGCTGGTCGTTGGGATTGCTGGGTCCGTTCTGTTTCCAGCCCTGGCTTCCTCGTGAACCAATGGGTGCTGTAGTCCAGTTTGATCCTACCCACTTCATACTCGGTCCTCACGCAAACCGGTTGGAGCTGCAGCCTAGTTGGGGCGACTCCTCATAACCCCCACCAGTTCTGCCCCCTACCCTGGTTCCCATGCTTGCCAGTACGCACTGCAGGCTTGTCCAGTCTGTCCCACATCCTGTTTAGCTCTCGCACGTGTCGATGGGCATTGAAGCCCAGCTCAACCCAACCAACCTACTGTCCAGCCCACACACCTACTCTCAGGTGCCCTTCTGTCCAGCCACCCCTGCACCTGTCCTGGTGTTCATGCTGTCCAGTGAGAGTGGTAGCCCCGAGGGAGGTGCCCACTATTTCCCTTCTAGGACACACCCACTCCCAGATTATGCACTCTCCAGGTGGTTCTGGCATTTGACTTGACAGAATTAGCTCCCAGTGCCAGCCTCTGCCAGCTAGTACTGTGTCTAAGCCCAACCAACCCTCACCCACTCTAGTTTTTGCTTGCACCAGTTGCAACAGTCAGCCCACCGTGGCCCTTCCCTTATCTGGCCCACATGCGGCCCACAGGTGTAACAGCCCTGCCTAGTCTGGTCTGTCCCCATCCCAACTCATGCTTTCCAATGGAAGTAGTTGTCCAGCAGGGGAGCCCACATTCCCCTGCCGGCTTTGCCTCCTCCCCCTGATTATCACATGTGCTGTTTGGGCACTGCAACCACATCTGGTACTGCTCATCTCACCTTGGCATTCCTTATGTGTACTAGTATGTGTTGCAACCGAACCTGGCTCGACCCACACTCTGTTCTGGCGCTCGGACTCACCAGCGGTTAATGTGAACAGGTTCAGCCTGGTCTGCCCCCAACCCATGCCATGTGTATGCTGGTGGGATAATTTCCATAGCCTGTTCTGGGCTGTTTCCTATTGTGTTTCTTGCGCTTACCCACCGGGTCTGTGTCCTGCCAGGGGAGTTGCCCAGGCTCCTCCACCAGAAACTCTCCCAATGCCAGATTTCGCGCATACCAGTGGGTCCATGAGCCAGCCCTGTTCAGTTCACCTCCTGTCCTAGCAGGAACAGTGGCTTTTCCTGACTGGCCTTCAACCCAATCTGGTTCTTATTGTTGAGTGTTTCAACCCAGCCATGGCTCTTCCATACCCCCATACAGCTTACACATGGTTCAGTAAGGGCTGAGACCTAGCCTAGACTGTCCCACATCTCCCCTGGTCCTGCAGAGCACCAGATGGTGTTGGAGTCTGGCCCAGCTTGGTGCTTCCATTCCCAGTCCACACTTGTGCCAAGTGGGATTACAATCGTATCCAGATCAGAACGCAGCCCCCATTCCAGCCCATGCGCTCTTTGGTGGGAAACTCAACCCAGCTAGAGTATCCCCTTAGCTGCCCAACAGGGCCTATTCCCAGCCTTAGATCACGTGAAGGCCAGTGGTTGCTCTGATTCAACTTGGCAGAGCCCCTCACTTGTCCTGACCCCTTAGATGCTGCAGCTTAGCGTCCCTGTCTCACACAGATAAGTAGGTGCAAGGACCTACTTGGCATGACCTGTGCTCCAACCTGATTTCTGTTGTTTCTTGTGAGTTAAAGTTTGTTCAGCCCTGCCCATTCATTCCCCTCCAGTGGCAGCACGGCCCACCCCACATCCTGTTAAAGGATGCACTTTCAGGTGCTGCTGCCTTGACCTGCACTGACTGTTTTGGGTTCCTATACCCGTGAGTGATGGCGAGTGGCATGGTCACACCTAGCTTAGTCCATCCCAACCTCAGCTTGCGAGCTAACCAGGGGTACTTGTATTTCCACAGGGTTGGGCCCACACAACCCCACAGAGTCTACCCCCAGACCAAGTTCTCTTGCGTGCTGGATAGAGTCTTGACCCTGCCAAATGTGACCACTCCACCACTCCACCACACAGTTGGGTAATGGTACCCATCGCTGCCAAAGAGGCCCCCATTCATAGCATTGGTGTGGGCTGGTGTGTGGCAATCAGTGATGTTCTATGTTAACAGCTCATCTCTGTATTTCTAATTGGGCTGGTGAATCTGTCTAACCCAAATTGTCTTCTGGATACTTCCCTCCAAACCACCAGCCTCAGTCCCCACACATGCCTAAAACTTCCATGACCCTGTCACTGGGAATCACCCAAAATTCACTTCTCACCTACACTAAAACTGGCCTTAGTCGTGGGTGTCCCTAGGCAGCAAATATATCTTAAAAAACCCCAGAGTTTGCCACCGGGCGGCCAGCAGGCAAAGCCTGGCACCACATGGTGCACTGGCCACCCTGGGGGAGGCTGAGGACTCGTTCACTGCCTTGCGGCAGTGTGTTTGGCGTGAGCCCCCAGCATTGGGTCTGGCCTGGCAAGGACACCCCCCACAGTCGCCACACTGCAGGGAGCGGCACTTGCCCCCAAACCCAAGGCCCAAACCCCTCTCAAACTCATCCAGCCACAAGATATTAGCAGCTGGGTGGAGCTAGGAATTTTAACCCAGTTGCCAAGTTCCCTCATGGCGCACTTACCCTGAGGAAAGAGCTCTCTTGGGTCCTTGGGGAGGCCACGGACTCATTCACTGCCTTCCGGCAGTGTCTTTGGCGTGACTCCCCAGCATTGGGTCCGACCTGGCAGGGGCACCCCCCACAGTCGCCACACTGCAGGGAGCGGCACTTGCCCCCAAACCCAAGGCCCAAACCCCTCTCAAACTCATCCAGCCACAAGATATTAGCAGCTGGGTGGAGCTAGGAATTTTAACCCAGTTGCCAAGTTCCCTCATGGCGCACTTACCCTGAGGAAAGAGCTCTCTTGGGTCCTTGGGGAGGCCACGGACTCATTCACTGCCTTCCGGCAGTGTCTTTGGCGTGACTCCCCAGCATTGGGTCCGACCTGGCAGGGGCACCCCCCACAGTCGCCACACTGCAGGGAGCGGCACTTGCCCCCAGCCCCAAGGCCCGCACCCCTAAATAAATAAATCTTAAAAAAATTAATAAATCCATACTTATCTCAAGCCCTTGTAGCTGACTATTTTAATTAGTTTCTGATTTATGCTTCTGCCTGTTTGTAAAATATTTGTTTACTGGATTTTTTAAAGATTTATTTTATTTTTATTGGCAACTCAGATATACAAAGAGGAGGAGAGACAGAGAGGAAGATCTTCCGTCTGATGATTCACTCTCCAAGTGGCTGCAATGGCCGGAGCTGTGCTGATGTGAAGCCAGGAGCCTCTTCCAGGTCCCCACGCAGGTGCAGGGTCTCAAGGCTTTGAGCCGTCCTCCACTCCTTCCCCAGGCCACAAGCAGGGAGCTGGATGGGAAGCAGGGCCACCAGAATTAGAACCGTTGTCCATATGGGATCCCAGCACATTCAAGGTGACTACTTTAGCTGCTAGGCTACTGTGCTGGGCCCAGTATTTATTTATTGTATCTGAAAGGCATAGCCACAGAGAGAGAGAGGGAGAACCAGAGATCCTTCACCCGATGGCTCACTCCGCAAGTGGCTGTATTGGCTGAAATGGGGTTAAAGCCAGGACCTTCCTCCAGGTCTCTCAGTGGATGCAGGATCCCAAGCACTGGGACCGTCCTCTGAAGCTCTCCCAGGCCATAAGCAGGGAGCTAAGACTTGAACTGGTGCCCATATGGGATGCCAGCACCACGGGTGGTAGCTTCACCTTCTGTGCCACAGCACAAGCCCATGTTTGTTTTTGTTTTTTTCCCTTAATAAGCATGTGTAACTGTGAGTATGAGTAGAGTTGTACATGGGGGGTCCTTTGCACTTTTGTGAGATGACAGTATGTTCTGAAAATCTTTTTTATTTGTCATTAGAGTTTTTTCCTTGCTTGTTGCTTTTTTCACAAGCAGGCTGAGGCCTGGCTTGCTACAGTACTGCCCTGGCCCAAGATGTTCATTCTGATGTGATTGCTGCATACAAGTACTGTGTGAATAGAATATGTTTTTTTTTTTAAAGATTTATTCATTTTATTACAGCCAGATATACACAGAGGAGGAGAGACAGAGAGGAAGATCTTCCACCCGATGATTCACTCCCCAAGTGAGCCGCAACGGGCTGATGCGCACCGATCCGAAGCCGGGAACCTGGAACCCCCTCAGGGTCTCCCACGCGGGTACAGGTCCCAATGCATTGGGCCGTCCTCCACTGCTTTCCCAGGCCACAAGCAGGGAGCTGGATGGGAAGTGGAGCTGCCGGGATTAGAACCGGCGCCCATATGGGATCCCGGGGCTTTCAAGGCGAGGACTTTAGCCGCTAGGCCACGCCGCCGGGCCCAGAATATGTTTTTTAAAAGATTTATTTTGTTTTTATTTTTATTGGCAAGGCAGACTTACAGAGAGAAGGAAAGACAGAGATCTTCCATCACTGGTTCACTCCCCAAGTGCTGCAATGGCCGGAGCTGAGCCGATCCGAAGCCAGGAGCTTCTTCTGGGTCTCCCACATGTGTGCAGGGGCCCAAGGCCAAGTGGGTGCAGGGTCTTAGGGTACAGGGTTGTTCACCGCTTTCCCAGACCACAGCAGGCAACTGGATGGGAAGTGAAGCAGTTGGGCACGAACTGGCACCTACATGGGATCCTGGTCCAGTTATTCAAATTGGTGAAAGTCAGATGTAGCAGGAAGAGCTAAGAGCTAAGCTGAGCTCAGAGTTTAGTCTGCGTTCATACTGGGCCTCATAATTGGTTCCAGTCCTTCCCTGGACAAAGGTTTCGCTGGGTATTGAACAGGTGGAATTCCTCACAAGGTTTAATTGCTCAGTGTTATCAGACTGAGTAGCCAGGCACACAAGATTCTTCTGGGGTGCTTTCCTTAGGAGGAAGGCCAGGACTACCCAGAAAATGATCGGGGTATGGACAGGACCTTATAGTATCAAGTGTGCACTTGCCAGATGCTGTGGAAGCTTTTCTTGCCTTGGGCCCCTCACACACACAGGTGCATTTCCCTCTTCCTACCAAATACTCTGACACACATTATTAAGATCTACCTTGCAGGGCTGGCACAATGGCTCAACTGGGTAATCCTCCTCCCGCAAGCACCAATATCCCATATGGGTGCCAGTTTGAGTCCTGGCTGCTCCACTTCCCATCCAGCTCCCTGATTGTGGCCTGGGAAAGCAGTGGAGGATGGCTTAAGTCCTTGGGACCCTGTAGCCTTGTGGGAGACACAGAAGAAGCTCCTGGCTTTGGATTGGCTCAGCTCCAGCTATTACAACCACATTGGGAGCGAATCAGCAACTGGACAGTTTTTCTCGTCTCCTTCTCTCTGCAAATCTGCCTTCAAATGAAAATAGTTTTTAATCTACCTTGCTACATCATAGAATGAACTATGATACAATGGAACCATTTGGCAAAGTTTAGTGATGGAAAAAATCGAGTGCAGCTGTAGGCGCTGGCATTGCAGTGCACTGGGTTAACCCATAATGGTACTGGTTGCTGTCCCTGCTGCTCCACTTCCCATCCAGCTCCCTGATTATGAATCTGAGAAAGCAATGGAGAACGATACAAGGCCGTGTGCACTTGCAGGTACATGGGAGATCCAGCTGCAGCCATTATGGCCATTTGGGAGTGAGCCAGTGGGTGGAGGAATATCTGCTTGTGTGTCTCTCCTTCTCTCTCTCTAACTCTGCCTTTCAAATAAAAAAATAAATACGTATATTAAAGATTGATAGTTTTATTTGAAAGACAGAGTCATAACAGAGAAAGAAAGAGATCTTCCAACCACTGGTTGAGTTCAGAAATGGCTGCAAGGCCTAGGCCAGGTCAGACCAGACCCGGGAGCTTTCTCCGGATTTCCCAGATGCGTGCAGGGACCCAGGAATTTGTGCATTTTTTGATGCTTTCCTAAGCCATTAGCAGGACGCTGGATCAGAAGTGGAGCAACTGGAATTGGAATGGGCACCCAAATAGGATGCCAGTTCTATAGGCCAGAGTTTAGCCTACTAGGCTCTTGCACTGGCCCCCAAAGCAAAACAAAACAAAACAAATAAGGAGTACACAGCATTGTGGTATACTGCATAGAGCCAGAACCTGCGATGCCAGTATCTTCTGTGGGCATTGGTTCAAGGCCCTGCTGCTTTGCTTACCATCCGGCTCCCTGTTAATGCACCTTGGAGAGCAGCGGAGGATGGCTCAAGTCCTTCGGTCCCTGCACTCATGTGGGAGACCCAGGAGCTTTGTCATAGGTGTTGTAGCTCTCTGAGCAGTGAACCAACAGATGGAAGAGTCTGTGTGTGTCCCTCTCTCTGTGTAACTCTTTCAAGTAAATAAATCAGTGTTTTAGAGAGAGAATAACCAATGTGCCTTACCAACGCTTTGGATGCCTGCAATGATTTCAAAGGTGGGGTAGATCAACGAGATTTCCAAACTTTCCTAGTAGTGGTGAAAAATAGTATTGGCGTTGGTTCAAAGTATTGACGTCTATATCATAAATGTATGGATTATTCAGAAATTTGTAAACAAATACCAGAAAGATCTCATAAATTTGCTGCATACCAAGAGACACCTGCTTAGTACGCCTAAAACAATGCCAAGAGAAACCAGTGAGAAAAAGAACGAGTGATTCTCCTGAAGCTACTACTGTCCAAACTGCTACCAGTTTTGACATGAAAATCCACATGATTTGTCAAATAGCTAGAAAATGATACTGTCAAAGTAAGACATGTCATATCAAGTCAACAACATTGCTAAAAATGCAGTGTTACACTTTTAGGTGTTTTGCTCCTTTCCACCAACATTAATTGTTGATGGATTATGAAAATCACTTCTTTAGGGCCAGCATCGTGTGGCATACAAATATGAGCTGCCACCTGCAGCGCCAGCATCCCATATGGGCACCAGGTCATATCGTGGTGCTCCACTTCTGATCCAGCTCCCTGCACCCACGTGGGAGACCCAAAGAAGCTCCTGGCTTTGACCAGGCTATTGTGGCCATTTGGGAAATGAAGCAGTGGATAGAAGATCTCTCTGTCTCTTCACTGTAACCCTGCCTTTCAATCAATTAAATCTCTTATAAAGGAAATCATTTCTTTGTATACTGTGTATGCATGTATGGGCGTCATATGTGCTCAATGTCCTTATACATACATACTATATTGTGTCAGTGTCCTATTTATAGGACAACCTAAATTTTCATTCTTAATGATTTATTAATGAGGACACATTATTGTAAAGTGTGATTTCCATCATATTTTAATGCACCTATGTCAATTTCCTCATTAGTAGTTGTAGAATTTGAAACTTGGGATTCAATGAATTAGGAACTTTTTAAAGATTTACTTATTTTGATTGGAAAGTCAGATTTACAGAGAGGAGAGACAGGGAGAAAGATCTTCCATCCACTGGTTACTCGTTCACTCCCCAAGTGGCCACAAAGGCTGGAACTGCGCTGATCCAAAGCCAGTAGCCAGGAGCTTCTTCTGGATCTCCCATGTGGGTGCAGGGTCCCAAGGCTTTGGGCCATCCTCTGCTGCTTTCCCAGGCCACAAGCAGGGAGCTGGATGGGAAGTGGAGCTGCTGGGATTAGAACCAGCACCCATATGGGATCCTGGCACATGCAAAGCAAGAACTTTAGCCGCTAGACTACCTCACCAGGCCCTACATTAAAAACTTTTAAGCATAATTTTTGAACAATCGAAGGGAAAACACAGGAAAGGCAGTAAAATCAGCCACTCCATTATCCCCTGGTGGCTGAGATCAGATCTAATGGATTGGTTTGCACCTGGCCCTAGCACCCTACCTCCCTTTGCAAAGGGACCCATGGACACCAGAGGAGTCTGCCACACCCCAAGACCTCTGTCCAGGTTGTCCTGGGAGGAGCACTCACTAGCTAGTAGACAACCTCAGCCTGAGCCACACTACAATTGGAAATGATAAAGGATCTTGCAGTGGTTCTTTTGGGGAGTCCAAAAGATTTTTTGCTATAAGGAGTGAACCTCAGGGGCTGGTGCAGTAGTTCAACTAGCTAATCGTCCACCTGCAAGCACATGCATCTCATATGGGCTGAGATCCCACTGGCATTTCATGTTCACACCCTGGCCGTTCCGCTTCCCATCCAGCTCCCTGCCCGTGGCCTGGGAAAGCACTCAAGGACGACCCAAAGCCTTGGGATCCTGCACCCGTGTGGGAGACCTGGAGGAAGTTCCTGGTTAGGATCTGCTCAGCTGTGGTGTTTGTGATCCATTGAGCAATGAAGTAGGGGGTGAGAGAGGTCTCTCTTTGTGTAAGCCTGCGTGTCAAATAAATGAATCTTTCTTAAAAAGGGAAAAAAATTATAAGAGTAAACGCTACTTTGTCCAGGGTTTTAGAATAACAAGGCAGTTTGGTAGGGAACCCACAACATGTTTTCGTGCTTAATAGTGACCCTGTTTCCGGTAGCGCACAGGATCGGGCTATAAATGAAGGGACAGGCTTTAAGGAATAACCTCTGTTTCGGCACTTAGCAAGGTGTCCAAGTAGCCCCAATATCGCGGGAACCCACCAAGCGATCCGGAAGCCTACTTAAAGGTGCGAACGCGCAGGCGCGCGTGGCGGAGTACGCGAGGGGCGGAGCTTCAGCGCGGCAGGCGGCCTGGGGCGTGTGTGGAGCACCCGGCGGCGGAAACCCGCGCTTAGAGCGGGGTCAGAGGTGGGCGGCAGCAAGTATGCAGGCGGCGGACGGCCACCGTCGGCGTGCTCGCGGTTTCCCCAGTGGTAGCGACACAGAGACAGCTGCTTCCGGTGGAATCCAGCAGGTCGCGCCGGCAGCACACGTTCCAGTTCCGGGCGGAGAAGTAGCGACTGCAGGCTCACGGCCGGGAATGCGGACACATTTCTTGTATCCTCCTAGGGCCCAGTGGTGAACTGCTGGGGAATGCCGGTGGCGGGAGCCGGGTAGCCTGGAAGAAGAAAACAGGGCTAGAAGAACGGGGATACAGAGTGGCCTGGGCCTCGGCCCGAGGCGGTCCTAGGGGCACGGTTTAAAGCCGTCTGCCTTCTGAAGAGCTGAGAGCAGTGGGGGCGCCTGAGCGAGGGCGGGGAACCAGAGAACCCGATGGCACCTTTACCAAGTCTCCACCAGCACTCTCAGTGTGCCCTTCCCGACCCGTTTGGAAGCAGAAATCGCCCTAGAGTCCCTGGCTCCAGATGCCGAACCCCACCACGAAGCAATTGGAAAAGATCTGGCAGTGAGCGGCACCATGCTGGCAGTGTAATTGCTGGAAGGGGGGGCGGGGACGCGGTGCTGAAGAAGAGGTAGCATGGGCGGGGGGCCGTTCTCCGCCCAGGGAGAGGGAAGCCGGGATCCCCGAGGGTTCGCCAAGCACTGGGAGCAGCGACCAGCCCCCTCGACCTGACTTTCTATTTCTCTTGCAGCCGTTGGACTGCAAAAGATCCTCGCCTCCTCCGAGTGTCCATTATCAACTTTTTGGAGCAGCTTTCCCTAGTGGTGCGAACCCTGCGGCGCTTTGGGCCCCCAGTTTCCCGCTGACACAGAGTAACTAAAGGGCCTTAAAGACGCAGCTAAAGGCCTGTACCCTCCAAACAATGCATCTGGCCAGAGGGCACTCGTGCGGGAAGGCAGCTGGACACCCTGTGGTTTGCTGCATCAACTCCACGTGCTCAGGAGCCACTCATTTTGTTCACTGTTTGAATGTTTGTTGGCACCGAGAATAAAACTCAGCTGCTCTTCCCAGCTTCCCATTTTTTGCACCTGCGGCGCCTCCAGATTGCCTCAGCATGTACCGTGAGGCACAGGCCACCTTGGTTTTGTACTTAAGATTTACTAGAAAGAGAATGCCATGCTCTGCTTAACTTCCCAAACACCTGTAATGGTCAGGGCTAGGTAATGCCAAAACTAAGAGCCAAGAATTCTGTCTGGGTGTCAGACAAGGACGGCAAGGCCCCGGTGCTTGGGCCATTAGCTCCTGTTTCCCAGCAGGCTGAATGAGGAGCATGGAGTGGGTTAGGCACTGTAGTATGGCATGCTATGCCAGTGGTGGGGACCCCTCAGTCCTTAGCAGTCAGTTCAAATCCTGGCTACTTTGCTTCCAGCCCACATTCCTTCCAGTACCTGCTGGGAAGCGGCAACAACTTGGCTGCCTGCCGTGCACATAGGCATTGAGAGAGTGAACCGATAGATGGAACATGACACCTGTCTTTAGCCTGTCAATCTTACACTGGTGCTGGCTTGAGTCCCAGCTGCCCCACTTCCCATCCAGCTCCCTGCCTGTGGCCTGGGAAAGCAGTGGAGGATGGCCCAAAGCCTTGGGACCCTGCACCCACGTGGGAGACCCGGGGTGGGGGGGAGCTCCTGGCTCCTGGCTACAGATTGGCTCAGTTCTCCATTTGTGACCATTTGGGGAACGTGCCGGTGGATGGAAGATCTGTTTCCCCTTTCCTCTAATTCTGCCTTTCAGATAAATAAATTTTTTTTTTAAGATTTATTCATTTTATTACAGCCAGATATACAGAGAGGAGGAGAGACAGAGAGGAAGATCTTCCGTCCGAAGATTCACTCCCCAAGTGAGCCACAACGGCCGGTGCTGCGCCGATCCAAAGCCAGGAACCTGGAACCTCTTCCGGGTCTCCCACGCGGGTGCAGTGTCCCAAAGCATTGGGCCATCCTCGACTGCTTTCCCAGGCCACAAGCAGGGAGCTGGATGGGAAGTGGAGCTGCCGGGATTAGAACCGGCGCCCATATGGGATCCCGGGGCTTTCAAGGCGAGGACTTTAGCCACTAGGCCACGCCGCCGGGCCCTAAATAAGTATTTTTAAAACTAAAGATGCTTGTGGGGCTTTTTAAAAGAGTTATTTATTTGCGGACCCAGCACAATGGCCTAGTGGCTGGGATCCCACGTGGGCACTGGCTTGTGTCCCAGCTGCTCCACTTCCCACCAAGCTCCCTACCTGTGGCCTGGGAAAGCAGTGGAGGACGGCTCAAAGCCTTGGGACCCTGCACCTGCGTGGGAGACCTGGAAGAGGCTCCTGGCTCCTGCCTTCGGATTGGCTCAGCTCTGGTCGTTGCAGCCACTTGGGGAGTGAATCATCGGACAGAAGATCTTCCTCTCTGTCTCTCCCTGTAAATCTGTGTTTCTAATAAACATAAAATTTTAAAAGAGGTATGTACTTGAAAGGCAGAGTTAGAGGGACAGAGAAAGATCTTATATTTGCTGGTGCATTCTCCAAATGGCTACATTGGCCACACCAAAGCAAGAGCCAGGAGCTTCCTGCAAGTCTTCCACATGGGTTGCCGGATCCTAAACACATGGTCCATCCTCTGTTTGTTTCCTAGGCATATTAGCAGGGAGCTGAATCAGAAGTGGAGCAACCAGGACATGAACCAGTGCCCACGTGGATGCCAGTTTTGCCACAGTGTTGACCAGGGATTTGTTCAAAAGCTGGGACTTGAAGCAGCACTCTGATATGGGGTGTGGGTGTCCCAAGTGACAGCTTAGTCTGCTCTACCACAGCCAGCATCCCTTTCTTCTAAGCAATCATGTACTGTGGCCGTACGTTTTACAGTTTGAGATGTAACAGCAAAGTTGGCACAGATTTCTTTTTTGTAGATTTGTATTTATTTGAAAAGTAGAGTAACAGGAAGAGAGATCCTCCATGTGCTAATTCCCACTGCCAGTGGCCACAAGAGCCAAGGCTGGGGCAAGCCAAAGAAGTAGCCAGAAACTGCATCTGGGACTGCCACTTGAGTGGCAGGGGCCCAAGGAGTTGAATCATCACCCACTGTTTCCCAGGTGTATTATCCGGGTACTGGATCCAAAGCAGAGCAGTCAGGAGCTGACCCAGTGCTCCAGTAAGGGATGCAGGGACGCAAGCACCACACCTGCCCCTTCCACCAGTTTCTTTTCACAAGCTCAGGTAGCAGAGCCATGCTTGCAGTAGATCTTAGCAACCTTCCCATATAGTTTTTGTTGCCACTTTCGTTTTGAAGTAGTTTCATGTTTTCACTTCAAGGAAGAGCTTTCCACCTTCCTTTTGGCTTATCTAAACTGCCAATGTGACTCTTGTCTTCTCTGGCTGTTCAGTAAAATGTGGGTCAGTTGAACACAGGCACTGAGGTGCCTACTAGGCAATCAGCAGACAGGCAGTGTATACCACATGGACACGCTATACAGGATGAGTCACATCCTGGGGTTGGAGCAGGAGTTTCATCCCACTAGGTAGAGCATGAGCAATTTAAAACATGAGCTTGCTTATTCCAGGATTTTTCTTTTTACTGTTTTTGGACTTATGTCAATTCCAGAGCAACTGAAACCAAGGAGACAGGAGAAGAACTATATCCACTACTTACTTTTTAAAGGCTTGTTTATCTCAAAGGCAAAGAGCAGGAAACACACACACACATCTTGAATTCACTGGTTTGCTCCCCAAATGGCTGCAACAGCCAGAGCTGCACCAAGCTGAATCCAGGAGCTAGGAGCTTTATCTGGGTCTCCCATGAGGGTGCAGCAGCCAACCTCTGCTGCTCTCCTAGGTCTTCAGCAGGGAGCAGGATACAAAGAACAGCAGCTGAGACTTCACCTGGTATCCAAATGGGATGTCAGTGATGCAAGCAGAGGATTTACTCACTATGCCACAGTGAAGACTCCACTAAATTGCTCTCTGAAAAATATACCCTCCCACCCTTCCACTGATACGTCAGTTTCGTGTCAAAAGTATAAATGTTTGCATTAGAACAAAATTCAGAAACACTAGGGTTTGTGTGACTTACTGGCATTAGATCACTGCAAGGTGGGAGAGACTTCTGGGACAATTGGCTAAAGAATTTGGAGAGGGAGCTGAGGCTGTGGTGTAGCAAAGTAAGCCTCTGCCTGAGGCACCAGTATTCAGTATGGGCGCTGGTCTGAGTCCCAGCTACTCCGCTCCGACCCAGCTTCCTACTAATGTACCTGGAAAAGCAGCAGAGGATGACCCAAGTACTGGGCCTTGCTTTATACCAGCTTTCTGTCCCACAGCCTAACTAAACAGTCTCGCAGCTCTTCTAAGGCTGCTGTCCCATTCTCCACATATGAGCATGGCATCTTAGCACTGGCCACTGAGCCTCTTGCTTTGCACTCTGGATGCCTTTCAGTGCTCTGTGCCAGCGTCATGCCAGGTGTCAGACCTAGAGCCACTATGAAAGCCCCTCTGCTGTTCTTGCCATCTCTTCCCTTCTCCTTCTACCTGAGTTGATTGGTATTTTATAGACATCATTGCTGAATTAGCCAAGAATTCTCTCTTGCTCTACTAACCCTCCTCACTGTCTGATTCCTCAGGGATTGGTCCCCCCCTTGGACAATAGTCCGTGGCACCTCCCTTTTCTTTGTGCTTGGCTGCTTCTGAGCTGACCTCTCAGCCACGATTCTGGGACCTCCCCCTTGGCAAGAACTCAAACCCCAGCCAGAGTGTCATGTGTCTAGATCTTTGCTGTTTCCCTCCTTGTTTTTGGCCGAGCGAGACTTCTCTCCTTTGCCCTGCTTGCACAGGGTGGGGGCTGAGGTTGCCGTGCACACCTGATGTACACATGAGTGAAAAAATTAGGAGTTATTAGGAGTTACCACATGTGAGGCATTGGGTGCTCCACCTGGTTGGGTGTCAGGTAGGATCTCACTATGTCCCATACTAGGATTGGGCTCCGGGGGCAGGGGCACAGGGTAGGATCAGAGCCTGGCATTCAGGCAAGAGACAATAGTGAAGGGGAGCAGGGAGCAGACTCAGAGTACACATCCCAGGTTGGGTTGCCATGCATTGTTGATGGATTGCCCATACTCGACTTTCTAGCAAGCAACTGGTCTACCTCGTGTCATAACCACAAAGCCACACAAGACTCTTGTTTCCCACCTTTTAATTAGGAAAAGACATTACATGAACAAAGGAAAACTCATGCAGTGGCAGAGGAGAGACCGGGGAAGCGCAAAGAGGGCCAGCTGCTTGGAGGAGGCAGAAGACACAGAGCAGTAAGGCACTGCTGCCTTGGCCCCTCGGGGCGGGCACAGGACAGGGTGCAGGGTGGACGCAGATGACACTGAGGACATTTGGCAGTAGGGCCAGGCAAAGCCCTGTGTTGGAGCCCTGGGCCAGACCCCGGCCCAGGCCTGGGCAGGAGCCTGCTGGCGCTCAGATGGATCAGAAGGGAAGCTCTGATTCCTGAGACACTTGGCCGGGGACAGCATTAGCACCGCCTCCCCTAAGCCCACCCCGGGCCTCTGCTGCTCAGCACACTTGCAGCTGGCCGCGGCCAGGGGCAATGGTTAGAGAGTGGGCCCAGGCCAGCACTGTCACAGAGGAGCCAGCACAAGCGGCAGGCCCAGGACAACTCAAGGGCAGAAGGTAAGTGACACTGGCAACATCCCCCGGGGCACATTTTCACAGAGGGACACAGTGAGGGCAGGTTCAATGCAATAAATAGGCAGTAGGGCATAAATAGCAAGGGGGCGGGGCATCCACCCCCAGGGTGCCATGGCTGGAGGGTAGGGGTATTGCTGCTGCTGGACGGGGGCACTCAGCCCGGTACCCCATCCTCCCACAGGGCCCAGAGCAAGGCACTAACGAAGGGGTCCCGGGGTGCTCATGGACACGTGGTCCGGTACCCTCCCCAACGACACCTGACCTGGGACTCAGCCTGGGAACAGTGCAGGGAGCACCCACCCCACATGCCTGCAGGACGGTCCCCGAGACAAGCCCCCTCGGCACCACGTCGGTCGTTCTTAGCTGTCGCCAGACACGAGGCTGATGATGTGCTCCAGCTTGTGGCGCAGCCTGTGCTTGCGACACAAGGCGTCTCGGTCCAGCGCGGTGAGGATCTGCGGGAGGAGGGGCCCCTGGGCTTGGGCTCTCGGGGAGAGGACGGTGCTCTCCGTGCCAAGCAGAACCCCTACTTCCCAGCTGGCCCAGCCCAGCCCAGCCCAGCCCAGCCCACCACCCTCGCTCCCCGCACAGCGCACAGCACAGGGCATAAATCCATCCCGTCCTGCTCTCCACAGTTGGGGCACAGCTCCTCCCAGCAGCCTGGACCCACTATCCCAGGCCCTCCTGACTCCCACCTCCCCGATGCACAGTCTTCAGCAAGGGTGATCAGACTTTGAGGACTGTGCCGTAGTGACCCCTGGCAGGACTCATCAGCCTCTCCTCTCGGCCTCACTGGGGCTGCAGGGCTGCACGAGACACTCCTGGGGCTCCTGGGCTCCCTCCCACCCCTCCAGCTGCCCTTCCTGCCCTCAGAGCATCATCACATGGGTCCAGGGCTCAGGCCGCCTCTCCCTCAGCCCCCACCACGGCCTGCCATCACAAGCCTGTCCTAGCCTAGGCCCTCTGTGCCATGTACAGGCTTGCCATCACCTGCCTGTGTCCCCCACCCTGCCCCAAGCTATACAGTATAAGCTTCCATGTTCTGGAAGCTACGTGCCTTCTGCTCCCACCACCCCCGTCCTCCCACCCAAGCTGATGAGGCTCAAGCTTCCCTTGCAGTTTCCCTGTGGCCCATAGAGGGCTGGGGGGTGGAGCAGATCTTGAGGGAGCTGTGGGGGCTGCTTCTGCACCCATGAGCCTGTCCCACCTACAGGCTTTGCAAGCTTCCAGTGGCTTTCTTGAAAAGGTTGGAGTCACCCCAGTCTGTTACCCTGCCATGCCCCACATCCAATCCCTCAGCCAAAAATACATCCTGAAATTCACACTTAGTCAGAAAGCTCATGGGCCCTGCCCCCGCCCCTGTGCCACACACCTGCAGTTCTACCTGATACCCCAGCCCAGGAGGAATTTTGTCCTCTGGCCACTGGCTTCACGTATAGGTCCCTTGAATTCAGAGATAACCTGTGCTGGGCTCCGTGGCCCCACAGACCCTTCCAGCACCGCCATCTTCACTACTGGCCACACCCTTGCAGCTGAAAATGGGGCTTGTGGGGGGGGGGAGGCAACACACATACCTCCTGGCGATACTTGGTGACATAGAAGTAGAGCTCACTGAGTGCACTAAGGACATTGAAGTCACTGGCATGAAGGCGGGACTGCTCCACAAGGTAGGCGTCCATGTCCTGGTCACTGATGGATGCCATCTTGGAAATGTCCCGATAGTACCTGTTGGGATGCCAAGTTAGTCACTGCTGGAAGTCACCTTTGTCTCATCACCCACTGTTCTGCCTCCTCTCAGGGCCCACCTCTCCACCCAGCTCTTGTAGTTGGGGATGTCCTTGGCATAGAGGAGCTTGTTGGAGGGCGAGTCCTTGCCCAGGCGGTGCTCAGATGTGGAGCAGGAGTCCATGAAGGTCTGGGCCACCACTGACAGGCAGGCATCTGTGATGCTGCTCTTGTGGATGTCAAACACAAACTGCGGGTTCTTGATCACATTCACCCAGAAGCGCAAGGGCAAGCTGTATGCGGGGACACATGTGCATAGCTCCAAAAATGCTCCCAAGGCCCCTTTCATGACCACCACTCCCCTTCGGATCTTCTTCCTGGCTGGCTGGCTCGTGCCATGTTCAGGGAAACAGCCTGTACCTGAGGCTTCTACTAGCCTGCACACAGAAATAACAGTAGAGGGCTGCTGCATTTCAGTAGCTGCAGCTTCTAATGTTACCGCCAGGGCCAAAGCCTCCAGCATTTCTACCCCTACAAGGCTACCTCTCAGTACCACCCTCACTACCAGCACCTCACTTGCCCCAAGGCCTGGCACGATGACACTCAACCACCCTCTTGGCTTGCTAGCATCACTGACATCAGCCTCAGGCCCAGCCACCTTCTCTCCCTGCCAGTCATCCTGGTCCATAAGACCTGAATGCTGGCT
Source organism: Ochotona princeps (assembly GCF_030435755.1). Lineage (NCBI taxonomy): Eukaryota > Metazoa > Chordata > Mammalia > Lagomorpha > Ochotonidae > Ochotona > Ochotona princeps. Next base: position 106,819,498 of record NC_080865.1, on the reverse strand, counting down.
AAGCCCCCAGCTCCTTCTACCCAGGTCCCCTCTCATAGAGAGGCCAACAGGGGCCTGGCATGGGGTAGTACCAGTTGCTCTTCCACGTGTGGCGCACATCAGGGTCACTGATCTGCCGCTGGTCCGCCTGCTCGTCCAGAAAATCAAACATGTACTTGATGGCCAAGGGCAAGGCCGAGCCCCGGTGGGCTGTGCTGAACACTGTCTCAAAGAGATCATCCACAAACTTCTGCAACGTGCCCTGTGTGGGGACAGCCAAAGCAGTACACAGGGCTCAGCAATGAGCGTGGCTGCCCCACAGCACTGGGACCTGGGAGCCACACACTGGGCCCTGATCTCAGGCTAGGAATTGCCGCACCAATGCCTGGCCCCCACCACCTGTTGCTCCTTCCCTGGACAACCTCGGGGCCGGGGCCAGCTGAGAAGGGTACAATGGGGAATGCCCCCACCTTGGTAGCCAGCAGGCGTGTCAGGTAGATCTCAGAGACCATCTTGCTGCCACGGTCCCCTTCCCGGTGGTCAGCATGGTCATGGTTTTTCACCAGGTGCCACAGCTTGGTGCCTGTCTCCTGGTCAGGTGTAATCATAGGTGCCCGCGAGCGGAGACTATCGGGGCTGCTGGCAGTGCGGAGTAAACTCTCTGGGGTGCAGGGAGGACAAGGCCCTAGATCACCAGACCGCCACCCGCTTTCTCCCCACACAGACACTGCATGCTCCTGCCATCCATCCCGCTGCAGGACCCTGCCAAAGCCGAGAGCTCCTGAGTATGCAGTCCAGAGTGGAGCCACCCACTTGGACAGCAGATGCCCAGGGTGCCTTCTGCAGTGGACGCCACTCTGCCTGGCCTTGCGACACCTACCATAGCGGCTGAGGGAGCGTGTGAAGGTGAAGGAATTGGCCATGTTATAAGCAGACACTTGTTTGGGCACCAGTGCCACCAAGGAACCATCTGTCACCTAGAGGCCACAGAGATAGAGAGGGAGCAGTGCAGGAAGCCAGGAATCCAAAGGGCCACCACCCACCTGCAACCTGTGCACACGTGGGTAGCACCTGCGGTCCCGTGAGAAGGCCTTGAAAGTGTGGGAACAAGGGCCGGGGAGAGCCAGAGCCACCTGGGGGCACACAGGCCTGCAGCTGCTCACCTGGTAGTGAGCTAGGGAGTTGACCCTCTTCCAGTCACACTCGATCTTGGTCGTGACATCTTCGTCCTGGAGGATGATGCGGGCCATGCGGCCCTGGCGCCACTCTGTGGGCACAGACACGCCTGAGGCTTAGGGCCACCCTGCTGAGACTCCAGGCCCATTCTTCATGGAGAACGGGTCCCATGGAGGCTGTGGGCTCGAGCGGGGTAAAGGGAAGGCTGGCAGGAAGGAGCTGGAACCTCACCCAGGTCCATGTCCTCCGCTTTGGGACGCTGCGAGTACGGGATGCCCTTGTACACAGTATCCAGCAGCTTGTCCTTGGCCTGGGTGATGCTGTCGCAGTTGAGCACCTTCACTGGCACCTGGGCACTACCTTCACTCTCCGGGCACACACAGTGCAGAGTCTAAAGGAGGAGGGGGATTACAGAGCTGGTCTGGGTCCTTGCCCTTGTGCCTCGGAGGCCCTGTGCTCACCAGCGTCTTGTAGTCGATCTGCTGCCGGATGAGCTTGTCCTCGCTGAGGGAGTAGCGCGCTTCGCCCGTGATGGCGTCAATGGGGCCCTTCTCCATCTGCTGCTTGATGGCGCAGTACAGCAGGAAGAGGGGCTCCCCTGCACACTCCTGTGGCCAGGTCAGAGCGCAGCCCATCACCTGCCTGGCACCCAGGGAGTCCCTGTCAGTCCCCTCCCCTACCGCCTGCCCACCTCCCAAGCGCACCTTCAGGAATTTATGCAGCAGGAACGTGAACCAGTTAGTAAGCATCTTCTCGGCTACCGACTCCGTCCTAGGGAACGGGGACCCTCAGGCGGAGCTGGGAGAAGGTGGGGCTCGCTTTGGGGGTGGGACCACTCAGGCAACACAGCACACACCTGCGCAATAGCAGCTTCGGGTGGTTCTTGCTCTCCAGGTTTTTCTCTATGAGGTCAGCCAGCAGCTGCTTGAGCAGCCCTGTGGCATAATCAAGGCGGCTCTGCAGGGCCACCATGGTGAGTGAGGCTACGGTGCCACGGTCACGCATTGAGAAGCTGCTCTGAGCCTCGAGTGTGTGAATGAAGGTGAGAACGAAGGCGCGGCTGTGCAGCAGCTGGCCAAAAAGGCGCAGGGCCTTCTCCACATTGGGGGGAGTCTGTTGGGAGTAGCGAGTGTCAGGAGGTGGGGCAGTGGCCTCCGGGGGACAGGGCGTGGGTGGGCCAGGGGGACTTACATCCAGCTCCCTGAGCACAGGGTGGGCCTCAATGCCCGGGAACAGCACACGCACGGCATAGGTCCTGTAGTCCAGGAATGGGATCTGCACCCCATCCATGTGGTTGGTCAGCTCGTTGATGTCTGTCTGCAGCTCTGCAAAGGCTGGGAATGGGTGGAGAGGTGAGCGGAGCTATGCAGGAGAAGCTCCCTGGCTCTGCGCCCCACACTGCACTGGGCTCCTGCATGCACAGCCTCGGCACCTTCCTTGCACTCCAGGGCCACACGACACTCCAGGTTGTCCATCTGTAGCTGCAGCCGTTTGAGTGTGCGATCAGCATCCTGAGTCTTGCGCTTGTACGCCACCAACACAGCGGTGATAGCCAGCAGCAAGAAGCCACCCCCTGCTGCCAACCCCACCGTGGCTGGCAGGGTGAGGGCCCGCTCGGCTGTGATGTGCAGGGTGCCTAGCCAGAACTCCAGGCCACCTACCAGCACCTGCAGAGATGGGCCGGAGGTGAGCCCATGCCATGCCCACCTGTACCTGCCCCTCCCCCCATGGACGTCCCATCTGCCACCTACCATGACAGGTTGCCGGCCGGTCTGACTGGGCGAGTCACATAGCAGTTGTGTGTCTGACACGGTGAGTGCACATGGCTGGCCTCCAATCAGCACTGTGTAGTTGAGGCGTGAGCTGCCAGCCGCAGCAGGGATCAGATTCTTGCCCTTGGGGCAGAGGACATGTGAGCCCAGGGCTGAGCGAATCCCTTCCTCTCCCCTCCCCCTGCTGGCCTCGACCCACTGGCACCTTGAGCACCACGTGGGAGCCAGGTTTGACGTCCAGGACACCAGAGGGCGCCAGGGGCTCAAAGCTGGGGTCCGGATAGTAGGTGAAGGCTGAGCGGTTGAGGGAGCGGGCTGTCTGCACGTGGTCCAGCACGAAGCCAAATTCATCAGGGTGCTCCCCTTGGGCCCGTGGCTGGGGCTGCCCCGGGAAGATGCCGGGGGCTTTACACAGCATGGCAGTGTCATTAATCACCTGGCACGTCTGTGGGAACAAGAACGGGCAGTGCAGCCCAGGAGGCCATGGCAACGGGTCAGGTGGGTTGAGCACAGCAGGTACTCACGTTGGTGGTCTCAATGCCCCGGTACTTGGCCCGGACCCGGGGCTCCTGGACTGTCAGCAGGTGAGTGCCACTCACTGTGATCGCAGTGCTGCCACTGGGAAGAGGAGCGAGCTGCTCAGGTCCCTCCCGCGCAGGCCCCTCCCAGCCCTCCAGAGGCTCAACCCTGCCCTCCGCCCAGGCACACTGATCCGGGCTCAAGGCTGCCCCGCCCGGCCGGGAGAGGCTTGCTCTCCCCGAGCCCTACTTGATGATGCTCCAAGTCGGCTCCAGCCGGGTGACCGTGGGATCCTGGGTGTAGGTGTACATGACTCCGGGGCTAGAGATATTGGCACGGTCGATGGCAAGCGTGATGGGGGCCTGGCTGGGACCTAGTGCAGAGCCGGGTGAGATGCACACGATCGCCTCGGCATCTCTCCTAGGTGAGCAAACAGGGCACTTGAAGCAGGTAGGCCCCAGGGTGCCTGCCTCCATACCCCGCCCCCATGCACAGGCTGAGGCCGGTGGGACCCTGAACCACCTCACAAACTGGCACTCGCCGTCTCTCACAGTCACTGTGACTCTGCTGCCAGCATTCAGAGAGCTGCCAGAGATGGTGAGGCGTGTGCCCCCCGAAGCTGGACCCCGACTGGGACTCACGCGGTCAAAGGTCGGTGTCTGGGGAAGAAGGAATGTCGAGGGCTGAGACGAGGAGGCAGCCCAGGCTGGGCGACAGGGCTGGAAGGCACAGAGAGACAGGGCAACGCACCACGAAGCTGTAGAGCTGCTCAGACTGGGTGCGGAAGTCCACAGAGCAGTCACCCACACACAGCTCAGCAGGCCCGGGTGGTGGGCTGGGCACCAGGGACTCCTCCATCTCACACACGATCCTGGGGGGTCAGAGGAGGTCACAGGCAGCCAAGGCCAAGGGGCCCGGCTGCCCGACGCTCACACTCACCTCTCGGCACTGACATACTCGGCGGGGATGGAGTTGCAGCGCACGCCAGCCACCCGCAGGCCCACCTCCCGAGAGGCAAGGCCCAGGTTCTCGCCCACGATGGTGACCCGAGTGCCTCCTTCCTTCGGCCCCATGAGCGGGTGGATCTGCACAGTGGGACGGTAGACAAGGGTCAGCTCACACTCACAGGGACCCTGTGGGCAGGGAGGTAGGGCAGTGGGCTGACCTGGGCAATGCGGGGATGGCTACACCGGGCACCCTTCTGGCTCGGGTGCATCCAGTTGGTCTTGGGAGTCGGGCAGTGGGCTCGCAGTTGGCACTTGTGCTCCGAGATGCACCAGCCACAATTGAAGCGGGGATCAGCCTTGAGGCAGAGGCCGCAGCTGGGCCGTTGGGCCCAGCATTTGTACAGGAGTGCTGTGGGAAGAGGGAGCATGGCCAACAGGGCAGGCAGCAGCTAGCAAGCATGTGGTGTGAGGGCTGCACCCCTGCCCTGGGAGCCCGACCCCTCAGCCCTCTGGCAGCCCTCACCTCGGAAGCCGGGAGGCTTGTCAATGGGGAAATCCCCATCCCAGACTACGGAGAAGTCCAGCTCAGAGTGGCCATACTCATCGCCTTCATAGGAGTACTGCGGGACAGGGCGTGGTGTGCCCCCAGGCACGGTGAGCAGGCCTCGTGCCCCACTCCAAGGTCTTTGCCAAACCCCCACACCCAGACTCAAGCCGCTCCAGCCTGCGGCCCCCCTGGGCCCTGAGGGGTGGCCTGGGGCTCACCGAGGCATTCTGGCACTGCACGCTGCTGCTGTTGAAACGCACGGCAGGCACCCGCTGCTGCTGCCCCTGCACGCGCACTACACACTCATAGTTCTTCTGGCCCGACTGCGGCTGGGGCAGGTTCTTGGCCCGCAGCGTAAGGGGCTGCATGACGCCGACTGGGATCAGCAGGTCCCCGCTGGGCAGGAGCTCAGGGCAGCCCTGGGGGGAAAGCGCTTATCAGCTGCCCACTGGGTGCAGCCTGCAGTCCAAGCTCGCCTACCTGCATGGAGAGGCTTAACGCATGGGAGGAAAGACCAGGGCCCAGCCCACATGCAGCTCAGCCCCCCCCCCCCCCCGCAGCCCCTGCCTCACCTCAGGGCTGTGGACCCTGCCCTCCTGGAAGGAGCACTCGTGGGGGTGGCTGGTACACACGTGGCGGTACTTACACCAGTGGCAGGGATAAGCGCTGCCAACACATGACATGCACCTGCCAGAGGAGAGAGCCTTCAGCAGTAACAGAGCAGGTACACTGCTCTCTCAGCCCACCTGAGAACGCCAGTAAGAAGGCCACTGGGGACTGCCCAAGACCTGCCCCGCCCACTGGGCTGTGAGGAGCTGGAAAGCCACCCCTACCTTCCCCTCGGGCCCCAGGGCTGAGTACTCACGACTGCAAGACACTGCAGTTGTAGAAGATAAAGTCAGCCCCAGCGAACCTCACGCCCGTCTCCTTGGAGAGCAGCTGCAGGCGCACAGTGCGCGTGGCCCCTACGGCGAGCCCAGGGAGGTCTTAAATGGGCCCGCCGCAGCAGGCACACCTTCCCCCAGACCCCAGCCCCGAAATGCAGCACACTGACCATGCCCCCTCGTAAGTGCCTGGAGCTCCTGGAGAGAGGGGGAGGGGCAGCGTAGCTCCCCAGAGGGCAGCAGGACGGCCTCACTCTCTGCCACTTCCTCGAAGGTACAGCGCACGCCTGCACTGAGGTCTGGCACGTTGCGCATGGCTACAGTCAGCTGGGGGAGGCAGATGGGTCAGGGCACGGCATATCCCCAGCAGTGCCCACACAGACCCCAGTGCCCCTCCCTGCCACTCACCTGCACCCCAGGTGACGTTACTGACACGTTGTTGGGCCGGACACGCACCTGAACACACTTACTCAGCTCCTCCACAAAGCCATGTGGTGAAGAGGCGCCTGGACAGGCCCCCTCACGACAGCACCTGCCGGAAGGCCAAGCTGCAGCCATCCTACCACTGCCCCAGAAAGGCCTGGGAGTGCACTGAGCTGGGGGGGACGGGCAGCAGCCTGCCCAGCTCCCAGTGCCAGGCAACAGCATTTCTTAGCCTCATCCCTTGGGGTCCAAGTGATGCCAGGGGTGGAGGTTCTACTAATTAGCTGCAGAAAGTACAGAAGGAAGGGAGGAGGCAGCTGCCAGTGTGCAGCCAGGGGGAGTGGGCACAGCAGCTGGCACAGGCTCGCACCCAGTGGGCCTACCTTCCTGGAGTCCTCCAGCCCTCCAGGCTAGCGCTCTTACCGGTGCTGTAGTACACACCAGCCGCAGTGTGGGTCCCCTGCGCCCAGGCAGGCCTCACAGCTCACATACTGCTCGCACGTCTCCACTGGGAGCTGGCTCACCTGGGGACAGGCAGGCGTCAGCACCCGGCCCCTGGCCATCCCCACACCCAGCACTGCCCACCGTGGGCCCACCTGCTTCTCACTCAGGAGGTAGATATGCCGATAGTCAGGGCTGAACAGCAAGTCTCGTAGGATGGGGCTGCCATCCACCACAGGCACTGTCTCATACAGATGGGCGTCCTGGGAGCCGTCGACCCGCACCTGAACCACAAGAACAGCCTGAGGCTACTGCGCCCAGGGATTCTGCAGGATGTGGCAGAGCTGCAGTCACAACACTTGGCGTGCAAACAACTGTTTCCAGAGGAGAGAGGCAGAACACCTAGGGTGGTCCTCAAGTCTGGAGCACAGGGAGCAGGGCTGACGGTACAGTTGAAGGACACTGAGAGTGTGCTGCAGTGACCCAGTGCTGCCAAGTGCACAGCTCTGGACTGTACGCCGTACATGGCCGCAGTGGCCTGCACACCCTCTTCCCACACACCTCAGGGTTAGCCCTGTGTCTGTCACTTGCCCTGACACCCAGGTTCCTAAGAGTCCAGCCCCACTTTTGTACCTGGCCAACCTTAGCACCTACAAGTACAAGAACATATATGTGAGGGGGCATGGGGAGGGGCTGGGGGAATCGCAGAACCTATGAAACTGTGTCATAAAACAAAATTAAAAAAAAAATTATCCATGCAAAAAAAAAAGTATATGTGGACCAGGCTGGAGGGATGGAACAGGAAGCGAGCAGGAGATGAGTGTGTGCCAGAGCTGGGAGGGTCCGGGTGCAGGGCGCACCCAGGCAACACCCCCAAGGTGAGAGCCTGCGGGGTTCTGTCTGCATCAGCATCCTCACTTTTCTGGCTGAGACCCAGGCAATGAGCGCTTAGCCTGGCCCGGCAGCCCAGGCCATGGTGCGAGCTGCACTAGCGAGGCTGGTTGAGTGGCTGCTAGGGAGCCTAGGGCTCCTAGGCCTTGTCTGCATGTTCCCACTCTCACAGCTTGTCCTGGGTCTCAGAGCTGAGCTCCCCCTCCCCCCACCAAGGGATGCAGAGCCAACCTTCTTGAGCCGGCCGCTGCGTGTGCCGATGAACACCACAGAGTGCTGGTGGTAGGTGTAGGCAGCCACGCTAGCCATGCCATCAGTGCTGTCGGCCAGGAGGGGCAGCCCCTCGATCACGTGCAGGCCACCCAGAGGCTGATTCAACACCAGCCCACAAAAGTTGCCGTTGATCTGCATGGGCTGGCAAAACAGAGCAAAGTGACTGGGCCTACAGGTGCCAAGTACAAGCCACCCACACAGAAGCCAGTGGAGCGCATGAGCACTAGGGAGCAGGGTCTAGAATGCACCAGTGGGTCGGACATCTTGCCTCCCAAACACCCTATCCCATCCCTGAGAGCCCCATGGGAAACCGGAAGCCGAGAAGGGAAAGCAGGAAGGGGCAGAACCTGGGCCTGGTAGGCCAGGACACGCTGGGAGGCTGCCACTGATTTGAAGGGCCAGGGGAAGATGGCAGTCGACCAGGCACAGAGAACCAGGGCACAGCTGACGGTGCGGGTGCTCACTGTGTTGATGCAGGGCATCTCCTTGTTGAGCAGCCAGGGCAGGGCCAACGTGCCCTCCCCGCGGTAGCACGACTGGATGCGACGTCGGATGTGTGCATTGATGTTGCTGAGGGTAAAGAGACAGAGGATGGTCTGGCGGGGCGGGCTGGCCCGGTTCTTCTGGCCCTGAGAGAAGACGGTGAAGAGGACGTCCTCGTCAGCTGGGATGCCCAGGGCCTGGGCCAGCAGCAGGCCGGGCTTGGCCAGGTGGGCACTCTGCACCAAGCGGTACTCCACGCCATGCCAGGAGCAGCCGATGGGGAATTCCACATACGAGTAGAACTCTGAGTCCCCTGCGCACATGCGTACGATCTTGGACGTGAAGAATTTCTCGCCTGCTGCATCCAGCAGCGTCTGCTGGGTGTCGAGCTGCAATGTCAGGAAGTATACGAAGGGGGCGCTGGCGAAGCCGTAGACGTAGTAGATGTCGAAGGCAGGGTACAAGGACAGCGTGTCCGAGGGGATCTTGATCTGAGAGGACACAAATTCGTCCTGGTACACCTGTGGACCGAGCAGAAGGGACAGCACGGAAATGGAGCTTTCCTCCTACACAGCACATTGCCCCAGCCAGCCCCGCAGTCGGGATGTGCCTGCCCGCCCATCCGAGCCACTCTTCCACGTGGCAGTGACAGCAAGGGCCATACAGTGCTCTTCGGCCAGGGCTGTCCTCAGGGGCTTAGGAAGGAAAGGAGAGGAACGTGACCCTCCGAGGGCAAGAGGAGAGGCGGGGCAAAGGGAGCCGCGCAGGTGAGCAGGCAGACAGCTCACGCACCAGACTGAACATGTCGGCACCGTGCTCATTGCCAATGAGCTTGCGGGAGCTGAGCGTAGGGAAGTACTCTGACTTGCCATCGACTGCAGTACCCACGAACAGTTTGCTGGGCCCCTGGCCCTGCTCCACGATGACGCCAGCCATGGAGTCGGGCTCCTGGGCCCCCGACAGGTAGTGCTCCTTGCGGTGGTGTGGCTCACCCAGCTTGAAAAGGTCGTCCAGACGCAGGAACTGGCAGATGCCCTGCCACACGCTGCCACAGGCTACCAGGCGGCGTGCGGCATAGTCGATGAGCAGCAGCTTATTCACGTTGTCTGCAGGGGCCAAGCGATGGGCACACGCGCGCATGCTGGGTGGCGGGTAGCAGCGAGCATTGTCCTCAACGGGCCCAGTGACATGGGCCCGCAGCTCAGTCAGATTAGAAGCAAGCTTGAAGACTCGGTTCACAGCACCTACAAACACCTCCCCCGTCACTCGATGCACAGCCAGGTGGGTGAGCGTGGTGTCTGTCACAGCAAAGGCACGGAAGGCCCTGGTGCTGCCCAGGCCCCCATCCACAGTGAGGGAGAACAGTAGGAGGAGGCAGACAGTGGGCATGGCCGCCAGCTGCCCCTGGGACAGTACTGAGGAGAGAATGGCAATGGAAGACCAAGCTGTGTACCATCCTTCTGCGACGCCAGCTCACGGCCAAGGGGACGAGCCACAGCCCCAGATGGTGACAGCAGCCACGGAGGAGGGGCCTCCACTAGGGCGTGGGAGTGAGCAGCAAATGCACACTGGCCGGGGGGGGCCATCAATCATCCCCACCCCTGCTGCTGGGCTACACCCGGAGGGGGGCAGTAGAGGCAGACGCATGGGAGGTTCTCCCAGAACAGAGACCCCCAACACCACAGCCCACAGCTGAGGGTGGCACCGCAGAGAAGCCCAGACCATGGAGAAAGCCCTCATCACACCCAGGTGGGATGTGCGGTGGCAGTGGGGGCTGTGGTGCCACCATTCAGCAGCCCTGCCCCCAGGAGCCCTGGGACACGGGTCTGTTGAAGCCACGGTGGCTGCTGGTCCCAGCTGGCCTTGGCTCCAGGGCCCTCAACCGGTCTCCCCACTGCAACACAAAGCCGAACAAGTCTGCCCCACAGCCATGCGCTGAGACAAGCTGAGGCAGCTCTGCACAGCTCTGCCGCGAGATGCAGAGGTTTGCTGGCCAACGGAAGGTGTAGAGAGGGCATCCCAGGAGGCTTGCGCAAAGGGAGTATAGTCAAGGCTCTGGGGAAAAGGGGCACGGACTACGGGGACAGTGCTGCGATTGGCACTTGGCCCCTAGGCCACACCCAGCCAGCCTCAAGCTGCAAAGACAGCACAACAGTGTTGTGGCAGCCAGCAGGGCAGGCTCAGGGTTACTGTCTCTGCGCCCAAAGCTCAAGAGAGACAGAGGGTCCCCTGCTGGGAAGGGTACAAGAAATTCAAGCAAGGAAGCGGAGAAGAGAGGAAGGGCAGAGGGGAGTGCATGTGCTCAGACGAGCGGCAGGCCCGGCTTGGAACTGCAAAGTTTCAGCCTGGATCCATCATCTCCTGGGCTCTTTTGTCAGGCCTGCCTGTTCGATCGCTAATGCAACGGCCAGAGAAGAAAGGCGAAGGAGAAGGCTCCCTACCCTCAGCTGAACAACAGGCTAGTCGGCACAGGAGGTGAGATCTGGAGCCCGAGACATCCCCCAGTGAAGTGCTAATATCGGGCATCACAGGCATACCCAGGCCCTGTGCTCCAGCCCTGACACTGGGGGAAAAGAATGAGAACAGCCCCTACACAGAAATGCTCCCACAACCGCCCCCGCCCCCGCCCCACTGCGCTCCAAGGCACGGTTAACCCTCCACACACCTGCGGAGACCCTAATGGATAGGGGTGCTACAAAGGGCAGTATTGGACAGACGGTCTCGGCTCAGGTTGGCCGTCGGGAGCTGCGCTGGACGCAAAGAACCAAGCAGATTGGAGAAAGCAGAACAAGAACAGGTTCTGATTCCCCCAATCCCGAGCTGAACCCTGGACTGCCCAAGCCCTGGGACCTCAGAGGGCTGTCCCCGCATGGGCAGCGCGGAGGGAGGCCACTTACCTGTCTCTTCGCCGCCGCCGCCTTGGAGTGGCCGCCAGTCGGCCACGTGGACGCGCCCCTGAGCCCCACACTGGCCCCGCTGGCGCGCCCCCGCTACCTCGCCTCGCGCCCAGCGCCTAGCGCCCAGCGCCTTGCGCGCCACCGCCCCTCGCCGCCGCCCACACACTGGGCCGGCCCGCGGCAGCCGGGGCCTTTTAAGTCCGGACCGTACCACTGCGCTGGGCGGGGGCGCCAGAGCGGCAGCAAGCAGTGGCGGGGGCCGTTGCGCACAGAGAACGCAGCGCCAGCCCCCACAGGCCTCCCGGGCTCCTCACCCGAGGAGCCCATCCCCTTTGCTTAAAGGCCACGTCGACAGTACGAGCCTTCCAATCCCCCCCACACACAGTCCCCCGCCCGCTGCCTTGGGCAATCCTGGAACCTGTGCGCGCCCGCGCCACACCCCCTTGGGCCTGGGGCGCGCGGCCACCCTGTCCCGCCGATCCGTGGCGTGCTCGGGGCCACCTGCTGCCTCGCTGTCCCCAGTGCTGGTACGCCTGCTGCATATCAGCCCGACCCGCACGTTCCTAGCTTAGGGCTCTCTCTCTCCGCACACGGACCGGGCTGCTGGCATTTACAACTGGACCCTTCCCCAGTTGACCGCGGGAACCCGGTACAGCGGGGCTTTTGCTCCCTTGATTTCTTTCCTCCTTTTTCTGTAAACAGTTTTATTGCTATACAGTTTGCCTAGCACATGTCGCCCATTGGAAATGTATAACTCAATAGCAAGCACATGCAACCATGCCTAGTATCTAATACTAGAACATTACTATCAATGCAAAAAGAAATTCAGAACCAGTAAACCTTCCCGCTCCATGGCTCCTGGCAAGCACTTCATGCAGCTACTGGCTAGAAGCTGCTCTGTTCTGCACATCTCAAATAAATGCAGTCACAAAGTATGCACGGCCCTTTTGCTGACTGACTGCACTTTGCAGTATTTTAAGGTTTATTTATTTTTAGTGGAAAGTCAGATATACAGAGAGGAGGAAAGAGAGGAAGATCTTCCGTCCAATGATTCACTTCCCAAGCAGCTGCAACAGCTGGTGCTGCGCCAATCTGAAGCCAGGAGCCAGGAGCTTCTTCCGGGTCTCCCACGCGGGTGCAGGGTCCCAAGGCTTTGGGCCGTCCTCGACTGCTTTCCCAGGCCACAAGCAGGGAGCTGGATGGGAAGTGGAGCCTCCAAAACATGAACTGCTGCCAATATGGGATCCCAGGCATGCAAGGCGAGAACTTTAGCCACTAGGCTGCTGCACTGGGGCCAAAAATTAATTTCTTTTAAAGACAAAATAATATTTCATTGAATTGAGGCTGACATGTGAGGCATAACACGTTAAGCCACCATGTGTAATGCCTACTTTATGCTACATACCACCTTAGCCCAGCAGTTCCAGTCCCAGCTACACTACTTCCAGCCCAACAGTCTGGCAAATTCACCTGAAAAGACAGCAGAGGGTGGTCCAAGCGCTTGGGCCCCGGCACCCGTAGGGGACACCCCAAAGGAGCTCCTGTTTTTTAGCTTTGACCTGGTCCAGCCCCAGCTATTACAGCTACTTGGGGAATGAAGAGTGAATGGAGAGTCGCTCTTACTTTTCCTTTCAATTAAGTAAATAATGAATTTTTACCCAAAAGCAATGCGTTTCAAGCATAGACTACATTTTATCTAACGGTCTACATTCTCGTGGCTTCTACCTTTGCCTACCAACAGCATGTGAGGATTCCAGTTTCCCACATGCTCAGATACTTCTTGTACTTCTCATTTCCTTGATGACTAATGGTGTTGACCATCTTTGCACATTATCATACAATTGGCACTTTCTTTTTTGTTCAAGATATATTTACTTGAAAGGCAGAATTACAGAGAGAGAGATCTTCCATCCACTAGTTCATTCCCCAGTCACAATGGCCAGAGCTGAGCCAATCTAGGGCCAGAAGTTTCTGCTGGATCTTCCACACAGGTGCAAGAGCCCAAGCACTTGATCCATCTTCTCCTGCTTTCCCAGGCTATAACCAGAGAGCTGGATGGGAAGTTGAGCAGCCAGGACCAGAATGGGCACATATGGGATGGCGGCAAACCAGGTGGCAGCTTAACCCACTGTAGCACATCACCACTTCCACTAGTTCGTGCTCTTGTAGTTATGTGTAATAAAATCCCTACTTAATCTGAAGTACAATGATGCATACCTAGGTCCACATCTAAAATCCTCACAATATTAAATCTTAAATTTAGATCTCTGATCCATTTTGAATAATACACACATGAGCTTAGGGTTCGAGTCCATGTCTAGCTGTTCTTTGGCAGTTCCATGCCACAGGCTCCTGGCCATCTCTGAGAATAGCCACCGCCTTCAGCCAGCTGTGTTTGTCTCTGAGCTCTCATTGCACTCCCCCGAGTTCTGTGTGTACATCCTTACATTCATGCCACTGGTCTTCATCTCTAGCTTTACAATAAATTTTGAAACTAGGAACCAACGCTGTGACACAGTGCATAAAGCCACCACCTACCACGCTGGCAGCCCCTATGAATCCCGGCGTAAATCCCAACTGCTCCACCTCTGACCCAGCTGCCTGCTAATGACCTGAGAAAGCACCATTGGGCCCCTGCATTTACATGGGAGAATTGGAAACATCTGCTGGCTTCCGATTGGTTCAGATCTGGCAGTTGAAGGTCATTTGGGGAGTGAACCAGCAGATGAAAACTTTTCTTGCTGTCTTTCTGTAACTTGATTTTCAAGTAAATAGATAATTTTTTAAAAAATGTGTTCTTTGGGCCCATTGACTAGATCCTCACCTTGCATGTTCCAGGATCCCATATGACAACCAATTCATGTCCCGGCTGCTCCACTGCCCATCCAGCTCCCTGCTTGTGGCCTGGGAAAGCAGCAGAGGATGGCCCAAGTTCTTGGGCTCCTACACCCATGTGGGAGACCCAGAGAAAGCTCCAGGCTTCTGGCTTTGGATCTGCTCAGCTCTGGAAACTGCAGGCACTTGTGGCGTGAGCCAGCGGATGGAAGATCTCTCTGTGCCTTCCTTCTGTCTGTAAGTCTGTCTTTCCACTAAACATCTTTAAAAGTGTTCTTTTTTGGGAGAATCAAGATGGTGGAATAGGGTAAGCACACGTTTAAACGGATGGAGAAACATTAGCCAGTGTGAAGCAGAGAGGGCACATTCCAAGAAATAGCAGAGGACAGAACAACAGCAGAGGGGCACCTGGAGACTGACAGACATGGGAAAGTCATGGACACAACGGTGCAGTGTTGCAGTGACCGATACTCCAGCGGCATGCAGTGAACGGCAATCTGAACTCCACAGCAGCCGGACTCCACCAGCAACCAGGTGGGGAGGGGCATTGACTGGGAGCTCAGGAGGTGAACCCAGACAAAGAACTGCCCGTCCTGCTGGGCTGTTACATTTGACCAGGAGCAGAGACAGAGCAGCAGATCCCAGAGGGGCAGTGCAAGAACAGTCCAGTCCTCTCTTTAGAGCCGAATGGGGCACCATTTTGTACAGGCAGGCAAGGGTTAGGGAAAGGACCCAGCATGCACTGAGCTGGGAGTGAACTCATTTCTGGCTCAGTGAACTGCAACAATGTGACATCCTACAGGTTCCACCCAAGATAGGTGTGGGTAGCCCTCAGACCTGATGGTCAGCAGATCAAGAACTCTAGTAGTGGTACGTCAGGTGCCATTTCTTACAGTGTGACAAATAATTTAAGACTGCAGGGACAATAGTGAGTTGTGCATGCACTGAGCTGGGAGTGAACCTACTGAGCTCAGTGCATTGCACTGGTCCGACAGGGAAAATAATACCGACTATGGTATCATATGGGTCAAAATAGGTCCGTGTAACCCTCAGACCTAACAGCCAACAACCTAGCCATATAGAACTCCTATTGTCTCCATAATCCTGGGAACTGCTCTAACAGGAAGTGGGAGAAAGGTTGCAGAGACAACAGTGCAGCCTCAGCACGGTATCACAGGAGGTGGAGAGTGGTGAGCCAGGAGCTGGGGCTGTGGAGACCACGGTGGAAATCTAGCATAAGAACCCAGACCTGGAACTTACTGGAGTTAGTGGCACAAGTGACTGCAAACAAAGAGTTGTGTACCAACCGCAATAAGTAAAATCAAACTGTAGACCTGTGGGTGACAGAGCTCAGAAACCTGCCCCAAGGAAAAGAATCTGCTAACCAGAAGTACAATGGCAAAGAGCAAAAGAGGAGACAGAGGCACAATGAATATTACTGAAGACTCCCCTGCAAAGGAGCAAAACCCAATGCCAACCTCAGAGTTAACTGAGGAAGACATCGAGAAAATGGGGGATACAGAATTCAAACCACATATTATAAAGCTTCGTAACAACAAGGAGTTCACGAAATTTAAGGAACAGGTCACACAGAAAATGAATCAAATGAAAGCTGATATATCAGAAATTAAGAATATAGGAGGGGTCCAGAGGGATGGCACAGTGGCTAAAGTCCTGGCCACAATTAAATCCATAAACACCATACATTTGCAACCTCCAGGAACTTAGAGCAGAAGGAATGGGGACATTGTTGTGAGCTTGGGGTGATGAAAACATTGAGAACAGGTCACACAGGTGAATTGTACAGCCCATAAATGTTCTAGTTGGAATTGAGCTGGTTAATGGCTAATTTGGGGTATTTAAAAATATATATTTATGGGCCTGGTGGCGTGGCCTAGTGGCTAAGGTCCTCGCCAGGATCCCATATGGTCACCGGTTCTAATCCCAGCAGCTCCACTTCCTCTCTGTCTCTCCTCCTCTCTGTATATCTGACTTTGTAATAAAAGTAAAATGAAAATCTATAAATAAAATAAACTGATTGATATAAAATGAGCAAATTTAAAAAAAAATATATATATATATATATATTTGAAAACTAGAATGAAGGAGAAAGGGAGGGATGAAGTGGTCTTCTATTTTCTGATTCAACCCCTAAATGCCCCACACCTACCAGGGTGGGACCAGGCTAAAGCCAGGAGGAAGCCTGGAACTCCAGCTTGGTCCCCTAGGTAGTGGCAAGGACCAACGCACTTGGACCATCAGCCACTGCTTCCCCAGGTGCATTGTCAGGATGCTGGATTAGAATTGGGCAGCAGGGGCCCGGCGGCATGGCCTAGCGGCTTAAGTCCTCGCCTTGAATGCCCCGGGATCCCATATGGGCGCCGGTTCTAATCCCGGCAGCTCCACTTCCCATCCAGCTCCCTGCTTGTGGCCTGGGAAAGCAGTGGAGGACGGCCCAAAGCCTTGGGACCCTGCACCCGCGTGGGAAACCCGGAAGAGGTTCCAGGTTCCCGGCATCGGATCAGCGCGCACCGGCCCGTTGCGGCTCACTTGGGGAGTGAATCATCGGACGGAAGATCTTCCTCTCTGTCTCTCCTCTCTGTATATCTGACTTTGTAATGAAATAAATAAATCTTTAAAAAAAAAAAAGAATTGGGCAGCTGGCACTTGAATTACTGTTCACACAAAATGTTGCGTTATATACAGTAGTTTAACCCCTTAAGCCACACTAGTCCCAGCTGATTTGGTAATGTCAATTTTTGCATTTGAAAAATTAAAACTATAAATTAAAAGGCAAATGCCACACAGAGGTACCGCAGCTCCCACACTGCTCAGCAGGCACCCCCTACTGGGGCCAGCACACTGGCTCAGGGCCTAGGTAAGGCCGCTGAAGACAGAGCGAGCTGTTCTGCGAGCGCAGCCAGTGACCAGGCATGTGGGCTGGGTGGCTATACTGTTGGCTGGCAGTATGTGGCAAGATGTAGAGGTAGGGGCAAACCAGTTGAAGCACCGTGTGGATTCCCATACCCCGTCTTTGCCTACAGGAGCAAGCCAGTAAGGAGCCAGTTGGGGGCAGAGGCGGTGCCCAGCTCTCTTCCGAACTCCACATTCACATGGACCGCAGGTCCCCAAGGACTCCAAGCAGATGTGAAACAAGCCAGCCCACAGTGTCCCAGAACTCACCTACCTCGCCTCCTCAGCCGCCAGCTAGACAGGGAGTACCTCTGCCTTGGAAGGCTTTTCTAGCTAACGATGCGTGTCTCCTTCCCTGGCCTAGACCACATAAGGCTCCCTCCACTCCCACCAGCTGCGCTCCAGGGACTGAGACTAGCCACAAGGTGCTGATGCTCCAGAGGCTACAGGGTGTGTCACCTCTTCCGGTGGCTTCTCAAAGAGCACAATGGGCTTGGCACAGAGCAGCGCGTGAACCCACAGCTCCTGGGAGCCCAACAGGCTAGCTCCTATGCCCCTCCCTACCGTGCCCCCAAAGCACCCTGACCTACTCTACCTCCTCTGTCCTCCCTAGAATCCCACATGGCCCATGCCAGCCACAGTGCCGAGAACCCAAGAGCACCTCACTGCCAGTCAGGACTTTCGGCCATGGCTGAATGGGAAGCAGGTCTTCTGCCTCAAGCCAGCCCACTGGCCACTGCCATCAGCTCTGCACGCTGGCCAGAGGTGAGCTAGTGTGCTGCCCATCATTCACCTCAGCTGCCTCTTCTCCCTGCTTCCTGCTTGGCCACAAGCGACAGGGAGGAGGGCTGGGAGCACACGACGAGCCCAGCTTCCTCAGCCTCCCGGAGCCAGGCCTCGGCTCACCCCTGCACTGCTGTGGTGCCACGTGAAGGGCTACGGCTGCTGACGCTGGGAGCTCAGAACCCACGAACCTGCCTCCAGTGCCTGGACTGTCACTGCAAGTGGCCCCACGCAACAGAGCAGGACTGGCCACAGAGTGTAAGTAGTGATCACCGGGAACTCACAGCAGCCGACAGCAACAGCATCACAGCCCGAGCAGAGTGCCAGTGCCACACAGATGCTGCAGGAATGCATGTGCCCATAGGGGCAGCTGAGCCTTCCCTTGCACACACGTGTGCTTCTCCTGTTCCCCCTCCACTATGCTGCCCGTACTGCCAAACACACTTTCTGCCATAGTTGGCACTGCAGTGGAACTAAGTAGGCCAGGTGGCTGCGGCCTGGACCGCACTGGAATTTCGTTCGGTGAATGAGCTTCCTGAAGCAAACAGGCCTCCCCACAACGCAGTGCTCCAAGGGTGGGTGAACTTGTTTATTGGAACAGGAAAGGAAGGGGATGAGGGCAGGGGGGTCGGGAGCTATGAAGATGCAGGAGTGGCCTGCGGCGGTCCAGGGCAGCTGACGCCTCACAGCCTCCCGGACACTCAGCGGATCTGGTGCGAGGACAAGGCGGGTGCGGGAGCACGGAAGGACACTGCTGTGACAAGTCTGCCCGGCCGCTGAGTCCCGCCCACGCCTGCCAGCCTGGCCCCAGCTCCTCACCGTGTACTTGTCCCACTTCTTCTCGGGGTCATAGGGCTCCCAGCGGCTGGCAGGGAAGATGTGCTTGTTCTTCTCGTACCAGCTCCTCAGCACCACCTTGCCCGCGTGCGACTGGGGAGGACACACACGGGCTGACACCTGCCCGCCCGGCCCCACGGACATCGGCCCAGGCATGGGACCCAGCCCCCACGGCACATACCTCATCCTTCTCCACGGTGGCGTCACTGAGCAGCCGCACGTCATCATGCACGTCGAAGTTAAAGAGCGGCCCTACAGCGGGACGCACGTGCTGCAGCCTCCCACAGCCTCCCCGCACCCGGGCACCAGAAGCAGGCAACAGCTAGGGCCAGAGCACTCACCACTCTTTCCTCGGGCCTTGGTTACAATGAAGTCATAGAAGCTGTGATGCTAGGAGTCAAGGACAGACAGTGCTGGCCTGCAGGCCGGACTCCAGCCCCCACTGCCTCCCCACGTGGGCCTGGGCCCAGGGACTCACATGGGGGATGATCAGATCCTCCTTGATGTACATGAGCTGTTCCACGCCTGCTGACCTGAGGACAAGAGGGAGGGGATGCATGGGCAGGTGGGCAGGTGGCACCTCTACTGGGAGGGAGCAGAGCCAGGGCTGGCACACAGGGGCCACTGCCGGAAAAGCAGGAACAAGCCAGGCTAGGGAGTGCTGATGCTATAGGTCCCTGCACACACACTCACACACGGCTCACCTGAGCTCACTGAAGTCCCTCCGCAAGATCTCGAGGGCTTTCTGCAGGAACTGCTGCATCGTGTTGCCCTTCTTCATCTGCAAGAGACGCCAGCAGTTAAGTCAAGGGCTTGGTAGCAATACAGAAGCCCTGAGGAAGGGCTCTCCAGGGACTGCGGCTCAGGCCCTCAGCCTCAGCCGCAGCCAGCCGCCCTCCGGATCCTGGTGGAGTATGTAGGGAGACTGCAAAGCCAAGAAGCTCCTTCTGCCAAAGCCAAGGGCCACCGAGCCCAGCTGCCCACCTTGACTGTGCGCCGGTGCCCAGAGCCATCCCAGTAACTGAAGGTGATTTCAATCTCCTCACCTGCAAAGCATACGTGCCTCTTGGCCTCCACGTCCAGGCGTCCCCACACACCCATCCCCGAAGTTTCCTCAGGACTCGGTCCACTGCTCAGGGCACTGCGGGCCGAGAGCCAGTCTGGGCCGCAGACCCGCCTACCGCGGCCCCTGGCCCGGGCACTTACTCTTGATCTTCTCCTGCTTGGCTTCCCACTCCTGCCGCAACTCTTCCCGGAGTCGGTTCTCCTCCTCCTAAGACAGGAAAGCAGTCCAGGCGTGAGGCCCGGTGCTGCTCCCCCAGAGCCTCAGCCAGGGCTGGGATGGGGAGTGGGTCAAGGTCAGGGCTGGGACCAGGCAGCCTTCACCTCGCGGTCTCGATCAGGCAAGAAGCTCGTGTCCACATCTGGATTCTTCCCTAACTTCCTCTTCTTCGTGGTGACCTCTGGAGCAAAAGGAAGTGAAGACTATCAGCATTATTCTAGGAAAAAGCTTTGCTAGCCTCCTGGCTTCGCAGGCTCCCTGTAATACACTTAGCAAACCAGTGATCTACAAGGCAGTCAGAAGTTCTTCAGCCAGACGCTCCAGCAGATTCCAGAGCCTGCTGCGCATTACATTCACAGGAAGGGGCTGTGACACAGCACATTAAGCCACCACCTGTGGTGCTGACTTCCTATATGGGCACAAGTTCGAATCCCAGCTGTTCCACTTCTGATCCCGCTCCCTGCAGATAGCCTAGGAAAAAAGCAGAGGATGGCTCGGGTACTTGGGCCCCTGAACCAGGTGGGAGACTCGGATCGAGTTCCTGATTCTTGGCTTTAGGCTGGCATAGCCCCAACCATCGCATCCAGCTGTGTAGTGAGCCAGTGGATGGAATATTCGGTTATTCCACTTAACAAATAAATAATATAAACAAACAAAAATTGGGGATGGTGCTGTGGCGTAGTGGATAAAGCCACCATCTACGGCATTAGCATTAAGCTGCCACATTTCCCGCCCAGCTTCCTGTATATAGCGGGGAAAGCGCTGGTAGACAAGGGCCTGCACCCTGCACCCACATGGGAGATCTGAAGTTTCTGGCTCCTGGCTGCAGCCTGGCCCAGCAAACCACTGAACCAGCAGATGGAGGCTTTCTCTCTAACTCTGCTTTCAAGTAAATAAATAAATCTTAAGAATCACAGTGAGAGTTTTCACTTGAAAACAAACAAACAAAAAAGACACATTGGGCCCGGCACAACAGCAAACTCGCTAATCATCTCCTTGCAGTGCTGGGACTCCATAAGGGTGGCAGTTCATGTCCTGGCAGCCCCGCTTCCTATCCAGCTCCCTCCTGCGGGAGACCCGGAGGAAGCTCCTGACACTGATACTCAGTCACACACCGGCTTCGGATCGGCGCAGTGCCGGTCGTTGCGGCCACTTGGGGAGTGAATCACTGGACGGAGGATCTTCCTCTCTGTAAATCTGCCTTTCCAATAAAAATAAATAAACCTTTAAAACAAAACAAAAGACACTGTGATCCGGTTCCCAGGCCTCTAGGAATGAAACCCAGAGCGAGCCGAGCCCGCCTAGCAGTGTTTATAACCCTGTGGTGACGCCCACCTTGCCCCAGGCCTGCACCTTGCCCACACAGCACTGGGACCCCAGCATGCAGCCAGGGCCACATGCCACCATGGCTATATTTTAGATAGCCACTATATAAAACCTATTAAATAAAACCTGCTACCAAAATCACACTTGCTTCCTTTTCTGTTTTATTATGGCTCCTAAAACACGCAGGTGGCTTTCCTCTTGGCTCCCCCTTGGTAATTGTGCACTGTCCACATGCTTCACCCCTCGCCCCCCAGTGAAATTCCTCAGCTTTCAGGCCCAGTTCAGTTGCCACCATGTGCCCTGAGCCTCATGACTACCGCCATACTGGCAGGGCAGACGCAATCATGTTCATCACCGCCCACTGGCCAGCCAGCCCGCTCTACATCGTCCCCGACCCTCTGCAGTCTGTCCCACGGGGCACTAGTGAATGGCGACCTCTAGAGCCTTCCTCAGTGGCTACTTGTCTTCTCTATGTGTCCTTGCCCAGAGCCATGAGCGAGACTGTGACACTGAGCCTTAAATACAGGTATAGATGGGGCTGCTGCTGGGGTGTAGCAACTTAAGCTTCTGTCTGCAATGCTGGCATGCAAAATGGACAGATTCAAGACACAGCTGCTACACTTCTGATCCCACTTCCTGCCGATGCACCTGGGAAAGCAGTGGAGAATGAGCTAAGTGCTTGGATCCCTGCACCCATGTGGGAGACCCAGAAGAAACTCAAGGAGCCTGGCCCTGCTCTGACCGTTTGGGGACTAATGCAGCAGGATGGAAGGCAGACCTCTCTCTGGCATTCTCTCATCCTCTGCCTCTCCTCCTGACTTTGCCTTTCAAGTAAATTAAAAATAAATCTGGGTCTGATGCAATGATTCAAGTGCTTATACCAGCATCCCATATGGGCGATGGTTCCTGTCCTGGCTGCTCCCCTTCCGGACCAGCTCCTGGCTTATGGTCTGGGAAAGCAGTGAAAGATGGCCCAAACCGGAAGACCCAGAAGCAGCTCCTGGCTGGGCCTGGCGCAGTGGCCTAGCAACTAAAGTTCTCGCCTTGCATGCCTGGGATCCCATGTGGGCACTGGTTCTAGTCCCAGCAGCTCCACTTTCCATCCAGCTCCCTGCTTGTGGCCTGGGAACGCAGTCGAGGACGGCCCAAAGCTGTGGGACCCTGCACCTGTGTGGGAGACCCAGAGGAGGCTCCTGGCTCCTCCTGGCTTTTGATCGACTCAGCTCTGGCCACTGTGGTCACTTGGGGAGTGAATCATCAGATGGAGGCTCGCTCTTTCTCTCTCTCCTTCTCTCTGTAAATTTGCCTTTCCAATAAAAATAAGTAAATAAAATATCTTTTAAAAAAAGTTTTTTAAATAAAAGGTACAGCGGTGGATTGTATTGCAGAAACTGCCACCTGCAAAGTCAGTATTCCATATATACACCAGTTTATGTCCAGGCTGCTCCACTTCCAATCAAGTTCACTGCTAATGGCCTGGGCAAAGCGCCACAAGATGAACCACCTGCACAGCAGCCTCGGATGAAGCTCGTGGCCACTGTGGCTATCTGCAGAGTGAAGCAGCAGACAAAAGGTCAGTTTCTCCAGCATGCTCTGCAACTCTTTCAGCTAAATAAATACTTTGAAAAAACAAAAACGTAGAAAAGAAAGTAGCTGAAAAGTGGTGTGGTGTTTACAGTGGGGGTGGCACCACGGCTACATTCGCCCTTTCCACAGCCGGGAACACAGGACAAGGCTCGGGGAGGAGGCCACCCTGCAGCCGCAGGCCCCTCTCACCTTCCCTCTCCAGATCCTCCTCATCCATGGCTGCCTCGTCTTCCTCCCGGCCCTCCTCCTCCTCCTCCAGGGTAAAGGAGAGACTGGAGATCTTGCGCTTGGCTTCCTTCTTGCGCTCCTTCTCTCGCAGCTTCTCCAGCTTCCTGGCAGGAGGGGCAGGGGCCATCATGTCCCAAGGGGCCCCTTGGGGTCCCTGCCCCCAGCCCCACTCCCCTTTGTGTTCAGCGGGGCACACACAGCTGCAGCTCCTTCGACTGCTCCTTCTTGGCCAGCTGCTTCTCCCGCTCCTTCACGAGGGCCTCCTGCTTGGCCTTCATGTCATTCAGGGTCACGAGACCTGTGAAGCAAGGACATGGCAGGGGCAGCGGTGAACCCCGCAGGCAGCGGCCCCCGCTTGGGACAGGAGGCCCCTGCGCCCTGCTCACCCACGGTGCTGGACTTGAGCTCTGCTTCCACAGCGTCATAGTGTGCAGAGAACTTCTTGTCAATGTTGGATTTCATTATGTTCTCCTGCCCAGGAGGAGAGTGCACTGAGTGCCAGCCCCCGCCCCGGAACCGATACACGGCCTCCAGGGGCAGGAGCTTGGCAGACCTGACCCTCAATTCACTGTAAAGCAACCTTGCAAAAGACATACATGTCCGCTTTGCACTGTTGATAGAAGGGCCTGTGAGCATGCAGGGAACGGGCGGCTGGCTTCCGGTGCTAAAGCAGCCCCCACAGAGCAGTCGTCTCTGCTCCCTGTGCAGCGGGGGCCTCCAGCTATGCTGCTGGGGACCAGTGCTCCCTCTGCACCCTCAGATCAAGGCCCTGCTTGGCGTTGGCTTATTTTAGACTCAAGCACAGAGGAATAGTCAAGTGACCCAGCCAGGAGCCAGGAGCCAGGAGCGTCCCAGCATGGCTATCCTCTCTCCTGAGCCTGGACACGGTCAACAGCTTCACTGAAGCCCCAAGCCCAGTCAGTGCAACCAACATATCTCTGGGGTCTGCAAGGGTGGTGGACAGGGTGTCCCTGTCCCCGAGTTTGTTGTCAGCGAGGCAGCAGGAGGACCCAACGACAATGGGTCGGTGCGCCTCTGAAGCCCAGCCACTCTAAGTGGCCCCTGGCTGAAGCAGTGTGCGGACTTCTGGAACCTGAGTTTTCCTGGCCTTTTTTGAGCGTACGAAGGGTCGGTGTGGAGACCTGCTTGGGACCCACGACAGAGAGAAGCGGGTCAGGGTGCACTGTGCTGAAGGGGTGCGGTGAGAGCCGTGCTGGTCCACACCCCCACCACCAACACAACCTGGAGGCTTGCCACCAGCCAGTGGGCTCGGCCTCACGCCGAGCCCTGATTCTGGACCCATTTTACAGATGACAGCTGTCGGGTCCTTTGGTGCTCAGCTGGAGCAAAGAATGGCCCCGCCCCCGACGCAGAGCCCGTTGAGAGCTCCGAGCGCGCCACCCCAGGGTTTCCCAGGGCCCGAGCGTCGCACGCGGCCGCCAGAGGGCCCGGGCAGCGTGCAGGCTCCAAGGCGCCCTGGCTCGCACCTCTGCTATCCGCTGCTTCATCTGTTCCATTTGCTCGCGCTGCTTCTCTCGCTTCTTCATCAGGTGCATGGCGCGGCCCGCCTCGCTTGCGGCGCCCTTGTACTGCGCCATGGCGGCCGCAGTGACAGCAGCCCGGTTGAGTCTCAGCAGTGGCTGTAGAGTTCCTGCTGAACGCGACGACGGCGACGGCGACGGCGGCGGCAGTCAGCTGACGCGTGACGTCAGGCACAGGAGACGGCGCGGGCGTACTGCCCCGCCCCCGGCACGTGATCGCCGCCCGCCGGGCCCCGCCCAGACTGCTTTTCCCCGCTGGGTTCCCGCCCCCAGGGGCCACTGTAGTCCTACACCTTTGCCTTCCCCTCGCTGGCGGCGGGGCTGGAGACCTTGGCTCCCTGCGTCTCCTCGTTAACCCCGGCCCTAAGCTCACCCTCCACTTACTTGCTGTGCACCCGGACGCACGGCGAAACACCGCAGCCCTCCTCCTCCCTGCCTGACGTCAAGGGTGCGTTTCTCCCAGCTCCCCATCCTACTTGGCACTTTTGACTCCTACCCCCAAGACTGGGCTCCACTACGCAAGGAGGCACTGTGCCTCGGGGATGTATCCTGCTGCCCGGCGCAGCCAGTAGCTGAGGGAGCCTTGAACAGGTCAGCCGGACCTGTCTGCCCTGTAACACTCTGATTTGAGCAATTATGATTTATAGTCAGACCCTGACGCAGGGCGCCACAGCGCTGCCACGCGGGAAAGCACCGCCCAGACACAGGCTCGGGTCTGAACACGGCTTTATTGGGAGGCTTGGTTTGCTGTGAGACGCTAGAGGTTGTGGAAGGAACACATTGACTGCAAGGTCAGGGCTTCCCAGCACTGGGCTGTACATCCACTGTCCACCTCCTGCTTTCAGTACAAACACAAAGAGGAAGCAAAGAGCAAAGTCCACTGGGGCCACGCTGGAGTCTGCCCAGCTCCCCAGGCTGGGTCAGGACTGGGGAGGGCAGGAGGGCAGGAAGAGCTCCCCCCTGCCCCACCCCGGCTATGCCAGCAGGCGGTGGTGGGATGGGTTCCAGTTAATAAATTAGAATAAATTATGGGGAAGAGGAATGCCACTGTATGCTGGGAAGACCCCTTCTTTCCAACACATGAATGAGTTGGTGGGGCGGGAGGCAGGGGGCACCTCCAAAGGCTTGTCCTCCACATTGTTCCCAAACAAGAGCAGAGGAATCGGGGCCGGGGAGGAGGCACACACAGAGAGGACGCACACTCTTGTCCTAGGCTAAGGGAGGGCCCAAAGAGAAACGCTATCCAAAACCATCACTAGGTTAAGGATTTGGTCAGTGAATCAACTAGGTGGAGAACAGGAATGTAGTGGGGAAAGCAGAGGGTACTGGACATGGGGTGCCCGCCCGTACCACGCCCCCAGGCTGGGGGAGGCAGAGGGGGTAGGAGGGGTCTGCAATCACTGGTCAGCTTCTCCGAACACGTCATTCTGTTTGCGCTTCATGTTCTCAAAGTCGAAGGCCGAGCCAGCCATGCGCTTGTAGATGTCTTTAATGTCATTGCAGGTTGTTTCAAAGTGTGTGGTGGCATCATAGGAGCAGGAACAGAACACCTGTGAAGAGTCAGAGTCCATGGCCTCAGACCCAGCAGGCAGGGGCCCTGGTGGGCAGCCTGGAAGCGGGGCAGAACAGGCTGCTTACCTGGCTCTCGGAACCATCGTCAATAGGCTCGTACAAGTCACTGATGGCCACAAACCTAGGAGGGAGAGACAGGCTCACAACAGGCCTTACTCTGCCTGCTGCTTCCCCCGCGCCCGGGCTCAGCCCCGGCCCTTACTTCTGGTCAATGGGCTCCAGCAGCTCCAGTGCTGGTTCAACCTCCTTTTCGGGCTCCGCAGTCTCCACTGTGGTGCTGGCGATGGCGATGTACTTGCCCTGCGCAGCTACGTTGTGTGCGTAGGAGATCATGCACACGTAGATGTCTGGCCACAGCAAGTGTCCCATTAGTGTGGGCCATAGGCAGCACCACGCAGAACAAAGGCACCCAGCGGGTACATGGCACTGTGGCCTGGCATCATGGGAGCTTCAAAGCAAGGCATCCAACCCCTAAGGCCCTCCATCGTGGCGACAGCCATGGGGTCGCATTTCTTCTCGGGGGAGGAGGGGAAATCAGGTAGGAGACAGTGAGCAAACCCAAAGAGAACACGCTTGAGGAAGTCCTGTGCAAGCTGGCCTACCTGACTTCCTGTTGACCTGGTTCTGGGGGATGATGATTTGGCAGGAATTGGCATCATTGGTGTTCCTGATGGGGTGACTGAGGATGCAGATGATGCGGATCACCTGCCCAGCCTTGCGGACACGGTCTGGGATGTAGCTAGGGTCACAGATGAGCTGCTTGCAGCGGGCCACCTGCAAAGGCACCGAGGGCTTTACTGCTGTAGGCCCCTCACAACAGGGCAGATGAGCCCCCAAATGAGGTGAGCAGCACCTACTGAGATGCTGTGATCAGAAACACTTTCTGCACTTGACTTTTCTTGTTGCTATGATTGTTCTTAAGATTTATCTATCTGGGCCCGGCGGCGTGGCCTAGCGGCTAAAGTCCTCGCCTTGAAAGCCCCGGGATCCCATATGGTCGCCGGTTCTAATCCCGGCAGCTCCACTTCCCATCCAGCTCCCTGCTTGTGGCCTGGGAAAGCAGTGGAGGACGGCCCAATGCATTGGGACACTGTACCCGCGTGGGAGACCCGGAAGAGGTTCCAGGTTCCCGGCTTTGGATCGGCGCGCATCGGCCCGTTGCGGCTCACTTGTGGAGTGAAACATCGGATGGAAGATCTTCCTCTCTGTCTCTCCTCCTCTCTGTATATCTGGCTGTAATAAAATGAATAAATCTTAAAAAAAAAAAAAAAAAAAGATTTATCTATCTATTCCAGGGCCCGGCGGCAAGGCCTAGTGGCTAAAGTCCTCGCCCTGAACGCGCAGGGATACCATATGGGTGCCGGTTCTAATCCCGGCAGCTCCACTTCCTATCCAGCTCCTGCCTATGGTCTGGGAAAGCAGTGGAGGACGGCCCAAAGCCTCGGGACCCTGCACCCATGTGGGAGACCTGGAGGAAGTTCCTGGCTCCTGGCTTCAGATTGGCGCTGCACTGGCCATTGCGGTCACTTGGGGAGTGAATCATCGGATGGAAGATCTTCCTCTGACTCTCCTCCTCTATGTATATCTGACTTTCCAATAAACATAAATAAAAATCTTTTAAAAATCTACATATTTCAAAGGCAGAGAGACAGATCTTCCACCTACTACTTCACTCCCCACATGACAACAGCAGCTAGGGCTGAGCCAGATCCAAAGCAGGAGCCTGGAGCTCCATCTGGTCTCCCACCTGGAAGCAGGGGCCCAAGCCCTCAGGCCATGCTGCTGCTGCTTTCCCAGGTGTGTCAGCTACATTAGCAGAGCAGCCAGACCTGAACCAGTGCTCATACAGGATGCCGACACTGCAGTCGATGGCTTAACTTTCTGTGGCACAACACGGACTCCAGGCACAAGACCTTTGACGGGGACCTCCCGCCAAAGCAATGGCTACACAGACGGCCTGGGGACCCACAGTCCTCGGCTCCAACGCTCTGTGGCAGGAGCCTCTGGCTCCCTTGGGAGAAGCCCTGAAAATGACTGAGCCCCACACCAACCGTGACGGCCCCACTGCCTGGACAGGGCTTACCTCGCCCTCAGACTTCACGCCCACCACCTTGCCGTTCTCCATGATGATATCGTCCACGGGTTTGTTCAGCATGTATGTGCCCCCGTAGATGGCGCTCAATCTGTGCCAAGGAGGGTGAAGGTGAAATGCCCCTCGAGGAGCAGCGGGAACAAAGTCTGCTTACCGCCTCCTGCCACTGCCCAGGCAGGCGGGCAGCTGACAGCGCCCCGGCTGCTTATCCCCGCTGTCACTGCTGTCTTCTGCTCCTTCCTCTGCAGCTTCCACCCAGAATGTTTTGCAAAGGGTGGCATGAAAGAACATCCCCATGCGAAGGAGCCCAGGGAAGCAAAATCAAGGTACTTCCCGGTCCCAGCGCCAGGCACTGCACCTAGTTTTGCTGCAACAGTGACTGTAAGACTAACCCCACCACCCTGGACCCAGTGCCGGCTGGAATGCCTGCTGACCCAGTACTGCCTTAAACCTTCCAGGTCTCAGTCCCCTTGAATACCTGGTTACCCAGCCTCCTAGATTTCAACCCCTTGAGGGCCCACTCGCCTAAGTAAACTTAGTGACCTTCAGGTTTAAACTGTGCACTCCGCCCATCCCCCGAGGCGTTTATCCTTGGTGTCCACTTGTGGCTGCAGCTACCAACCCTGACCTGGCACTCCCCACACCCAGCTCGAGGCTTTGTTCTCTCTCTGCTCTCACCTTCTCCCTACCCCACATTACCTCTCTCGCGGAAATAAAGGCCTCTCGTGTGGCTCGCCTGCTGTGTCTGGCATCTTGGGTTTGTGGAAAAAAGCTTACAGTGTCCACATCACAGGGAACGGCACAGAACCACTAAGGAAACCTTCAAGGGGGCCATTTCTAGTCTTGGTCTCAGTCCCACTCGCTAGTATCAACTACAAAAAGCCGTATTCTCACCTTGCAAAGCCCTGGGGCAGCTCCCCGAGGCCATAGAGCGGGTATAGGTATGGGCTCTTGCCATACCGGGCCAGCGACTCACTGTACAACTTGATGCGGTTGATGGTCTCAAGGCAGGGTTGGTCCAGGTAGCTAGGGGGACAGAAGTCAGGGAAGATGCTCTAAGGACCAGTCTTCCCACCACCCTGAATGGCCCAGGGGATCCAGGGGTCAGGTGCAGGGGAGGGACGGATAGGCAACAACAGGTGAGCCTGTGACTGGGCTGGTGGACTGAGGGGCAGCGGACAGGTGTCAGGAGGAGTATGGGCTGGGAAAGGGACCACCGCTACACCAGCTTCCCCTCACTCATCAGTGCGGTAGAGCGCCAGTGCGTGGCCAGTAAAATCAATGACATCCTGGCCCAGGTCAAACTTCCGGTATACGTCACGCATGCTGGTGGTCTGGGGGTCAACGCCCTCAAAGGTCTTGGGGTCACTGTCGTCAAAGTTTGCCACAAACACCAGGAACTTGCGGAAGCGCCGTTTTTCAAACATGCCCATCAGATCTGCAGAAGGAAGCAGGAGGGGGCAGGCTGGAACGCTGGCACTCCGCCATGGGGCCCTGACCACACTCTTCTCCTTGGCCGACGTGACTGTGGCCCCTGTCAAAGGCTTCTACAAAGCACTGTCCTTCCCCCCCTAACCCCCAAGCCACTGGGAGGGGAGGGACACGGCAGTAGAGGGAAGAAAGCCAGCGATGTGTGCTACCATGTGGGGAACGGGAACTTGGGCATAGTGGTGCCCAGCTTTGGGTGGGCATCTATCTCGCCACACCCCAGCAGGCCAGTATGTATGTCTCGCCCGACCCACTGGCTCAGGAGAGCTGTACTTACTGGAAGCCAAGGCCTCGGTCTCAGTGGACGGCACCTTGTAGATCTTGCCACCCTTGTAGACAAAGCTGCCCTCCACCACTTTGAAGTCCAGGTAGCGAGTCACTTCCGTGTAGAGCAGCATCTTGACCAGCTGCCCTGTGGTGGGGGCACCCTCAGCACAGCTCACTGATGGCCCCTCCCCAAGCAGTCCCTCCCTCCCACCACCACCGCCCTGCCCCACCCCCGCCCCCAGATCTCTCTCACCATTGGCCATGAGAAATTTAGGGATCAGGTCAACGTTCCAGTCTCTGCCCCGGCCCATCGACTCAGGGGGCCCCTCCAGCAACTGAAAACGCTTATATAACTGTAATCAAGAGTGTGTGAGAGAGGCGGGAGACATCTCAAGGCCTAGCTCCCCCCGCTGCCCGGGAAGTCTGGGCCAGGCTGGGTGGGTGGCCTTACCTCTTCCAGCGGCGTGATGGAGGAGCTCTCACCGCCATAGTAGGGGTTCCGGTCCATGTGCAGCACCTTCTTCCCGTTCACAGACATGATGCCCGACAGGATGCACTCCTAGGGCGGTGACGACACTGGCTGCACTCCCACCAGCTGCCCAGATCTGTTCTCCACCCCAAGCCTCCCACAATGGACAGCTCCTTCCAGCCACCAACCGCCGTTGCTGCAGCCTTGCCTAAAGCTGGCAGCGACGCTTCAGCATTTTTAACCCTGTTAAGCACAGAAATAACAAGAATGGAGGGACACAGGATGCCCGGCAGACACAAGGCCAGCATTCTGTCAGCAACATGCCAAAACAGCCACAGAACAAGGCAGATAAGACACAGTGAGCCACAGAGCGGACCTTTCCAGGCTGTGGAGGACACCCACAATGGAGCTGAAGAAAGGCACTTGCAGCCTCAGATCCCACACTGGGCTGTTCTTTCCTCAAAGGGCAGGAGCCCCAGACCCTTGCCAGGGGCATCTGGGCATCTGGGCATCTCTCAGGGGGGAGGGTGAGGATGAACACTCCTCACTAGCCGCTGTTCCTAGTCCAAGGACAAAAGCTGCACATATCACTCACTCTGAGGTCTCCATGGGAAACCAGGGTGGGGTGGTGGGAATGTGGTCACTGCCCTCAATGCTAGTTCTTCTGGAACATTCCCTGGATTTTTCTGCTCTTAGAGGCCAGCTAGGAGGCAGGATGAAGTCCCAACCTGGCCAGGCCTCCTGACCCCAGGTTCCTGTGTTTCATCCCTACTAAGGTAAGTATAAATGGGGAGCGGGGGCGGGGGGGACACGAACAGTGTGATGGGTGGGGGTGATGAAGACTGGGTGACACTGGGTGGGCATTAGGTCGAGTGGTGATGCATTTTCCGCCCCGGCAGGACGGGGTAGCAGATGGGAGAGGGCAGGAGCTGGCAGCGAGAGAGTGGAGAGACTGGACACGGCAGCGAGCAGAGCCCATGTTGCGAGGCCTGGCTGGACTGGGCGGGGGAGGGGGAGAGGTGGGACGGAGATGATAGGAAGATGCCCTCGTCGGCCAGAGGCTGTATCATCTCAAGGACCGGGGAAGGCACGAAGCGGGGCCACAAGACCCGAGGCCGTACTTACGGTGAGACCGGTCCCCAGCACGATCACATCGTATTCCTCGTCCATGGTCAGGCCTTGGTAGCAGCGCCCGCTCGGCTCCTCCTCCCGTCCTCGCACCACAGCAGCCGCTGCCGCCGCCGCCGCCGCCGCACTGGACCAAAGATGGCGGCAGCCCAGTATCCTCTCGACCCCTCCGCCACGTCAAAAAGTCCCACCACCTCTCCCGACACCCCAGCACGCCTTGCTGGAGCTACCGCCTCCCCGGCTCACCACCAAAGATGGTAGCCGGTGCCCGGGCCCTAGCACCAGTGCAGCGCCACCGGCGTCACCGTTTCCTGAGGACCTAGAGGAGGCTAGGTGGGGCGCTTCGATGATCGGTACTGCGGCCCGAGAAGAATCCGTGCGCGGGAGTCGCGCGTGCCCCGCCCCGCCCCGCCCCCCGGGAGACTTGGCGCGGCCCCGCGGGTCGGGAGCGCGCTGCTGCAGCAGCCGGGGGCGGCCCCCTCGCGGCGCTGGAGCTGCCATTGTAGCAGCGACTGCTGCCCCGCGACATTCCTTCCCCACCCCAGTGATAGGGCTCCCAGTTTGATAAAGACGCTGTGGACACCCGCGCCGCCCCGGAGTCCTGGACTTTGGCCTGAAGGCGCATCTGCCCCACCCACCCATCCCTCCACCCCACGCCATCCCTAGGCCCAGTGTTTTCCTGATGTCTAGGCCAGAAATGAATGACAAGAGGCCCAACGTGTGGTGACCCATCTTTAATTTGTTAGGAAGCAGAGAACAGAACAGCACAGGCTCCTGCCTAGCATTCTTGGCAGGAACATGCCAGAAACCCAGTAATCATGCCCACCACACCTGTCTTGGAGGTCCCTTCCTAGTCAAATGACAGCACTAAACCCCAGTAAATGGCTTCTGCACACAGCAGCGAAACAATAACACAGCCAAGCTGGACACTCCAGTACTCATTTCCACGTTCTGCCCGATTCTGACAGCATGGAGTTCTTGCCTGCTGCAGGGAGCCCCACACGGCTAGGGAAGGAGCACTTGCTACACAAAAGCACTATACACAGCGAGAGCTCATGGTGGAGAGATCAGAATAAATAAGGACTAATGACCCCTCCCCTTCACCATGACTGTGCCCGGGAAGTACGACCAGAATCCCGGACACCTTGTTGGAAGACACGAGGGAAGCCCGTCACAGACGGACGTGGGAGTAAGACACGCTGAGGGGCACTGAGGCCCATGCTATGGCAGGAAGACAGAGACCCTTGGGTGCAGTGTAGCAGGTAGGACAACAACAAGCAGGCCACCATCACAACCCCCCCCCGGCACAGGGTCATGCCAGCTGGGTCAAGGCGATGGCAGGGCCCTTGTGGTCATCAAAGCGGTCCATGGTCTTGAGGCTGAGGATCATGTGCAGGCCGTAGGTGAAGATGAGAAGCATCAGCAGGGAGGTGACCAGCCCCATCCAGATGCCTGGAGAGAAAAAGCCTGCACAGTCGCTGGCGTATGAGAACTGCTCCCCGGTCAGGTTGAAAGCCTGGATCTGAGAGACACAGAGATGGAGCTTCTTAGGGCGGCGCTCCCAAGTCAGGGAACAGTCCATATTCCAGGGCCAGGGGGCAGCCCACGCAATGGGACCTGGAGTGCATGGCCGAGCCCAAGGAGAGCTGAGGTTCTTTGGGCCTCCCTGGCCCGCTGGCCAGGGCCCTACCCTGCCACATACCTGGAAGTCCTGCAGGGTCATCTGCCAGAGCGAAGGCTGAACACGGGCCACCAGCAGATTGCCATTCTTGCTCAGGCTGCTCACGTACTCGCAGTGGAAGGAGTAGATGCTGGGCCCTGTGACCTGGGAGGCATTGAAGTAGGCCACCGAGTTGTTGCTGTGGATCTCCAGGCGCTCCATGGTAAACCAGTGTCGGGCAGACACTGGGTAGAAGCGGTTAGCCAGAATGAACCTGGGGGCAGGGGGAGGCAGGGGTGTCAGCTGGGTAGGGGGAGCCTGCATCCATACCCCCCAGCCAGGTCTCAGCTGTCCCCAGGACTCACTTGAATGTCACCATGGTACCAAAGAGCTGCTCATAGGTCAGTGAGAGGCTGTGGGGCCAGAAGCAGAAGTATGTTGTGAGGCTGCAGCCGGGTCACGGACGCCTGGAGGAGTTCACTCCTCAGCTTAGCCCGAGGCCTTCCAAGGCCACCTCCCCAGAGACGCTGAGGCTGCACTCCTGTGGTCAAGAGCGGAGCTGCGAGGCAGCAGTCGGGTCCCTGCCTGCAGGTTAGGCCTCCATTCTCTGCTTCCCCTTAGTCTGCTCCCCCTCCTTTCGGTGCCCTCTTGGGGTGCCTGAGGTACCTGGCCCACAGTTTGGGCATAAGAATAAATGGGAGGATCCCCCAGCAGCTAGCGTGGTATTTACCCACTTGCAGCCTATAGGTGTGCTCAAGAGGTACGGCCAGGTTCCCAGGTACCTGTGAGCTGTTACCAAGGCAGCTCCCAACCCAGGAGCACAGGACGGCAGGA
Organism: Ochotona princeps; assembly: GCF_030435755.1. Lineage (NCBI taxonomy): Eukaryota > Metazoa > Chordata > Mammalia > Lagomorpha > Ochotonidae > Ochotona > Ochotona princeps. The sequence goes on along the minus strand of NC_080865.1, from coordinate 106,785,424 downwards.
CTCTGAGCCACTCCCTTCCTTGCCAACCCTTGTGATCCCACCTGCATTTCCGTGGCAACCACAGCCAGGAAGACCACCCCTGTGCACAACATCCATACTTGAGCGCGGCTCCCCACCCTCGCCTCTGAGCCACAGTAGCAGGAAGGTCACCTGGCAAAGGACTCATTCCAAAAGGAGCCAGTCAGGTTGAGCTCCTGCACCCCAAAGGTGCGGCCTGTCAGGTCTTCCCAGTGGTCCCTGTAGGCCACAGAGAAGTTCTGAGCCCAGAACAGGATCCGGGGGGCAGTGTCATTGTAACTCACAGGCGGGTGAATCGCAGCTGCCCCGGGCTGCTGTTGTAGGAGCTGGCGACCCAGGCCCCCAGCCACCAGGGCGACATCACGGGCCACCTGTAGAAACATCCCATGAGCCCCCACTCACTGGTTTGCACTGTGGCCACTGTGGGAAAGTCAGCAACAGCCCTGGCCTCAGAGGAGTCAAAGTTGGGATCCCCTGGATTTAGGGTACGCTGCTCTGGGGGAAGACAACAGTCCTGAAGCCTCATCCTACTCCCCCCCAGGATCAGCTCAAGAGACCAGCCACCCCTAGGGGCCACTTCCCAGGAATCCTCTGCCTCTCTTAGAGCCCTGCCTAGGGCATACTCCCCACCTCCAGGCAGACTCCCCAGACTGCCTCTCCCCACATATTCCAGAGCCCTGGCCAGAGGGACACATACCCTGGAAGGGCGGACTGCCGTGAGGGCTGCTGTGTACGGGACATCCTCAGACTGCAGCATGCTTAGCACCTGCCCAATGACTTCATCTGAGGGGTGATGGGGAAATCACAGCACAAGGTCATCAGGCAGCGCATGTAAAGGGACAGCCCCACTGGTTGTTGTGGGAACCTGCTAAGGCATCTGAAAGCACAGTGTGTAGCTTTTACTGTTTCTCACCCCAGCCCCTCCCCCTGTGCTCCCCGAGAACAGAGGTGGCCTATGTCACTGACTCCCTAAGGCCAAGTTCTTCCCAAGCAAAAGGAGAAAATATACTCCATAGCTTCCTGGTACTATACCCCTCCTGGAGGGGAGGGGTGCAGAAGGGAGGTCGGTAGGTAAGGGTTCAAGATCTTGGGTCCCTGAAAGCTACACAGGAAACCGACGTTGAGTTCTGCACTCCTGGCTTTGGCCAGCCCCTGCTATTGCGAGCACTGGAAGAGGGGAGCTGGCTGCTGGCCGGGCCCCTCCGCCTCTGTCTGTCTCACTCCATCTCTCTGCCTTTCAAACAAAACACAAATGGTTTCCCAACTAAAGAAATTGGTTTTCTGGGCTCCTGCGCAGAGGGTTCCTAAGTGTCCTGACACCTCTGCCAGGCAGGGCACTGCTAGAAAGGGGAGCTCAGTTGTCAGCTGCACCGTGGGCATTAGGATAAGCCAAGGAACTGCAAGCCACTCTGCCCTCCTGGCCCAAGGGTAGGCTCAGCCGGTGCATGCTCCCTGCCTCTACTCACCGTTGCCCGTAAGGACTTCCCTGGGTGCCATCAGCCCGGAGCTGTAGAAGACAGAGTCTGATGACATCAATGCCCAACAGTCAGCCACCTGTCGTGGTGCCTCAGCCCCTTTGGCTTGTTCCTTCCCCAAGCTGTCCCCCTTCTTCCTAGGTCTCAGGGTCACATTCAAGTACCTGTAACTTGCTCTATAAGCAGGGCTTGGCTAGGCCAGGTGGCACCCCACCAGGCCTATGTCTGCCTCATCTCTGGAGGCCTGACAGGTTTGTTTGAGGGCTACCGGAGTCACAGCCTGGCAGGAGGCCCTTGGCAGCACTTCTGCTTTCATGGGCCACCTTCTGGAAGGCCTTCAAGGTGGGGAGCAGGGCTAACCCCAGCTAAGCTATGCCAGCAGAACCCAGAGCCCGGGCTCTTGGCACTCTCTGGGCCCCAGGGCTGCAGGCTGGGCCATACCGGCCATACCTGGTTGTGTAGGGCAAGCGGATAAGCAGCAGGGCAGGGAGACTGGCATTGAGTTTCAGCTCCCGCAGGGTGGCCAGGTCCACGTGGAGGGGGCTGGCCCCAAGCTTCTCCTGCAGGTAGGCGGTGAGAGCACGGACTGCATACCAGTCGACAGCAGGCAGCACCAGCGAGGACGGGGCCAGGCTGAGGGCATTCTGGGGGCAAGGAAGAGGCGGGCTACTAACCGAGGGCCAGGAGGCAAGCCCCGCCTCCGCGGTTCAGGTCAGAAAAATCCACCACACCTTCAGCTGGAGAAGCTCAAGTCTCCCCAGCCCTTAGCACGTAGCTCTTTGCTTGTGGCCAGAGGGCTCCCGGGAGGAGACGCTTACCTCCAGGTTAGAAAAGGCGCTGTCCTGCTTGTTTCCAAACACACCACCGTATGCTGTGAAGTCCTCGACACTCAGCTAACAGGGGGCAGAAGGAAAATCTTGGGTTGGGGGGTTGGTGAGGCCTTCAAGGTCAGGGGGGCAGGAGCAGAAGGCACAGCGGACCAGAGTGAGAAGACACGGAAGATGGTCACACGGCTGGGAGGTGACCTGCGGCCAGCTGCCTCGTGCTAACCTTGTGCGCAGGAGTCAGAATGCACAAAGAGGAAGTGCGAAGGAAGAGGGAAGCTGCGAGGAGGCGGGGCCAGCCCAGACTGAAGGCAGGGGAGAAGGTGGGCTGGAGCTTCCTCAGAGAGGGTGGCAGGTCCCCTTCCCACTGTCTCTGATGAAGATCTCAGGAGTGGGGCAGGGCTGACACAATGCCTGTATTTGTACAACCTCCAGTTGTCCTTAACTGCTGCCCTCCAGGCGAGCCCCCAGCCTGCTCTGGCCTTTTCCAGTTAGGCCCAGCCCACTCTGTTTAGTACACACACTGGCCCAGCCTCCATCAGGAACCCTCACCCCGCTTGGCTGCGACCAGTTGTCTAACCACACACATCAGCAGCGTGTATTCCACGTGGGCCACTGTTTCCCGTCCCATTTACAGCCACAGGTACCGCCCCATCACAAGGCATAAAGGCCCCCTCTCCTGCTGGCTAGCTGACATATCACCTCCTAGCCCAGGGCCTGGCACCTCCTGTTCGCCTGCCAGGAATATCGTCTGGCACACACAGACATATGGCTTCCTCCCTGCCTCCCTTCATTGAGCTTTCCACTCAGATGTCACTTCCGCATGGTTCCTGAAAACATGTCCCTGGAGACTGGCATGGAAGCACAGCAGGTAAAGCCACCAGCTGTGACACCAGTATCACATATGGGTACTGGCCCCATATGTTGACTGGTATGCAGTCCCAGCCCCTCCACTTCCCATCCAGCTCAGCGCTAATGGCCTGAGAAAGCAACAGAGGACAGCCCGAGTGCTTCGGTCCCTGCAGCCACGTGGGAGACCCAAAGGAAGTTCCTGGCTGCAGGCTGCAGTTTGGTCCAGCCCTGGCTGTTGCAGCCATCTGCGCAACAAAGCAACAGATGGAAAATCAAATCTCTGTCTTCCTCTCCTCTCTCTATAATTCTGCCTTTCAAATAAATCAATTTAAAAAAAGATCATAGGCCTGATTTTATATCATATACTATTTTGGGAGCAATATTCAACACATACCAATGCTTGCTACAGAGTGAGAGCCTGCATGATTGGCAATGGGGTTAGTGGACAAATATCCTAAGACTGAGTATCTCAGTGGGTATTGTGTGAATTACAAACATTCCTCCTCAGGGCCAGGGCCACAGTATAGCAGGTTAAGCCGCAACCTGCAAGCACCATCATCCCACATGTGCGCTGGTTCATTTTGGGCTGCTCCACTTCCCATCAGCTTGTGGCCTGGGAAAGCAGTCGAGGATGCCCCAAAGCCTTGGGACCCTGTCCCGTGTGGGAAACTCAGAAGAAACTCCTAGATTCTTGTTTGGACTTGCCCAGCTTTAGCCATTGTGGCTATTTGGGGAATGAGCCACTGAATGTAAAGATTTCTCTCTCCTAACGCTGCCTTCCGAATAAAAATAAACAAATCTTGAAAACATTCCTGCTCGTAGTGCCTCTACACAGGTGTGTCTTAAGTTGGCCGAGAGCAGAGCTATCATTTACAAAGATGCCATCCTGCACGGGAAGGCCAGCAAGCGGGAGAACTAGGACTGAATCTTGGTCTGACTACAACATTTCCCACCTCCTGGCACGAGTGTAGCAGTGCAATCAGGGAAGACACAAGCTGAGGCTTGCCAGTCCCCTGAGCACCAACCCCAGGCTGCCCTGAGATCTTGTGGAGAGCTGCTGTGCAGGCAGAGAGCTTTGAGTGGGAGGCAAACAGCGGTTGCTGATCACAAACCACAGGGAACAGTCCAATGGACTGGCACTGGGAGCTTCACCGAGTCACTGGGCCTGCACAAACTAGTTTTCTTAGCAGTAAAGCCAACGCAATGGCATCAGCTCAGCATGGCACATATGAAGCATGAAACAAGTGATTACTTTCAACTACCCCATAACGATCATTATTGTTAGATCGACAACCCCGGCACCTGTTAGCCTCCTGCTCTTGGGCTGCTGCTCTTCCAGCACCAGTCCCGTCACCTATGAACAGGGATGAGAATCCCACCAAGGAACAGCTAAAGTGGTACTTTAGTAAGCTTGGTGCTTGCTAAGGGTAATCTGATCCTTTGCTGCCTCCAGTGCAGTAGGGGCTACTTCCCACACAAGTGTCTCCCACGGTCCTTCCCAGTTCCCTAGAGACCTGCCAGTCTGCCTACAGCTGGTACAAGGTCACTGAAGCATTCCTAGGAGAATGGGCATCACTGTTGTGGGCTGCGCGCACCTTGTCCTGCAGGAAGAGCAGCACATTCCGTGGGCCCAGCTCCAGGGCGGGGTCTAAGTAGGTAGACAGCTGCATGTCGCTGGTGATGTGACCCTCGTGCGTGTTGGCTGCGGGAGCCCACAAGTCCCTGGCAGGGGAGAGAAAAGATGCTGTCAGACACAGGGCCTGAGCTGACCAAGCCCACAGGCGCTCACCTTGATGCACAGGGCCCACATTGTGATACTGAACGCCATTCTGCGAGCCCCGAAGTGAAGGGCAGGCCCCCCTCTGCACCTCGCCGCCCCTGGCTGATAAGAGCTCTGGATTCAGGCGAAGGCGACTCAGCCGCCAGGCGCCCAGCAAAGCCCACCCGGCCCGGCCTCCTCACCGGTCACTGGACCACAGCACCAGCGGCACCTGCTGCTCTGCCGCCGCCAACTCCGCCATCAGCAACAGTAACAACCACAGCCATGGCATCCACCACAGAGCAGGGACTCGCAGCGTCCCTGCCCGAACCCGGGCCGCCGCCGTAACCGCTGCCGCCATCACAGCCTCAGCTTCCAGTGCCTGGAGGACTGCAGCCACTGCAGATCAGGTGACGGTGCCCCTGCCCGAGTCCCGCCTCGTGCTGCTATTGGCTTGAGCCTACAGCTTTTCGCCAGAGCCAAGCGTGATTGGGCCAAGCGCATGCCACTCGGAACCACTCCTTTGCGCTGGTTGGCTGTACGTGTCTCCAGGCACACAGGCTCCGGGTGGGAAAGGAGGAGGAAAGGAACTGGCTCTTGCTGGGGCGGGGCTGTTGGCTGTAGGATTCCTGGTCTTAATCTTTTGCTAAAATTCCCAGAGTGGTTTCTGTTCCCTGTAGGTGTACCCTGCCTGATCCAGTTGAGATGAGAAGGCGATCTTTTAGATGGAAGAGGAGGGCCCAGTATACTAGCCAGAGGAACATGAGCCTCTTCAATAGGCTGAGAGAAGGAGAGTTCCCAAGAGAGATCACACAAAAGTAGCAGCTGAAGAGCAGCAGCCGGGGACTTCGGCAAGGGCTAGTCCCATGTAACTTTCATGGAAACACAGTAGCACACTGCCCTTCCTCAGGAAAGGCACATGTCACACTCACAAAATGAGAGACAGTACCTCCAAGGAATTAAGAGGGATTTATCTTTTTCTGAGCCCTTGTTTGATTTTTGGCCCGAGAGCATTACAAACAGATCACAAAGGATGACTGTAATCACATCTCTTTTTTTTATAAAGATTTATTTTATTTTTTTTTTATTACAAAGTCAGATATACTGAGAGGAGGAGAGACAGAGAGGAAGTGGAGCTGCCAGGACTAGAACCAGCGGCCACATGGGATCAAGGAGAGGACCTTAGCCACCATGCCACGCCACCAAGCCCCACATCTTTTTTTTTTTAAGATTTATTTATTTTATTACAAAGTCAGAGATACAGAGAGGAGGAGAGACAGAGAGGAAGATCTTCCGTCTGATGATTCACTCCCCAAGTGAGTGCAACGGCCAGTGCTGCGCTGATCCCGAAGCTGGGAACCAGGAACCTCTTCCAGGTCTCCCACGCGGGTGCAGGGTTCCAAGGCCTTGGGCCGTCCTCGACTGCTTTCCCAGGCCACAAGCAGGGAGCTGGATGGGAAGTGGAGCTGCCGGGATTAGAACCTGGCCCATCTGGGATCCTGGGGCGTTCAAGGCGAGGACTTTAGCCGCTAGGCCACGCTGCCTGGTCCTCTAATAAAATTTTAAAAACCAGGGCACAGCTCTGTGGCCTAGCGGCTAAAGTCTTCCTCTTGAATGCGCCGGGATCCCACATGGGTGCTGGATTGTGTCCCACCAGCTCCGCTTACCATCCAGCTCCCTGCTTGAAGACTGGGAAAGCAATGGAGGACCCTGCACCTGGGTGGGAGACCTGGAAGAGCTCCTGGCTGCTGGCTTCAGATCGGTGCAACCCCGGCCATTGCGCTCACTTTGGGAGTGAATCATCAGATGGAAGATCTTCCTCTCTGTCTCTCCTTCTTTATGTAAATATTTGACTTCACAATAAAAATAAATATTTTTTTAAAAATTAAAATAATTGGGCCCGGCGGCGTGGCCTAGCGGCTAAAGTCCTCGCCTTGAACGCCCTGGGATCCCATATGGGCGCCGGTTCTAATCCCGGCAGCTCCACTTCCCATCCAGCTCCCTGCTTGTGGCCTGGGAAAGCAGTGGAGGACGGCCCAAGGCCTTGGGACCCTGCACCCACGTCGGAGACCTGGAAGAGGTTCCAGGTTCCCGGCTTTGGATCGATGCGCACCGACCCGTTACGGCTCCGTTGGGGAGTGAATCATCGGACGAAAGATCTTCCTCTCTGTCTCTTCTCCTCTCTGTATATCTGACTTTGTAATAAATAAATAAATCATTTTAAAAAATTAAAATAATTAATAAAAAAGAACCCCCCTGCAACCCTGTGGAAAGCATGATGAGGAGCTCCTGACTCCTGGTGTCAGCCGGTCCCAGTCCTGGCCATTGTAAACATTTGGGGACAAACCAGCGGATGGAGCATATCCATCTGTCTCTGTTGTTTTTCTTTCTCTTTATTTATTTATTTTTAGAGGAAGAGAAACAGAGAGAAAGATCTTTGATCCACTGGTTCACTCCCCAAATGACTGCAATAGCCAGAGCTGAGCAGATCTAAAACCAGGAGCCTCTTCCAGGTCTCCCACGCGGGTGCAGGGTCCCAAGGCTTTGGGCCGTCCTCCACTGCTTTCCCGGACCACAAGCAGGGAGCTGGATGGGAAGCTGGGCTGCTGGGATGTGAACCAGCGTCCATATGGGATGCTGGTGTGTTCAAGGTAAGGACTTCAGCCACTAGGCTATGCTGCTGGGTCCATCTCCATACTCTGAATTTTATTTATAGCTCTAATAATTTTCTTTGCATCATGTCTTAGAATTACCCTTTTAAATAAAAAATTTTATTTCAAAAAGGTAGTGAATTATGGAATCATCTATTTAGTGCAATATGTATGCATAACTTAAAAATTTGCAAAACTGGAGCCTGCCACAATGGTTCAGTGGCTAAAGCCTTGAAAGCACCAGAGTCCCACATGGGCACTGGTTCTTTTTTATTATTATTATTATTATTATTATTATTTTAAAATTATATTTTTGACAATCTTTACATAGTTAATTATGGTAAAAAGGTTCAGGGGCTATAGGGAAGTGGGCAATACTATTATGTCCATATTGTTTCCTTCATGCATCTGAGGTAAAGGGGGATATTGAGGGAGAAGCCCCACCCAGTTTCCCACCCACCCCAAGTCCCGGATGTGGGGCATGCTCTGAGATCCTTGCTCAAGTGATTTTAATAGTTCACCAGTTATGAATCGCTGCCATTTTCGCCACTCCCAGCTCGGTGAGGTTGTTGAAGAATCCACTGATTGACATAGTCCATCATAGAGTCTCCGTTTGCCCAGTTTTTCACTGCCAACATATAGCTGAGGTGGTTGATTGACCTGTTCTGTCCTCTGTCTTTTCTTGGCTAGGGTTCTGAGTTCAGCATTTTGATTGGGGAGATCCCCACAGAAACTTTTGAGGTATTTCCAGACCAGATTCTTGTATGTTCTAGCAAGCACAGGGCCCAGCACAGTCCATCGCCACGATCAGCTGGTGGTTGCAATTGCTGGGTTGGTTCTGTTTTCAGCCCCGACTTCCACTGGAACCAATGGGTGTTGCAGTCCAGTCTGGTTCTGCCCAGCACACACTCGGCCCTCACATCAGCCAGTGGGAGCTGCAGCCTAGTTGGAGAGACCCACAGTAACTCCCACCAGGCCCGCCCCCTATCCTGGTTTGCCAGTATGTGTAGCAGTAGTCCAGTCTGTCCCACATCCCCTTCTGCTCTCATACATGGCAATGGGTACTAAAGCTTAGTTGCATCTAACCAGCTCCACTATGCAGCCCTCACGGATGTTTTTGAGTGCCTCTCTGTCTTGCCACCCCAGCCCCCATCCTAGTTTTCATGCCCTCCCACGGAAGTAGTAACCCAAGAGGGGGGAACCCACTATTTCCCTCCCGGATCTCTCTCAATCCCGGTTTATGCACTCTTCGGGTAGTTCTGTGGTTTGACTTGGCAGAATTAGCCCAATGCCAGCTTCTGCTGTCTGATGCTGTGGCTAAACCCCAACAACCCTCACCCACTCTAATTTATGCTTGCACCAGCAGGAATAATCCGCCCAGCCTGGCTTTTCCCTGGTCTAGTCCACAGGAGGCGCACAGGTGTTGTGGCCCTGGTTAGTCTGGTCTGTTCCCATCCCAGCCCACGCTCTCCAGTGGGAGTAGCTGTCTGGCGAGGGGACCAGCCCCTTAATCCCCCTGCCGGCTCTGCCCCCTCCCTTCCTGGTTCTCACGCGTGCTGGTTGGGTGCTGCGGTCACATCCAGTACAGGCAACCTCACCCTGGCGTTCGGGCACCGATTCTAATCCTGGCAGTTCCACTTCCCATCCAGCTCCCTGCCTGTGGCCTGGGAAAGCAGTTGAGGACGGCCCAAAGCCTTGGGACCCTGCACCCGTGTGGGAGACCTGGAGGAAGTTCCTGGCTCCTGACTTTGAACTGACTCAGCTACAGCTGTTGTAGCCATTTGGGGAATGAACCAGTAGATGAAAGATCTCTGTCCTTTTCCCCTTAAGTCTGATTTGCCAACCCAATAAAATTTTTTCAAAAATTAAAAACCTGCGGGCCCAGCGTGGTGGCCTAGCAGCTAAAGTCCTCACCTTGAACACGTCGAGATCCCACATGGGCACTGGTTCTAATCCCGGTAGCTCCACTTTCCACCCAGCTCCCTGCTTGTGGCATGGGAAAGCAGTGGAGGATGCCCCAAAGCCTTGGTATCCTGCACCCATGTGGGAGACCCGGAAGAAGCTCCAGGCTCCTGGCTTCAGATTGGCTCACCTCCTGCCGTTGTAGCACTTAGGGAGTGAACTAGCAAATGGAAGATCTTTCTGTCTTTCCTTCTCTCCGTAAATCTGACTTTCCAATAAAAATAAATCTTTTATTTTGTTCATTTTGTTTTTCTTTTTTTAAAATTTTGATCTTTACATAGTTGGTTAGGGCTTAAAGGGTCAAGGGCTACAGGAAAGTGCGTAAGACTATTGTTTCCACATTCTCTTTTTTCCTTCTTGTATCTGGGGGAAGAGGAGCGACAAAGGGAGAAGTCACACTCGGACTCCCAGCCATCCCAGGTCCCCGATGGGGGCATGCTCCGAGGGCACTGCTCAAGTGGTTTTGATAGTTCAGCTGTTCTGAATGGCTGCCAATCTCGCCGTTCCAAGCACGATAAAATCTCTTCGGAATCCGCTGATTGACATAGCCATCTTACCGTCTCCACTTGCCCAGATTTTCACTGCCAACACTTGGCTGGCTAGTTGATCAATTTGTTCTGTCCTGTTATGGTACCAGGTGTCCTCTGCAGGCTCCAATGTACTGCCATATCCTCCATGTGCACCTGGGTATGCTGTCCACTGCTCCGACTGAGCCACTAAGGAGGCTCAGCTTTGACACATGAACTCCACGGTCAGACCAGGGAGCCTGCAATTCTCTTCAAGGTTGGGGTTCTCAGCCCAGCAGTTCAGTTGGAGGATCCCCAAAGAAACTTCATCTGAGGTGATCCCAGACCAGATTCTGTGTGTGCTTGCCAGTAGAGGGTCTGGCACAGACCGTCGCCCCAATCAGCCTATGCACATGCTGGTGGCTGCAAATGCCGGGTCAGTTCTGCCTCCAGTTCCTGCAGAACTGTACTTTCACATTGATGGATGGTCAGGCATTTGCTGCACCAGTTAAGTTGATCCTTAAGGCATACGTCAGGGTCCAAAATCTGGCTCCCCTACTTAAAATCATCTTTTTTGCTACTGTGCACCTTAGGGGGCAAGTGGGAATGGCTCAAATGCTTTGGTCCCTTGTACTCATGTGGGTTATCTAACTTGAGCTCCTGGCTCTAGTCCTGGCTTTGGCAGGCATTTAAGATACTTACCAGTGGATGGGAGATCTTTCTCTTCTTTTCTAAATAAATTTTGTAATAGTGTTTAAATATGGGCCTGGCACGGTAGCCTAGTTGCTAAAGTCCTTGCCTTGCTACAGCCGGGATCCAATGTGGGCAACAGTTTATGTTCTAGCTGCCCACTTCTCATCCAGCGCCCTGCCTGTGGCCTGGGAAAGCAGTTGAGGATGGCCCAAAGCCTTGGGACCCTGCAGCCAAGTGAGAGACCCAGAAGAGGCTCCTGGCTCTTGGCTTCAGATAGGCTTAGCTCCGGCCATTGCGGCCACTTGGGGAGTGAAGCAGCAGATGGAGGATCTTTCTGTATATCCTTCTCTCTGTAGATCTGCCTTTTCAATTAAAATAAATAAAACTTTTTTTTAAAAAAAGAGTTTAAATATTTTTGGAGACTTGGGGCCTGGAGTGATTACTCAATGGCTAACTCCTCACCTTGCACATGCTGAGATCCCATATGGGCACCAGTTTGTGTTTCAGCTGCTCCACTTCCCATTAACCTCCCTGCCTGTGGCCTGGGAAAGCAGTCAAGGACGGCCCAAAGCCTTGGGACCCTGCACCTGTGTGGGAGACCTGGAGGAAGTCTGAGGTCCTGGCTTCGGATCAGCTCAGCTCCTGCCATTCTGGTCACTTGGGGAGTGAATAATGGACACATCTTCCTCTCTGTCTCTCCTCTTTGTGTATCTGACTTTCCAAACTTTCCAATAAAAATAACTCTTTATATATATATATATATATATATATATATATATATATATATATATACATACTAGCAATAAAAATACAGGAGTATGAAAAATGGAATTCATGGAGCACAAAATTAGTTTTATGAAGTACAGTTGACATTTGCTGAGATAAATACATGAAAATGACCCTTGCTCTATTGGAATCTCCAGTGCATTACACACATTTATCCTACTTATTTGCTTCTCTATTGATCATATTTATAAAGCCTTTGATTTTGACATAGAAGCATTTGCACACAGTGTCCATTGTCTGAGTATTCCATTGTCGCTCATTTTTGTGGCTTCATTTTTTATTCCCATGTTTCTAGTACAGGATTAATAATGGGTGTGTTCCTGTCAGTACCGGAAGTCCCCAAGCTGCTCCAGTTTCTGCTGACAGTGTACAATGATGCATCCTTCCACACGGAGATCTGTCGGTTGATTTTAACCTATACACAACCTGGTGGCCAAATGCGAGCATTCTCCTTTCTCCAGGTCTCTGACTCCCAGAAGTCCAGGACATTGCTGCCCTTGGTCCTTCTGCTCCCAGCTGCCAGTCCCAGTACCTCCTGGTCATGGCCAGCAGCTCGCTGGGCCCCTCAGAAAGCCCCTTCCTGCCATGAGCCAGCACAGAACTCAACTGACTCTACATACTTAAGGCTCTCTCAGCAAGGCCTATGCTACCTACTTATCCTTGTTTTTCATTTTTGAGACAGACATTCCCACCTGCTGATTCACTCTCCAAACACCCACAGCAGTCATGGCCAAAGCCAGGAGCTGGGAACTGAATCCGCGTCTCCCACATGGATAACATTTGAGAAGAACTCAAAGCTAGGCACTCTGCTGTGGGATGTGGGCAATCCAGGCACATCCTGCCCACTGTGCCCAGCACCTATTCCGAGCTTTGCTTTTGAAGCAAGCTTTGTACACGTGCTGGTCTCCTCGCCAAAAGAGGGACTGATGGCTAGTCAGTTAAGGTTGCTACGTGGACTACAGGCAGTAACTGACACCTTAAGTCACGGGTACACACAGAGAGCTCAATGGCCATTTGCTCGTGTGCTCCCGCCATGTGCACAGCTTGGAGATCTAGCTGTCACCTCCCTTCCCTCTCCTCAGCAGAGAGGCCACAGGTGTAACAGCACGACACGGTTGCTTTATTTTACAAAACGTGAAAACCCAGGCCCCAGGACATGAGCAATGCCAAGGGACAGAAAGGATGGACAGGCCATGGGTCCCCCCATGGCAGCCCTCCCCGAAGGCTCCCTTTCTGTCTGCAGCCTACCTGAGGCCCTCCAGGGGGAGGGCACCTGCAGAAAGGGGTCATCACTTGCTGCTGTCCCTGAAGAGGTTGTGAAAAACTAGGTTAAGGGGCCTTGTGGGCCTCCCACTTACCACACAGCTACTTGCCCCCTCCTGATACAAGCCTGGGGAGACAACAGCCAAAGACCAGAAGGGAAGAGATCCCTCCAGAAGCTTCCTCCTCCTTTCTCAGTCATGTGAGAGGAGCCACCGAGTTCAGTATCCACAGAGGGGCACCTAGTAAGGCCTGAAACCTATCTGTCTAAAAGTCACATTTGAGCTAAAAGCATCAATCCATCTGCCAGTCTCAGCTGTGGGGTGAGGATCCGAAAGGCAGCCCTGAGAGCCAATCGGGCTGCAGCAGGGGCCCCCACAGCCTGGGAGGCCAAGAGGAGGCCAGGGCCAGGCGCTGGCCAGGTGGGGCCTATCTCCCGGGCTGTAGATGATGGTGCAGCTGCTCAGCCTGGGTCTTCAGGTGCTGGAATTCCTCCTGGATGAAGTCCGTCAGGGCCTTGCGCATCTCCACCTGTGGACAAGGGCACGGCTGGCCTGCACCTTTCGGGGCGCTCAGCCGAGGGGGTGCTGGGCGGCAGGGGGGCTGAGACTCACGGCTGACTTGTTCTCTGCGCGAAGCCGCTCAAGCACAGGCAGTGCACTGAAGGGCTTTCCGATCAGCACGGTGATTTTCTGTGCAGGACAAGGAGTAGGGCAGCTGTTCATTGCTGCAGCCCAAGCAAGTCCTGGCCTCGGCACACTGCATCTCCTTCTTGAAAGTGAGCTGCTAGCCGCCACAATGTTCCAAGGCCACCCTACTCCCAGGGTCCGTTCTGGAAATGACTTTGTCCTGTCCCCAGAGTCCACGTCTATCCCAGGCTCACAAATCCCTGCCCCGGTAGCCCCTGCCCAGGCCCACATGAGCTCCACGGCTCGTGGGTGACAGGATGGATGGGCCAAGGCAGGCCCTGCTCACCTGCCCGAAGCGGGGAAAGTAGGGTGGGCCGTTAGGGAGCACGTCATTCATTCCTGTAGCACAGGAGACAAGGCAGACATGGGGAGCTGCAGGGCAGTCTCCCAGGGACTAGGGAGGGGCACTCCCGCTGCCAACTCACCAACATGCCACAGCGGCAGGATGACGGGATTCAGATGACACTCAGCAATCAGGCGCCCAATTCCTAAGAGGAGATGGGGCAGAAACGGCTCCCAGTTGCACCCAGCTCCCCTGGGTGGTTGTCCTCTTGGCACGGGTCTCCCTTCTGGTGGTCTCCAACACACCAGCCACAGGAAACCCTGAGGAGCCTCCAGGGAAAACTCCACCACGGGGATGGCCACGGCCAGGGCCCACAGTGCTTACCCCACTTGAAACGCATGAACTCGGAGCTCATGTTCACTTTGCCTGTGAGAGCACAGAGCAGATTCAGCAGCAGGCCCGGGCCACGCAGAGGGCAGCACAGCCCAGCCAGCTCCACTGACCTTCTGGGAAGATGTGCACCCAGTCTCCGTGGTTGAGCTTCTCCAAGATGAAGTCCATGCCCTTCTGGTAGACGCCGTCCCCTGCAAAACAAAGGCCTCTCACCAGTGGCACCCTTCCTAGGGCAGGCAGTCCCCCGGCCCCGTGCCACGGCCGCAGCCACACTGTGACGCTAACTTCCTGTGTTCCCCAGCAAACCCTTGGGGCCTCCAGCTGAGGGCAGGCATTCAGCTTAGCAGCTAAGATCCAGCCTGCCCATGTCCCATGTCAGTGTCCCAGTGGGGTCCTGGTCTCCGGCTCCTCCCTTCAGCTTCTGGCAATGCACATCCTGGGAGACAGTAGCAATGGCTCTGCTGCCCACATGCAACCCCCCGAGGTAGTTCCCAGGTCCCAGCTCCTCTCTGGCTGGGCTGCTGCAGGCCATCTGGGGAGTGAAACAGCAAAACAGAGCTTTGCCCTGTTCTCTCTCTTTCTCACTTTTTAATTTTCTTAAAATATTTATTTTTATTTGAAAGGTAGAATAACAGAGAAAGAAGGAGACAGAGAAAGAGATCTTCCATCTGCTGGTTTACTCCCCAAGTGGTAGCAATGGCCAGAGCTGAGCCAATCCGAAGTCGGGAGCCAGAAGCTTCTTCCAGGTCTCCCACGCGGGTGCAGGGTCCCAAGGCTTTGGGCCGTCCTCCACTGCTTTCCCAGGCCACAGGCAGGGAGCTGGATGGGAAGTGGAGCAACTGGGACTCAAACTGGCTACCACATGGGATGTCAGCTTTACAGGTTGAGGATGACCCTGCTACACCACAGTATCAGCTTCTTGAATATTTTGTGTTTTGTTTTCGTCATTTTCCCCTTAAATACTTTAAGAATTTTTAAATCTTGAAGTTTCTGTCACATACACGGTATCATCATTTCTAACCATCTCCTGAAAGCTGAATTCACAGTCCCTCCACTTACCTATGACTTTCCCTTCCAACAACTTAGCCACACACACCCATGTCCCCTCCACGCAGTCACAGATCCAAAGATCTCAGCACTTGAAGTCACATGGCCGTAATTACTGTGTAGTCATGACCTCACAGATGGACAGGCCCACCCAGGCCTGCCTGTTGTGACCATCTGGAGAGCAAACCAGTGGATGGAAGATCTGTCTGTGACTCTGCCTTTCAAATAAAAATAAGCTTAAAAAAAAAAACTATTCGAGAAATACTTCATAATTTCTAGCTTTTGCAAACACTTAAAAAAAAAAGTATTTAGGGCCCAGTGTGATGGCTGAGAGACTAAATCCTCACCTTGCAGGTGTCAGGATCCCATTTGGCCACTGTTTTGTGCCCCAGCTGCTCAGCTTCCCATCCAGCTCCCTGGGCGTCTCCTGTCCGCTCTTGTTCCTCATACCTGCCTCGTCACCCTCTCCCGCGTCCTGTCTAGCCACAGCAAGCTGATCCGTGTCAGCTCTGTGCCTTCCAACTGCCCCTGTGTGCAGAAACGCCCGCCTGGGCTGCTGCGCTCCCTGCCCCTCTCAGCCCTCTGGTACCTCACGTGCGTGTTCGGCCTTCGTACGTGCTCAAGTCTTGACCTAAGAGGTCTCAGCTCACTCGCCCCCCCCCCCCCGCCTGTTTCCCCAGAAGCCAAACTTCTGTCCTTGCTACTGCTGTCACAAGGCAATGACGCCAGCATGCCACGGGGGGGGGGGGGGGGGGGGTCTCAGCACTTTCCACCGCAGCAGCTCAGCCCCTGCAGCCTGGCCTCCTAGGCTACGCCGCACGTGGGGGTCTCTAAGCCACGGGCGAGGCCAATAGCCTCTTGAGCCCAGCTCACCTCGGCACACAGGCACGCACTTGCCCAAGCTGAAGAAGCGGGAGTGCAGCTCCTTCGTGAAGCAAATGTCTGCCGCCGCGGGCGTCCTGGGGGGCAGATGCAGTCAGGCCGCCCCATCAGCACAGCACACCCGCCCCAGCCCCTCCTGGCCTGCCCGACGCCGCCTCACCAGCGCATGAGCTGCAGGTTCCAGATGTGGCGCAGCTTCAGGATGCCTGTGGAAGTGAATGAAAGGCTGCAGGTGGAGCCCGCTCCCCCCCCCCCACTGCAGAGACGGGGCCCAAGGACAGCGCTGCCACCGGGGCCCAAGGACAGCGCTGCCACCGTCTCCCTGCCTCCTTCCCGTCTAGCCACTCCTGCTGCTGTCACCAACGCCTGGGCCGCGGCCGCCTGGGCAGTTGAGGGGCCCTTTCAGGTCTGCTACCACCCACCGGGACATGCTCCAGGCCATTCTTCACCCAGAGGTCTGAGTGGGCCTCAGGTGGGAGTCCCTGGCACCCCCTCCCACTGTGCAGTCGGCAGAGCAGGTGTTTCTACAGGAGGCAATAAGGCTTGTAAATGGGGGCTGGCTGAAGAATACCAAGCACCCGGGGGGGAAAGCTGGGAGTGATTCCCACAGTTCTTCCAGCCAGATCCCCTAAGGCCCACACAGTGCAGCCCAAATAGATGCTTTGAAAGGCCTGCGGGCACAGCACAGCAGCTGCTCTCCAGCTGCTGCCTCCTTCCACCTACAGACCACACCACACAGGTACCCTTCACTTCCCTCCC
The DNA here is from genome assembly GCF_030435755.1 of Ochotona princeps. NCBI lineage: Eukaryota > Metazoa > Chordata > Mammalia > Lagomorpha > Ochotonidae > Ochotona > Ochotona princeps. The sequence continues at coordinate 106,768,585 of NC_080865.1, read as the reverse complement.
CCAGGGGAGGGGGTTGGCAAGACACTCCACAAACACGAGTGCCGCGCTTCAGCTTTTGCCTGGCCAGTCCCGGCCTCTCCATGCCCAGCGGGTGGCGCGTACCCCACAGGTGAGGATCATCCATGCAGGACTGATGATTGGAGACAGTGATGAGGGGCGTGGTGGGCCCCCGGTTCTCGATCAGCTCGTACAGGACCTCCTTGTTGTGCACACTGAGATGGTTCATGTACTCTACCGGGAGAGGACACGTCAACCCGCTTCTTCCCACCAGGCTAAGCACCCTGCCGATGCCCCACGCTCCCCAAATCCCAACTCTGATCGGGGTGGGGACCCGAGACAGGCCCGGACTCCGCCTTGGGCCCACTCACTAGTCCAGAAGCAGCTGTAGGTGCCCACCAGGCCCATGACGACACTGCTGGCCAGGGTCCAGGTGAGCCGCGGCACCGCCGGAAACGGCCACTTCACGTGCAAGGGCATCGCACCCTGCCTGCCCGTCCCGCCCCCAGAGGCCTGCTGCTCCCCGGGCCGCTGTGCAGCCCGCAGCAGGGCGCTCTGGGTGCCTCTGGGATTTAAAGCACTTCAGCGAGGCGGCAGTGACAGGTTCCCGCACAGGGGAACTCAACCAAGGTCACTCGGTGGGTCAAACCACGGCCGATCCTGGCCTGGCGCTCTGGCCGGGCGGGGCCGCCAGCGGCCTCGGAGCGCCTGCCGCGCCGGCGCACACGCCCTACCGCCGCCGGAAAGCGGGCCGCTCCAGCGCCCGGCTCCCTGCCTGGTGTCGCAAAAACGCATCGGGACGCTTGACGGCAGCGGGGCGGGGCCGCGGGCCACTGCCCTCACGCCGGCTCCGCCCTCTCTCTAGCGGGACCCCGGCTCGAGGCCGCCAGCAGCAGCACTAGCGGTTTCTGTTCACTCATGAGCTGAGCAGCAGAATATGAAGAAGTCACTCGAAGTCTGAGATGCCCTTACTTGACTGCCCCCCTTTTTAAAAAAAAAAAGATTTCTTTTTATCGGTCAGATACAGAGCAGGAGAGCTGAAAGATCTTCCATCCGCTGGTTCACTCCCCAAGTGGCCACAATGCCCAGAGCTGAGCCGGTCCGAAGCCAGGGGCAAGGAGCTTCTTCTGCATCTCCCGTGCAATTACAGCATCCCAAGGCTTTGGGCCGTCCTGGACCGCTTTCCCAGGCCACAAGCAGGGAGCAGGATGGGAAGTGCAGCAGCTGAGACATTAATTGACACCCATACTGGATCCCAGTACATGCAATGTGAGGATTTTTTTTTTTTACCATTTTTTTTATTGTATTGTTGTTGACAATCTTTACATAGTTAATTACAGTTAAAGGAAAAAGAAAAAAAAAAGAAAAAAGGAAAAAAAAGGTTCAGGGGGATAGAGAAGTGGGTAATACTATTATGTCCATATTGTTTCCATCCTGCATCTGAGGTAAAGGGGGACATTGAGGGAGAAGCCCCACCCGGTTTCCCGCCCACCCCAAGTCCCGGATGTGGGGCATGCTCCGAGATATGTGCCCAAGTGGTGTTAATAGTTCTCTAGTTATGAATTGCTACCCGTTTCGCTCGATGAGGTCGTCCACTGATTGATATGGTCCATCATAAAGTCTCCGTTTGCCCCATAATTTGCTGCCAACATATAGCTGAGATGAATGACTGTCCCGTTCTGTCTTCTGTCTTTTCTTGGTTAGAGTTCTGAGTCCAGCAGTTCGATTGGGGAGATCTCCAAAGAAACTTTGAGGTATTCCCAGACTAGTTTCTTGTATGTTCTAGCAAGCACAGGGCCCGCAATGTGAGGATTTTAACCACTAGGCTTCTGCACCAGGTTCCATTTATTTTTTACTGATTTAAATTGGCATGACAGAATCTCATGGTTGGACCCTATGTGATGACTCAATGGCTAAAGTCCTAGCCTTGGGCCCGGCTGCATGGCCTAGCGCCTAAAGTCCTCACCTTGAACGGCCCGGGATCCCATATGGGCGCCGGTTCTAGTCCAGGTAGCTCCACTTCCCATCCAGCTCCCCGCCTGTGGCCTGGGAAAGCAGTTGAGGACGGCCCAAAGCCTTGGTATCCTGCACCCGTGTGGGAGACCCAGAAGAAGTTCCTGACTTTGGATTGGCTGAGCTCCTGCTGTTGGCCACTTGGGGAGTGAACCAGCAGATGGAAAATAAAGTTTCTCTCTGCCTCTCCTTCTCTCTGTAAATCTACCTCTCAATAAATAAAATAAGTAAAATGTTTAAAAAGAAAGAAAATGCCAGAAGGGTTTGGGGTGAAGGGGGGGGAGAATCCCAGTACCTATGAAATTGTGTCATGTAATACAATGTAATTAATGAATAAATGAATATTAAAATTAAAAAAAAGAAAGAAAAGGACAATCTTCCGCCATGGCGAACACTGAGGGAGTGAATCAGCGGACAGAGCAGCTGTCGTATCAGTCCGTCACTCAGTCGCTGCCTCTCTGCCACTTTGCCTTTCGAGTAAGTCTTTTCTTTTTTTAAAGATTTATTTACTTTAATTGGAAAGTCATACACACACACACACACACACACAGAGGAGGAGAGACGAGAGGAAAATTGCCATTCCGATGATTCAATCCCCAAGTGACTGCAAAGGCCGGTGCTGTGCCTATCCAAAGCCAGGAGCCAGGAGCCTCTTCCGGGTCTCCCACTTGGGTGCAGGGTCCCAAGGCTTTGGGCCGTCCTCCACTGCTTTCCCAGGCCACAAGCAGGGAGCTGGATGGGAAGTGGGGCTGCCGGGATTAGAACCGTTACCCATGTGGGATCCCGGCATGTGCAAACGAGGACTTCAGCTGCTAGGCCACTGCACCGGGCCTGTAAGTAAATCTTTTAAAAAGAATTCACCATTTTGTACCACCTTCATATAATCCTTTTTTTGTTTGTATATTTTTTCCATTTTTAGTATATTTTTGACAATCTTTGCATAGTTACTTAGGGTAACAGGGTTCAAGGGCTACAGGAAATTGGGTAAGACTATTATTTCCACATTTTTTCCTTCATGTATCTGAGATAAAGGGGGATATTGAGGTAGAAGCCCCACCCGGTCTCCCACCCACCCCAGGTCCCTGATGTGGGGCATGCTCCGAGGGTCTTGCTCAAGTGGTTTCATAGAGCAACAGTTATGAATCATTGCCAGTCTCACTATTCTTTTTTTTTTTAAGATTTTTTTTTTTTTATTACAAAGTCAGATATACAGAGAGGAGGAGAGACAGAGAGGAAGATCTTCCGTCCAATGATTCACTCCCCAAGTGAGCCGCAATGGTCCAGTGTGCATCGATCCAAAGCCGGGAACCAGGAACCTCTTCCAGGTCTCCCACGCGGGTGCAGGGTCCCAGGGCTTTGGGCCGTCCTCGACTGCTTTCCCAGGCCACAGGCAGGGAGCTGGATGGGAAGTGGAGCTGCCGGGATTAGAACCGGTGCCCATATGGGATCCCGGGGCGTTCAAGGCGAGGACTTTAGCTGCTAGGCCACGCCGCCGGGCCCCACCATTCTTTTTTAAAAAGATTTATTTTTATTAAAAGGCAGATATACAGAAAGGAGAAGAGACAGAGACGAAAATCTTTCGTCCGATGACTCACTCCCCAAGTGAGTGCAACGGCCTGAGCTGAGCCAATCTTTAGCCAGGAGCCAAGAGCTCTTCTGGGTTTCCCACATGGGTGCAGGGTCCCAATGCATTGGGCGGTCCTCCATTGCTTTTCCAGGCCAGAAGCAGGGCACTGGATGGAAAGTGGGGCCACCGGGATTAGAACTGGCAACCGTATGGGATCCCGGGCATGCAAGGCGAGGACTTTAACCACTACGCTATCGCACTGGGCCCCAATCTCGCCATTCTAAGCTTGATGAGGTCGTTGAAGAACCCACTGATTGACATAGTCCATCATAGAGTCTCCGTTTGCCCAGTTTTTCACTGCCAACATATAGCTGAGGTGGTTGATTGACCTGTTCTGTCCTCTGTCTTTTCTTGGTTAGGGTTCTGATCTGGCATTTCGATTGGGGAGATCCCCAAAGAAACTTTGTCTGAGGTGTTTCCAGACCAGATTCTTTTATATACTAGCAAGTACAGGGTCCAGTACAGTCCATCACCCTGATCAGCTGGTGGTTGCAATTGCTGGGTTGGTTCTGTTTTCAGCCCCGACTTCCACTGGAACCAGTGCGTGTTGCAGTCCAGCCTGATTCTGCCCAGCACATACTCGGCCCTCGCATAAACCAGTGGGAGCTGCAGCCTAGTCAGAGCGACCCACAATAACCCCCACCAGGCCCACCCCCACCCTGGTTTGCCAGCATGTGTAGCAGTAGTCCAGTCTGTCCCACACCCCATTCGGCTCTCATACATGGCAATGGACATGAAGCCTAGTTCAACCCAACCAGGCCCTCCATCCAGCCCACACAGATGCTGTTGAGTGCCTCTCTGTCTAGCCAACCCAGTCCCTGTCCTGGTTTTTGTGCCCTCCTGTGGAAGTGGTAGCCCAAGAGGAAGGAGCCCACTATTTCCCTCCCAGGCCTCTCCCACTCCTGGATGATGCACTCTCCAGGTGGTTCTGTGGTTTAACTTGACAGAACTAGCCCCCAGTGCCAGCTTCTGCCAGCTGATGCTGCAGCTAAGCCCAACCAACCCTCACCCACTCTAATTTTGTTTGCACCAATAGGAATAATCAGCCCAGCCTGGCTTTTCCCTGATCTGGTCCACATGAGGCCCACAGGTGTTATAGCCCTGCCTAGTCTGGTCTGCCCCATCCCAGCTCACGCTCTCCAGTGGGAGTAGCTGTCCAGCAAGGGAACCACCCCTCATTCCCCTGCTGGCTCCACCCCCTACATCCCTGGTTCTCACGTGCCGGTTGGGCACTGCAGTCACAGGTACAGGCAACCTCACCTTGGCATTCTGTAATGCGCACTGGTTTTTGTCGTGACCTAACCTGGCTCGACCCACACTCTGTTCTGGTGCTCGGATTCACCAGTGGGTGATGTGAACTGGTTCAGCCTGGTCTGCCCCCAACCCATGCCATGTGTATGCCAGTGGGAAACTTTCCATGGCCTGTTCTGGGCTGTTTCCTTTCATGGTTTTTGCGCTCACCTGCCGGGTCTGTGTCCTGCCAGGGGAGTTGCCCAGGCTCCTCCACCAGAACCTCTCCCAATGCCAGATTTTGCGCATACCAGTGGGTCCATGGGCCAGCCCTACTCAGTTCACCTCCTGTCCTATCAGGAACAGTGGCTTTTCCTGACTGGCCTTCAATCCAAACTGGTCCTTGCTGTTGGATGCTTCAGCCCAGCCATGGCTTGTCCATACCTATATACAGCTCGTACATGGCTCAGTAGGGGCTGAGACCTAGCCTAGTCCGTCCCACATCTACCCTGGTCCTCCAGGACACCAGATGGTGTTGGAGTCTGGCCCAGCTTGGTGCATCCAGTCCCAGTCCACACTTGTGCCAAGGGAGACTATAGCCATATCCAGATCAGAACGCAGCCCCATTCCAGCCCACGCGCCCCTTGGTGGGAATCTCAACCCAGCTAGGGTGTCCCCTTAGCTCCCCAACCGGGCCTGTTCCCAGCCATAGATCGCGCGCATGCCAGTGGTGGCTCTGACTCAGCTTGGCACAGCCCCTCACCTGTTCCAACCCCTGCCTTAGATGCTTTGGCTTAGCGTCCCTGGCTCACGCAGACCAGCAAGTGCAAGAGCCTAGCTTGGCATGAGCTGTGCTCCATCCTGGTTTCTAATTTTGCTTGTTGGCTAGGTTTGCTCAGTCCTGCCCAATACGCCCCGTTCCATTACCATTTCGCACATTGGCCAGCCAGCCATTGGAGCTACTTTGCCCCCAGGTCTGACCCTCAGGTCTGGACCACATGTTCACCAGCAGAATCTATAACCTGCCAGGGGAGTTTCCCAAGTTCTTCCACTTGACCCACTCCCAGACCTAGTTCTCATACACGCCATTGAGTTTTAGGCCAGTGTCTGGTATAGTTTGGCCTTCCAATTGGCCTTCTATGAGCTGGTAATCATTGCAGCCCGGCCCACCCCATGCCCTACTCAGGATACACATTTGGGTGCTGCTGCCTTGACCAGTCCAGACTGTTGTGGGTTCCTTTACCTGTGAGTGATAGCAGGTTCCTTGGTCACACCTAGCTTAGTCCATCACCCCCCAACTCTTGAGCTAACCAGTGGGGTTAGTATTTCCACGGGGTTTGGCCCACACATCCCCCACAGAATCTACCCCTGCATATGGTTCTCTCGTGTGCTACTTAATGTCATGGCCCTGCCTAATATGACCCGTTTCCTGATCCATCAGCATGTCAGGTTATAGGATATGGTCCTGCTAGACAAGCCCCAAGCCTTAGCTTTTGCATGGACTGGTATTCGGTGCTCAGCATTGTTCAGTGATTGCAAGTACTACACTTGGATTTAAAGGAGGCCGGTGTATCAGTCTTATCCATAAAGATCATCTGGTCCCTCTCCTGTAACCTACCAGGTCTCAGTACCCTCGCTAACCTTCAAAGGAAAAGTTACTCTGTCTTTGGGAGTCTTTAGGATTGATTGACATCCCAGAAGTACAGTGAGCTTAACATGGAGATACCAAAGCAGCAATTCAGAGCCCAGACCCCAGAGCTGGCCACCAGGCAGCCAGCAGGTGGATCTTGGCACCGAATGGCACACTGGCCGCCCAGAGACACGTCACCGTGTGGACGCAGTGGCTGGAATCGGGGCTCCAAGCGTGGAGACGATCCTGGCCTGGCACCCACCAGCAGCCAAGCTTCATATACTTCTTTAAAAAGACCTATATATGGGCTCATATGCAGTAGCATATGCAATAGCTCAACTGGCTAATCCTCAGCCTGAAAGCACCAGTATCCCTTATGGACACTGATTCGTGTCCTGGCTGCTCTGCTTCTGATCCAGTTCCCTGTTTATAGCCTGAGAAAGTAGTAGTGGTTGGCCCAAGTCCTTGGCACTCTTTACCCGTGTAGGAAACCCTGAAGATGCTTCTGGCTCCTGGCTTCAGATTGGCCCAGCTCCCATCCAGCCCCCTGCTTATGTGCCTGAGAAAGCAGTGGAGGACAGCCCAAGTCTTTGGGCTCCTGTACCCACATGGAAGATAAGCCACTGCCTCTGATGCCAGCACCCATATGAGCACCATTTCAAATCCTGTTTGCTCCACTTACTAATGCACCCAGAGAGTCCTTGTGCCTGGGCACCAACATGGAGATCTGGGAGAAGCTGCTGCTTGCAGCCCAGCCCTAGCTGTCGAGGCCGTTTGTGGAGTGAACCATCACATGGAATCTCTCTGGCTGTCTTTGTCCCTCCTATCTCTGTAAAATCTGTCTTTCAAATAAAAATAAATGAATCTTAAAAAAAAAATAGTATAGCAACTGGAACTCAAATTGGAACTGGCCCCCAGATGGAACAGCAGCACTATAGGAGTGAGCTCAACACACTACACCACACACAGCCCCCTAGTTTTGTTTTTTCTTTCTTTTTGTATATCTTAAAAATAAATCTTAGGGCCCGGCGGCGTGGCCTAGCGGCTAAAGTCCTAAGTCCTCGCCTTGAAAGCCCCAGGATCCCATATGGGCGCCGGTTCTAATCCCGGCAGCTCCACTTCCCATCCAGCTCCCTGCTTGTGGCCTGGGAAAGCAGTGGAGGACGGCCCAATGCATTGGGACCCTGCACCCGCATGGGAGACCTGGAAGAGGTTCCTGGTTCCCGGCTTTGGATCGGCACGCACTGGCCCGTTGCGGCTCACTTGGGGAGTGAATCATCGGACGGAAGATCTTCCTCTCTGTCTCTTCTCCTCTGTGTATATCTGGCTGTAATAAAATGAATAAATCTTTTTAAAAAATAAATGAATCTTAAAAAAAGGGCTAGGGTTAGGGTTCTAACCCCAGCAGCTCCACTTCCCATCCAGCTCCCTGCTTGTGGCCCGGGAAAGCAGTGGAGGACGGCCCAAGGCCTTGGGACCTGCACCTGTGTGGGAGATCCAGAAGAAGCTCCCGGCTCCTGGCTTTGGATTGGCTCAGCTCCAGCTTTTGCAGCCTCTTGAGGAGTGAACCATCGATGGAAGATCTCTTTCTCTGTCTCTCCTCCTCTCTGTATATCTTTTTTTAAAAGATTTATTTTTATTGCAAAGTCAGATATGTAGAGAGAGGAAGAGAGACAGAGAGAAATATCTTCCGTTTGTTCATTCACTCCCCAAGCGACCACAACAGCTGGTGCTGTGCCTATCCAAAGCCAGGAGCCAGGAGCCAGGAGCTTCTTCCGGGTCTCCCACAAGGGTGCAGAGTCCCAAGGCTTTGGGCCGTCCTCCACTGCCTTCCCAGGCCACAAGCAGGGCGCTGGATGGGAAGCAGGGCAGTGAGGAATCAAACCAGCACATGTATGGGATTCTTGCTTCGTATTTGGACATTTTTAAAAAAAGATTTATTCATTTTATTACAGCCAGATATACACAGAGGAGGAGAGACAGAAAGGATCATCTTCCGTCCGATGATTCACTCCCCAAGTGAGCCGCAACGGGCCGATGCGCGCCGATCTGAAGCCGGGAAGCTGGAACCTCACCCCGGGTCTCCCATGCGGGTGCAGGGTCCCAAGGCTTTGGGCCGTCCTCCACTGCTTTCCCAGGCCACAAGCAGGGAGCTGGATGGGAAGTGGAGCTTTCGGGATTAGAACCAGCGCCCATATGGGATCCTGGGGCTTTCAAGGCGAGGACTTAGGACTTTAGCCGCTAGGCCACGCCGCTGGGCCCCGTATTTGGACATTTTGTGTACTATGTTACACTGCCACTGTTGTGGATTGGGAGAGATCACATGGACCCAAGTGTAGCTTGGTGATAGCAGTTCCCACTACACCCCAGGAGGCACTGCGCCGACCCGCCAAAGTTGGGGTTTTTAAGCTCTCATCCTCCAATCAGATTGAGGGCCATGCAGTACAAAGTTTCAGGCAGGCAGGGAGTTAGCAGAGCCCAAAGTTTTTCTATAGTTAACTAGCCTAATGCAGCACAACAGGAGGCAGGAGGGGCCAGGTGAGCAGAACCTCTGGACTAATTTCTGGGCTCTCAGTTGTTGTGAATGGTGCAGCACAAGGCCGGAGGGGTAGGTTGCATTTTTCGCACCTTCAATGAACTTGAATGGCGCGAGAGGAGGTAGGAAGGGCAGAGTGCGGAAACTCTTCCTGTTCTCTCTTCGTTGTCAATTAACCAGACAAGTGGCACGTGTCATCAATGACGGTGCCCCATTAAACCACCACCTCCCATATTTTCCTTTTTTAAACCATAACTTGATTTAAAAACAAATCAAATTTCTGGGCCTTCATTGTGGCACAACAGACTGAACAGTGGCCCACAGCACCAGCATCTGATATGGGCACCGCTTCAGGTCCCAGCTGCTACAGCCAGCTCCTTGCCATGCGCAGGAAAGCAGCAAAGGGTGGCCAAGTGCATGGGCCCTGCAATATGTGGGAGGCTCAAAATCTCTTGGCTGGAGCTTGGCCCAGCCCTGTCCATTGCAGCCATTTAGGGAATGGGATTAGCTGGCCTCCCCTCTAGCTCTCTGCCTTTCAAATAAACAAATTCATAGATCTATTTTTAAAAAATATTTGTTTTGGGGTCCCAGCTGCGTGGCCTAGTGGCTGAAGTCCTCGCCTTGAATGTGCCGGGATCCCACATGGTCGCTGTTTCTAATCCCGAAAGCTCCACTTCCCATCCAGCTCCCTGCTTGTGGCCTGGGAAAGCAGTGGAGGACGGCCCAAAGCCTTGGGACCCTGCACCCGCGTGGGAGACCTGGAAGAAGCTCCTGGCTTTGGATCGGCTCAGCTCAGGCTGTCGCGCTCACTTGGGGAGTGAATCATTGGACGGAAGATCTTTCTCTCTGTCTCTCCTCCTCTCTGTATATCTTTCCAACAAAAATAAATAAATCTTAACATATATATATACATATATATATATATATTTAACAGGCAGATTAGATTTACAGAGACAAGGAAACACAGAAAGATCTTTCCTTTGCTGCTTCACTCACCAGGTGACCAGAACGGCCTGAGCCGAGCTCCTGGGAAACCAGGAGCCAGGAGCTTCCCTCCAGGTCTCCCACACGGGTGCAGGGTCCAAAGGCTTTGGGCCGTCCTCCACTGCTTTCCCAGGCCACAAGCAGGGAGCTGGATGGGAAGTGGAGCAGGCAAGATTAGAACCAGTGCCCATATGGGATCCCGGCACATGCAAGGCTAGGACTTTAGCCAATAGGCTATTGCACTGGGTCTGCCTGCTCCTATTTTTAATTCTTAAAAAGACTTATAGGACAGCTCCTTTGTCTGCCATAAGCATGGCAGTGTGGTTGGTGCATGGGCTATTTCTGGTTGTAGGCTTGTAGCAACACGCCTCTCTGGAGCCTGGGGGACACTCCCAGCCAGCAGCTCCTCCCAGCCCAGGGTCCTGCACTTAGGTGACTTCTAGTTGTGGGAAGTGGGCGGGGCATCGTTGCTCCAAGTCAGCAGGCTGCGGGACTGCCAGATTCTTGGAGCCACGGGTCTGTCCTCTCTCATTGGCCAGGGCCTGCCGCTGGAGAGCAGAGCCAGCAAGGGCGGGGCCAGGCTGGGCCAGCCGCAGCGGAGTGATTGCGAAAGTCAGTTCCTTCCTCTCTTCTCTCGGATCCCCACCCAGGCAGTTGCTTGATGAGAGTCCCTAGGCTGCCTCCATCTGCTGGATACTGAGGCGGGCCTGATGACAACGTGGTGTGCACAGGTACGAGAGCCCCTGGGCTGAGGCCAAAAGGGACCCAGGGAGGGGAGGAAGGGAAGGGAACCTCACAACTTGGGCTTTGCAGTGAGGTGGGGTCAGGGCAAAACCCTGGCTCTCTCTTGTTCTTCCTGTCTGTTGTGGTCTCAGCCCAGAGTGGTCCTGCGCGTGCCCCTGCCAGCCTAGGGCTGCCGTGTACAGCCATGGGATCCCAGAATAGGCCGCAGGCAGGAGAGGCAGACTGGCAGAGTGACACAACAGTTGGTTAGAAAGCAAAGGCAAATGGTGCAGCCGGGAAAGACAGCAATACAGGCAGAAATGGAGCTGTGGGGCTGAACCTAAGCTGGGGTTCCATTGGGCTGAAGCTGAGGCAAAGAGCAGAAAGTGGTGGGGAAGACCGGCTCAGAAGATAAGATGCAGTGCGGGCAGCATCACACAGCGCAGTTCTGCAAGGTGGAGTGAGGGAGTCCGGGAGAGAAAGCAGAAACATCAGGCTTCTCTGCGACTCCTGGAGGAGGGTGGCTGCAGGTTGGTGGCCTGGCTCGAAGACTAGCAACAGCATTTGAAGAGAATGAGGTTGGGGCCAGGATTTGCTACAGGTTATCCTGCCGACATCTTGTATTAGTGCTGCAATCCCGGCAGCTCCACTTCCCGTCCAGCTCCCTGCCTGTGGCCTGGGAAAGCAGCAGAGGACGGCCCAAAGCTTTGGGACCCTGCACCTGTGCAGGAGACCTGGGTACAGCCCTGGCTGTTGCTGCCACTTGGGAAGTGAACCAGCGAATGGAAGTTTATTTTGTTTTGTTTTGTTTTCTCTGTCTCTCCCTCTATGTAACTCTATCGTCTAAATAAATAAGCCCTTTTTAAAATAAAGTAAAAGAATGACGTTAAATCCTTATGTACTGTTATTGGAAATGTAAAGTGGAACAGCACTGATGGAAAACAATGTGGTACTATAAAAAGTTAAAAATAGGGAGCCTAAATTTAGCCTGGTGCTTTAGATAGCTGCACCATTGGTGTGCTTGTGAGGCCTCGCTTCGCTTGGTGACTCCAGTTTTGTGCTGATGCAGGACCTGGAGGCTAACACAGATGGCTCAACTGACTGGCCTCCTGCCACCCACGTGGGCACCTGAAACCAATCAGTCACGCAAACCTCAGTCCAGGCTTCAGCATGGCACAGCCCCACGAACACAGGCCAGGTCTCACACGTGCATGGCGGGGACCCATTCACTTAAGCCAGCACCTGCTACTTTCCAGGGACTACATTACCCAAGAGCTGCAATCAGGAACAGAGGCTGGACTCAACCCAGGCCCGTCAGGGTGAGATGTGAGCACCACAACAAAAGAAGGTCTCAACCACTCCAAGCCTCAAGAAAAGAATGTTTTAAATAATCATTTTTAAAAGAATTTTTCATTTTTTATTAGAAGGGCAGATATACAGAGAGAAGGAGATACAGACAGAAAGATCTTCCATCCTCTGATTCACTCCCCACGCGGCCACGATGGCTGGAGCTGAGCCGATCCGAAGCCAGGAGCCAGGAGCTTCTTCCGGGTCTCCCACGCGGTGCAGTGTCCCAAAGCTTTGGGCCGTCCTCCACTGCTTTCCCAGGCCACAAGCAGGGAGCTGGATGGGAAGCCAGGCTGCTGGGATTAGAACCAGTGCCCATATGGGATCCCGGCGAGTGCAAAGTGAGGATTTAGCCATTAGGCCATCATATCATGCCCAACTAATTTGTTTTTATATATTTTTAAAGAATAGGAACTCAGGTATTTGTATATACTTTAAATTTTTGATTTTTTGGAAATATTGTTATTTATTGGAAAGGCAGAACTGCAGAGAGGGAAGGAGAGGCAGAGGGAGAGTGTTTACCCCCACTGTCTCACTCTCCAGGCAGGGCTTGGGTCAGGCGAGAGCCGGGAGCTCCCCCAGGCCTTCTGCCTGATGCAGGGGCAAAAGGGCTCGGGACTCCCTCTGCTGCTTTCCCACATGTGCCATCGTTAACTGGACCAGTGACGCAGCAGCTGGGACTCCCAGCTGCCACTCCTATGGACTGCTAGTGCTACAATCGGCGGCTTAACTCATTATGCCACAGCATCAGCACCTGTATGCACATTTATATTTGTTTAACAAATTGGCTTATTTGTGAGGCAAAGTGAGCTGCCATTTTCCGGCACACATCATGGGCCAGTTTTAACCTGGGAGTCAGAAGAGTCAACCTGGGTCTCCCGTGTAGGTGTCGGTGACCCAGCCAGGGAACAGAACTAGAATTGGGAGCAGATCTGGGTTGAACCCAAGCACGCTGATTAGGACACAGTTGTCTTAAGTGTTAGGCTAAATGCCTGGTACGGTGTGTCCACGTGTGTAGAAAGCAGTGGAGGACGGCCCAGATCCTTGGGATCCAGCACCCACGTGGGAGACCTTAGTTCCTGGCTCCTGCCTTTGGACCGGCTCAGCTCCAGCCATTGCGGCCACTTGGGGAGTGAATCATCGCATGAAAGATCTTTCTCTCTGTCTCTTAGATTTACAGATGTTTTTGTATCTCAGATTTACAGAGAGAAAGATCTTCTTTTTTTTTGGTAAAAATTTACTTATTTTTATTACAAAGTCAGATATACACAGGGGAAGAGAGACAGAGAGGAAGATCTTCCATCCGGTGATTCACTCCCCAAGTGAGCACAATGGCTGGTGCTGCGCTGATCCGAAGCTGGGAACCAGGAACCTCTTCTGGGTCTCCCACGCAGGTGCAGGGTCCCAAAGCCTTGGACCGTCCTCGACTGCTTTCCCAGGCCACAAGCAGGGAGCTGGATGGGAAGTGGAGCTGCCGGGATCAGAACCAGCACCCATATGGGATCCCGGGGCGTTCAAGGCAAGGACTTTGGCCACTAGGCCACGCCGCTGGGCCCCGAGAAAGATCTTTCATGTGTTGATTCACTCCCCAAGTGGCCACAACGGCCCGAGCTGAGCCAGTCCAAAGGCAGGAGCCAGGAGCCAGAAGCCTCTTCCAAGTCTCCCGCACGGGTGCAGCGTCCCAAGGCCTTGGGCTGTCCTCGACTGCTTTCACAGGCCACCAGCAGGGAGCTGGATGGGAAGCCAGGCAGCTGAAATATGAACTGGTGCCCGTATGGGATCCTGGCACTTAAAGGGGAAGATTAGCCAACTAAGCCATTGTACCAGGCCCCAAAAGAAATATTAAAATAATAAAACAAGGGCTCAGCATGGTGGCCTCGCAGCTGAAGTTCTCACCTTGAGCGTGCCAGGATCCTATATGGGCGCCGGTTCTAATCCCGGCAGCTCCACTTCCCATCCAGCTCCCTGCCTGTGGCCTGGGAAAGCAGACAAGGACGGCCCAAAGCCCTGGGACCCTGCACCCATGTCGGAGACCTAGAAGAAGCTCCTGGCTTCGGATCGGCGCAGCACCAGCCGTTGCAGTCACTCGGGGCGTGAACCATCGAATGGAAGATCTTCTCTGTTTCTCCTCTCTCTATATATATCTGACTTTGCAATAAAAATCAATAAATTAAAAAGATGAAACCATTTCCTTCTTGGCTGCTGCCTGTGAGAGTACACACTGGAGTTAGGCTAATACCACATTCTTTAAAAAAACACAAAACAAAACAAACAAAAAAAGGGGGGGGAGAAGAAGAAGCAAATTCTGACAACAGGCATATTCCCAAAGGAGTCAGAGTCCCAGGGACCGACAGTGCCCTGGCAGCTGTCAGGGGCTCGGCACAGGCAGGAGGGACATCACGGCCACTGGGGAGGAGAAGCAGGGCCCGGGACAGCCGCTGAGCTGGTGAGCGCACAGAAGAGCCTCTGACCCATGCGGCTGCCACTCGCGTTTGCTACAATGTGTATCCGACCATAACTTTTTAAATATAACTTTTTAAAAAGATTTATTTATTTTATTACAAAGTCAGATATACAGAGAGGAGGAGAAACAGAGAGGAAGATCTTCCGTCCGATGATTCACTCCCCAAGAGACCACAAGGGCTGGTGCTACACTGATCCGAAGCTGGGAACCAGGAACTTCTTCCAGGTCTCCCACACGGGTGCAGAGTCCCAAGGCTTTGGGCCGTCCTCGACTGCTTTCCCAGGCCACAAGCAGGGAGCTGGATGGGAAGTGGAGCTGCCAGGATTAGAACCGGCGCCTATATGGGATCCCGGGGCGTTCAAGGCAAGGACTTTAGCCGCTAGGCCACGCCGCCGGGCCCCGACCATAACTTTGACCAAGAAAAGCTAGGAGGTGTTGGGGGTTGTTGGCATGTGAGCAGTTGCCCCTGGAGGAGGCAGGGTGGCTTGGGGGTGCATGTGTTCCTCTTGGTGCTGTGCCCCCAGGCCTCCACAGAAACAGAAACGTGTGCATGTGGGAGAGCCCGCGTGGTGTGCGGCTGCCCGTGGCCATGCTCTGCCCGGCTGTGCTGCTGTTGCTGCTCCTGACCAGGGGCATGGAGACCTTCCGAATCTGCGCCTTCAACACTCATCGGCTGACGCTGGTCAAGATCGCCCAGGTGGAGGTGATGGACACCTTAGTTCGAGTATGTTCACTGCTGCAGGGAAGCTGGGCCTTGGGGGGATGCCAGGCTTGGGTGACTAAGAGCAGAACGCAGAGCCGAGGGGACTCGAGCAACGAGGGTGCAGATGTGCAGGTCACACTCCTGAGCTGCCATTGGCCTCAGTCACCTCTTCTGTGAAATGGGTGCGATGTGGGTGGGGATGGCATGCAATCTTTCCCCAGGTCCTTTATAGTGCCACTGTGCTTTCCGGGCTGCAGCTGGTGAGCCATGCCACTGTTGGCCACACCTCTGCCAAGCCCCCCTACTGCAGCAGCTGGCACCAGGTAGGGTTGCTCTTGTAGATTGTGGCCCGCTGTGACATAATGGTGCTGCAGGAGGTGGTGGACCCTTCTGACCATGCTGTCGCCCTACTGCTGCGAGAACTCAACAGGTGAGCAGGCTTCTGTGTTTCTGTGTGCCCCGTCCAGGGCCACCAAGGCCCTGAGCGTGCGCATCCCTCTGGTCCTCACAGACTCGACGGCTCTGGGCCCTACAGCTCGCTGAGCAGCCAGCTGTTGGGGCGCAGCACCTACATGGAGAAGTATGTGTACATCTATCGGTAAGCGTGGTGGGGGCAAGAACAGACCGGGTACAGCCGCCCCTCCTCTGCTCTCTGCCAGTGTGTTCATGTAGCAGGAAGCGTTCTCCAAGCACAAATGTGGGGCCCCTCTTCCTGTCTCCTGGCCCCTGGAAAGGGAGTGACTGGTAGTGGGTTCTAAGGAGAGGCTCAGTGGGATCTGCTTATGGGCCTTGGTTGGGCCTGATTTTCAGAAACAGACCTAGGGCCCTGGGAAGATGGGCTGTGCGTGGCAGTGGAGGGTTTTGGTATCAGGATCTATATGGGTGCCAACGTCAGTGAAAGGGGCACATGGAATTATGTGGTGTTCCAGATGCAGTAGAGTGTTCCCAGGGAGCAATGCCCCTGACATGAAGCATAATCAGGCCCTACGGAGCCCACCTGTCCATCCATGGTCACAATGGATGGGTGGTGCACAACGTGCGGTCTACCCTTACGCTGCAATAGTATTTAGCAACGACAAGGAAGACAGACCAGCAGAAAACACTGTTGAAGGATAGCACTGAGACACAAAGGTCGCGTAGTATTTCATTGCATTTGTATGACAAGTTCAGAATCTGAACCAGTAGCTGGGAGAGGCTGCAGAGGAGGGAACGGAGGAACTACTGACAGCTGCAGCAGGAGGTTTCTTTGCGGTGATGAGAATGCAGTAGGGTGCCAGTGCAGCACAACTCGTGACCGCACCACACCCCCACGTACTTTAAGCACAAGTAAAAAGGTCTTTGGCATACTAACTATTGGAGTAACAGGAAGTTGTAGCCTCTAGGAAGCATGGCAGCTGGCTAGAAGTTCCTCTTGCAGCATGAGCTCAGCCAGAGGCACCGCAAGCCCAGTCGGCAGCTTGCAGCCACTGCTGGCCACCCTCTGGTCCTCTCAGGTCCCACAAGACACAGGTACTGGACTCCTACGTGTACCATGACCAGGATGACCTCTTCGCCCGGGAGCCCTTTGTGGCCCACTTCACTCTGCCCAGCAAGGGTAGGAAGGGGAAATGGGGGTCTGGGGCGTGGAGTCTGGGGGGCGCACATGGACAGCAGCAGCCCTGGCTCTGTGCGCCTTGCAGTACTCCCCAGCCTGGTGCTGGTCCCGCTACACAGCACCCCGAAGGATGTGGAGAAGGAGCTTACTGCCCTCTACGACGCGTTTCTGGATGCCTCCCAGCACTGGCAGAACAAGGTAAGGCTGAGTGGCTGACAGGGGCAGGATGTGGCCAGAGCGGCGAGGGCCTGCCCCCCAGCACGCTGCCACCTCCAGGACGTGATCCTGCTCGGAGACTTCAATGCCGACTGTGCCTCGCTGGCCAAAAAGCGCCTTAGCAAGCTGCTCCTGCGAACAGAGCCTGGCTTCCACTGGGTGATCGCCGACGGGGAAGACACCACGGTGCGGGCCAGCACCCACTGCACCTATGACCGCATCGTACTGCACGGGGAGCGCTGCCAGAGCCTGGTGCAGTCTGCCGCTGCCTTCGACTTTGCCAGCAACTTCCAGCTCACAGAGGAGGAGGTACAGGACAGGACTGGGGCACTGCTCAGAGGG
Organism: Ochotona princeps; assembly: GCF_030435755.1. Lineage (NCBI taxonomy): Eukaryota > Metazoa > Chordata > Mammalia > Lagomorpha > Ochotonidae > Ochotona > Ochotona princeps. The sequence continues at coordinate 106,751,179 of NC_080865.1, read as the reverse complement.
CAGTCCAGGCAGGGAGCCCTCCAACCTCATGCTTCTTCCCACTTGCTGTCCCCAGGCCCTGAAAATCAGCGACCACTACCCTGTGGAGGTGGAGCTTAACCAGGCGGCGAGGCGCATCCAGCCCCTGAGCCTGGCTGCTCTGCTGTTCTCACTGCTGCCCCCTGAGCTGGCCCGTGTGGCCTGACCTCCCCCACGCACGTGATGATGACACTACCCTGAGGACTCCAACCTTGGTCTTCCCCTGCCCCAGAGGCTGCAGGAACTATAGCCTTCCTCCATTAGTTTTTAGTTTGGCTTGGTCTGTGTGGAATTACCAGATTAAAGCCAGGCGCCCTGAGGCTTGCCTCATGCCATCCCCATTTGTCAGGCTACCAGGAAGTGTCTGGAATGGAGACAAGCACAGCTGGAGAGGGTGCAGGGCAGCTCAGCGGGAAAAACAGATCCAAAGATTTTACTATGTGAGACAAAACTGAAACCTGAACACTGGGGCTAAAAGCCAGAAAGGAATAGCACACCCGTGCAGCAAGTATGCCAGTGGGATTTGTATAAAAAACTCGCACAAATCACCAGCAAAGCATTAAGATCCCAATTGCTGGGCCTGGCACGATAGCGTAGTGGTTAAGGTCCTCACCTTGCATGCCCGGGATCCCATATGGGCACTGGTTCTAATCCCAACAACCCTGCTTCCCATCCAGCTCCCTGCTTATGTGTGGCCTGGGAAAGCAGTGGAGGATGGCCCAAAGCCTTGGGACCCTGCACCCACGTGGGAGACCCAGAAGCAGCTCCTGGCTTCAAATTGGCTCAGCTCCAAGAGTTGCGGTCACGTGGGGAGTGAACCATCTGCAGAAGATCTTCCTCTAGCTCGTCCTCTGTACATCTGTCTCTCCTCTGTATATCCAACTTTCCAATAAACGCATCTTTAAAAAGATCCCAATTGCTACTGGGATGAAATAATGCAGTTACAGTCAAAATCTAATTCGCAAACGGGGGGGGGGGGGGAGGAAGATTCTTTGTGACCCAGAGAGTAGCCTAGCAACTGCCCAGGCATGCCCAGCTCCTCATCGGCTGGTGTGTTCAGGCCACTACAACCATGAGCCACAAGCCTGATCCTAGCAAGTCTCCCCTGAACCACTAACAACACTTCCGGGGACCAGCAGAATGACGGCAATCTCCTGTCACAATGCTGGGCCAACTGCACCAGCTGAGCAAGGGCCAAGCTCCGACTCTCCCACACCCAAGGGAGCCCAAGGACTTTACCCACCTCCTTCCCAGACGCACAAACCTGGAGCTGGGCAAGTGGCACAGCTGCAACTGGCTGTTAGCACTGGTATAATCCATTGTGCCATGCTGGTCCCAGAGCTGTACAAGTGTTGGTTACACCCATACTTATTCTTATCTCCCCAAGGTTAAAAAAATCCTCAAGGACAGTAAGTAAGACTACAAAAACCAGGTCTCCTCACAGTACGGGAAGAACCTGTTAAGTGGGAACCAAGCCCTCAGATCCCTGGGCTCGCCGGGACACCTAACATTCCCCCAGAACCTCAAAACAGCTGCCAGCCCCCCCAAGCACCCTTCTTGAGATGGGATGTGACAGGGCGCACTGGCTCCTGTGGCAGACTGCTCCACTTGGGACCAAGCAGCCACCTACAGGTCCTAAGCCTCGGCTGCTTCCCGGGGCCCTCTACAGCGAACCATTGCACCCCAGTTTTATCTGTTCCCTGCTTTCAAATAAAGCAAGACAAACTCCTTTCCATGGTCTGTTTGCCATGCATTCTGCCAAATGCCAGCTCTGGCCTCCTGGTATTCTCTGTGGTCAGCCCACTTCTGAAGGGAAAGGACCGTGAGACCTCGGGCAGCAATCCTGCAAGTGAGCTGAACCAAGAGACAAAGCAAATCAACAATCAAGATTTATTTTGGTCAGATTTAGGAGCACAGAACAGCAGAGGCCTCACGAGTGGAGAGCTCGCCACTTGTCCAAGGGACCACGGTTCGGGATGTATTTGACCCCACAGCCATCAGGGATGAGCCGCTTCTCGGCCACCATGTCTTCAAATTCATCTGCATTGAACTTAGTAAAGCCCCACTTCTTGGAGATGTGGATCTGAAAGCAGGGAAGAGCGAGTTGACTCAGGAGGCCAGGGGTCAGTCCAGTGGGATAAAAAGGCTGAAACACTACTGACCTTCTGGCGACCAGGAAACTTGAACTTGGCCCTGCGTAGGGCCTCAACCACATGTTCCTTGTTCTGCAGCTTGGTGCGGATGGACATGATGACTTGGCCAATGTGAACCCTGGCGACTGTGCCCTGGGGCTTTCCAAAAGCACCCCGCATGCCTGTCTGCAGCCTAGATGAGGAACAGCATGAGGTCAGAAGCAGGCTTTGCCACTGAAGGGCTGTCTCCGAGGTCCCTTAGAGCAACCCGTACAAGGAACAGGCTGCATACACTACCAAGGAGAATGCTGTCTGCAGCCACTGCACACCAGGCGCCCATGGCCTAGGGGAGCTGGTCGGCTTAATTGGCTGCAGGGCACATGGCTCCTAACTGCTGTGAGCGTTGCCAAGGGCCACCCACCACCCCTTGTCCCCAGCTCTCTGCCAGCCTCCCTCCCAGGCCTAACAGGGACAGTCATTTAGAGGCATCTGGTGGCAGGCACAGGGCATGTTCCTGAAAACCCTAGGCAGCTCAGTGGGCTATTCCTACAGCCTGATTGGCTACCAGGACTCAGATTTAAGCAAGACCCCAACACAGGTTGTAAGTAAGGGGAAGATGCCTTCTAAGGGCCAAGTCACCTGTCAGCACCAGCGCAGGACAGCATCTTGTTGATGCGGATGACGTGGAAAGGGTGCAGTCGCACTCGAATATGGAAGCCATCCTTGCCACAGCTCTTCACCATGTACTTGTTGGCACAGATACGGGCAGCCTCCAGGGCTGGCAGGGAGAAACAGGCCGAGGTAAGACTACCATTCCCAGCTCCAGCGCCATGGGTTAGCTGGCAGTCTGGAGGAAAATGCTGGGCTGGCGCCAGGCCTCACCTTCTGAAGACAGCTGCTCATACTCGTCTGAAACCATATGGCCACACAGCGGGAACTCGTCTACCTTGGCCTTCTTCCGACCCAGGTCAAAGATGCGGATCTTAGCATCTGAAAGAGTCGCAAGGTTTGATGTGCGGGGGCTGCCACAAGGGACTGAGCAGTGCCAAAGCAGAAAGGAAGGTTGCTCTACTTACCAGGGACACCTCGGCAGAAACGAGACTTGGGGTATGGCTTGTTCTTACAGTACCGGTAGCTGCAGGAGGAAAAAGAACCCCAAACTGGGTGGGCTTCCCAAGGAATCTCACTAGGCCTCTGAAGGGGACAGGGAAAGGCCTGGAGAACATGTCAACCTCCTCACGGGGTGCATGGCCAGTCCAACGTAAAAGACCACACAACACAAACCAGTGGGACGAAGAAAAGCTCAAGCGCCCGGCTGCACCCACAGCTTCCCATGAGGCAATTACTTTCCAGCTTCTCCGGGCTGGGGAGGTAAGACAACCTTCCCCTCCTGCGCACACACGGGCCGTTCGACCAAAGTCCTCCAGGCACGTGGCGGCTAATCCGCCGCGCAAAGGCGTGCTGGGCGCCGAGCGCCCCCCTGCGGGGGACACGCAGGGAGGAGGCCGGGGTGCAGCCGGAGGGCAGGGCGTCCGCAAAGAAACCCAGGCTGCTGAGCGCACGGGGCACTCGCTCGGAGCGGCGAAATGGCGGCCGACGCAGGGAGGCAAGGCTGACGTTGTTTCCGGCACTTGGAGCCGCACACGCAGCACTGGGTCCATGTGCCAGGTAACGAGACGTGCTGCAAAGCAGCACAAAATGCCAAACTCGAAGGAAAACGGAACGGAGTAGAGGACAAAGTTAAAAGCGTCCCGGAAGACATCGGGTGGACACAGAAAGAGCTTCCAAGACAAGAATCCGAAATATGCGCGACCCAACCTAATGGCTGTAACCGCCGAAGGCCCTTCGCCTTGATTTTCGCAAAAGTAAAACTACAGATTGGGAACTCACCACCGGGCGGGGCGGCGGCCCATGGCGACACCAGGATCTTCGGTGGCTGTAACGAAACAGGCACAGTCGGAAAGGAAAACTAGCACAGGCCCGAAGCGAGAGCAGAGAAACCGTAAGAGCACCTGACGAATGAGGCCTCACGAATACTCACCGCACCGAAGGAAAAGAGGCGCTCCCACGCCTGCGCAGTCCTTATATAGTCGGCCTATCTTCATGCGTAGGCACCATAGAGTCTAGGCCTCGGCGGGCGGACGCTCTGTCAGACGTTCCGACCATAGACGCAATGCCGTTCCGCGCATGCGTAGCAGACCAGCCGTGCACACGCGCAGGGTGCGAGAACGAGCGGCACCCAGGAGTCCCGGCGGCCGGCTGGCGAATGGGGCTCGGCCACACACACGCACGCGGCGCGCGCTTCCGCCGTTGCCATCTTGGGGGTGGGATTCCTGCCACTGCTTTCACAGCACTATCTCAAACGTTCTGAAAAGCAAAGTGCCGCCGAGCGGGAGTCGCGGAGGCCGGGCCGAGGTTGTTGCGATTGCAGGCTGCACACTGCCGCCCGGTGTCTCTCTCGAGCCTACGAGGCCCTGCGGGGACATGCCAGCCCTGCGTCTTTGGGCCATGTTCCTTTGTCAGCAGGAAGGCCAGAGCGGGAGACATTTCCCGAAGCTTTCCATCACGAAAGAATGTGCGCAGCCTTTGCTCCGAGCTAACCTGTGGCGTGGTCTAATTGTTTCAGACTCACTGCCTTTTGGTTTTTTCACGGCGAAGACGCCGAAACGATCATGCAATATGAGAGTCACTAGGCAACTGGGCCCCCTACACCCGGAGTGGCGCAAGGAGCGCGGCGTCACCCTGTCGATCCACACTTGCCCTCGCCCCTGGCGCGAGCGCCGGCCCCTGCGGCTTCACTTGGCCCCCACCTGTCCCGGCGCTCCCTCCTGGCCCTGCCTGTGTGCCCCAGGGCGTGGCCCGGCCGGTTCTGGGGGGGAGGAACCCTGCACCGCTCCTCCCGCTGCCTGCCCGGGCAGCACCCCAGGAAGGGGCACAACTGAGGCCCTTGCCCTCTGTCGGGGCTCTGGGCGCTTCCCGACAAGGGACGCAGCAGTTCTCCGGTGCCCCTCACCCGAGGGTGTGGCCCTCCACCCGCCCCCCCTCAAGCACGTAGGTGTCCCGGCCCCGGGAGGCGTCAGCTGGGGCTCTTGCTCTTCCTGGTTTGGGCGGCCCCGGGGAGGTAGGTCCTGGGCAGTGGGTGCCCTGTCCTGCGCCGGCCCTGCGGGTGGGGCAGCTCCAGGAGGTTCCTCCTCCAAACCCGCAGGCCGGGAGTCTAGGGTGCTCTCCCGGGAGAGCATGCCAGCGCCTGCCCAGGGGCATCACCAGGCAGCCCTGGGAGGGGCTGATGTGCCCTGATCCCTGTTGGGCCTCATGGCGACCTGTTCTTGGGGGAACCCCAGATCTCAGGCCTCAGGGGCCCAGAGTCTCCCCACACACTTGCACCCCCACCGCTGCAAGTGCCCAAGGCTACGTGGGGCCCTTGTGCTGTCCCTGTCCCTGGGCTTGTCCTTGCTGACATGTCACCGTGCGCTGTGGGAAAGGCACCGAGTCCTGGGTCCCAGGCTGCTGCTCCTGTGCTCCAGCACAGTCACTGTGCTTCAGGGGCCTGCGATGGTCAGGCAGACGGTTGGCCTCTCGTGTCATCAGCACACGCAGGCTTTTCCTGAGGGCTCCTGGCTTGTTGTGAGGCTCCCTGTCCTGCCCGCTCCTGCACAGGGGCCTTCCCCCTTGGAGGCCATGCCCACCCACTCCTGGGGCCGCGTCCCCGGTCCCACCAGCGAGGTGGAGGCTTGGAGCACCAGGGTCCTGCGGAGTAGCCCTGCCCTTGGCGGGCCGCTCTGCTCCTGGCTGGCCGTGTGCCTGTGGCAGGAGGATTTGATTGTTCCTCTCAGGCAAAAGGGGCTCCCCAGAGCAGGAGGGAGCCCCAAGGCCCAGCTGCCTGTCCCTCTGCTCGCCTCCTAGGTGACACCCTCCCTGCAGGCTGCCTTGTCTCAGCATCACAGGTGACCCTGGGAGGAGCCTGAGAGGAGTGTGCACACACGTACAGTCACACACACACAGGACCACGTGAGGGGGCAGCACTCTCGCTCTCACACACACTGACACACACACTCACTCATTCACGGTCAGGAGGGGGCCCTGTGCTGGCTGCCTCCATCCCGAGAAGGCTAAAAGGGCTGCTCTGCCTTGGAACCCCTGCATCCACTCCATCTTGCAAGTAGCTCCGCTTCAGGAATGAGGGCGGTGTCAGGGTAGGTCGTGTCCCTCTCTGGGACCCGGTCCAGCCTTGGCCTGGATCGCTGAGTGGCTCTCTGACCTTCGAGGTGTTGCACGGCCAAGCACAGATTGCACACGCAGGAAAGACGGCGGGGCCCAGAGGCTCTGCCAGTTCCCCTAGCCTGCATCCCATGCTCTGCGACACTTGCCTGAATCTGAGCCAGCACCCGAGGGTTCTGGGTGGCCCTCAGAACAGGGCCCGGCCCTGGCTCGTCCCCACGGCAGCCTAGGCAGCATCGGGTACTGCCCTGAAGCGTGGGGCAGCCTGGCTGGCAGGGGTGGGGGCTGTGTCTCTGCACAGCGGACAAGCTGCTCTCAGCAGTGTGCCGTCAGGTAGCTGGGCCTGGGCTGTGGCAGGGGGCAATCTGGGGTGGGTGTGCCCACAGAGGACCCAGTGGATGCCAGGAGTGCCCCACTGTGTCCGGAGGAGCACATTTGTGTCTCCTTCCTGTAGGTGGCCTCACTCCTGGCCGGGACTGGAGATCGCTTCCTAGTGAAGATCTTCAAGATGGCATACGGCTGCTGTGGGTGCAGGTGTGGGGACGCTCGGCTCCGGGTGCTGGGCCATGCCAAGGTCCTTGGTGTGGCCGTTGGCACCTTCCAAGCTGCCCCACACCTCTTGGAGCACAGGCCGCTGGGGCTTCCCTGTAGCCCCATGAGGGCATGGCCCAGCACCTGTGTGTCTGGACCCAAGAGCCCTGGGATCCCGCGCACCCGTGCAGGCTGGGCAGGGTCTGTGCCCTGGGGTGACTGCTCCCAGTCCTTTCTGCCTCTCTCGCTGAGTGTGCTCAGCCTGCGTCCAGTGAGGGAGGAAACGCAAGGAGGGCCTGCTTTGCCCTGCCTCAACGGTGTCCAAGTGACTTGCTCCACACGTGGCACAGGCTGGTCTGCCCCGCCTGCCCACCCTGACTGCAGCGACCGTCCCTGTACTCGCCGGCTTCATCAGGCTTCCCCCAGGGGTAGGCCGGGCCCTTGCTGCACACTCTCGGCCTTCCCCAGCAGTGCAGTCAGCTGGGGGCGGGGGGGCTGGTCAGTGTTCTACCCCGAGGGCAAGTGAAGGTGGCAGCCTGTGTCCTGGGAATTCTGGTGGAGCCCAGGTCCGCCTGTGCCAAGCTCCCCACTGGTGCCCGAGGGACCATGGCCCCCATTCCCAAGGCAGTTGCAGTTGCTGGGGCTGCTTCCCCGGGGGATGCATGGGACCTCCAGCTTAGGAGCTTAATGCTCCCCTCTCCTTCCTGGGTCATCTAGCACCCAGAGGTCAGGAGGAAGGGGCTGTGAGTTCCAGGAGGTTGGGGTATGTGCAGACCACTGGCAGGTGTCATGAAAGATGAAAGCGTGCCTGGGCACTACTGCTTGCTCTGGTCCCTGGACTCAGGCCAGGTTTTTTTAGGGAGGTGGGGTGGGGTGGGGGAGGGCACTCCCACTTTGGGGACTTGGGGACATCCTGTCCTCTCCCTGCCCTTAGTGGGTGAGATGTAGCCGGACCTCGCAAGTCCTGGGTGCAGGTCTGCCCTCAAGTTTAGCACCTGTTGATGCTCCAAGGGCTGAGGGATTGAGCCCCCACCCTGGCCGCTCTGGGCTCCGTGGCCAGCATGACCCTGGCTGAGGAGACACAGTCCAAACCTGCCCTGCCTCCTCCACCAGCCTTGTGGATCCTCCTGGGCTGTCCTCCTGGGGGGAGGGAGGCTGACAGCCCTAGCGGGGGATGTGCGGGGCGGGGATCCCCCTTCAGTGCAGCTCTTTCTGCAGGGTCCCACCCGCCGGTCCTGCAGGCACCTGGCCAGCGCAGTGCCCAGCCTCCCAGCCCATGCCCCGGTTGGCCTGGAGCTTCTTCTGCCCGAGTTCCCCGGGGCTGCCTCAGCTCCGCTCCTCCCACTGTCCCCTGGCCACTTCAACATCTCCTGCCCTCATTGCCCCTTGGGGTCTCGGGGTGGCTGGACGTTATGGAGAGGGAGACAGGAGCACCCACTTCCCCAGGCTCAGCTCTGAGACCCCTGCGCCAGGAGGGGGTCATAGGAGGGTCCTGCCAGGGAAGGTGTGGGACAGAAGTCCTCTTTGGTGGGACTGGCAGAAGGAGCGGACAGGAGGCACTGGGCGCATGCTGCACCCCCAGGTGCATGATAGCAGGAGAGGAGAAGGCAATGCCTCGGTAGCCCTTTAGATCTGGCTCTGCTGCCCCCACCCCGTCTCCAGCTGGGAAGCCTCTGGAGACTTCTGGAATGTGCCTTCTGCAGCAGCAGAACAGTAGCTGGGCATATGGTGTGGTGGCAGGCTGGGTCCAGCGCTGTGTTCTGCCTGCCCGTCCCCAAGGTCTTCCTGGGACAGGCCACCCCAAGGCTGAGGCAGCAGCTCAGCCCTGGGTGCGAGGCATGAGAGGGCCCCTGTGGTGTGTGCGGCTCTTTCCTCACCACACAGGGACTCTCAGGTTAGGCGGGCAGCCCTCACAGAGACTTGGGGGGCAATGGACACGTGTCCATTGCCCGGTCCTCTGTCCTCTGCACTATGTCCCTGACCCCCAAGGCCACAGGGGCATGGCCAGTGGGTGAGGGGGCAGGGCAGCTGATGGAGGGGCTGGCCCGAGGGCTGCCCTTGTCCCTGGCTCTCGCCTGCAGGAAGCGGGCATTCGACGTCTGGAGCAGGAGCTGGCCTACACCAACCGATGTGGGGCCCACGGCTGGAGCAGAGGAGGACTGCTGAGCAACGGGCCCAGCCCAGTACCGGAATGGAAGGAGGAAGTGGTATCAAGGTCTGGGAAGAGGGGGAGGGAGGGAGGGCAAGACCCTTCTGGGCAAGGGGCAGGGATGGAGTTGTGGCAAGGCCTGCCTGGGGAGGGAGGGTGTGAGGGAGGGCAAGGCCTGCCTGGGGAGGGAGGGTGTGAGGGAGGGCAAGGCCTGCCTGGGGAGGGAGAGCAAGACCCAGGAGACACCCAGGTCTGGGGCACCAAGCTCCCCAAGAATGGACTGGGGAGGGGCTTGAGCCCACCCCCTCTTTGCCTTTGTTCACAGAGGGGCCCTGAGCCCTACAACCCAGCACTTGTGGCAGGGGCTCCAGGACTGACCATGCAGGCCAGGTCTGGCCAAGGACCCCAGCTTGGCCTGCTGTGCTCTGAAGGACTGCTTAGAGGGCCCCAAGTCTGCATCCCAGGCAGGGAGCCTTCCTGACTGTGCCCTTTCCTGACTGCCCTAGTCTGGGCCTCCTGCCGCCTACCCTCTGCCTGGGCCTCTTCCTGGGAGCACTCCAACCCCTCTCTCTGCAGGGTCTGAGTCAGTGGGGGAGAGGAGGCACTTGCAGGTGGGGTGTGCTGCTGCAGGAGGTCCTGGGCACCAGCAGCAGGGCCACACGGAGACCCAGTAGCCTGTGCCAGGCTCACAGTTCAGGCTGCTGGTGCCCTTGTGCCTTACTGGGCTTGCCCCAGACCCTCCTGCCCAGCCCCTGGCCCAAGAAAGCCACAGCCACCCACAGGAGAATGGAAGCAAAATTTTATTCCTCTTGGCTGGAGAAGAAAACTAGTGGGTGGTCAAGGACAGGACCCCTACTTCTTCCCCTCCCAGAACCAAAGAAGACAAGCAGCGCCACCGACCGGCTCCCTCTGCACAAGTGAAGCCAAGAGGCCAGTCATGAGAGGCAGGTGAGCGCAGCACGGGGCAGGGGCGACTGCAGTGATGGGTTGGGGTGGCCAGGCCAGGCCAGAGGGCAGAGGAGAGCAGGCGTGGGGGACACTTCTCGTCAGGGCAGCTGCTGGCCAGGAATGGCGGCACCGAGCTCAGGGCACCAGGACACGGTAAGGGCTACCCGGGATGTGCTCGTCACCCCACTTGACCACCAGCGTGTACTCCCCTTTGTCCTTGAGCAGGTAGGAGACGCTGTAGAGCCTGCTGCCCACATGCTTCACCAGGATCTCTTCACAGGGTGTCCTTGGGCCGTGAACCCCCACCAGCAGCATGCTGTTGCCTGAGGGAGGATGGGCCTCAGTCACAGGCTCCGTCCCTGCCCTGTGCCCCAGCTGTTGAGGCCACTCCAGCTTCCCGACCCCCAGCTCCACCCTTTCCTTGGGGGTACAGATGGCAGCTGCCCACCTGCTTTGCTGCAATCCACCGTGAAGCTGCTCTTCTGGCCCACGTAGGCCTTGCTCAGCCCCAGGCCCTTGGCCACCACTTTGCTGGCATCGGCAGGACCCGGGCCTGGCACGCCATGCTGGGTGGCAGCAGCAGCCTTGCTCAGGGAGTCCACAAACACCGAGGACGTCTCATGGAGGCTGTGGTTGCTGACGAGCCGAGGGCCTGTGGGGCACAGTGGCTTGGGCTGAGACGGGGAGGAGTACCAGGCATCGGGTGGGCACCAGAAGCCTGGCCATAGGCTCACCTGTGACTTTGGCCTTAAAGGGGCTGCCCCCAATGTGGTAGGGCCCACCATACTTGATGGAGATGAGGTAGCTGCCGGGTGCCATGGGAGTGTAAGTGACGCGGTAGCCCTCGGGGCACTCCTGGCAATCCATCTTCACCTTGGAGGGGCCATCGATCGTCACCGAAAGGGCGCCGGCTCCCGCATTGGTTGTGTTCACGATAAATTCAGCTGGGCTCCCTGGGAACAGGGGAGGTCAGGCAGGGTTTCCTGGAGCCCCGACGCCCAGCCACCCAGTACAGGTGCGTGGAAGCCACACGCCTCCTGTTGTGGCCAAGAGCTTGGCCATGGCCGACTCGGCCACGCACAAAGCTGTACCTGCCGACCCACCTGTAATGCCGCCTTCCAGGCCTGCTCCGTAGGCGGACACCATGCCTGGGTCCCCTCCGTGCCCAGGCTCCCCAACTCGGATCTTGAAGGGGCTTCCAGGGATGTGGGTGCCGTTGAACTTGACATCAATCAAGTAGATGCCATTCTCGCGTGGGATGAAGCGCACAGCATACTTATCTGAGGAGTAGAAGGGCATGCTGTGGGCCTGGGGGCTCACTGGGTAACCAGCAGGTAGCCACTCAAAAGGACAGCCTCAGTCTCGGCCTTCTGGGGTTTCCCTCACTGGCCAGAATGACCCAAGCAAGATCCTCTCCCCCAGCCCCAACCTGGGACCCCTCTGCTTCTTCTAGGGCCATGTTGGATGCCCACACACCCGCAGAAGGCTGAGGGCGGAAGCTTTAGACGCCCAAGCAGCCCGCCATCGAGACTCATCGGCACCCAACTCTTTTGTGAGCACAACACCCGCCTCGCCTGTTTGCATTCGAAGAGGTACCGTAAGTGCCATGACCCCTGCCCGTGAACCAGGGCTCTTGCACAGGCCGAACTTGCTTCGAGCCACACAGCCAGGAAGGGGCGGGACTAGGTGGTGACACTGATGCGGGCGAGCGAGTCTACTGCAGGCGCCATGCACTTGGCCAAAGATCCGGGCAGCCCGTGGCTAGACTTGAGGGTTCTCCCTCTGCAGACAAACTGCATTGCTCTGCCAAAGCCTTCTTCCTAGTGGCCACACTCGGCAAGCCAGATGCCCGAGGGCTTGGGCTACGAGTCAAGGAGGGTTTGCCTGGTTGAGAGCGCCCAGGCAGACATCGGGGCCCCGTCTTGGCTGCTGATGGAAAAGTCTGTACCTTCCTTGTGTTCTCAGCCTGCTTCCAGCTGGCTGGACAGGCTTTGGGGAAGCCTGCTGCGCCCGAGGGCCCTGGGCAGGTGGGTGGCTGGGCAGGGACAGGGCCTCACCTTGGTCAATCTCTGTGACATAGCACTCCTCCAGGGCTCCCGAGGGGCTGTGCACCTTGGCATCAATCGCCCCCTTGGCCCCATTCAGGCTGACTGCAAAAGAGGCTGGCTGGTTGACCTTTAGCCCTGACTCCTGGAAGCACAGCAGATGAGGTTAGGTGGGGTGGCAGGAGCAAGGGAGGAAGGAGGGCAGGGCCTGAGTCAGGAGGCCCCACGAGCGCACACTTACCCAGCTGGCGTCCAACTTGGTTTAAAGAGGGAGAGCCACTGATTTGCTAGGGACAGCAAGTGACAGGCATACGCCCTCTCCCTTCTCCCCGTCCCCTACCCCCCCACCCCACAATTCTACAGTCACACAGCCCCAGGCAGCAGGAAGGGAGGGTGGCCCTGCAGCCCTGGCAGGCTGTCCCTCTTTAAACCTCAGCCCTGGTGCTCAAGGGGCACAGGCTCCTGTTCAAAGCCTTTAGACCTGAGACACGAGAAAAACTCCACGCGGTGGGCAGGGTGCTTCCTGCCAACCCCAAGCACGGGCTGTACCCGGCCAGAGCAGGGGCCCGGTGCCCAGAGCTGGGCCGGGTGAGTTACCCGACACAGGGCCACGGCCTGCGCTTCGTAGTGCCTCTGGTCTGGCCGGGCCCAGGAGCCCCAGGTGGACAGTTTCTCTCAGTGCCTCACCTGAAGACTAGAAACAGTAAGGCGGCGGGCATCGCCGGACGGAGAAGCCACAGGCACCACGAAAGGACTGTCGGGTATGTGCTCCTCGTTGAACTTCACTGACACCTCGTAGTCACCTGGGCAGGAAGAGAGCACGAGGCTACCCTGGGCCACGGCAGCAGTGAATCATCTTATGCCATCCCAAGGCTTAGCCCAGGTTCTGGGACCTCGAGGCAGAGGGTGGGGGTGGTGTCTGCAGGCCAAGGGGTGCGGGTGGGTGTACGGAGCCAACTCCCACTGGGGCCTCTCCTCCTCCAGCCCCAGCTTGGCCCCCTGTACCTGGCTCCTGGACCACATAGGCCACACCGCACGAGCCATCCTTGCGGTCCTCGAAGGAGATCTCAGCCTTGCTTGGGCCCTCCACAGCAATGGCCAGGCCCCCAGCACCAGCCTCCCTGGTCCAGATGCTGAATTCAGCTGTGGAGGACAGTGGTTTCTCCTAGGAGGTTGGCTGTCGGGGACCATGGCCCTCCCAGCATGGTCCCAAATGGCATGGCTGGCTCCTCGCCCAGAGCAGCCTCCCCCCAAGCACCCAGGAGAGCAAGAGTGCCCATAGGCAAGCTGGCCTACCTGGCACTCCAGCTTCAGCCCTCTCCAGGCCAGGGCCTCCAGCACGGACCTTGTGGGCTCCTCCTTCCCCGAGGGGCCCCACAGTGAACTGGAAGGGGCTCCCAGGCACGTGCTGGCCCTTGTACTTGACACTGACTGTGTGTGTGCCCATCTCGGCAGGCACAAAGCGGATGCAGTATGTGTGGTTCTCGCCTTCCACAATCTCAGCCTCGTGGCTCTTGCCCGAGGGGCTGGTCACCTGGGCTGTCATGTCCTGGATGCTGATTTCTGGGGGGGGGGAGGGGACGGTGATAGCCTGGTAGGCAGGAGGCCTGCGCCCCACCGCCTCTCAAAACCACTCCCTGGCTCCTCACAGCCCCTACCAGGGATCTTGAGGCTGAGGTCGCAGTGACTGCCAACGTTGGCTACCGAAGGAGCCCGTCGTCTGCGTGTGATACTCTCTTTCACCCGGCCCTCGCCTGTCACTTTGACTGAGAAGGGGCTGCCTGCAGGGAGAAAGTGAAGCCCATACCCAGCGCAGGTTACACACGGTGTGGCAGCGAGGCTGGGGCAGGAGGTGCGTGGTCACCACACTAACCGGGCACGTGCTGGTCAGCAAACTTGATGTTGATTATGTAGTTGCCGGGCTCTGTGGGGCAGTAGGTGACTCTACACGTGCCATCTTCCAGGTCCTCTGTGTTGATATCCACCTTGCTGGGTCCCTCGATGGAGAGGCTGAGTCCACCGTAGCCTGGGAGATGGCCAGCTCTGTGTCACACTGCCAAGTACCATGCTGCCCACTGCAGCAGGCAGGCAGGCAGGCAGGCAGGCAGGCAGGCCACCGCTACCTACCTGCATCTCGAGTGTCAATGATAAACTCCGCAGGTTCAAAGGTATGGCCCTCGTGAAGGCCCTGGCCAGACACGCGCACACGGCTGGCATCCCCAATCTCCGACTGGCTGATCACCACTGGGATGGGGCTGCTGGCCACGTGCTGGCCATTCTTCTTCACATGCACCAAGTGCTCCCCCGTCTCCTTAGGCACGAACGAGATCCCTGGGCGCGGGGCAGGACTGTCAGCGGGAGGGGCGCGGGTCTCCCTCCCGCAGCTGCCTTCCCTTCCCGGCCCCCTAGGCCTCATACCCACGTGACCGTTGCGCAGCCGCTTCAGCAGACATGGCTCCTCCCGACCGGATGGGGGCACCACGGTGGCTGTCAGCAGGCTGAGGTCTGTCTCCGAGATGTTGATGGGGATGTCAGCTGCAGAGCCCACCTTCAGGTGGGACATCCGCATGGAGTCGTCACCTGGCAGGGGCAGGGGCCGGGTCATCTGTCACTACGCGTCTGGCCTGGCCGCAGGAGGACCAGACACCCAGCAGGCTGCCTGCTGCTGCCCGCTGCCCACTGCCCCCGGGGCCACGCACCTGTGACCCTGGCAGTGAAGGGGCTGCCTGGGATGTGTTGGTCGTTGTACTTGACCAGGATGCTATAGTCGCCAGGCAGCACCGGCAGGTAGGAGACACTGCACGTCCCGTCCTGGTTGTCGGTACAGCTGATTTCCGCTTTGGAAGGACCCTCGATGGCCAGTGACAAGCCCCCTGGGGAGAGTCGCCCGAGAGGGTAGGTCTTGTGCCTTGGGTTGAGGGCATATCTCTAGGCCTGCCCTGAGGAGGTGCCCCACTGGGCCGGGTGGGAGGGAGGCGGGGGAGGGGCTGAGGGACAGGGTGCCCTACCCCGGAACCCCTGGCACATTCAGCCCTCAGCCGGGGAAGGACATCCCAGACCCCCAGGGCATGGAGACCATGGAGACCACGGCTGCTGCTCACCTTCTCCTGCGTCTTTGGTGTTGACGGTGAACGTGGCGGGCTTGTTCACCACTCCATGGCTAAGGCCAGGTCCATAGGCAGTGACATGTCCACAGTTGACATAATCCACATAGAATTGCAGGGGGCTCCCTAAGGTAGCAATAGTGAGCACATGGATGGGCAGCCTTGTGTCGGCCACAGCATGCCACAGAGATGGTGCTGGCCACAGTGGGGCACCAGGCGAAGGAGGTGACCCACCTGGAATGTGCATGTTATCGTAGCGGATGTCCATCTCGTGCAGGCCAGCCTCACTGGGCGCATAGCGCACAGTCACAGTGCCGTCCTTGTTGTCGGTGATGGCAGGCTGGGCCACCTTGCCTGACGGCATCCGAACCTCCCCTAGGGACCACAGGGCAACAGTCAGGGCTGCCCCTGCTCCTAAAGTTGGCACACTCCGGCGTCCAGCCCAGGCTGCTTCCAGGCTGCCACTCACCAGTAATCTCGCCCTTCTTAATGGTGAAGGGTATGACGAGGTCAAAAGGCCTCAGGCTGGTCACATCCAACCCGTTCACGCCCACCAGGGGCCTCTCAGGGGCCTGCAGTGGAGATGAGGACAGCACGCCCAGGTAAGTAGCTGTGGTAGGGCACAGGGGTCCCTCCTTGCAGATGAGACCCGTGCGCCTTCCAGCCAGCCAGCCCACAGCATCCCCTCGGGCTGGGCAAGCCGGACCGTACCCAGGTCTGCTGGCCGCCCTGGGCATAGGCATACTGTGGGGCCAGCTGCTGAGGCCGCAATGGGGGCTGTGCCACGGGCTGGTCCCCAGCCAGAGCCTGTGGGGCAGAGCGAGAGCTAGAGAGTCTGTTGTCACCGAGAGGCCCTGGGGGACAGGCTGGGCTGCACCTGTCGAGAGCCCCCCCCCCGACTCCCTCCCCAGCCCTCCTCACCGTCACTTGGAAGGGGCTGTTTGGCACATGCTCGCCACCAAAGCGCACGCAGATCACATATTTGCCTGGCTGGGGGGCTGTGTAGAAAATGTCAAAGGTACCATCTTCATTCTCTACCACGTCCACGTCCACTTCTGAGCCGTCGGGCGTGCACACGGTGCAGGTCACCTTGCCTTTCCCTGCCGCCTTTGTGTCCACGGTGACCACAGTCTGCTCCCCAATCTGGATGGTGGGGCCAATGCCAGCACCTGGGAGGGCAAGGCAGGTCCCCAAAGGGGAGGCCAGCATGTGAGCTCGGCCCCTGGGCTGCTCCTGTGTGCCTGCTGCCCACCCAGGCCTCTTAGTGGCACCACGAAGCGCAGCCAGGTCTCCCACCCCACCCCCAGCTGGGATGGCGAGTGCTTTCTCAGAAGACAGGAAGGCTTCTCCCAACCACCGCAAACCCAGAAGCCCACCTCAGGCTCTGACTAGGCGGTCCCTGGGTGCCGGCGAAGAAAAGGGTGCACCTTCTCGGCACAAGCAGTTCCTGCTCCCTCGCTGCCCTCCCCACTTGGTCTCACTGGCCCTGTGGCCGGCGTCGATGAATGGCAGCATTCTGCCAGGCCCGTATTTGCCTGCACCTGCTGTGGCCTGGCCCCCAGTGCTGTGTGGACGCAGTGAGGCAGAGTCCTGCTGCAGCGTGGGGGCATGTGACACTCGCCTTCCTACCCCCTAGGCCTGAATGGGACACCGGAGCTTCCTGCCAACTGAGATCGCTCGCTCCAGCAGCAGCAGCAGCTCACAGTGAGGCGGCCCGGCGCAGGCGGGGGCAGAGAAGCGAGAGGCAGCGAGGTTAGCGCCCAAGGAGTGCAGCATGGCAGGCTTGGCAGAGCAGTGGCAGCACCCAGGGGACAGGGACAGGAGGCCCAAGCCACAGCCACCACCACAGGCTTGCAAGGGCAGAGCAGCTGAATAGCCTCGAGGGCCCCAGAGTGCCTAAGGAAAGGGGAGGTACAGTGACGTTATAACCTGGGGCTCAGCTGTGGAGGCTTGGGGAGCTGTGGGCTGTGAGGCCTAGCAGCAAGAGCACCCCTGTTGCCTGGCCTCCTGCCAAGGAAGCAGCCAGGAGCACCAAACCTGCTTGACAGCCAAGTTCAAGGGGCCCTCTGGCCAGTCTGCCACATCCCCCTACTGGCCAAGGATCCTTCCCACTGCTTGTGCTGGCTATCCATGGTCCAAGTGTGTCTCCTGGGCTCCCGGCCTGGCCACCTGCTGCCCCGGGAGGCCTTACTCACAGGAGCCTTCCAACACCTGACTCCCCCTTTCCCAGCTTAGCCCCTAGCCCATCAGTGGGTCTCAGTCACTTTAGTCTCCACGTACACCTCCGACTGGGCTCCCACCTGAAATCCCATGGCCATCGGCCTGGCCCAAGCCACCTGTCCAGCTTGCCCAAAAGCGACTTCAGCCCCCAAGCTGGGCTCTCTGCCTCCACACTGCCCATATTGGCTACATAAACTAAGGCCACACCAAGCCTCTTGCCCTGCCCACTGGCCCCCAAAACCGAGTCCTGCCCATATACCAGGTCCTCTCCCATCTCCGAAGTTGTCTAGCCAGCATTCACAAAACCCTAGCCACCCTCTGCTGCTCTCTGGCCACCTTGACCGAGTGGCTGGTCTACAGCCTACGGAGGCCCTCAAATCATGGTGGCCTCTCAGCGGTGCCCCTGGCTGGGCAGGCACACCTGGCTGCTTGTCTGGGGATGGCCTGGATAACGTCACTGCTGGGGGACAGGAGAGGAAGGGAAGGAGGAAGACGGGCAACACAGTGCACTTTGGGGCTCTGAGGCCGGGCTGGGCCCCGCCATGCTGGTCACCCAAGCAGTCAACGCTGGCGCTACTGCACTACCAGCCAGCCCTCCCTGCCCCCCATCCACGCTCATGCACTCTCCCGGCCCAGGATTCAGGCCCCTGGGAGGTAGGGATGGGAGTCTGTGGATCTGGCCGGAGCTCAGCACTGCCCTTGTCCCCTTAAGGCATGTAGGGGCCCTTGTGAGAAGGAAGGGCCTGCTGCCTCTCCCTGGGCATTACCCAGAGTGCCAAGATCCCCAGACCCCGAATTCCCCGGCGGGGTGCCTCTCAGGATGCACCTCACCCCCAAGCTCTCAGCTGCAACCCGAGTTCTCTGGTGAGGAAGCGGAGGCCCAGAGAGGGGAAGGGCCGGCATGTTCATGCTTTGCTCCAGAAGCCTCGCTGGGCCCTGACCCTCCAGCCAGGGCCTCCTCTTGCACAGCCCCTCCCACCGCCTCCCACTCTACCCCTGCTGGGAGCTGCAGCTGGAACTGTCCTGGGAATTAGCACCAAAGAGGAAAGGAAGCTGCCCCTTTGGGCAGGAGGGGCATTGGGAGTGGCCCCAGCAAGCAGCTTACCTAGCCCGTGACCTCCGATTGACACTGAGGTGAGAGGGCAGAGAGCAAGGAGAAAGGTCAGGTGAGTCACTCAAGGGGGCGGCCCCCACTCCCACACGCCGCCCCAAGCAGCGAGCCCTTGCACACAGGCAACACCCCAGCCCCGTGCCGAGTGTCACGGCGGCCGCTGGCAGGCTGGCTCACCTGTGACCGTGCATTTGCTGGCATCTCCAGTGGGCACAGCCCGGACACGGTACGGGGAGAAGGGGATCTCATCACCACCATACTTGATGAGGATGGTGTAGCGGCCTGTCACGTCTGGCACGTAGGCCACTGTGTACGTCCCATCGTGGTTGTCCTGGATGTGCGTCTTCTTGGGCTTGCCTTCAGGGTCCTGTGCAGTGGAGCATGGAAGAAGTATTGGCTGAGCCCAGATCAGTCCAGACCATTTTATGCCCTCCCAAATCAACAGCAAACCCTGCTGCTATGAGAACGGCCTCAGAGCCCCACAGCTGTCCCCTGGCCAGTCTAGAACTGAATAACACACAGGGCCAAGGACCCAAGTATTCATCCTGTTTGACCAAGTTCCCTGCCACAATGCACAGACCCAGGGCCGAGCCAGAAGCATCTCAGCTAGAAGACGCCAGAGTCGGGGGTTCAGACCTGCCTCACAAGAAGAGCACACAGGGAAAGTGAGGATGCTAAACACCTTGCAAATGCACTCAGTTAGCTGCATGCATGTGGTCAGCAAGGCCTGAGCCTGCCCCAAGTCGTAACCCAGCAGAACAGAGGCGGACACCCACCCTTCCCCGGCCCACCTTGATACAACTCCCCAGAGAGTGCCAGACTGGCCTCCCCTGTCCCTTGTCGCCCCACCCCACACCAGTGAAGTTTGTGAGCTCACCGTGATCTGCACAGCCAGCAGGCCTTCCCCAGCATCCTTAGCATCAATAGTGAACTCAACCGGGAGGCTAGCAGGGACACCAGTGGTGTTGAGCCCAGGGCCACTGGCCTTCACCTTGCTGGCATCATGTGTAGGCAGCACCTTGACCTTGAAGGGGCTGTGGGGCCAAGGTGTTGGGAGATCAGCTGACAAGCCTGTAGCACACAGCCGGAGCCCCCCCTACAGGCAGTGGGCCCCGCCTCTCACCTGCGCGGCACCTCTTCTTCCCCATACAGCACAGAGATGCTGTAGGGTCCTTCTCGGCTGGGCACATAGTTGACAGTCTGGGTGCCATCGGCATTGTCCACCACATCCACTGGCTCCACAAGGCCTGGCCCCAATCCAAGAGACAGAACCTCAGACAGCTTACTGGGCTGTCTCCCCTCCCGACTAACCGGCCTTGGCCTCACCTCGTCCTCACTGCCCATACCCAACAACAGCCCCAAACCCCTGTGGCACAGATACCACTCTGGAGGCCATCTCGGACCCCTGCCCTTCTTCCATCCTCCCCCCATGTGTCAGTGGGCACATCTCAGCTATTTTACCTCCTCCTGGTCTCCCCACCAGCTCAGCTGTCAGCCCAAAGCCCCCCAACTGCAGCTGCCTGCACTGGGTGTGTGCTGCATCTCCCTGCTCTTCCCTCAGTAACTGCAAAGACAACCCCCCTCCGAGCCACCGACTGCCATGCAGGAGGGCACTCACCTTTGGGCCCCTGTACTTTGACCTGCAGCGGGGCCACACCAGCCTTGCTTGTGTCCACCTGGAAGGACTGTGGAATGTTGGCACGCACCATGCCTGGGCTCAAGCCAGGCCCAGAGCACTGTACCTTGGATGCGTCTGTCACGTCATGCACAGGGACCTTGAAGGGACTTCCTGGGCGTTGGACAAAGAGGCAGCAGCTGTGTAAGATACAGTGGGACAGCGGGCAGTCCCAGCAGTCTTGATCACTGCCTCCTTACCTGGCACTTGGTGGCCACCATAGGTGACATTGAGGTTGTAGGTGCCAGGCTCATAGGGGATGTACTCTACCGAACAGCTGCCATCCTTATTGTCCATGCAGGACATCTTGGCCTCAGAGGGTCCCTCCACAGCCAGGCCCAGGCCGCCGGTACCAGCTCCCCTGGTCCCAACACACAGCCTGTCATCTCTGAGGGTCCTGAGGCACAGGCCTCCCCCATATCCGCAGTGATCAGCTTACCTGGTCTCCACAGTGAACTTGTTGGGCTTGTTGGTGGTCCCACTTTGAATGCCTGGCCCATGCACCCGCACCCGGGAGGGATCACAGCCCTCAGTGACGGGCACCTGGAAGGGGCTGCTGGGCACAGGGCTGCCAGCATAGGTCACGTCGACAGAGTGCAATCCTGGAGGGGGTTAGGCTGAGTCAGGGAGAACCTGTGTAGCACCCGCCCCCAGCCAAGACACCCCCACACGTACCCTCTTCGTAAGGCGTGTACTCCACTTTGTACGTGCCATCTCCACAATCCTGCACATAGGTCTCGGTCAGGTTGCCTGAGGGGTTGGACACACGGGCCTTGACATGCGGCCCTCCGGTCTGTGTCAGAGCTCGGGCATCCACACTAAACTCAGTGGTGGCCTCCCGGAAGACACCTGCAGTGGGGCACAGAAAGGAGGCATGTGGGGCTGTGGCACCCAACCCCCACCCTACCCTGCCCCCACCATGTATCTCCTGTTTCCTCACCTTGGCCCTCAATGCCAGGTCCGTAACACTGGACACCTGAGGTGTCCACCGCAGGCTCTACCTGTAGTTTGCTGGGAAAGTTGGGCACAGGCTGGCCGCCATACTTGATGGTGACAGTATAGGCCCCTGGGCAGAGAGGAATGTAGGTGATGGTATGTGTGCCGTCACCGTGGTCTTGGATATAGACCTCTGCTGGAAGCCCTGCCTCAGAGCAGATCTCAATGGTCAGCTCTGCACTGCCTGCACTCGAGCAGTCCACTTGGAACTGTCCGACCTCGCCTGCAGTGGCTCGCTCCAGCCCAGGACCCGAGCACTTAACCTTGGATGCATCAAAGCAGGGAACTACATGGGCCTTGAATGGAGAACCAGGGATGTGGGTGTCGGCGAAAAGGATGTTGATATTGTAGTCTCCAGGCTCAGTGGGCACGTAGGACACGGAGCATGTGCCGTCCCCATTGTCCAGACACTCGAGTTGGGCCTCGCACGGGCCTTCCACTGTCAGGCCCAGGCCCCCTGTGCCAGCACCCTTGGTGTCGATAGTGAAGCGGGCTGGGGAGCCAGCACTGCCCCCTTGTAGTCCCGGCCCAAATGCCTTCACCTGAGGAAAGACGGAGGCAAGAGCTGAGGGCACGCCACCAGCAGCCTGACCCTCTGTCTCCCCTTTGCCCCCTGCCTGGGCCACCCAGCGGTCATGAGATCAAAAAGCAGGAGTGGTAAAGACAGGCCTGGAAGAGAGGCATCCCCGGAGACCCCTACACACTGAGTGCCCACCACACCGCAGTTACCTTGCTGGGCTTA
Organism: Ochotona princeps; assembly: GCF_030435755.1. Lineage (NCBI taxonomy): Eukaryota > Metazoa > Chordata > Mammalia > Lagomorpha > Ochotonidae > Ochotona > Ochotona princeps. Next base: position 106,729,290 of record NC_080865.1, on the reverse strand, counting down.
GTCGGGGCCACAGCTTCCAAAGGAAAGGGACTGCCAGGCACAGGCACGCCGTCATAGGTCACTTCCACCTCATAGGGCCCCTCCTCACGGGGAACGAAGCGTACCACACTGTTGTCTGCTCCCAGACCTGCCTCCACCTTACATGGCACTGCAGTGCCCGAGGGGCCCACAATCTTGGATGCCACCTTGCCTTGGCCACCAGCTCCCTTTGATTTGATCGTGAACTCTTGGTCTTTGCCCACATCCACTTCTGTCAAAGGAAAGGAGAGAGCTGTGAAGCGCAGCTGCAGCAGACTTGGCACAAGCCCCAGGCTGCTGAAAGTGGTCTTCCGAGACCTCACCAAGGGTCCCTGGCACTTACTCTCTCCCAGGCCAGACACCTTGATCTTGCTGAGGTCCAGGCTTGGAGCCACTCCCACTGAAAAGGGGCTTTTGGGGATAGGATCCCCTCCGTAAGTGACATTGACTCCAACTGGGCCCTGGGAGGTGTGCAGAAGGACTGGAATGAGGTTCAGAGCAGCGGTGTGGCTCACCACTCCCCTCCCCCAAGGCCTGCTGATTGCGCTCTCCCGGGGAGACAGGAAAGCAGGAAGGAGGCCCCCTGGAGCAGCCCACTTAGGCCACCGAGCCAGGAGGCCTACTGACTGGCTGACTACAGTGGAGGGGTGTGGCTGCAGGGGTAACAAGAGTACCTGCTGCACAGGTGTGTACTTGACCGTGTAGGTGTTATCATGGTGGTCAATGATGTCCACGTCTCGCACAGCATCCCCCTTGGCCATCCCTGAGAACTGGACATCCAGTTTGCCTTTGCCAGCAGCTTTGGCATTGACCGTGAAATGGGTGGGTTTGCCAAGCTCAACACCTAAGGAGACACAGCGGCCATGTAGGGAAGCCTAGATTTGGATGGTAGCTCCTAACCTCCTCCAGGAGACTCCTCCTCACCAGTGCGACTAAGGCCAGGACCCTCAGCCTTCACTTTGCTGGCATCGTGAGAGGGTTCCACCTTGACTCGGATGGGGCTGGTGGGTGTGGCCTGCAGATGGCAGAAAGACAAGGGCTGAGAAGAGAACAGCACGCCAACACCCAGGAGTCTTGGGGCTGGAAACAGCAGTACCCACCTGGTCAGCAAAAAGAACCATGATGGTGTAACTGCCAGCCCCACGGGGCGTGTACTTGACTGTGAAGGTATCATTGTCATTGCGGATGATGTCAAAGTCAATGTCGGCCTCAGCAGGGCCCACCACTCCAGGGGCACACTTGATGCCAATGCTGACATCTCCTGTGATGAGGTACAGAGTGGAGACTGGTACCTCGCTCAGCAACCCATCCACCTGAATTCTCATCCACTCAGGCCGCCACCCAGGGCCAGCCCTTACCTTGGCCTGCCTCTGTGCAGTCCACAGTGAAGTAGGTGGGTTCATGGGCCTTGAGCCCTGTCTTGGCCACTCCTGGCCCATATACCTTGACCTTGTTTGGGTGGCTGCCAGCTCCCACATTCACCTGCAGGGGCACAGGGGCAAGTGTAAGGATCTGAGCAGCTTGGGGAAGTCAGGCTTGCTTGCTCAGCCATGGCTGCAGGCACAAAGACTGGCACAGATGTCACGGGGGGAGCCTGACACTGAGAAGTCCCCCTTCTTAACTAAGACCTGGGTCTACAGCACACTCGTCCTACACACTCATAGTACCTGCAGGTAAAAATACCGAGACTACATCCGCAGACAAACAGGCAAACAAAAATACCTATCTATACAATGGCGACGTAGTAGTCAGCCATAGGAAGGGATGAAAACTTCTCCAGGCTACAACTGAACAGAAATGCCACATATTGCATGTGCATCATAGGGTTTGAAGGGAGTGCGGACAACGGGGAGTGCCTTCTAAGGCTCAGGTGACGTCAGCACCACAGGCTGCAGTAGCGGCGGCCACTCTGCATGTGCTGAGAGCCAGCGAGGTGTCTGCCCGAAATGGCCATATGCTGTCAGAGACGCCAGGGTGGACGGTCCCAAGACCTCCAGAGGGCCAGCTCACCCGGAAGGGGCTATTGGGGATGCTGACACCACCCCAGGACACCATGGCTGTGTGTTTCACTGGCTTCCTGGGGGTGTAGGAGCAGCTGTAAGTGCCATTGCCATTGTCCTTGACTGTTGTTTCCACAGGGCAGCCTTCATTGTCCTGTAAGGCAGAGGCAGGTGGTCTGTGAGTGTGCCCAGAGCTGGAGGTGCACCTGCCCCATCCCTAACAGAGGCAGAGCCCCACCTGGACTTGCACTCGGAGTGGGGCCTTCCCACCAAGCTTGGCATCCACCGTGAACTCTGCTGGTTTGTTGACGGCCACTCCTGTCTTCTCTAGCCCAGGCCCACGTGCCTTCACCTGTTAAGGGACAGCGCAGAGCTCAGAGGGCCAAGGCTATACACCCCCAGTGATATGAGCCAGGCAGGGAAACCAGGAGCATGCTGTGGGGGATAGCAGCCCAAGGTCTGCTTCCCAGTCTTCCAGCCCAGCTGACAGAAGCAGTGAAGCTCAGCAGAAAGAAGTCATGACTCAGTCCAGCACGCGCCTCTTACCCTGTCTGGGTGGAAGTCCTGGGGTGCGTTGCGGATGTCAGCCATGAAGGGGCTAAGGCGGATGTCCTCACCGTTGCATAACACGTGAACGGCATACTCGCCAGCCTCCTGTGGCCAGTAGCGCACATCACACGAGCCATCACCCTTGTCGTCGCATTCGATCTTGGCCTGTGACGGCCCTTCCACTGAGAAGCCTGACAACAGCCACCAGCCCCATCAGTGTCCTGGAGCCTTGGGGTGGGCTCCCCTGCCCCCTCAGCCCCCAGGAACCTGCACCACAGCTGCCAACTCACCCAGGGTGCCCACGTCGTCACCAATGGCCTCCACCACAAAGTCAGCTGACTTGCCGACAACACCGCCCTCCAGCCCGGGTCCCCAGGCCCGCACCTTCTGATTGCCGCACTCGGTGCCCACCTTCACCTCGAAGGGACTGTGGGGGGGAGAGCCACGCAGGGTGGTGCTGAGGGGCGCCACCTTGCAGGGGACACTCATCTGGGGAGGCAGGAGGGAGGCTGCAAAGTGAGGAGGGGGTGCCCAGAGCCCTCACCTGCGCCCGATGTTCTGGCCACCCCACGTGATGGTGACAGTGTACGTGCCAGGGACAGTGGGGTAGTACTCAAAGCCGTATGTACCATCACCCAGGTCCTTCTGCTTCACCCGCTCCTCGCCCTCTGCCAAGACATGATGGCATTAGGACTGCCCAGCAGCAGCCCTATAGGCTGCCCCCCTCCACCCAGCCCCAGGCCAACTTACTGGGGCCCTTCACAGTGACCTTCAGCTCCCCGCTGCCAGCTCCCTTCGTATACACCTTGAAGTCGGCAGTCTCCTTCACCCGCACACCCTTGGGCTGAAGGCCTCGGCCGACGGCCCGGCAGGCACTCGGGTTACAGGCTGAGGGCAGAAGAGCTGCCTCAGACGCTGGGACTTGGTAGGATCTGGCTGTCCCCTCCCTGGCCTCACACAGGGCCAGCAACATGCAAGCAAGGACTACAGTGCACCAGGTCCCCGGGAAACGCGGCCAAGGCCATGGCCTCCTCCCCGACACCCACGGGCCCCAGGTCCCACCCAGCTGTCCCTCCAACAAGACAAAGGATGCAAGTACCATTGACCCTGCAGGCAGAGAGCAGCAGGTTCCTAGACAGCTGGAGCGAGCTCCTCCGAAGGTGAGAGCATGGAGAGGAGAGAGGCAAGAAAAAGAGCAGAAAGAAGGGCCCAGCAGGAGAGGAAAGACAGCGCATCCCAGACTGCAGAAGCTCAGAGACCAGAGTGCCTGGGCAGCAGCTTGCTCTCCTCCCACCGAAGCCCCAGGCCGAGGCGACAAGTGTGGGGGCCATCAGGCCCAGACCCACCTTGGCCAACTGTGACCGTGTAAGGGCTGCGTGGGATGGGCACCCCAGCAAACGTGACGTGCACCGTGTGCACACCCTCCATGGTGGGCTGGTAGCTACAGCGATACATGCTGTCGCCCCGGGCCTCCAGCTGTGGCTCCACTGTGCCCTTCTGTCCTGTAGGGTCCTGAATCATGACCTCTACCTCACCGGTGCCAGCTCCTGCCAAGAGGCACAGCTTCAGCTCCTGGGCACCAACAGGGCCCGGCCCCCTACCTCCCCCTTGACCGGCCAGGCCTGCACAGCTGTCTCCCACCTGCTGTGAAAATCTCGAAGTAGGTAGTCTTGTTGGCAATATTGCCGGTGGGCTCTAGGCCAGGGCCCTGGGCAGTCACTTTGCTGGCATCCCCCTGTGATTTGTCCACATACACTTCGAAGGGGCTCTTGGCAATGTGCTGACCCGCAAACAGCACAGTGACCTGTTGCCAGGAGGAACTGACTGTGAGGGCAGGTTCCAGGGCTCCAGCTAGGGCCCACACCAGCAGCCAATCCTGCAGTAGCCCAAGTCTCACCTTATGAGTCCCCGTCACCTCGGGTACATAGCACACGGAGAAGGTGCGGTTCTTGTCATTGTTGGCAGTCACCTTGGCCTGCGGCAGGAAGCAGCTCATAAGCCTTTGTGCTCTCCCAGCAGGGGACACCCAGGAGTCTCCCAGCCTGCAACGGCTGCCCTTACCTCCTCCTGGTGGCCCGCTGGGTCCTCCACGTACACCAACACCTCTCCCTGGCCAGCACTTCTGGTCTCCACAGTGAACTCCGCCCGCTTCTTCACCATGTTGCCTGTGGGCTCAATGCCTGCCGAGGGAGCAAACAAGCCAGAGGAAGCTATGAAGCCCTCCCCGGCTGCAAGCTTAGCACCCTTGCCTGCTAGAGACCTGACCACCTTCCCACAGATCCTCACTTACAGTAAACCTGTACCAGGCCCTCCCACCCTCCCGCCCTGCATGCTTCTGTGACTTGAGCAGCCCGCTGGTGCTCTCTGGTCCCATCAAGTGACCTGGCCCACTGCTGTCTGTGGCCTGGATGACATCAAATCGCCCAGCCACTGTGCGACCCACCATACCCTGGGGCCTGCAGGAGCCCTCCCAGAGAGCATGCTGTGTCATGGGGAAGGCATGAGCACATGGGAGCACCTCCAGCTGGGGTCTCTCACCTGGCCCGTAGGCTCGGGCTTTCTTGGGGTTCAGCTTGGGCCGCAGGGGAGCCCCTGGCTTCAGCTTGGCCTTGGGAAACTGAGACAGGTAGGTCATCACAGAGTGCTCATCCACATTGGGGTCCACAATCTCCTCCGGGGTGATCACCTGTCAGAAAAGGAACAGTGGAGCCACATCCCATTGCTCCACAGGATACACTCGCAGGCAGCAGCGGGCCTGGCTCACAGCGGTATACCTGGGGGATACCCAGCCAGTCGTCCGCCTGCTGCATGGCCTCCCGTGCGTTGTTCACAGGCTTGCTGGCATCCCAGGAGTCCCAGTCGGGGCAGAGCCCTGCAGCAGGAGGCAGACTGTGAGGCCAGAAACAGCAGAGTATTGCCATCCCAGTCTCCCCACTGGCCCCACTCCTTCACCTGGGGCACAGCTGTCAACAAGGGCACCCAGGGCCCGGCCACTCTGCCAGTCCCGGCTGAAGTTGGTGATGGGCAGCTGCGGCAGCTTGTTCTGGATCCAGCCCAGGAGCCTCTGCTTGGGGGTCTGCTTCTTGGCTTCCTCATCCTCCTCCTCGTCCCACATGGGCATGGAGATGGAGTAGTGCAGGATCAGGGTCCAGATGAGCCCCAAGATGAGCTTCAGGTTGCCATCAACAATGGCCTTGCTGTCTGTAACACAGAGCAGTGGCAGCGCTGGGCACTCGGACCTTGGGGGCGATGGGGCCCTCTCTGCCCAGGGACTGTTGGGAGCAGAGCGAGAGATCCCACAGGCACGTGACAATAGCGCATAGCAAGGAGTACTAGGAGTCAGTCTGCACATGGGGCTGCAGGAGGCACTGAATGCCAGTGCTGAGATAGGGCCGCAGCAGGGGCTGCTCCGGCCTGGAGGAGCAGCCAGCGCTCCTGACCTCCAGCTGGGTTGGGACTGAGGAGGAGGAAGACTGGGTTGGCAGAGACAGTTGGGAAACAACTGCTGCTCCAGAGAGATTGCGAGGTGGGGCATAAAGCAGGAGAAGTGGAGCCTTGGGCAAGGACCCTTGAGAGCAAGGCAGTGTGAGCCCCATCTCCACCCCCACTTCCTTGCCTGCCCCTGAGTCACCACCAGAGTCAGGAGGGCGCAGAAGGAGGCTCCAGGCATGGCTCCAGGGAGGGGCCAAGGGCCCAAGGGAACCAGCAGTTGAGCTACATGTCCCCTGACTCACTTAGTCAGGGACTGCTGCGGTGATGAGCCGGGCACACTGTTGGGGGACCCTTTGCCCAGATGGAGGAGGAAGGGGCTGCGGGAGCCCAACATTCTCAAGTGGGGTCCTTCACTTGCCTGGCACTCACCACCCACTCTCCTCACCACCTAACGGGCCGGGGCCTTGAGCAACCACAGTGCTCACCACAGGGGAAGTGGTTAGGGCGGGCACCCTATAACCCCCCATCACCATGGCAACTCCTGCAGTCTGTGGGCCCCACCCAAGGCCACCTCTAGGTGGGTGGCAAAGGGTGGGGCAAGTTCTCTAGGAGCTCATCTTTGGAAACCCTGCTGGCCTCCCCTGTAATCAGAGCAAATACTTGTATGATGAGTCAGCCAGGGGAACTGGGGGGCGGGGGGGGGGGGGAAACACACATCCATGAGCTGTCCCTGGCAGGTGGCCTCCCAGATGAGCCCCCAACCCAGCTCCCGGGACTACTGGGACTGGTCCTGGCCTCTCACAGCTACTGCCTTTAACTGTGTCCCAGCGGGGCTGCCCATCAGGCTTCCTGCTGTGAAGGCCCTCAGGACCCTGGGCAGGGCCCGCCCTCCAACCCCATGGGTGGGGCCAGGCCCTCCCCTGGTCCGTATTAGGCCAACCAGTGCCAGGGCCCCAACCGCCTCCCAAAAGAGGGAGGGAAATAGCAGAGCCCCAGGCGGGCAGGCAGTCTGCCTGGTTAGCTGGACCCACCCCATCCCACCCCCTTTCCCTAGCCCCGGGGCCAGCTGGCCCCTCCTTCCCCTAATCACTGCTGCTTTCCAACATTTTTTTGCCTTATATGGCAAAGCTCTGGGAACTAGGCCTGCTCCAGCCAGCTCACAAGGAGGGGAGAACGCAGGAGGGAGGAGATCCCCCCCAAAGAGCTGGGGTGTGGCCCGCCTCCCCACATCCGGTTGCCCCCCCACCCAGGGCTCAGAAATGACTCAGCTTGGCTAGACAGAGGGGGGGGGAGTGCTCTGCCTCGGCTGGCATTCCAATGGAAAGTGGGCTCTACCAGCCTGTGCTGCCAGGGAGTGGCGGAACCGGGTCTAGGTCCTTCACTGGCCTGGCCTCTGCACGGACCATTCCAGGCCCATAGGATGGCCAAAAGGCTGCCCCCCACCTGGCTGCTGCTCTTGTCCCTCACCCACCTAAGACCTCCTCCAGCCCCCATCCTAGCGCCTGGCCCCTGGCCCCAAGCAGCCCCTTCTCTGGGAAGGGCCAGGCTGCAGCGGACAGGCCTGGTCAGCACCAGCATCTCCAGGCCAGTGATACCGACACTGGGCTGGCAGTGAGCCCAGCGCACGCTGGAGAGTCTTCTAAGAAACCACAGCGTTCTAGACGCAAGAAACCAAGGCCTAAATGGAAGCCTGAAGGTGGCCAGCAGAGTGTGTGAGTAGACTTGGACACTCGGCCACTTCGCCTTGCTTCAGCCAGCTGTGCCTCTCTTTAGCCCTCAAACCCTCAGGGAAGAGCTAAATCGGGGAGTGGATGAAGCCATCTGCAATGGTGGGGTATCAGCCTTCTGAGGACCGAAATAGTCAGGTCGTAGACAATGGGACACACAAACTTTCCCATTTTGGCACACATTCTATCCACTGCTACGTGGAAAAGCCCCGGGCCACAACTCCTCGGGGTTTAGCGGTGCCAGCCTCCCCCAGGTACTCTCCCACCGTGGGTGCCGGGCTGGGGGCGCGGCCTGCGGAGGACGTGAGCTCAGCCTGGGCGCGGGCCAGCCTTAATGCACCGGGTAACGGGCGGGGGCGCGTAGCGGTTCGCACACCCCGCCGGCCAGCCCGCGCGCCTTTGTTCTCCAGGCCCGCGCGGAGCTGGGAGGAGTCCGCGGAGAGGGTGGGGGGGATGAGGAAGAAGCACGGAGCACCCGCCCCTGCCCGCGGGGCTCCCGGGGGCGACCCGCGCCCTCACCGATGGACACGAGCTTGATGCTCTCGCGGTCCAGGAACTCGAGCGCCACCGACACGTTTTCCAGCTGCATCTGGCGGAAAGTGGGCCGCTGGTTGTGCTTGCGGTGCATCTTTTTCTGGCTGAGCACCTCCAGCAGCGCGATGAGCCGCAGCCCGTCACTCAGGTCCGTCTGCAGGTTGGCGATGCGCTTGCTCACGCACTTGAGGTGCTCGTTGCACCAGCGCGTGAATGTGTTCTGTTGGATCTTCTTCCACGGCGCGTCCTCCGCCAGGTCCTTCTCGGTGGCCGGCATCTCAGCGTCCCGCGTGTCGGCGCCGCCCGGAGCCGCGCCCGCCGCGCTCTGGCTGGACCGGGAGTGGGAGCTACTCATTTTGAGGCGCGAGGAACCGAGGGGCGGTGCTGCAGCCTTGGCTAGGGGACGGCCCTTTAATTAAAGTTGCAGGCACTTCGACGCGTGCAAGGAGAGGCTGAGAGGAAAGGCTGCGCTGTGGAGAGAGCGAGCCCTTTAAAAGCGGGCGGAGGGTGGAGCCAAGGGGCAGGGATGCTGGGGGGCGGGGTAGTGGGGTGGAGCTTTGGGGTCCCCCACCCGCTCCGCTTCGCCCCGCCCGTTGGAATGCCCCGAGTGGGCCCCCCCAGCTCCCGCTATATCAACTAGACCCCTGGGTTCCCGGAAAGATCTTTGGGCCCCGAAGGGAGCGAGGATGGGCCTGGGATCTGTGGCCTCTGGCCAGTACTGCACAAAATGCGCCCCAGAGAGGCTAAGCTTAGGAGTGCCTGTCCTAGGTCCGCTTAGCCTCCAATCTGCACACCATCACAACGGACTTTCCTTCCCTAAGGCCTCTATAGGGGGCAGGCGAGGCCTCGCCCTGTCCCTGCGCCTTCCATCCTTGTCCGCCCTCGGGCTCCAGGCCCAAGGGTTGCTCGGCAGCAGCAGCGAGAAGGAGCCCACTCCTTCAGAGCCAGTCCGGAAAGAGCACCGCTCTTGGGCCAGCCACGGCTGCAAAGGAACGATTTTGCCTGCACGACGCCAGAGAAGCGGCTGCACCTGGCGCAGCCCGTGTCCGGGCCGGCCTCCTCAGTTCGCACCTGCACCCATCAGTTCCCATCCCCTCCCTGCTTCCTTTCCTCCTGCCGCGCTCCAGCCGGGAGGAAATGGGCCACTGACTGGGCCAGGAGGCCGCAGGCACTGCAGGAGCCAGCAGCCTTCGAAGGTGTCCGGGCGTGCCAAGGGGCACAGGCAGAGCATGGGTGCGGTGCTGGGATGGTGTGTGCCTGCCTAGCCCACTCTTCTGTGCACCCAGGGCGGCAGGGGCGGGGTTGGGGAGGGGACGAAAGGAGAGAAGGCGAGAAGCGTGCTAACCATGAAAGGCTGCATTTCACATCTATAAGGCCCTGCCCAAAAGTTCCCGCATGGCTTGGCAAGATGTAAGCAGATGGATGTAGGGAGGCTTCAGCTGTAGTGGCAGGTGCAGAGTGAACTGGAGGGCATGCAGGAGGTGAAATGCAATGGCCCCAAGGCTTGGTTAGGAGCCTGGTGTGTCCCCAAGCTGTGGGTAGGGACCTCCTGCCATGAGCTTCCTGGCAGAGAGCTCTGGAGATGGTGCAGAAGTTGTCCTGGGTGAGATGGGCTCCTGTGGATGGGGGGACACACACTTCCACCTCCTTACCTGGCAGGGACTCCTCCCTCTGCAGAATGTCACCTTCTATCATTTTTCCAGAAAGGAAAGTCTGTCTCTACTGCTGAATTCTAGTGATAATTAATTTATCTGCTAAACGTAGAAGGAAGCCATGGGTTGGCCAACATGTCATGCCCAAATATGGCTGACTCGCCTGTGGCCTTGGGGTGTGTGCAGTGCCAGTGGTGGAGCTGTGCACACTGGAAGTGTACTGGCTTTCCACACCAGTGGGGGGTTGTAGGGGGCCAATGGCACTTGTTTTGTAAGTATGGAAGCCCATCCCTTCTGCTGGCAACTTTCTTAGACATCAGCAAAGAATGCACCAAGGTGCTGAAAGCTGGGCTGCACGTGGGAAGAACTTGCAGATCCCATCCTGCCAGACCCCTTTCAAGACATTAGCAATCAATTCTGTCTCCATTAAGTGCCATTCATTCTTAATCAGGATCGCTTCTCGGCCTTTTGGCTAAGATCAAGTGCATTCTTAATCAGGGCAATTGAGGCAGTCACTAATCCGTAGTCAGCTCCAGCAGAAAGGAACACAGAAGTTGGCTATTCCAGCTTCTAGCCTTGGGTCTTTCCGTATTTCAGTGAAATAAAGGAATTCTTGTCCCTAGGAGGCCACACAGTATCACCAGCAGATGTCGCCCCATCTGCAAACCCCCAGATCAGGCTGTCTCAGGAAGCCAAAATCCAGTTCTTTCATATTTTCCCTTATTTGGAGTCGATTCTTGGATGTTAGTCACACCCCGCCTACCACCCCACCCCCAGCCCTCAGACCCCAGGCCAGCCCCTCCCTCAAGGAGCGAGAGCCCTAACCCAGGAGCCTTTTCTAAGCCTACATAGCGGGGGGGCGGGGGCCCACGAGCAAAAGCTGCAGACTGGCATGCGGAGACCTGGGCTAGCAAGACGTCACCAGGTGTGACAGGTGACAGCACGCAGTTGCTGAGCTCCCGCCCTGAACAGGTACCAACCGGCCTGCCAGCCGCCTTCACCAACTCTTCCTGGCCCGCTGTGCCGCCAGAGTCTGGGGCCTTCTACTCACCTCCCACTCTGAACTTGAGACAGTCATTGGCCACACCCAACGCCTCTACGCCCCAAGCAATAAGAGCAGCTGAAGGAACCAGCTCCCTTGTGACCAAAGCAGCCAGTACCCAGTGGACTTGCAACTGGCAAGGTACCTACAACCCGCATGCGCGCGCGCGCGCGCGCACACACACACACACACACACACACACCATCACCACCACCACCACCACCCTACCTTCCAAGCATCCTTCCTGCTGATGCATCACCCTCAGCACACACGTCCTGCTAGTCTCTGGCCCTTCCCTACAACCTCTCTCTCTCACTCCCCCATCCCGGTCTAGTGCTCCCAGATATCTGAGCACAAACATAGGGTCATGGGTAATCTAGGGGTGGTAACCACTGGATACCCACTCCCGTACGCCAGACGCGCGCCGCTATCGTGCTCCCCGCGCTCCAGCTCCGCTTGGCCTCGGCGTGAGCGCGCGCCGCCGCCTGCGTTCTCGAGCCTTTTCGACAGACTGCCTTGTCCATCCGCGCCCTCCCGCCCCGCCTCCCGCGTTCCAGCTCGCGAGCCCGGCGGCGGACACCCCTCGAAGTCCTCACCTGCTCCCTCTGCGGGCGGGCGGGCTGGCGGCTACCGCCGGGTGGCGCCCAGCTCACCTTCACGCCCGCGCTTGGTGCCTCAGGGCTCAAGCTGGCGTCCGCTGCGCGCCGCGCGCCTCCACGCGAATGGGCCGCCGCTGCCCGCCTTCTTGTTGGCCTCACCCCCGCCCCGCGCCCGGCCCGGCCCGGCCCGGCAAGAAAGCCTTAATTGGTAAAATCGCCCAGGAGCCAGGGGATGGGGGTGGGGTGCGGGGGCGCGCCATGAGCTCGATCTCCCCGGCAGCCTGGCGACGCCGCTTCCCCCGTCCCCCCCACCCCCCCGATGAGCTCACCGCCCTGTGAGGACCGCCAGCCCCGGGCGGGGTGGGGGCGGGAACAGAGGGTCTGCTGGGCCCACATCTAGGCTCAAGCCACCACCACTGGGCATGGTTGAGTTTAGGGGAGCCACAGGCTCTGCAGCTAGCAAGGCCCAGCTCTAAGGCCACCTTCTCCAGACAGCCACCCAGCCACAGCCCCATCCCTGGCCCAAGCCTAAACTGGTCAGGGAAGTCGAATTCTGCCCTCTGACCAGGGGCAAGAGGTGAAGCCTCAGGTACCAGGAGCCCTCCCAGGGCTGGGCTGCCAGTACCTGAGCCCTAGGTTCAACAGGATATCACTCTCGCGGGCCCTGGCAGGGACAGGCCGTGCAGACATCCTGAACTCCAGAAGCACAAACAGGTGTATCCTCTGGGCAGAGCAACAACCTGGCATTCCCAGACTGTCTTTTTCCTGGTAGCTTCCCATTTAGTTCAAATGTCACTTCCTAGGGGTGGGCCCACAGAAAATGGTATTACTTCAAGACTTTTACTGCTACCCCCGAAGAGGGCCTGTTAGCACACACTCACACACACACATGTGGAGCTGGAAGAAAAGGTTCGCAGATGAGCAGTGAGAAAGTACTCGGATACTTTCTGTTCGACTTCACCGAAAAGAGGAGGGGTGTCGTGTGTGTGTGAAAGAGAGAGGGAGAGAGACAGATCTAGTGGCTGGCACTCTGATGGGAGCACCTCTGTCCCACATTGGAGTGCTTAGATTTAACGCCCACCTTCAGCTTTGACTCCACTCTCCTGCTGGAGCAGACTCTGGGAGGTGGGGGTGCTGGCCGCTCAAGTGGTTTGGTCCTGCCACTCATGGGAAACTAAATTGATATGGAATTCACAACCCAAGCTGGCTTTCCAGGAGGAAAATCTACTTGCCCATAGGCCTCGCAATCTGAGCCTGGGGCCCAAGGGTGAAGGGAGCATGAAGGGTAGAGTGGCGGCTTGGCTGGGTCTCAGGATTTGCACTGCCTTTGAGCCCTGTGTGCAGCACAGTGAACCCCCCACCACACACACACTGCAAACACAGAAGGTTCTGTCGCACTTCTTCCAGGTGCTGCTTTCTACAGCACGTCATTCCACCTCCCGGGAAATAGCAAAGTAAATGCCAGCTATTTTCTCCTATGTTGAGGAAGTGTTCCCTTGCTGGCATTGTGTTTTCCTTATAGCTTACATTTCTCTCAGCTATTTCCAACTCCTTCTACCCTGGCTACTGATGTCTCTCTGGAGACCCTCAGATGTCCCGACATGTGCACACCCAACCAGGGACTTGGAGGCTGGGCCATGGCTTTCCAGGCCGTGAGCTCAAGAAGCAGGTACACAGCGGCAGAATGTTCCATAAACGAGCCGCTGTGCGCAACAGAGGCACACGCATGCCACGATGGGCTGCACTTTGCCTTTAGGTAACTGTGTAGGGTGTCGGGGGAGGGGAGCAGGGGACCTTCACAGCTCAGCTTCTTGCCGCACTTCAGAGTGGGCTAACAGGGAAGCCTGAGAGTGCTGAGGCAGGATCCCAGGGAGGGGGTGTTACTTCAGGAGAAGGCAAACCTAGAATTCCTTGACCTCAAAAGGAAAGAGCTGGGATCCCAATGGGGAGGGGTGGTGACAGGCCCGGGCGGGCGGGGAGGGGGCGGACGGACTGCGCTGTACACAGGCCTCTGGGAGAGGGGCCAGCACTGTACAAGAAGGCTTGGAAAGGTGCTGGAGCATCTGACTTGGCGAAAAAAAAAAAAAAAAAAAAAAAAAAAAAAAAAAGGCCAGCAGGCAGCTGGGTAGAAATAGCCCCAAGTGTCCTGTATGCTCGTCTTCCTGCCAGGTACGGCATCTTTTGGGTCACGGACAACTGCTCCCTATTGCTAGGGACACAGCAGGCTGCGATCATCTGGAATCTGCCGCACTGCTGCACGAAAACTTACTCCTTCCAAGCTTTGTCAATATGAGGGATCCCATGACTCTGCCATTCCCCTCCACTCTGCAAGCTTCCTGAGAGAACTGGCCTCTGAGCATCACCACTTGGGCCCATCTGCAAGAACCTGATTGGAGCTCTTCTGGTGGCTCCCTGGCACCAGCTAAGTTGGACTGCCCAACACTCCTAGTTAGACCCACACTCCAACAGCTGTCTGTTTATAGTACTACTGTCACTTCGTTAACACTGCGCCAGACAGCCCTCTTCCGCTTAAGACCACTTAAGACACTTGCCAGGATCCCGAATAAGACCTGGCAGCCTTTCATGGTTAGCACGCTTCTCTGCCCCGTGCCTGGCCACCTCCTGCTCATGCTGGGTTCAGGGACATAATGACTTGAGCTGCGCCTTCTCTCCTTTCGTCCCCTCCCCAACCCCGCCCCTGCCGCCCTGGGTGCACAGAAGAGTGGGCTAGGCAGGCACACACCATCCCAGCACCGCACCCATGCTCTGCCTGTGCCCCTTGGCACGCCCGGACACCTTCGAAGGCTGCTGGCTCCTGCAGTGCCTGCGGCCTCCTGGCCCAGTCAGTGGCCCATTTCCTCCCGGCTGGAGCGCGGCAGGAGGAAAGGAAGCAGGGAGGGGATGGGAACTGATGGGTGCAGGTGCGAACTGAGGAGGCCGGCCCGGACACGGGCTGCGCCAGGTGCAGCCGCTTCTCTGGCGTCGTGCAGGCAAAATCGTTCCTTTGCAGCCGTGGCTGGCCCAAGAGCGGTGCTCTTTCCGGACTGGCTCTGAAGGAGTGGGCTCCTTCTCGCTGCTGCTGCCGGGCAACCCTTGGGCCTGGAGCCCGAGGGCGGACAAGGACGGAAGGCGCAGGGACAGGGCGAGATCCCACGGACTGAGAAACCCGCCCAGCCCGCTCTGCCGCTCTTATGTGGGGCCGGTTTCTGCCGGTTTGGCTCGCACAGGCTTTCGCCCCTGCGAACAGTCAAGTTCAGCCGCGCCAGCGCGTGACGTCTGGGTGCTCCCACCCCGCCCATTTTCCCCGAGCGCGCAGCCCCGCCCACTCTCCTGAAACTAGTTTGAGCCGCTTTGGCTCCCACACGGGCCCCGCCCTCGTTTCGCCACAGACCAATCTTGCACGTTTGGGAAACAGGAGCTCGGCAGCCCCGCCCTGCCCGCTCCCAGGGCCAGACCGGTCTGTGCCGGCTTCTCCTCCTGGCTTAGCTCCGCCCCGCGCAGCGCGCGCCGCCAGAGGAGCCCGCAGCCGTGACGCGGCGTGACGCGCACGTGACGCTAGCGCGGCCGCTCCCGAGCTTCAGAGGCTGTGCTGTCGTTCGGCCTGTGTCGCCAGGCCCGGGCTGCTCCCAGCCCTTCGCCACCTGCCGGCCGGGCTCGCAATGGACGACTACGCGGTTCTGTCGGACACCGAGCTGGCCGCCGTGCTGCGCCAGTACAACATCCCGCACGGGCCAGTCGTGGGTAAGCCGCAGCGGGCGGATCGCTTCCTGGGACTCGCTGGCCCGTACCCCAGGCCCGCGGTCCCCCGAGACCTCGCTGCCTGCGTTTCCCACCCAGCTGCCCTCCCTGCGCTCTGCTTTGGGTCGCGGCCCGTGCTCCTGACAGGCCCGCGCTCGCTGTCTGCTCAGGCTCTACTCGCAAGCTCTACGAAAAGAAAATTTTCGAGTACGAAACGCAGAGGCGGAGGCTCTCCCCACCCAACTCGTCTGCTTCCTCGTTCTCCTATCGGTTCTCGGGTGAGCCGCCCCCAGGACCCAGCTGGCTACCTGCGGTGCCAGGGAGGGTGGCATTTTGAGGGCGTGGTGGCGGGGGCCGAACGGAGGTGTGCTACTGGAAAGAGGCACACTGGAAAGAAAGGAGGGAAGCCTGGGGAAGCCTGGGGAAACGGTCTCTCCCCAACCTCTCATTTCAGATTTAGATTCGGCCTCCGTGGACTCGGATAAGTATGATCTACCCAAAAAGGAGGACGCCTTACTCTACCAGAGCAAGGGTAAGGACGCAGTCGGGTGGCACTCCCAACACCTCCACCCAGACCCGAGCCCTCAGCTCCTCTCCGCCATCAAGCAGCAGAAAGGGTGCGGGGATGGCGCTTAGATTGGGGCCTAGAGCCGCTAGGGAGCTTGGACCTGCCCTCTGCGACCGGTGCCCCCTTTGTGCAGGTTACGATGACGACTACTACGAGGAGAGTTACTTGAGCAGCACCACTTACCGAGACCCCGAGGCCGCGGGCACCTCCAAAGGCGTCTGGCCAGCCGGCTCGCAGCTCTCAGATGCCGCCGCCTCCCATCACCAGGTGAGCTGCTGGGGGCAGCCTTTTCACGTCCAGCTTAAACAGCTCAGAGCTGGCTTCGGGGCACACATGGCCGCTCCTTAACTCTCCACAGAAAGTTAGGCTCAGCAGATAGCCTTGTGGTCATGACCTCCTCTGGGGGCTGCCAGGCCTGTCAGGCTAGAGCACACAGCATGTGCCTCACACTCTGCGCTGGATCGCAAGGTAAAACTCTGACAATCCCGACACAAAAAGGAACAGGCTGCGGTCACTGTTGTGGCACAGTGCATTAAGCCACCACCTGCCAAGCCAGCATCCTATCTGGGCACTGACTTGAGTCCCTGCTAATGCACCTGGGAAAGCAGCAGAGGATGGCCCAGGTACTTGGGCCCCTGCACCCGCATAGGAGTCCTAGATGGCATTCCTGAGCCTTGGTGGTTATGACCATTAGACAGGGAAGCAGAGATGGAAGATCTTGGTCTCTCCCTCCATCTCTCTGTAACTCTTGTCAAATAAATAAGTAAAATCTTAAAAACTGAAAAGGCTGGGAATCCAATACTACTGTAACTGCTCTAGAGCTGTGGACTTTTTTTTTTTAAGATTTTTTTTGTTTTTGTTTCTGTTTTGCTTTTAAGATTTTTTTAGGGTTTATGGGAAAGGCATGCTTATAGAGAGAAGGAGAGACAAAGCGAAACAGCTTCCATTCACTGGCTCACTCCCCAAGCGGCCACAATGGCCAAAACTGAGCTGATCCAAAGCCAGGAACCTCTTCTGGGTCTCCCACACAGGTGCAGGGTCCCAAGGCTTTGGGCCGTCCTTCTCTGCTTTCCCAGGCCACAGGCAGGGAGCTGGATGGGAAGTGGAGCTGCTGGGATACAGGCTGGTGCTTGCAATGGGAGGAATTAGCCTTTGCGCCATTGTGCCATGCCCAGGACTTTAATTTTCCTTAAGATGTTTATTTTCATCTACTTGAAGGGCAGAACAGTAGAGTGAAATCTTGCCACCCTGGTTCACTCCATAAATGTCTGGACTAGTCAGGCAGGGTCAAGCCAAAGCGGGAGTCCAGAATTGTGTCTGGGTCTCCCTCGGGGCTAGTGGAGGCCACTCTCTGCGTCTTTCCAAAGTGTGCATTACCAGTAAGCCGGATCCGAATTGGAAGCAGCCGTGCTATATAGCATGCGGGCATCCTGAGTGGTGGCCAAGCCTACCATGCCACAATGGCCAACCTGTCTCTGACCTTTAATTAGTGGTTACAGTGAGATGGCCAGGAACTTTTGGACTCACGGATACATGCCTAGCTGCGCTGGTCCTTCCGGCTGCTCCCTTCACCACGCCTCTGTCCTGCAGGTGCGCAGTGATGGTCTTTTCTCTTCCGAAGAGGAGGGCAAGGAGAGGTGAGTACTGCTGAGGCCCTGGGACCAATGACTGTGGGCCCAGGCTCTCCTAGCCCATTGCTTCCCTTCCTTTGCGTCAGGGAACGCCCCACGTACGGCCGTGCCAGTGCCCACCAGAGCAGCGCACGCTACCGCCCTGTTCCCAGCGTCACCAGGAGCTCCGTGGGCCTGCCCTATTACCCTGCATCCTCCTCTCCCGCGGCCTCTTCATCTCCTCCATCCTGGCTCACCCGCCGTGCCATCCGGCCGGAAAAGCAAGCCCCCATGGCTGCTCTGGGTCAGGACCGGCAGGTCCCCCTTTGGGGCCAGCTGCTGCTTTTCCTGGTCTTTGCTGCCTTCCTGCTCTTTGTCTACTATTCCATGCAGGCAGAGGAAGGCAACCCCTTCTGGATGGATCCCTGAGGGTCTTGCTTTGAGACCCAGCTCTTCTCTGTCTGCCTTAGTGCAGTGTGTGTTCTGGGGGGTGGGGGGACTTTTCTCTGTGTTCTGCTTTGGGGACTGGGCCTAGCCCAGGGCAGCACTTGCTCCTCCTGCCTCATGCTACCAGGGAGGTAGCTGACTTGGACCCTTCCTGCTAGGGTCTGCCTGGGGGTGCCTGCCTTGGGAGCCCCCTGGCCCTGCTTGCCTCTGACCCGTAGAGCCTGGGAGGGAAGACTTCACTCCTTGACTTGTCACGTTTTCATGCATGCCTCCTGTTCATTACCCCCCGGTTGGGGGCTAGCCAAGGACTGCCCTTTGTTTTCGTGGACACAATAAAAAAGATCATTTATTTTTAATGTGTTGGCTCTTCCTGCTGGGGAGGATCTGGCTCCCACAACTTGGGGTCTCTGGATGTTAGGTTTTAAGAACTGTCACCCGGCTTTCTTGGTTCTGCGGATTGGTTTTGGTCTCCAGATATCACATACTACCAGGGACAGATTTCTGTGTTGTCTGAGGAGGGGGGCTTATTCCCTGACTTGCTACCAGGCATGCTGCTGACTATAGAAAGAACTGCAGTATAATAAGGGGTGGAAATGCAGGTGAGAGCGCAGACACAGCACAGTTTGCAAGTGCGCCTAGCAAGAAAGGCTGAAACGGGTTTCGGCTTCCACGAGTGTGAAGATGTCAAATGAGGCATGTTGTCTGCGCCTGGGAGGTCGCTCCTCAGCTCACACCCCACTGTTTGTGCTCTGCTTAAATATCTGCTAATCGTTATAATTTACTGGGGGTTGTTCCTAAGTGGAGGCAACAGAGATCCAGGATAGAATGACTTATGACCCCGAGCCACCTGGCTTTCTCCTGCCAGCAGTGGGTGGAGAAGCACAAAGCGCTGGCATCCCACTCCAGGAGGGCAGATGCGAGGTACAAGCCCAGTAAAGCAGTAGGGCTTTGGCACTAGGCCCTCTTGGTGTGGTCCCAAGCTGGTCTCATTTGGAACAGTGCCTGTGCAGTGCCCACACGTGCAGCATGGACTCCTGAGCTCCTCCCTGGCTATAGGCTAACCCTCAGTTTGTGACAGGGCTAGGCCTAGGCCCTGCTCCACCCGCTGCTAACCAGTTACCGTTATATCTTACCTCTCCCCCCACACTGTTGGTGATCCTAAAAATTAACATGGTTATTCTCCGCTTAAGATAAGCAAAAAAGAATTAATCATTTCTACTTTTCTTACTACTTCCAGAACCTAGCCTCTCTGGTTTGACTTACAAGCCCCTTGCTTTTGGCTTGTCCTTCAGAGCCCAGCCCCTTGCTTTGTGGACTCAGCAGAGCCGAGCCCTGGTTGGTACACAGTGGGTGGTGGGCATAGGTAGGTGGAGAAACAGACACCTAATGATTGTATCAATGCACCTGCATGTGCGCTGGCAGAACGAGCAGGATTGAGAAGGACAAAGTGGCACAATGTGTTTGAGTAGCTATTGAGAAATCATGTGAGAAGGCTGGTTCTCCCAGAATGCTTAGCCACATGGGCGTGCCGCTAGCCTAGAGCACGGTGCGGCCAGGCAGAGAGGAAGATGGAGCCTAGCAGGATAGCACGTGGGCTTGGGGTGGCGGGGTGCTTTCGCACATCTCCCACGGGAGGACATGGAGAAGGCAAAGGACAGCATGAGACGAAGGAGAGCTGTGCTTTAGGCATCTGAAGAAAAGCAGACATCACTGCCTAATTCAGAATAGGTACTGAATCCCTCGAAGGCGTGGAGGACAAGAGGGGCTGCTAAGTGTGCTTGGCAGTCAAAACAGTGTATGGCATGAGGGAAGGAAGTAGAGAGCTGGCCTCCTGTCTTCATCCATGCACGCTGCAAGGGCTCCTGATGCAGCCGTACCCGAGCGCAGGATAAGCACCCTTGACTGACCAAAGGAGTAGCTTGCCTCAACCTCCACGCGAGCAGCCTGCACTGTCCTCACCCTCTCGAGACCTGCCACAGGGCCACAGGGGCCGCTGGCCAGGCCTCTGGGAGCTTGATGGCACTTCTGCTGTCCAGCCTGCCCGAGAACTCTGCAGTTCTCAACCCTGCATGGGACCCAATTCCGAGGGCTCTACTCCTCACCAGAGCACCTGAGTGCTCCAAAAGGGAGCTAAGCTGAAAGACTGCTAGATGTTCTCCATGACACAGAAGGGGCTACAGTGACCTGACAAAAGCTCCCAAGGATTTGGGGATCCTCTAGAGTCGCTGCTTAAGCACAGATTCAATCTCCAGCTCCCTGTTCATGGGGATCTAGATTGTGCGTAGCCTACCCCCGCAGGGCTCCTAAGGTTTAGAGGCTAGAGCAGCATTAGCAATGAGCTCACCTACTATCCAGTTCCCAGTACTCTCCACCGGCAGCTGAAGGGATGCAGCCCCTAGTGGCACGGTGAGTCATAAAGCCCGCCACGTTCACTGTCAACACCAAAGACGCAGGAGAAGGTGAGCAGCAGCCGTGGTCTCCATGGTCTCCATGCCCTGGGGGTCTGGGATGTCCTTCCCCGGCTGAGGGCTGAATGTGCCAGGGGTTCCGGGGTAGGGCACCCTGTCCCTCAGCCCCTCCCCCGCCTCCCTCCCACCCGGCCCAGTGGGGCACCTCCTCAGGGCAGGCCTAGAGATATGCCCTCAACCCAAGGCACAAGACCTACCCTCTCGGGCGACTCTCCCCAGGGGGCTTGTCACTGGCCATCGAGGGTCCTTCCAAAGCGGAAATCAGCTGTACCGACAACCAGGACGGGACGTGCAGTGTCTCCTACCTGCCGGTGCTGCCTGGCGACTATAGCATCCTGGTCAAGTACAACGACCAACACATCCCAGGCAGCCCCTTCACTGCCAGGGTCACAGGTGCGTGGCCCCGGGGGCAGTGGGCAGCGGGCAGCAGCAGGCAGCCTGCTGGGTGTCTGGTCCTCCTGCGGCCAGGCCAGACGCGTAGTGACAGATGACCCGGCCCCTGCCCCTGCCAGGTGACGACTCCATGCGGATGTCCCACCTGAAGGTGGGCTCTGCAGCTGACATCCCCATCAACATCTCGGAGACAGACCTCAGCCTGCTGACAGCCACCGTGGTGCCCCCATCCGGTCGGGAGGAGCCATGTCTGCTGAAGCGGCTGCGCAACGGTCACGTGGGTATGAGGCCTAGGGGGCCGGGAAGGGAAGGCAGCTGCGGGAGGGAGACCCGCGCCCCTCCCGCTGACAGTCCTGCCCCGCGCCCAGGGATCTCGTTCGTGCCTAAGGAGACGGGGGAGCACTTGGTGCATGTGAAGAAGAATGGCCAGCACGTGGCCAGCAGCCCCATCCCAGTGGTGATCAGCCAGTCGGAGATTGGGGATGCCAGCCGTGTGCGCGTGTCTGGCCAGGGCCTTCACGAGGGCCATACCTTTGAACCTGCGGAGTTTATCATTGACACTCGAGATGCAGGTAGGTAGCGGTGGCCTGCCTGCCTGCCTGCCTGCCTGCCTGCCTGCTGCAGTGGGCAGCATGGTACTTGGCAGTGTGACACAGAGCTGGCCATCTCCCAGGCTACGGTGGACTCAGCCTCTCCATCGAGGGACCCAGCAAGGTGGATATCAACACAGAGGACCTGGAAGATGGCACGTGTAGAGTCACCTACTGCCCCACAGAGCCCGGCAACTACATAATCAACATCAAGTTTGCTGACCAGCACGTGCCCGGTTAGTGTGGTGACCACGCACCTCCTGCCCCAGCCTCGCTGCCACACCGTGTGTAACCTGCGCTGGGTATGGGCTTCACTTTCTCCCTGCAGGCAGCCCCTTCTCAGTCAAAGTGACAGGCGAGGGCCGGGTGAAAGAGAGTATCACACGCAGACGACGGGCTCCTTCGGTAGCCAACGTTGGCAGTCACTGCGACCTCAGCCTCAAGATCCCTGGTAGGGGCTGTGAGGAGCCAGGGAGTGGTTTTGAGAGGCGGTGGGGCGCAGGCCTCCTGCCTACCAGGCTATCACCGTCCCCTCCCCCCCCCCAGAAATCAGCATCCAGGACATGACAGCCCAGGTGACCAGCCCCTCGGGCAAGAGCCACGAGGCTGAGATTGTGGAAGGCGAGAACCACACATACTGCATCCGCTTTGTGCCTGCCGAGATGGGCACACACACAGTCAGTGTCAAGTACAAGGGCCAGCACGTGCCTGGGAGCCCCTTCCAGTTCACTGTGGGGCCCCTCGGGGAAGGAGGAGCCCACAAGGTCCGTGCTGGAGGCCCTGGCCTGGAGAGGGCTGAAGCTGGAGTGCCAGGTAGGCCAGCTTGCCTATGGGCACTCTTGCTCTCCTGGGTGCTTGGGGGGAGGCTGCTCTGGGCGAGGAGCCAGCCATGCCATTTGGGACCATGCTGGGAGGGCCATGGTCCCCGACAGCCAACCTCCTAGGAGAAACCACTGTCCTCCACAGCTGAATTCAGCATCTGGACCAGGGAGGCTGGTGCTGGGGGCCTGGCCATTGCTGTGGAGGGCCCAAGCAAGGCTGAGATCTCCTTCGAGGACCGCAAGGATGGCTCGTGCGGTGTGGCCTATGTGGTCCAGGAGCCAGGTACAGGGGGCCAAGCTGGGGCTGGAGGAGGAGAGGCCCCAGTGGGAGTTGGCTCCGTACACCCACCCGCACCCCTTGGCCTGCAGACACCACCCCCACCCTCTGCCTCGAGGTCCCAGAACCTGGGCTAAGCCTTGGGATGGCATAAGATGATTCACTGCTGCCGTGGCCCAGGGTAGCCTCGTGCTCTCTTCCTGCCCAGGTGACTACGAGGTGTCAGTGAAGTTCAACGAGGAGCACATACCCGACAGTCCTTTCGTGGTGCCTGTGGCTTCTCCGTCCGGCGATGCCCGCCGCCTTACTGTTTCTAGTCTTCAGGTGAGGCACTGAGAGAAACTGTCCACCTGGGGCTCCTGGGCCCGGCCAGACCAGAGGCACTACGAAGCGCAGGCCGTGGCCCTGTGTCGGGTAACTCACCCGGCCCAGCTCTGGGCACCGGGCCCCTGCTCTGGCCGGGTACAGCCCGTGCTTGGGGTTGGCAGGAAGCACCCTGCCCACCGCGTGGAGTTTTTCTCGTGTCTCAGGTCTAAAGGCTTTGAACAGGAGCCTGTGCCCCTTGAGCACCAGGGCTGAGGTTTAAAGAGGGACAGCCTGCCAGGGCTGCAGGGCCACCCTCCCTTCCTGCTGCCTGGGGCTGTGTGACTGTAGAATTGTGGGGTGGGGGGGTAGGGGACGGGGAGAAGGGAGAGGGCGTATGCCTGTCACTTGCTGTCCCTAGCAAATCAGTGGCTCTCCCTCTTTAAACCAAGTTGGACGCCAGCTGGGTAAGTGTGCGCTCGTGGGGCCTCCTGACTCAGGCCCTGCCCTCCTTCCTCCCTTGCTCCTGCCACCCCACCTAACCTCATCTGCTGTGCTTCCAGGAGTCAGGGCTAAAGGTCAACCAGCCAGCCTCTTTTGCAGTCAGCCTGAATGGGGCCAAGGGGGCGATTGATGCCAAGGTGCACAGCCCCTCGGGAGCCCTGGAGGAGTGCTATGTCACAGAGATTGACCAAGGTGAGGCCCTGTCCCTGCCCAGCCACCCACCTGCCCAGGGCCCTCGGGCGCAGCAGGCTTCCCCAAAGCCTGTCCAGCCAGCTGGAAGCAGGCTGAGAACACAAGGAAGGTACAGACTTTTCCATCAGCAGCCAAGACGGGGCCCCGATGTCTGCCTGGGCGCTCTCAACCAGGCAAACCCTCCTTGACTCGTAGCCCAAGCCCTCGGGCATCTGGCTTGCCGAGTGTGGCCACTAGGAAGAAGGCTTTG
This sequence comes from Ochotona princeps, assembly GCF_030435755.1. Classification (NCBI taxonomy): domain Eukaryota; kingdom Metazoa; phylum Chordata; class Mammalia; order Lagomorpha; family Ochotonidae; genus Ochotona; species Ochotona princeps. The sequence continues at coordinate 106,705,576 of NC_080865.1, read as the reverse complement.
GCAGAGCAATGCAGTTTGTCTGCAGAGGGAGAACCCTCAAGTCTAGCCACGGGCTGCCCGGATCTTTGGCCAAGTGCATGGCGCCTGCAGTAGACTCGCTCGCCCGCATCAGTGTCACCACCTAGTCCCGCCCCTTCCTGGCTGTGTGGCTCGAAGCAAGTTCGGCCTGTGCAAGAGCCCTGGTTCACGGGCAGGGGTCATGGCACTTACGGTACCTCTTCGAATGCAAACAGGCGAGGCGGGTGTTGTGCTCACAAAAGAGTTGGGTGCCGATGAGTCTCGATGGCGGGCTGCTTGGGCGTCTAAAGCTTCCGCCCTCAGCCTTCTGCGGGTGTGTGGGCATCCAACATGGCCCTAGAAGAAGCAGAGGGGTCCCAGGTTGGGGCTGGGGGAGAGGATCTTGCTTGGGTCATTCTGGCCAGTGAGGGAAACCCCAGAAGGCCGAGACTGAGGCTGTCCTTTTGAGTGGCTACCTGCTGGTTACCCAGTGAGCCCCCAGGCCCACAGCATGCCCTTCTACTCCTCAGATAAGTATGCTGTGCGCTTCATCCCACGCGAGAATGGCATCTACTTGATTGATGTCAAGTTCAACGGCACCCACATCCCTGGAAGCCCCTTCAAGATCCGAGTTGGGGAGCCTGGGCACGGAGGGGACCCAGGCATGGTGTCCGCCTACGGAGCAGGCCTGGAAGGCGGCATTACAGGTGGGTCGGCAGGTACAGCTTTGTGCGTGGCCGAGTCGGCCATGGCCAAGCTCTTGGCCACAACAGGAGGCGTGTGGCTTCCACGCACCTGTACTGGGTGGCTGGGCGTCGGGGCTCCAGGAAACCCTGCCTGACCTCCCCTGTTCCCAGGGAGCCCAGCTGAATTTATCGTGAACACAACCAATGCGGGAGCCGGCGCCCTTTCGGTGACGATCGATGGCCCCTCCAAGGTGAAGATGGATTGCCAGGAGTGCCCCGAGGGCTACCGCGTCACTTACACTCCCATGGCACCCGGCAGCTACCTCATCTCCATCAAGTATGGTGGGCCCTACCACATTGGGGGCAGCCCCTTTAAGGCCAAAGTCACAGGTGAGCCTATGGCCAGGCTTCTGGTGCCCACCCGATGCCTGGTACTCCTCCCCGTCTCAGCCCAAGCCACTGTGCCCCACAGGCCCTCGGCTCGTCAGCAACCACAGCCTCCATGAGACGTCCTCGGTGTTTGTGGACTCCCTGAGCAAGGCTGCTGCTGCCACCCAGCATGGCGTGCCAGGCCCGGGTCCTGCCGATGCCAGCAAAGTGGTGGCCAAGGGCCTGGGGCTGAGCAAGGCCTACGTGGGCCAGAAGAGCAGCTTCACGGTGGATTGCAGCAAAGCAGGTGGGCAGCTGCCATCTGTACCCCCAAGGAAAGGGTGGAGCTGGGGGTCGGGAAGCTGGAGTGGCCTCAACAGCTGGGGCACAGGGCAGGGACGGAGCCTGTGACTGAGGCCCATCCTCCCTCAGGCAACAGCATGCTGCTGGTGGGGGTTCACGGCCCAAGGACACCCTGTGAAGAGATCCTGGTGAAGCATGTGGGCAGCAGGCTCTACAGCGTCTCCTACCTGCTCAAGGACAAAGGGGAGTACACGCTGGTGGTCAAGTGGGGTGACGAGCACATCCCGGGTAGCCCTTACCGTGTCCTGGTGCCCTGAGCTCGGTGCCGCCATTCCTGGCCAGCAGCTGCCCTGACGAGAAGTGTCCCCCACGCCTGCTCTCCTCTGCCCTCTGGCCTGGCCTGGCCACCCCAACCCATCACTGCAGTCGCCCCTGCCCCGTGCTGCGCTCACCTGCCTCTCATGACTGGCCTCTTGGCTTCACTTGTGCAGAGGGAGCCGGTCGGTGGCGCTGCTTGTCTTCTTTGGTTCTGGGAGGGGAAGAAGTAGGGGTCCTGTCCTTGACCACCCACTAGTTTTCTTCTCCAGCCAAGAGGAATAAAATTTTGCTTCCATTCTCCTGTGGGTGGCTGTGGCTTTCTTGGGCCAGGGGCTGGGCAGGAGGGTCTGGGGCAAGCCCAGTAAGGCACAAGGGCACCAGCAGCCTGAACTGTGAGCCTGGCACAGGCTACTGGGTCTCCGTGTGGCCCTGCTGCTGGTGCCCAGGACCTCCTGCAGCAGCACACCCCACCTGCAAGTGCCTCCTCTCCCCCACTGACTCAGACCCTGCAGAGAGAGGGGTTGGAGTGCTCCCAGGAAGAGGCCCAGGCAGAGGGTAGGCGGCAGGAGGCCCAGACTAGGGCAGTCAGGAAAGGGCACAGTCAGGAAGGCTCCCTGCCTGGGATGCAGACTTGGGGCCCTCTAAGCAGTCCTTCAGAGCACAGCAGGCCAAGCTGGGGTCCTTGGCCAGACCTGGCCTGCATGGTCAGTCCTGGAGCCCCTGCCACAAGTGCTGGGTTGTAGGGCTCAGGGCCCCTCTGTGAACAAAGGCAAAGAGGGGGTGGGCTCAAGCCCCTCCCCAGTCCATTCTTGGGGAGCTTGGTGCCCCAGACCTGGGTGTCTCCTGGGTCTTGCTCTCCCTCCCCAGGCAGGCCTTGCCCTCCCTCACACCCTCCCTCCCCAGGCAGGCCTTGCCCTCCCTCACACCCTCCCTCCCCAGGCAGGCCTTGCCACAACTCCATCCCTGCCCCTTGCCCAGAAGGGTCTTGCCCTCCCTCCCTCCCCCTCTTCCCAGACCTTGATACCACTTCCTCCTTCCATTCCGGTACTGGGCTGGGCCCGTTGCTCAGCAGTCCTCCTCTGCTCCAGCCGTGGGCCCCACATCGGTTGGTGTAGGCCAGCTCCTGCTCCAGACGTCGAATGCCCGCTTCCTGCAGGCGAGAGCCAGGGACAAGGGCAGCCCTCGGGCCAGCCCCTCCATCAGCTGCCCTGCCCCCTCACCCACTGGCCATGCCCCTGTGGCCTTGGGGGTCAGGGACATAGTGCAGAGGACAGAGGACCGGGCAATGGACACGTGTCCATTGCCCCCCAAGTCTCTGTGAGGGCTGCCCGCCTAACCTGAGAGTCCCTGTGTGGTGAGGAAAGAGCCGCACACACCACAGGGGCCCTCTCATGCCTCGCACCCAGGGCTGAGCTGCTGCCTCAGCCTTGGGGTGGCCTGTCCCAGGAAGACCTTGGGGACGGGCAGGCAGAACACAGCGCTGGACCCAGCCTGCCACCACACCATATGCCCAGCTACTGTTCTGCTGCTGCAGAAGGCACATTCCAGAAGTCTCCAGAGGCTTCCCAGCTGGAGACGGGGTGGGGGCAGCAGAGCCAGATCTAAAGGGCTACCGAGGCATTGCCTTCTCCTCTCCTGCTATCATGCACCTGGGGGTGCAGCATGCGCCCAGTGCCTCCTGTCCGCTCCTTCTGCCAGTCCCACCAAAGAGGACTTCTGTCCCACACCTTCCCTGGCAGGACCCTCCTATGACCCCCTCCTGGCGCAGGGGTCTCAGAGCTGAGCCTGGGGAAGTGGGTGCTCCTGTCTCCCTCTCCATAACGTCCAGCCACCCCGAGACCCCAAGGGGCAATGAGGGCAGGAGATGTTGAAGTGGCCAGGGGACAGTGGGAGGAGCGGAGCTGAGGCAGCCCCGGGGAACTCGGGCAGAAGAAGCTCCAGGCCAACCGGGGCATGGGCTGGGAGGCTGGGCACTGCGCTGGCCAGGTGCCTGCAGGACCGGCGGGTGGGACCCTGCAGAAAGAGCTGCACTGAAGGGGGATCCCCGCCCCGCACATCCCCCGCTAGGGCTGTCAGCCTCCCTCCCCCCAGGAGGACAGCCCAGGAGGATCCACAAGGCTGGTGGAGGAGGCAGGGCAGGTTTGGACTGTGTCTCCTCAGCCAGGGTCATGCTGGCCACGGAGCCCAGAGCGGCCAGGGTGGGGGCTCAATCCCTCAGCCCTTGGAGCATCAACAGGTGCTAAACTTGAGGGCAGACCTGCACCCAGGACTTGCGAGGTCCGGCTACATCTCACCCACTAAGGGCAGGGAGAGGACAGGATGTCCCCAAGTCCCCAAAGTGGGAGTGCCCTCCCCCACCCCACCCCACCTCCCTAAAAAAACCTGGCCTGAGTCCAGGGACCAGAGCAAGCAGTAGTGCCCAGGCACGCTTTCATCTTTCATGACACCTGCCAGTGGTCTGCACATACCCCAACCTCCTGGAACTCACAGCCCCTTCCTCCTGACCTCTGGGTGCTAGATGACCCAGGAAGGAGAGGGGAGCATTAAGCTCCTAAGCTGGAGGTCCCATGCATCCCCCGGGGAAGCAGCCCCAGCAACTGCAACTGCCTTGGGAATGGGGGCCATGGTCCCTCGGGCACCAGTGGGGAGCTTGGCACAGGCGGACCTGGGCTCCACCAGAATTCCCAGGACACAGGCTGCCACCTTCACTTGCCCTCGGGGTAGAACACTGACCAGCCCCCCCGCCCCCAGCTGACTGCACTGCTGGGGAAGGCCGAGAGTGTGCAGCAAGGGCCCGGCCTACCCCTGGGGGAAGCCTGATGAAGCCGGCGAGTACAGGGACGGTCGCTGCAGTCAGGGTGGGCAGGCGGGGCAGACCAGCCTGTGCCACGTGTGGAGCAAGTCACTTGGACACCGTTGAGGCAGGGCAAAGCAGGCCCTCCTTGCGTTTCCTCCCTCACTGGACGCAGGCTGAGCACACTCAGCGAGAGAGGCAGAAAGGACTGGGAGCAGTCACCCCAGGGCACAGACCCTGCCCAGCCTGCACGGGTGCGCGGGATCCCAGGGCTCTTGGGTCCAGACACACAGGTGCTGGGCCATGCCCTCATGGGGCTACAGGGAAGCCCCAGCGGCCTGTGCTCCAAGAGGTGTGGGGCAGCTTGGAAGGTGCCAACGGCCACACCAAGGACCTTGGCATGGCCCAGCACCCGGAGCCGAGCGTCCCCACACCTGCACCCACAGCAGCCGTATGCCATCTTGAAGATCTTCACTAGGAAGCGATCTCCAGTCCCGGCCAGGAGTGAGGCCACCTACAGGAAGGAGACACAAATGTGCTCCTCCGGACACAGTGGGGCACTCCTGGCATCCACTGGGTCCTCTGTGGGCACACCCACCCCAGATTGCCCCCTGCCACAGCCCAGGCCCAGCTACCTGACGGCACACTGCTGAGAGCAGCTTGTCCGCTGTGCAGAGACACAGCCCCCACCCCTGCCAGCCAGGCTGCCCCACGCTTCAGGGCAGTACCCGATGCTGCCTAGGCTGCCGTGGGGACGAGCCAGGGCCGGGCCCTGTTCTGAGGGCCACCCAGAACCCTCGGGTGCTGGCTCAGATTCAGGCAAGTGTCGCAGAGCATGGGATGCAGGCTAGGGGAACTGGCAGAGCCTCTGGGCCCCGCCGTCTTTCCTGCGTGTGCAATCTGTGCTTGGCCGTGCAACACCTCGAAGGTCAGAGAGCCACTCAGCGATCCAGGCCAAGGCTGGACCGGGTCCCAGAGAGGGACACGACCTACCCTGACACCGCCCTCATTCCTGAAGCGGAGCTACTTGCAAGATGGAGTGGATGCAGGGGTTCCAAGGCAGAGCAGCCCTTTTAGCCTTCTCGGGATGGAGGCAGCCAGCACAGGGCCCCCTCCTGACCGTGAATGAGTGAGTGTGTGTGTCAGTGTGTGTGAGAGCGAGAGTGCTGCCCCCTCACGTGGTCCTGTGTGTGTGTGACTGTACGTGTGTGCACACTCCTCTCAGGCTCCTCCCAGGGTCACCTGTGATGCTGAGACAAGGCAGCCTGCAGGGAGGGTGTCACCTAGGAGGCGAGCAGAGGGACAGGCAGCTGGGCCTTGGGGCTCCCTCCTGCTCTGGGGAGCCCCTTTTGCCTGAGAGGAACAATCAAATCCTCCTGCCACAGGCACACGGCCAGCCAGGAGCAGAGCGGCCCGCCAAGGGCAGGGCTACTCCGCAGGACCCTGGTGCTCCAAGCCTCCACCTCGCTGGTGGGACCGGGGACGCGGCCCCAGGAGTGGGTGGGCATGGCCTCCAAGGGGGAAGGCCCCTGTGCAGGAGCGGGCAGGACAGGGAGCCTCACAACAAGCCAGGAGCCCTCAGGAAAAGCCTGCGTGTGCTGATGACACGAGAGGCCAACCGTCTGCCTGACCATCGCAGGCCCCTGAAGCACAGTGACTGTGCTGGAGCACAGGAGCAGCAGCCTGGGACCCAGGACTCGGTGCCTTTCCCACAGCGCACGGTGACATGTCAGCAAGGACAAGCCCAGGGACAGGGACAGCACAAGGGCCCCACGTAGCCTTGGGCACTTGCAGCGGTGGGGGTGCAAGTGTGTGGGGAGACTCTGGGCCCCTGAGGCCTGAGATCTGGGGTTCCCCCAAGAACAGGTCGCCATGAGGCCCAACAGGGATCAGGGCACATCAGCCCCTCCCAGGGCTGCCTGGTGATGCCCCTGGGCAGGCGCTGGCATGCTCTCCCGGGAGAGCACCCTAGACTCCCGGCCTGCGGGTTTGGAGGAGGAACCTCCTGGAGCTGCCCCACCCGCAGGGCCGGCGCAGGACAGGGCACCCACTGCCCAGGACCTACCTCCCCGGGGCCGCCCAAACCAGGAAGAGCAAGAGCCCCAGCTGACGCCTCCCGGGGCCGGGACACCTACGTGCTTGAGGGGGGGCGGGTGGAGGGCCACACCCTCGGGTGAGGGGCACCGGAGAACTGCTGCGTCCCTTGTCGGGAAGCGCCCAGAGCCCCGACAGAGGGCAAGGGCCTCAGTTGTGCCCCTTCCTGGGGTGCTGCCCGGGCAGGCAGCGGGAGGAGCGGTGCAGGGTTCCTCCCCCCCAGAACCGGCCGGGCCACGCCCTGGGGCACACAGGCAGGGCCAGGAGGGAGCGCCGGGACAGGTGGGGGCCAAGTGAAGCCGCAGGGGCCGGCGCTCGCGCCAGGGGCGAGGGCAAGTGTGGATCGACAGGGTGACGCCGCGCTCCTTGCGCCACTCCGGGTGTAGGGTCCCCCTTTCCGCAATTCTAGCTTTGACGGCGGGGAGTGAATGGTTGCCTGCGGCGATGAGACCCTAGCGCTGCTCCCGGTTGTCCTCGCCGATTGCTGCTTAGCCAGGTGAGGCAGGCACTCTAGGATTATCGGGAAGCAGGGAGAGCACGCTTTTCCTGCAGCGTCGCCCGGGAGGCGGTGCTGTAGCTGAGCTGCCGCTCGATCCGCCTAAGCTGCAGCGCCTGCAGCCTTGCGGTGCCTCTTTCGTGAGCCCGCCCCCTTCCGGCCTGCCTGGGCAATAAGGACGCTCCGCTCGCGGGGCCGCTTCTCGAGCCTGACGGACGTGTCTTCTGCCCAATGAGACGCTCCTCGCCGCGTGACGGCTCCACGCGCTGGCTGGTCCCCGAGGAGACAACCGGTTCTGGGCTAGCGGCCGCCTGCGACACTTGGTGGGCGCGCCGAGCATTGTGGCGCTGCTTGGGGTGTGGCCCCATTGGTAGGGCAGCCCGAGCGTGGCAGGAAGCCGCCTAGTCGCCTCCAGCGTGCGAGGTGGCCCCTGCGGCGACTCCCGGCGCTTCGCCCGGTTGCCGCGGTGCTTCCACGGTGTTTCGCGGCTGCCTGTGGGGCGGCGTCCAGTGCCCAGCAACTGTCCCCTGTCCCCCAGCCGCTGTGCACACTACACCTGCGCTGTCCTCGTCGCTCCCAGGAGACTCCCCTGCTGGCCCAAGGCAGCGTGCTGGCACCTGTGTCCATGGCCCCGTGACTCAGTGGTTGTCGGCAGCGTGTCACACGGGACAGAAGGCGGTTAGCATCTGTCACCTGGAGTGGGCGTCCCTCCACGCAGCCCATCGCCCTCCAAGGCCGCCCCACCTGTCCCCTGGCAGTATCCCCATTGGGGGGGTGGCTGGAGCCCCCAGTTGTCTAGCTTACAGCGGCTGTGTCGGGGGTCCCACAGTCCTGCTACCCCGGTGGGCAGTGGTGCAGAGCTGAAGCAGCAGCTGCCAGACCACGACCCCCTCCAGAGTGGCTGAGCCAGAGCACGTCGCCCCCCTGCTGGCCTTTAAGTGGCCCATAAGCCTGGCACCCCATGCCACCAGGCCTCTCTGCTCTCTGCAAGAGGCAGCAAATGAAGGCCCCACTGCTTGGGGCACAGCTGCACCCCGCTGGAGTCCTGAGGGCATACCCCAGGCTTCTCGACTCTTGTGGGCGTTGAGGATGAGAACTGGCAGATGCAAGGGTCTGTCTCCCCTGTGGCTGTCGCAGCCCTTTCAGAAAAACCAGTGCACAGAAATTCACCAGGTTGACATTGGGCAACACCTGTGGGAGCAGGCATCAGCATTGTTCTTCACGGGGTGCGGGAGGCCTGGCGGCGCACACTTTTTGTTGTGGGTGACCTTCTGCGCAGCAAGCCGTGCCCACCATCCCCATGTCAGCGCACCAGCGTCTAGCAGATGCTGTTCTCCCACAGTGGGCACCCAAGGCCCCAGGGTGCTGCTAGTTAGTCAAGGGCTGTGGGGGCAGGGCTTCAGCGTGGCTGCTCTCATACCCAGAGCCTGTGTCCAGGTGCAGGGCCTTTCTGTTGGCATTGTCTGGGCAGAGGCAAGGCAGCAAGCATGTGCGAGCCTCTTGCTGCGTCACATGTCATTCCAGGCATGTATACCTCAGTGGCAAGCCACAGGTACCTGCAGACCCAGTGGCGGAGCACGGGTGGGGCCGGGGCCAGGCACAGCAGCATGCCGTGCTTAGCTGCCTGGGCACCGCCTGGCTCTTGAACCCTCAGCGATGAGCAGGTGCCCATGAGCTCTGCCCCTACTCCGGGGACTGGTGCAGAGCTCCATGCAGGCAGAAAAGCAGCCAGGGTGATGCCTGCCTCCAGGCACCCACATGTCCTAGGAGACCCGGGATCACCCTGCTCTTGCCAGCAGAGGTTGCCTTCCACTGGCAGGCCACCAAGAGCGCTTCTGTCTCTGTGGACCCCCTGTAGGGTTGCCTCTCTAGCGGACCCCTGCTGCTGGGGTCATGGCACAGAGAAACTCCACCCACCCCACCCTCCATAACAGGCAGGACACTCTGCCCTCCCCACTCCCCTTCCCTGTGTGCTGTAGGGGATGCCTTACCTTTATGAGAGTAGCAACCGGCATGGACCCCCAGGAGGTGGCTGCAAGGGCAGGACTGACTCCATCGTTTGCCTCAGCCCCAGAGCGCTGATGATGAGTGGGGCCCAGGGGAGTTTCCCAGTGCCAGGGGCTCCTCCGAGAGCTGCTCCCAACTACCCCATTCCAATTGGGCCGCAGCCCCAGGACACTGGTGCAGATGTCAGCCTGGGAGGGCATTCCAGGGGAGCACTGCGGGGAAGGGTGTACAGAGCCGCAAGCTGGCTCATGGCTATGGGTGCGGCAGGTGCTCGAGGAAGTCGGGTTCCTGGGTCTACCCCTTCCTGGCTCTTCTCCCCTGTCTGCTACCACTCGCTCCCTACCCAGTTCTCCAGTGGGCGGTATAATGGGCAAGGGTTCCCAGCACAGTCTGGCCCGCTAATCCCAGGCATCCCACCATGACAGGCAGATGGGAAGCAGGGTGAACTAAGACCTGCCATTCTCCCTCTCTGTTCTTCCCTCATCTCTGAATTACCACGAGATCCCAGAGCGCTTGCCACGGACATCCGTTTGCTCTCCAACAGCTGGCATTAGCTGATGTCAAGTTCCTCCGCCTCCACTCACCTCCTCCTTTGTGGAGATATGAAGGAAGGACTTACGAGAACATAGAGGACCCGGCGCAGTAGTTTAGTGCCGAAAGTCCTCCCCTTGGATGCGCCGGGATGCTATATGGGCGCTGGTTTGTGTCCTGGAGGCCCCGCTTCCCATCCAGCTCCCTGCCTGTGGCCTGGGAAAGCAGTGGAGGACAAAGCCTTGGGACCCTGCACCCATGTAGGAGACCCAGAAAAGGCTCTTGGCTTCGAAGTCCAGCTCAGCTCTGGCCATTGTGGACACTTGGGGAGTGAATCAGGAAATGGAAGATCTTCCCGTCTGTGTCTCCTCCTCTGTATATTTGACTTTCCAATAAAAAAAAAAATCCTTAAGAAAAAAAAAAGAAAAAACAAAATGTGGAAACCTTTGCAGTGTTGAGCAAAAAACAGACAGAAGAGGAAAGCAGCATATTCCTGTGGCCAGTATGGTGGCTCCACAGGCTAATCCCCTACCTGCAAGTGCTAGCATCCCATGTGGTCATTGGCTTATGTCCTGGCTGCTCCACTTCCCATCCAGCTCCCTGCCTGTGGCCTGGGAAAGCAGTGGAGGACGGCCTAAAGCCTCAAGACCCTGCACCCACGTGGGAGACCTGGAAGAGGCTCCTGGCTTTGGATTGGTTCAGCTCCAGCTGTTGCGGCTGCTTGGAGAGTCAACCAGCAGATGGAGGATCTTTCTTTGTTTCTCCTTCTCTGTGCACATCTGTCTTTCCAGGAGAAATAAATACATCTTAAACTAAAAAACAGCAGATGCACTGCATGAATCATCTCAGCAGATGTAGGGAACAGCAAATAGATGCCACCAAAGAGAGAATTTGTGGCCTGGAGGATGGTGCCAGGGAAGTTTGCCCTGTCCTGTTCTTCCTGTAGGCTGCCACCGTTTCCTCCTCCTTTCCCAAGCACCAGCAGACCCCGTCTCCAATATCTGAGCCCTGTGTCCTCAGTGTCCCTTATGCTGTCTCCTGGCTTCTGGCACCCCACCTCTTTCTGTCCCCAGTGCTCACCACTCTGGGGTGGCAGCTTCTTCCTGTATTCTTCCTTTCTGACTGTTCAGCCCTGGAACCACCCCCTGACGACCATCCCCTTATTTTCAGGTGCCTCTGCTCTGGTACTTTGTGGGAGTTTTCTCAGCTGCTGGCCGTCCCCAGACTCACACAGCACTGGTCTTTGGTGATGACCCAGAACAGACCTCCACGGCCTGCCTCAGCACTTTCCTAAGCGGCTGTGACCCTTGGTTGGCTGACACGATGGGCTGAGTGACCCAAGCGCCTGGGTAGCTCAACTCTGCGGCCCTGGTAGTCCCAAAGCCTAGGAGGATTGGGCTGTGGGATGAGTCCTCTGGCTACATCCGGGAAGGGACGAGGATCTCAGATTCCTGGGCTCTCTGCTCTGTTCATGTGAGAGGACCAGGGGCCTCCCAGCACCGTCTCACTGATCCTCTCACGGCTCTTGCCCACAGGGCTGATTCTGACCTCCGCATGCACAGTTCAACTATGCAGGTGAGAGTCCCCAGTGTGTTGGATTCCCAGAACTGCCACATGTGTCATGGGAAATGCAGGCAGGCAGTGGCTGGCGAGCGGTGGCCCCTTCCACCTGGAACTGGGGCATCTTGTTAGTCTCAGTAGACATTAGGACTCAGGTCCACAGATGAACACATCCCCGAGGCCCTAAGGCCTGGAGTGTTGCGGGACCTGGCCTGCCCTTTGAGCCACCTACTGATTTGTCTGTGACAGTGGCCATGGTCAGCAGTCCTCTTCAACTTCCCTTGCCAGTGCAAATGACTTAACCTCCAGAGACTGGAGGACCAGGGCTGTGTTGCTGGAAATGTCTGTCATCAGCTTACCTAGGCAGGAGCCTGGCAAAGGGTCATTCATTACACCTGACACTCTTGGAACCTGCCTCCTGTCACTATGGGCCCATTCTTACTGTGCGCCACTATTTATGGGAGTTACACGCAGTCAATGGGAGATAGGGAATAGCTCATGCAATGCCTATACTGTCAGGTACACAGCTGGGTTCTTGGTCTGCCAATCTTCCTCAGCGCCTCACACAATCACATCCTGGATCCTTCCGGTTCCTTCGCGCATCGGAGCATCACCGCAGGAGGGCTAGGTAAGCCCGTGGAGAGGCAGAGAGCCAGTCCTGAAGGCCATGTCTACTCGGGTTATGTGTGGTGCATGTGCCATGTTGGGAGAGCTATGCCTACAGCCTTCACTCACTTTCAAACCCTCTTCTGAATCAGACTTTCCTGCTTTCCAGCCCCTTTGGGGGTTTAGGCAGTCAGGGGTGTACTTCCATCTCCCCTTCTTTACCCAATGCCGGCGTCCTTTTGCTCAGGCCGTACCTCAGTTTTCTACTGCCAGTCACCTCTGGCTTTGGAGCAGTGTCTGCGATGCAGAACCTGATAGGTTTCCCTGGCAACAGCGAGCAGAGAACAGAAGTTCGCGAAGTTCCCAAGGTGAGCTGCACCCCTGGCCTACGATTCCTGCCTCAGCCTCCGACCCTGGGGCTCTGGTGACGCTGATTGGCTAGGGTTAAGTGAGTGACGTGACAAAACCCAATGACGTTCCCTGAGCCGCAGACCACTTGCCAATAGGCAGGAGCTGCGGGCGGGAGGGGCACAGCGCGCAAGGTGGCAGGGAGGGTGGGCGCGTGCGGTCAGTTCGAGGCAGTTTGACATGGTGGGTAGAGGGCGTCCCAAGAGGGGACAGGAGGTTCGGGGTTGAGGTGGCAAGAGAGTAGCCAAGGGCTGCAGCAGAGTGGGAGGGTAGTACTGGAGAGGAAGGGCGGGTTGGGTCATCAACTTCAATCCAACCAATCCCAAAGGCGCTGGTAAGGAAGGAGGCGCAGCTGACGCGGTTGGGCCACTGGGGAACAGTGGAGGGTGTACCTAGGAGTAGTTCACCAGGCAGGTCAGGCTGAAATGGGGACATTTCCATGGCACTTCATTTAAAACTTTTATTGGAAAGGCAGATTTACAGAGGACAGAAAGATGTTCTGCCTGCTCGTTCACTCCCCAAGTGGCCACGATGGCTGGAGTTCAGCCCACTAGGAGCCAGGAGCCTCTTCCAGGTCTCCCACGCGGGTGCAGGGTCCCAAGGCTTTGGGCCGTCCTCCACTGCTTTCCCAGGCCACAAGCAGGGAGCTGGATGGGAAGCTGAGCTGCTGGGGTTAGAACCAGCGTCCATATGGGATGCTGGCGCGTTCAAGGTAAGGACTTTAGCCACTAGGCTATCGCGCCAGGCCGAAGATTTATTTATTTTTATTGGAAAGTCTGATTTACAGAGAGAAAAACCTTCCATCTGCTGGTTCACTCCCCAAGTGGCTGCAATGGCTGGAGCTGAGCCAATCCAAAACCAGGAACCAGGAGCTTCTTCTGGGTCTCCCATGCGGGTACAGGGTCCCAAGGCCTTGGGCCGTCCTCGACTGCTTTCCCAGGCCACAAGCAGGGAGCTGGATGGGAAGTGGAGCAGCTGGGATCCCAGCACGTGCAAGGCGAGGGTTTTAGTCACTAGGCTTTTGCACGAGGCCCATTTCCATGGCACTTTAAAGATCCTGTCTGCAGCTCTTTTAGGCATTGCACACTGCATTAGCACCATCATCTCCTTGTCCTGATGGAAGCACTGAGGCTGAAAGCTTATTTGGCTCCCCAAGGACCTGAAGCCAACAACTTGCAGGTTTGGGGATTAAAGGCAGGCATCAGGCAACACAGATACTGCTAGGTTCCCAGCGGGAGGCTTAGCAGTAAGCAGATTAGAACTTAGAGGTGAGACTGGCTCTCAAGGACAGGGTCCACCAGTTCCTCCAGAGTGTTCTTGGCCTTTATTGCCAGGTGCCTGCACGCTCAAGGAACACTGAGACCTGGCTCAGCGGTCCCACACATTTCTAAGTAGGATGCCTTTTCCTTCGCCTAAACCCAATGCCTTGGCTCCTAAGCTCCAGCCAGGCCCAGCTGCCTCCTTCACTCCCTTTTTTGCATGGCCATGGCCACCAGGCCCCTTACTGCAAATCCATTCTACTTCTGCCCAGCACTTTCTAGAGAACTGGTACCAAACTTTTGGACTTTCTTGCCCCAAATCACATTTTTAAAAGATTTATTTATTTATATTACAAAGTCAGATATACAGAGAGGAGGAGAGACAGAGAGGAAGATCTTCCATCCGATGATTCACTCCCCAAGAGACCACAACGGCTGGTACTACACTGGTCTGAAGCCAGGAACCAGGAACCTCTTCCGGGTCTCCCACGCGGGTGCAGGGTCCCAAAGCTTTGGGCCGTCCTCGACTGCTTTCCCAGGCCACAAGCAGGGAGCTGGATGGGAAGTGGAGCTGCTGGGATTAGAACCGGCGCCCATATGGGATCCTGGCGCATTCAACGTGAGGACTTTAGCTGCTAGGCCACGGCGCCGGGTCCCCAAATTGCATTTTAATTATGGGTACTTCAGTTAGGTTGTCAGAAGACATTTGTGTAACCGATCTTCGTTGCAGATGCCAAATCTGACACTTTCCATTTGCATCCAAGGAATCATGGTCACCCATCCTTTGGTTAGTAAGTGCTTACCTTGTCCTGTGTGGTTTCCAGACGGCACAGCATCTGCGCAGTGGCTGACTCGCTGTGTGCAGCTTACACACAACCACCTCACACAGACTGGTCAAAACTACCCTGTGACCTAGCAACCCCAGCCCTGGCCATACACATGGACCACAAAGGGAAGCTCTGCATTTCACGGCAGCCTGTATATATGACCGCTCAGAACAGTACAATTTAACAACAGACAAGAAGTGGCAACAACATAAATGCCCATCAGCTGATGGTGTGAATGACAGATGCAATGTGGTCTAGGCACATACTGGAGCATTATGCAGCTCGAGAGAAGTGCAGCAGACAGCAGGCTATATGGATTATGCGAAGTGAAAGAGGCCAGACACTCTGTTTGATTCCATTCATAAGAAATATTCACGCTAGATCAGTCCATCTAAACAGAAAAGCCGGTTAGTGATTGCCAGCGGCTGGGAGGGGAACTGGGATGACACCATGGCTTCAAGGTACTCATTTTGGGGCTGATAAAAATGTTCTAAATTTAACTCTGCTCATGGCTGCACCAAAGTGCATTAGAAACTAAACTGCAAATTTTTGTTTCAGAAATTTAAAAGGCAGACAAGACAATGGGTCTTCCATCCACTGGCTCATTCTGCAAATGCCTTCAATAGCTGTGGCTGTGCCAGTCCAGAGTCAGGAACCCAAAACTAAATATCTACTTCTCCCATGTGGGTATAGGTACCGAAGGACTTGGGCCACCACCTGCTGTCTTCCAAGGTCTACGTTAAGAGGAAGCGCAGCCAGTGCAGCCCCAGGCGTCCCAAGCAGCGCCGTCACTGGGCCAGATGTAGCCCTCCCAGTAGTACAATGTGGTATGGCAAGCTGATTATCTTGATGTGAGGCTTATGTGTTTTCTTGGAGGTGGGATAAGTGCAGCGCAGCTGCGGTTCAGGACACCCACAACCCGCACTGCAGTCCTCAGGTTAGTCTGGCTCATTCTGCAAGCCAACTTCTTCACGCATTCTGGGAGGTGGCAGATCTCGATCACCCGTGTGGCAGCCCCAAGTGGAGTTCTTGGCTCTTGGCTTTGACTCGGTCCAGCCCTCCTGGCTTTTGTGGGCATTGGGGGAATGCGAAGACAGATCTGTCTGCTTTGCAAGCAACACAAATACATAGGTACAGCAATCTGAAGCCATTTAAATAATTGCTCATTTACCATTTCTAAATGTTTTAATCATCCTACACCAATTTATTTTTATAACATCTTTTTTGAAAGCATAGTAAGCAGGACTTTCTATACACCAGGAAAACCAGTCCACCGATTTAAAAGGACAGGTAGAATGAGGAGGCCCATACCAGTTCTTGGGCATTTGTCACATGGAAAAATGCCTGATGAACTGGTCAGGGCTCCAGAGGCTCAGGTAAATGCTTAATGAGAGTATAACAGAACAACGTGACATCCCAGACAAATGCAGTGTTATTACCAATGTAGTTTTAGCTCTCAGAGTTCTCCTGATCTGACTGATTGGCTCTCAGTGGCTGCGGGATGGCTCTGTAGGCCAACTCCTGTTCTCTAGTGAAGGGTTGTTTCAAGGCCAGGGCTACTGCTGGGGGCCACGTGCCCTGACCTACTTTATATAGAACATCTTCCCTTAAGACTATCCTGGAGCAACCGAATTCCACAGAAGCACAAATTGAATAAAGCAGCAGGCTTTTGAAATGCTTTATTAACATGAACAGGGGAGAGGGGAAGAGGAGGGAACCAAGCCATGCCCTTATCTCTCTGCAGAACTGTCCCCGCAAGCAGCACAGAACATCCTGACAGCTGCTCCTGCTGCTCGTCAGCCTCTGCACTGTGGAGGGCAGATGAAGGCAAACACTCGTGACAAGTCCCGGGCGACTGCAACTGCACATCACCCAGGAAGCTGCAGGTAGGACAGCGGCACATGTGCTCTAACAGAGGGCAAAGCAGCAGCGTGGCATGGTGTTATGCATGCTGTAAAACCTCGGCTGATGCCTACAACTGAATCTCCTACTGTTTACGGAACAGCTGTCACCTCCACACTCACCTACTACACAGTATCTGTAGGCTCATCACAATACTTTTAGCAATAGTTGTTTCATTAGCTGTTCATCACTTACACAAATTTGGCTATGCAGGTATGACTTTTTTTTTTTTTTGGAAAGTTCAGTTGAACTTGTGAATTAGGGCTGAAGAAAGGGGCAAACGGCTGTGCTTTTAAGAAGCACAGCAGAATAGACGGTAAGGATTGTTTTGGAATAGGCAGAAAGGTAGGGTAGAACGGCCACTCTTAAAATCACTTTAGGTGCTTAAAATCCTCTTCACAGACATGATGATGTGTCTGGCACTGATGCCATATACATCCAGCAGCTCGCTCGGCTTTCCATTCTGGGGCAATCCCACTACTGCCAGCTGATAGACCACAATGCTTGCTTCCATGGCGACGGCAGAGGAGACAGCTTCCCCGATGCCACCTGGGGGGAAACCAGGGGAGTTAGGGTCTCTTCTGGAAGTAGTTGTTAAGCCTAGAAAAGCCTCAGATGTAGAGGCCTGGGAATTTGCTTGTCCCCAGGGCAAAATGTCTTCACTTTTCATTGATTCATGTCCAAGTGTAGGGAAAGACCAGTCCATGGCTTATATAAGGTCCATGAAATCATTTGGTGTGGCCCTGCCAAGGCAGCTACAGGTTGAGCTCAAAATGATGCAGGTGGCACAGCAGGCTCATTTGTTAGACCACTTTCCACGGCCCTCAAATGGCCCTTGGCAGGAGAAATAGTACCCCAGCCCCAGCCCCCAAAGCAGCCCTCCTCTGAGCGGCCCCATGCTCAAACAGACACTCCCCACCTGCCGCTGCTCCCTCCCCCTGCGGCACGGGCTGCCCCCAATCTGGGCTCCCTGGACAGGGGGGTCTGTGAAGCCCCCATGCTGAAGACCACGAGGCACAAGGCAATGACAAAAGCCAACTACCGACCAGGGCACAGGACAGGGAGCGGCAGGCCAACCTCAGCGCTCATGCCTGGCCCCACCTGGAACTCTGCCAGGACTTGAGAACTTTGCTAGGCACTTGGTAGAGGGTGACCCTGTGGCAAGTCCCCAGTCAAAGCCGAAGGGGCTGTCTCTGGTGGGTGTCCCTAAACAGAGTCTTTTGGGTCGTGTTCTTCACAGTGGGAGGAGCCTGAGGGGGGCCCCGTGGAGGAGCCCCGTGCTCTGTCCTGGGAGCTCTGCCACAGAACCAAGCAACCATCGTGCTGCTCAGGGTCACTGATTGGTGAACTGCTCACACCGTGCTGCCTGCGCTATCTGATCTCCCCGGCCAAAGACCCTCTTCCCTAGCACACATTCGTTTTGCACATTTCCTGTGTTCTCTGCTTGCAGGGCACTAGATCCAAAGAAACTGTCAAGCTTCTTTGATGCTTCCCCATTTGCAGTGTTGAGTAGCTACTAACCCACCTTAGTGAGGGCCCCATGCATTGTGCTAGGCAAACACAATTGCCATTGGTGTGGCCCTACCACAAAGGAAGCAGTCTACGCAGGAGCAGAGACACCTACATGGATACACTGGCAAAGAGCAATGGTAAAGGGGTACTGGATGAATGCGAGGCTAGCAATGATGGCCCAAGTTCAGCCCTTTTCCAAGAAAAACACTCACATGTTCTGCCCAAAAAATCCTCCAAACCACTCCAGATGCTGGACATACCCTCTGCATAGTGATCCTCCACTGTGATAATCATGCCACCTGTTGCTTTTGCATTGGAGATGATGGTGGCAGCATCCAGGGGTTTGACAGTAAACAGGTCGATGACACGGATAAACACATCTGGAAGAAAGGGATGGGCCTTTATCCTAGTGGTCACACACTGGAGTGCTCTGCCTTTGATGCTGTGGGTTTCTGCCAATAGCCCAGCAGGCAATAGTGATGGTTTCAGAACTTGGATTTCTATTGTCCACATAGATTGCACTACTGGCTTCGACTTCGCCCTGCTCATACCGTTGTGGACACTTTTCTTTTTTTTCTTTTTTTTTTTTTTAATTATTTATTGTTTAACTTCAGTAATTACATTGTATTATGTGACACAATTACATAGATATTTGGGTTCTCCCCACCCCTCCCCAAACCCTCCCACCATGGTGGATTCCTCCACCTTGTTGCATAACCACAGCTCAAGTTCAGTTGAGATTCCCCCATTGCAAGCATATACCAAACATAGAGTCCAGCATCTTATTGTCCCGTCAAGTTCAACGGCTTCTTAGGTATACCCTCTCTGGTCTGATGACAGAGCCAGCAGAGTATCATCCCAGTCAATTGAAAGCTCCAACATACCATCAGCAAAAATTTAATCATTATGGAATTAATTGACATAGTAATGAGTAACCAATATGTTAAAAGTAAATGCGGGTTCCCAGCCACCTTCTGTGACCACCTCACCTATACTTCAATTTTAGTTTATACACAACATATAACATTCAAAACATAACATGTTATACATAACATCATATCATCTTAAATTAAGGCAAACATGTGGTATTTAACCTTTTGGGATTGGCTCATTTCCCTTAGCATTATGGTTTCCAGTTTGGCCCATTTGGCCACAAAGAACTGCATTTTGTTTTTTTTAATAGCTGAGTAGTATTCCATGGAGTAGATGAACCATAGCTTTCTTATCCAATCCTCTGTTGATGGGCATTTTGGTTGTTTCCATGTTTTTGCAATTACTGATTGTGCTGCTATGAACATAGGAGTGCATGTTGGTTTCTCATAGAACAAGTGTTCTGGATATATTCCTAGGAGTGCTATTGCTGGATCATACGGTATGTTGAATTTGAGTTGTTTGAATATTCTCCATACTGATTTACATAGAGGCTGTACCAGCCTGCAGCCCCACCAGCAGTGGAGTAGGGTTCCCTTTTCCCCACAACCTCATACCGTTGTGGACACTTTTCATAATTGGATGGGAGCTGTGTTTCTCCAATAAATAAAAATTTTAAGTGCTAGTTGAAAAAAAAAAACAACCCTGGAGAACAATAATAACCAGCCCGCTGGTTGAAAGAAGCTGACTCAGAGCAACCCAGACAGGAGACCTAGAGTGAATATCCAGTCGCTGGCTTTAGCCTGGCTCAGGCCCTGCCAATGTAGACATTTGAAAGGGTTGAACCAGACAGCCTTTCTTTCCCTGTCTCTGCCTTCCAAATAAAATAAGCTGCTTTAAAAAATTATAAAACCCTTGTTAAAAGAGTATGTAGGTATAAAACTAGAAAGACCAACCAGAGCACACTGGGTAGCTGCAGTCCTACGTTTCCCTAGCTTGACTTCAATGTTGACACACAAGCAACTCACCTTCTTTAGAAAGATCTTCAGCAGCCATTAAGGCCTCATGCAGAGTAACTCCAGCTCCGATAACTGTGACCTTGTCATTGGCACTTTGGCGGATGACCTAAGAAAATACCGGTAAAACGAAATGCCACAATTACTCCATATATAGCACACCTCATACAAGGACATTCAACTGCACTGCCCTTCTCCAATCCCAACATTCTCACTCTTTTAGTAATTCACTGTTAAGCACTTACTTTGGCCTAGCAGGTATATCACTTGACATATCCACAGCCCACACAGGAGTGCCTGGATTTAATACCTGTTTCTGTCTCCTGACTCTAGCTTCCTGCCAATGCAAACCCAGGGAGACAGTGACAATGGTCCAAATAACTGGGTTCCTGTAACTATGGGAAGCCAGTTCCTGATTCAGTTAGCCAAACCCTGACTACTGTGGGTGCTTGGGTGAACCAGTGAACCAGCACATGGGAGCTATTTCTGTTTTTCAAGTTAAAAAAACTAATCCGTCATTAAAAAAAAAAAGAATCAGCTGGTTTTAAAATCTAAAACAAACTCTTTTTGATAGGCCTTACTTCATATTTTGCAATCTGAACTACCTTTCCTCTTGACTTACAGTGCTACATTGCTAAGTTTTTCTTTGATACATATACAGAACGAACCTCTAACAAAAGGGAGGACAGGTATTCAGCTCGCATGTTAAAATGCCTGCTAGCTCTTATTACAATGCTTGGGTTTGAGTTCTGGCTCAACTCTTGATTCTGGCAATACCGTGGGAGGCATTCGGTGATGTGCATGCTGGATTGAGATCCTGGCTCTAATCTGGTCTTGCCCTGGTGGTTCTGATCATCTGGGGAGTGATCCAAAGGATGAAAACAGCTCTCTTCCACTCAAATGAATGAAATATGCAAAAACATTGGTATAAATTGTGGTAGCTGTTTAGCAACATAAAAAGGTAGACTTCAAAGTAGGATCTAAAAGGTAGAGGGCCATACTAATGTGTGACCCACAGCCTAGAGCAAGAATTTATGTGCACAGATGTCCACTTCAAAAACTTCATGGAATTCACATACAGATGAACCTGCAGGAATTACCAGGGGAATAGGGAATGTACCAGGGCCCTGGCAACAAGTTCTGCGCCAAGCACCTTGCACTGTGTAAGCTCACAGCACCCTCAGGGCCTCCTACTAAGCTCTGTGCAGTTGTGTGACAAAGGTGACACGCTGTACTACCTTTCCTGTAGCTCAGGAGAATGCTTGCTGATAATATATAACCTCAGGGTTTGTAAGCCCTCTTGTTCTCTGAGGATGTCCTAGCTTTGAAGAGTGCACATGGGGGCCAGTGTTGTGGTGCCGTAAGCTGGTGCTTGGGACAGCTACATTCCATATTGGCATGCATACCAGTGCAAGTCATGTTTGCTCCACTTACAATTCAGCTTTCTGATAATGAGCCTGGGGAGGTAGTGGATATTGGTACAAGTACTTGAGTCCCTGCCACCTACATGGAAAACCAGGATGAAATTCCTGACTCCTACCTTTGACCTGGCCCAGCTCTGGCTGCCACAGCCACTTGGAAAGCAAATATGCAGATGGAAGACCTCTGCCTTTTCCCTTTTCAAATAAAATAAAAATTAAAGCAGTGGCTATGCTGCAATACTGCACATTAAAAAATACTGATTGCACTGTACCATGCTCTTAACGAGGCGATCAGGGCATAAAACGTTCCTACACAGTATGACGTCAACTGTATAAGAGCATACACAGGTGCTCAGGAAAAAGCCAAGACACATACCAACATTTCTGTGAGCCACATTCTCTAGGTGGTTAAGTCAAGCCTTTCATATCCGCAATGGAATTTTCCAGTTTTCCCCATACCTGGCTCAAAAAGAGAGGCAGAGCAGGAGGTGGACAATTTAGTGGGCAGGCCCAGAAACGCTGGGCTCACTGCTTGGGCCTGAATCCTGCTCTTGCCACTTGGGAGATATGAATCCTCTAGCAAGGTGATTACCTTCAGATCTTCATCTGTAAATAGGGCTGATGACCTGGGAAGTGCCAGGCAGTGACAACCTTGGGCAGCATACCATTGGGTGAGGCTGTCTCAGCAGGTACAAAGTGGCAACATGCTCTTTCCTTTTGTACCTGGACTCACGTCTGTGACATCTGAAACTAGCAGCTCTACCATTCACACGAAGTGGCCTCTATCTGCACAAATCACGCCTGAAGACACTCACGTGCCTTCAAATTGCTATTGCTTTGAGAGTCCGAGACAAAGGCAGCTCCACTGGCAAGCAGAGAAAGATAAAGGTCAAGCAGAAGCTTATATTCAGTATTTCTTCCTGAAAGCGGGTCAAGATCACAAATGCTGTTTTGGACAATGAGAGCAGAAAAGGGAAGGTGCCTTGACTACTGTAGGGGTAGCCAGTAGAAAGTTGAGAGCAGCCGTCTGTGTGTGGAAAGACACTGGCCCACGCTGCAGAGCCAGACCTCACCTTGGCCTGTCCGACCTTGAAGGTTTCTTCTGAGTTGTAAATCACTGGAGTTTCCGGTTGGCTGGTGCGAATGAAGCACAGTCCCTAGGTGCAGACGAAGAACAAAGTCACAGTTTAGAAACCAAACTGAAATCTTGAACTCAGAAACTTTGCAACAGTGTGCGGCAAGAAAAGCCTAACAGCTGTTTTTCAAACTAAAAATGGAGTAGATACTTTGGAGCGAGGGGTGAGCATTCCAACCTTAGTCACCAACTGTGCTACTGAGCCGGGCTGCTTGCAAGCAGCAGAGGGGAGCTTTGTGCAGTGTTCCTGTGGCTGGCTCAGGAAGGGCTTCCACAGAACAGAAACACAAGCAGGGAGTACTGCCTTATGTCAGCTAGAGAGCCCAGAACACAATGCAGAAAACATGCCGTCTTCAAAGACCTCAGCTATCAGAATATGAAATCTGACCCTGTGTCCAAGGAGAAGATGTGAACACATTAGCACCTTGAACACAAACATGTAAGGGTATACTAGTGAACCGTCTAGCTAAACTAATGCAGATTTAGATATGCACTGTAACCTAACACCCCAAGAGGGAAATACTGTTTCTGCTCACTCCCCTACTATAAGCCAATTTTCTTCAATGTCATTTTGATGTGTAATGCAGCTGCAAGAAAAGGTATAGCCCCTAAGCTCAGCATGCCAGAATTTTTGCCAAGGCAGACATGACCCAAATGTGGACACTATGTCCCCTGCCCTGACAGCTCCTGCAGGCCACTCTCTCCACCTGTAAGAAGTAAATGCTACTCTGATTTCTACTAGGGCTCTATGACATGTATAGATTCATGAAACAGTTGCCAAGATCTAATGAATAAAATAAAACAAAACAATATTGGGCCCAGCTGTGTGGCCTAGTGGCTAAAGTCCTCGCCTTGAACGTGCCCCGGGATCCCATATGGGTGCCGGTTCTAATCCCGGCAGCTCCACTTCCCATCCAGCTCCCTGCTTGTGGCCTGGGAAAGCAGTCAAGGATGGCCCAATGCTTTGGGACTCTGCACCCACGTGGGAGACCCGGAATAAGCTCCTGGCTCCTGGCTTTGGATCGGCACAGCATCGGCTGTTGCGCTCACTTGGGAAGTGAATCATCAGACAGAAGATCTTCCTCTCTGTCTCTCCTCCTCTGTATATCTGACTTTGTAA
This sequence comes from Ochotona princeps, assembly GCF_030435755.1. Classification (NCBI taxonomy): domain Eukaryota; kingdom Metazoa; phylum Chordata; class Mammalia; order Lagomorpha; family Ochotonidae; genus Ochotona; species Ochotona princeps. The sequence continues at coordinate 106,682,345 of NC_080865.1, read as the reverse complement.
TAAAAATAAAATATTAAAAAGCAAAACAATATGGAACAATACGTACAGTGTGGGGCTACTTATTAAGACAGTTCAGGGCTAGGCATAGCACTTGGGGTGGCTGAATGCCCTACGGAGTGCTTGCGCCTGAGCCCTAGCTCTGCCTCTGATTCTAGCTTCTTGCTAACATGTGACGGTTAAGTACTTGGGTCTCTGCTGTCCACTTGGGAGACCTGGATTGCCCTCGCTCTTCAGCGGCTTTAGTGGGCCTCAGTCTTGGCTGTTTCAAGCAACTGGCAAGTGAACCAGGTGGGGGTATCTTTGTATTAATACACATTTTTTTCAAAATCAAAGAAATGTTTCTCTATGTGTTAAGTGCTTAGAAAGGGATCCTGTATGACCTGCCCTAGTTGCGCCCACGTTCCAGTGCAGGGGTGTGGGTGGAGCTGCTGGAGGGGCTGGAAAAATAAAGACTACATTCCCTAAGCTAGGATTCTGGACAGACATTCCTTTCTGTCCCTCTACCACCCCAGGGCTGCAGGCTCTAAGAGTTGGGTGCACAGTGCCTACCACCATACTCCATTTTGTTGGATGGCAAGAGGGAGCAGTAGCTTCTTGATCCCTGCCTGTAGCAAGTGGAGTGTGTCTTAAGTTTCATAACCCAGCAGCAGCAGCTCCAGCTCCACTGGTGAGTTAGCAATTCATTCTGAGCCTTGCCTGGAGCCTACTCCTAGGACTGCAAATATCTTTCACTAAATCTCTTTATAGTTGAGCATACTCAGAGTGTTCCTGGTTCCTGCACTGAGCTCTCCAAGACTGTGGCCGCCACTTTTGTTCAGGGTCCTGCTGTGTCATTTGAGGTTTTTACAAGACAAATATGCACATATAATCACCTGTTTTTGTAAAAGTTTTAAAGTTCTTTTCTAAAACAAAAGAATTCTGCTACCGTATTTTCTATAACTGTAATGCTGAGAGACAAGATGGGGCAAGATCCAATCGCCAATCTAGTGGTGATGTAAACAAGGTATTTACATTTCCATAAATACCTTGGTGTTGGCTGCCAGACAGATAGCATGTTCGGTGGAGACAGCGTCACTCGGATAGAAAATAGTGCAGTTGGGAATGGCTCGGAACATGGCAAGGTCCTCCAGGGCCATCTGTGAAGGGCCATCTTCACCTGAGAAAGGCACAACCCAACAAAATTATGAGCATACAGCAACCCTCACCGAGAACCTGCTCCCACCCATTCTCCACTGAAGATCAACCACTGAAGATCTCCACTGAAGATCAACCTGCTGCCAACTGCAGAACCCTAAACTATAATCCAGTGCCAACATGGCTGTGGCTCATGATAGCTGGCTTATATGCAGCACGAACATGTCTCTCCCTTGAGATCTCTCTGTTAAAATCTGTGGGTATACAACCCTCGGCCAGCCAACAAAGCCATCTCTGTGGGTTGGTCACTTGGCACTCCTGTCCAATCGGATTCTGCTCTCTCCCCTGGGGGCTGGTGGCCTAGGATGGTGCCAAGTCCCAGGCCCTGTCTTGGTCTTACAAAGGTTTTCTCAGGCTCTATCCTTCCTCTTTGCTTTTTCAAGTCATCTTCTTCATTTCTGAAGGCCTCTGAGTAATGGAGTGTAACTCAACTTCAGAGTGTCCTTAGGGTTTGTTCAGAAATGCTATGTGAAGATAAACGTGAATGTAGAGTGGCAGCTCAACAATTCTCAGCTCCCAAAGGGACAAGCACTGTGCATACTACCTTGCCTAAGACCCGTGCATAATCTCAGAAACCTTGCTCCTCTCAAGTTGGAGGACCCAGCTCCAGCAGACACTTAGCCACTGACTCCAGTCCCTGGCAGCCACTCTGTGTCAGGTCCAAGTGCTGGCAGCTGTGCTGCTGCTCTGCTGTCCACTCTGTTTCACACACCGAGCCTGGCTTTCCGCTCCAGCCAAGTCAGATTACTCAGTATCATTCCCCAGGAAGTTGTTTGCTCCCCATCATGCTTCTCTGTGGATTCTGGCAGCAAACGCATTTAGAGGGCATCTCAAGCAACTCGTTTTTCCCAGGAGCTCATTTCTGTCATTCATTAATAAGATCCCCTGACCTTTCCAAGTGTTCACATGGTATGGGACCCTCCATTTTTCAGCAGTGTGAGCCTTTTTCTCATTTTCATGTCCACCCTTGAGTTCTCGGCTCTACCAGCAGTGCATACCTGGTTTCAACTCTCAGCTGTCCAGGCTTCCCCTGATCAGAAACGTCTAGCCTATCCTACAAGGTCAACAGCCCCAGCATGGTGGCCATATTGACAGTGGTATTGTCTTGTTCTGACCTAGCCTGACTTGAGGGCTTCATCCACCCTGTCTGCTCTGAGGCTGTCTAGCTGCTCCAAGGTTCCCTCCCTGCCCTCTGTGCATGCTACTGCTCTCATCCCACCACCACCACACTGAGGGCGCAAAGGAACCCTGGAACTCTGTACTACCCCTAATCCTCTCCAGCAGGCAGTAAGGTACAGAAGAGGCATGAAGGACAGACAATTACTTCCTGGTGAGCACCAGAGTACATAGCAGTCAAATCAAAAGTTGAACATTTTAAAACCTAATGTAGCTTAAAAAAAAAAAAAAAGGAACTCAAGTAAATTTAGACAAGTTATCACATGAAAATCTTTGTAAGCAGAGAAGATATGAAGATGATGGCCTTTGCAACACATACCCACAGACACGCCACAGTGGGAGCCAATCAGATTGATGCTGATTTCACAGAAGGCTCCCGTGCGGATCTGATCAAATGCTCGGGTCAGAAAGGCAGCAAAAGTGCTTGCAAAAGCAATGGTTCGACCACGGGTGGCACAGCCCAATGCCACACTCACCTGCAACACAAATGAAGTGAGTTAGAACATCCCTGCTCCCCAGTTTAGACTGTGTGGTCCCAGCATGACAGACTCTGCACTTACCTAACTGTTCTGTCCTTCTAGCCTGTTTCTTCCTCATTCTCTCTCTCAAGCTTTCTGCACCCTTCTTTCCCCACTCTTCCAGTTCAGGGGAACCCTCATACCTCCTTGGGGAGTAGGAAGGGAAGTGACCATCTGTACCCACCCCCACCTGCCCTCCTTTGTGCATAATTGTGAACCTCCTGAGGGGATTCATCCTGAAATCTCACCCTTCTCTGGTTTGAACAATGGCATCCCATCTTTCCACTTGCACTGAAATCACCAGCATCCCGTCTCTAAATCACTCCATTACCAAGGGAACAACAGCGCTTCTCATCTCCACTCTTCCACTTGGTCTTGGCCCTCTTCCAATGTCCCACTACGATATGTTGTTCATCATGGAAAACTAAAAAAGCTGTTCAGTCATTGTCCCTGCTTTTTCCACTTTTTCCTAAGTTCACTCCTTCATCTCGGTTGCTATCCCGAGGAGGGACCTTGAGGCTGCCACCTTAGCTGGCGTCTCATGTGACCTTCCCCAGTAGCACCTGGCACTACAACCACCTTTGCCTTCCTCCAGGCATTTCCACAAGTTTTGGTGATTGGCAAGTGGGCCAGTCCTGCTGCCTTGCTGTATCAGCTGGAGCATGCACCTCTTTCCCATGGCCCACTGCAGGAAGCACTCAGGACTCCATGCCCCCTTACTTATGCTTCTGGAAAGGTGCAATGTGATACTGGTTCTCTGATGGTCCCAGGCAACTCTGATCTGCATCATGGTAATGACTTTTACTTTCAACTTACCTCTCCCTTGAACTCCACACTCATACACTGCAGTGGGCTTCACAGTGGAATCTGAATTATCACTGAGGGTGAAGAAAAAAAGCTTTCCAAGTGGGATGTGGTCATGACTTGTTTCAAAGTCAAAATTCATGACTCCCTATTGACTTGGTTCTATGTTCATCTGCCAGAGAAAGGGATGGTGGCTTTCTTTCCTATTTTCTCCTAAGACACCTTCTATTGTGGCATTATCTGGTTAAGCTACCACCTGAGACAATCGCATCCCATATGAGCACTTGTTTGAGTCTTAGCTGCTCCACTTCTGATCCAGCTGCTTGATAATGAGCCTGGAAGAGCAGCAGAGCATGGTTCAAATTCTTGGGTCCCTTTACCCACATGGGAGACCTACAAGAAGCTCCAAGCTCTACCCTGCCATGGCCCTAACCATTTCAGGAGTGAACCAGCTGATTAAAGATGTTTCTTTGTCTCTTCCCCCCCCCCTAACTCTTTCAAAACAAAACAGAACAAAACAAAACAAACAAAAAACCAATGAAACTCAAAAACACCAGGCCTGGTGCAGTAACCTAGTGGCTAATGTCCTTGCCTTGCATGTGTCAGGATCCTATATGGGCTCTGGCTTGTATCCTGCTCACTCAACTTCCCTTCCGATTCCCTGCCTGTGGCCTGGGAAAGCAGTCGAGGACGGCCCAAAGCCTTGGGACCCTGCACCTGCGTGGGAGACCCAGAAGAAGCTCCAGGTTCTTGGCTTCAGATCGGCTCAGCTCTGGCTGTTGCAGCCACTTGGGGAGTGAACCAGCAGACAAAAGGTCTTTCTATCTGTCTTTCCTTCTCTCTATAAGTCTTACTTTCCAATAAAAATAAATAAATTGTAAAAGAGGGCAATTTATTCATCATGCTGTTGAGAAAGTCAAGAACGTAAACGACAGATCCTTTCGCAGCTCATGTACTTGCCAATTGTTTTCTTTCAACAAAATTGAAAGAGAACCTTACGGTATTGTCAATTCTGTGAACAATTTTATCAACAATTTTATTTTTCAAACATTATCTACCTATTTATTTCAAAGGGTGATTAACAGCTGCTGCTCCACTCCCCCAAATGTCCCACAGTGGGGGCCAGAAACTCAATCCAGGCCCCCCTGCTTGGCAGCAGGAACCCCAGGACCGGAGCAGAAGCTGCAGCCAGGAAGGAGCTGGCGCTCTGAGCCGGGACGCCTGTGTCCCAGCCAGCAGCTGAACATCTAAGCCGAATGTCTGCCTCCCCACAACTTAAAATCCAAGTTTACCGGAAATTGTGACATATAATTGGCAAACAATTCAAAGAACTGAGTGGCAAAACTCCCCTTCTCATCTGCTTAAGGGGGAAACATAGAAACACACAGATCCAAGAATGTCAAAACTATTTTCTGCCAGAAGATATACTTTTTTGTTTTACATAAACTTTTTCAAGTGTCTTGGTACTTACATAAATAAGATTTCCAAGCACTTAACATCATTACTATGAAAAACAGGAACAGAACGTAAGTCATATTTGATTCAAACCAAATATATTAACCCACTGATGTGTGAAGGTACTTCAGAAAGTTCCTAAAACGTGTGTATTATGAAACTACCTACATAGATTTCGAATTTCCTATATAAAAAATAAGATCTTGTTTTTTTCCCCCCAATTTGAGAAAAAGGGATGGAGAGGCAGACACAGCGAGAAAGACCTCGTCTGTCGGTTCCCTTCCCAAATGCCTCCAATAACCACGCCGAAGCTGTAAACTGTGGGTCCACGTCAGGTCTCCCACGGACGGCAGGAAAGCAGACACTCAAGCACTCCTGCCACCTTCCTGCGTCCATATGAGCAAGACAGCTGGGGTCAAGAACTGCAGGCAATTACGAGATGCAGGTGTCTTCACCAGTGAGTACCCCAACAGGTAGTCTATACTTTAATTTTTATTGCAAAGTCAGATATACAGAGAGGAAGATCTTCGTCCGCTGATTCACTCCCCAAATGGTCTCAATGGTCGGAGCTGAGCCGATCCCAAGTTAGGAGTCCGGAGCTGCTTCCAGGTCTCCCACATGGGTGCAGGGTCCCAAGGCCTTGGGCCGTCCTCGACTGCTTTCCCAGGCCACAAGCAGGGAGCTGGATGGGAAGTGGAGCTTCTGGGATTAGAACCGGCGCCCATATTGAATCCTGGTGCGTTCAAGGCAAGGACTCTACCCACTAGGCTACCACGCCAGGCCCTAAAATTTTTTTTTAAAGATTTTTTTTTTTAATTAGAAAGACAGATTTTACAGAGAGAAGAGATACAGACAGAAAGATCTTCCACCTGCTTGGTTCATTCCCCAGGTGGCTGCAATGGCCAGAGCTGAGCTGAACTTTGAAGCCAGGAGCCAGGAGCTTCTTCCAGGTCTCCCATGTGGGTGCAGGTCCCAAGGCTTTGGGCCGTCCTCGACTGCTTTCCCAGGCCACAGGCAGGGAGCTGGATGGGAAGTGGAGCAGCCAGCGCCAATATGGGATGCTGGTGTAATGCAAGGCGAGGATTTAGCCACTCAGCTGTCACATGGGGCCCAAGATAGACACAACTTTGAAGAAGCTATCAATTTATGTGCATATTTTTGTTGCAGACAAGAATGACAGCATGATCAAATAAAATGCTTTTGTGCATAAAGGAATGCTTGGGGAAAGGGAATGAGAAGAATTCGAATAGAAAAAGGGATTCAATTTCTGACAAACAGTTGTCTTGGCAGAATCTTTAATTCAATAATTTAAATATTAACTGAATAAAAAAATGTTAGTATGTAAATGATTACATCCTTTGCAACTACTTAAATTTGTGATTAAAAACTTTGGGGCTGGGCCCGGCGGCGTGGCCTAGTGGCTGAAGTCCTCGCCTTGAACGCCCCAGGATCCCATATGGGCGCCGGTTCTAATCCTGGCAGCTCCATTTCCCATCCAGCTCCCTGCTTGTGGCCTGAGAAAGGAGCCGAGGACGGCCCAAAGCCTTGGGACCCTGCACCTGCGTTGGGAGACCCGGAAGAGGTTCCAGGTTCTTGGCTTTGGATCGTTGTGCTCACTTGGGGAGTGAATCATCGGATGGAAGATCTTCCTCTCTGTCTCTCCTCCTCTCTGTATATCTGACTTTGTAATAAAATAAAATAAATCTTAAAAAAAAAACCTTTGAGGCTTAAATTGTGACATTGCAAGCTAAGCAGCCACTTGCAGTGCCAGCAATGGATACTGGAGGACCGGTTTGGCAATCCAGCTTCCTGCTAACACACCTGTAGAAAGCAGCAGATGATCCAAGAACTTCAGTCCTTGCCAGCCACTGTCCAAGACAAGGACAAAGATCTGGGCTCCCGGTTTTGGCCTGGCTGCTGAGACCATGGAAGATCTCTGGTTCTCCCTTTCTTTCTGTTGCTCTTTCAACTGAGTAAGCAAATAACCATTCAGTAAAGAGAAATGCTGCTTAGAGAAACGATGGCTGATGCAGAAACACGTCAGTACATAGCTGGCCTACTTGAAATGACCTAATTTCCATCTTCCCTCACGACCGTGCCCTTACGCAGGCCTCCCCAGTCTTGTCACTCGCCGGAGATGACGCCTCTCTCATCCTCTGGATCATATCCAATGCTGCCATCTCAACGGCAGAGAGCCAAACAGAACACTCACCATATTTTGCTCAGCAATGAAGCATTCGATGAAGCGCTCAGGGTGTTCTTTCCTGAATATTTCAGAGAAAGTGGCATTTTTGGTGTCCCCATCCAACACGACAACTCTGTCATTTGCATGGCCCAGCTTGGCAAGAGCCAAACCACAGGCTTTCCGAGTAGCCACCTACAAGAAAGGAAGTGTGCATTCTTATGAAATGCAGAAGGAAAGTACCATTTTGTAGATTTACAAGTTGTCACCAATCTTGAAAAAAGGTAGAGTTGGGATTCACCAAGATCTTTTTGAGGATCACAGACATGAATGACTAGCCTATTTTAAACCCATACTTGGTTCACCGGGTACCAATTTCTCAAAAACACCTTCCACATAATTGATGTGGCACTAACTTGTTCTAAATTTGCATTCTTTTCAGTTAAGATCCTCTCATCTCTAGTTGTCAAGCAGGTAATATTCCATAAATTTCACATGCTCACGGTTCCTGCTGTTAATATTAACTGGAATCTCATCTACGACTTTACAGATGGAATTTATTTTAAATATCTATTTCAAATAAGTTTATTCTCTGTCCCATCTACATAAGTTATTATTAAAAGCTAAAATTTATTTTCCAAAATACAAATGCCTGAGTGCATTTTTTTAAAAAAGTTAGAGCCAGGGAGCTGCATATGGCATGGTAAGTTATGTCACCCTGTGGGATGCCTGCATTACATATTGCAATGCCTGGTCTCAGTCCCAGCTACTTCGTGCTTCCGACTGAGGTTCCTGACGATGTGTCAGTGAGGTGGCAGATGACAGCCTAGGTTCTCGGGTCCTGGCTGTGGGCTGGCTTCAGCCTCGCCTCGCTGGGATTGTTGTAGGCATTTAGGATGGGATTCAGCAAGGGAAGCAGAGAAGCCATCTCTGTCTCTTCTTCTCTGTTACTCTGCATTTCAAACAAATACTTTATGACCTGCTCCGTTTCCGACCTGGGCCGGTTCACCCCTCCTTAGGCAACCTGGTGGTCCCCCGCTCCCGGGAGGTCACCATATTGATGCCGAACTTAGTGCGGACACCCGATCGGCATAGCGCACTACAGCCCAGAACTCCTGGACTCAAGCGATCCTCCGGCCTCAGCCTCCCGAGTAGCTGGGACTACAGGCACACGCCACCGAGCCCGGCCAAACAAATACAATTATGAAATGGATCATAGTCATTGCAAAAATAAAGTATATAATTTTAGAATCATGATATCACTAATAAGGAATTCCTTTAGGATACTCTTTTAGACTGGACTTGATTTATAAATTTAAGGGAGAGCTGGAATATTTACAATGTTAACTTTTTCACTGAAAAACAAGGTTTAGCAATCCATCAACTATTACACATAGAATTGTCACATGATCCAGTAATTGTACTGGCCTTGCCCAAGCTAGGAGCCAGGACCTTCACCTATGTCTTTCACATGGGAATAGGGCCCCAAGTACTTGGGCCATCCCTCACTGTTTATCCAGGCACATTACTAGGGAGTTGGATGGGAGGTACAGTAGCCGGGAATCCAACTGGCACCAAGAGGAAGTACTACTATCACAGGTAGTGGCTAAACCCACTACTCACAATGCTGGCCCTGAGCTGGCCCACTCCTAGCTATTGCGTGCATTTGGAAAGTAAACCAGTAGATGGAAGGTATCTCTATTACTTTGCCCTTCAAACAAGTAAATCTTTTATTTTTTAAGATTTATTTTTATTGGAAAGGCAGATTTTACAGAGAGGAAATACAGCAAGAAAGATGTTTGTCTGTTAGCTCCCTCCCCAAGTGGCCACAATGGCCAGAGCTGAGCCGGTCCGAAGCCAAGGGCCAGGAGCTTCTTCTGCATCTCCCACATGGGCACAGAGTCCCAAGGTTTTGGGCCATTCTCCACCACTTCCCCAGGCCATGATCAGGGAGCTGGATGGGAAGCAGAGCAGCTGGGACAAGAAACAGCACCCATATGGGATCCTGACACAAGGATTTAACCACTAGGCCATTGCTCTGGGCCTAAATAAGTAAATTAAAAAAAAACCAAAACCTTAGCTAAGAGATGAAATGCTTCTATCCCTGGTGCCGGCTGCACTTGCTGTGCCACACGGCCTTCTCTAACTTCCAAGGGCTTGAATTATTCTGCCAGATTAGTAATGAATAATTTCACCTTGAAACATGAAAGGGGCTCTAGATTTCAGTTATCTGCAACTATAATCAACCTTGTCTCTCAAGCATCCCTACGCTGAGAACTTTTTATAACAGGAGCTTGGGGCTGATGTGGTACACAAACTGGTTCCTGGCCTGTAGTGCCAGCATGCCGAATGAGTGCCAGATTGAGTCTTGGCTGCTGTATTTCTGATCCAGCTTCCTCCTAAGGCCCTGGGAAAGCAGTGGAGCATGACCCAAGACCTTGAGCCCCTGCACCCACAAGGGAGACCCACACGAGGCTCCTGGCTTTAGACCAGCCCAGATCTGGCCACTGTGAACACCTGGGGAGTGAACCAGAGGATGGAACACCTCTCTGCAGAGTCTTTAAAAAAAAGCAGCAAATACTAAAATGAAAATAGACACGAGACAGCTGAATAGTAGTCTATAGCCATTTTAAGGTGTCTAGCACCCGGTTGTATATAAACTAATAATTGAAATGTCAATGTAGAAGTCACAGGATGTGGTTCAGAACTTGCATTCTTTTTTTTTTCCTCTCTTTTAACATATTGGTTACTCAATACCATGTCAACTAATTCCATAACGTTATAAATTGTTACTGATGTAATGTTGGGGCTCTTAATTGATCGGGATGACACTCTGCCAGCTCTGCCTTCAGACCAGAGATGGTCTCCCCAAGAAACCGTTGAACTTATCTGGACAATAAGATGCTGGACTTAATGCTTGGTAGATGCTTGCAATGAAAGAATCTCAACTGAATTTGGACTGTGGTAATGCAACAAGGTGGAGGAGTCCACCATTGGGGCGGTTTGGGGAGGGGTGGGGGGGAAACCCAGTGCCTATAAAACTGTGTCACATAATGCAATATAATCAATAAAAAATAATTAAAAAAAGAAAAATACCAAAAAAAGTAATTTCTAACAAGCAAAAAGCAGCAATGTCATTAAAAATTTTAAAAAGAGCTGATTTTACATTCTATTAACTGTTTTTAAAAATTTTTTTTAAAAATTTATTATTATTATTATTTTAATTGGAAATTCAGACTTACGAAGAGAAGGAGAGACAATCTTCTGCCTGCTGGTTCACTCCCCAAATGGCTTCAACAGCTGGATCTGAACTGATGCCCATATGGGACGGCACATGCAATGTGAGAACTTTAGCTGCTAGGCTGCCACGCTGGGCCCCTATTACCTGTTCTTAAACAGCGGTAGCAGTGACCATAACTCCCAACCTACCCCATGCTGTAACACGCTGTGCTACTGAGCTGTCACAGTTCTTATGTGAGGTACAACCAATACATTTTTTCTTTTATTTTTATATTCAATTCACAAATTTACCGGGATCTAACTCCACTGTAAACTGATGGACATCTGCATGTTTCTGAAATGTTTGCATTACTAACTTGAATTTCACTCAGCAGAAATGAGAATTTCCTTTACTAAGACTGATTGAAGCTTTAAGTTTTTTTATTTTTATTTATTTTTTAAGATTTATTTATTTTATCACAAAATCAGATATACAGAGAGGAGGAGAGACAGAGAGGAAGATCTTCCGTCCAATGATTCATTCCCCAAGTGACCGCAACGGCCGATCCGATGCCGGGAACCTGGAACCTCTTCCAGGTCTCACACACAGGTGCAGGGTTCCAAGGCTTTGGGCCGTCCTCGACGGCTTTCCCAGGCCACAAGCAGAGAGCTGGATGGGAAGTGGAGCTGCCGGGATTAGAACCGGCGCCCATATGGGATCCCGGGGCGTTCAAGGCCAGGACTTTAGCCGCTAGGCCATGCCGCCGGGCCCAGCTTTAAGGTTCTAAAATTAATATTCATAAGCTCCCCTCTTTGGGCTAGCTTTGTCGTTTTCTGGCTTCATACATGAATTGGGATGGCATTTTTGTTCTCTATATTTGGAAAGGTTTGGAATTGCGTAGCAATTACTGTTCCTTGAGGGTTTCAAATAAGTCATTGTTATACTTTTGTGAACTTAATGCTCTGAAAATGGGGCTCTGATAATTTTCTTATTTTTTCCCTATGTGTTTCTATTTCAGCCAATTTTTATTTTATGGATTCCTAAGAAAAAGCCCCCTTTAAAATTTTTTCATACTCATTAGCATGGAATTATATGTGACTTTCTTTAATTCTTTGAATGTTCACTGCATCTCTGGTTCTCCTGCCCTTCCTCATTTCCCTGGGGAGGCTCATTAGCAATTGGTCGGCTGCTCTGGTAACTGAAAGATAAACACCACTCTCAGGAATCCTCTCCCCAAATATACTTTGCTGTGTCTTATGCTAACGAATGATAACTGTTATCAGACTGGCTACACAAAAACGAAATTGTACGCTATCCTGCACTGTAACTTCAAAAATATCCAGTCCTAATTTGTGAAAGATTTCAGCCTGAGCTGCTTCTAAATTTGGCATCACAACTAATATTGCAACCAATATTCATCCTGATCGCTTCTATATGCATTTCTCTTTTTTTAAATATTCATTTTCGGGGCCCGGCACAATAGCCTAGTGGCTAAGTCCTCACCTTGCATGCGCCAGGATCCCATATGGGTGTCGGTTCTAATCCTGGCAGCCCGCTTCCTATCCAGCTCCCTGCTTGTGGCCTGGGAAAGCAGTCAAGGATGGCCCAAATGTGGGAGATTTGGAAGAAATTTCTGGCTTCGTATCAGCTCAGCTCCAGTTGTTGCAGCCGATTGGGGAATGAACCACTGGACAGAAGATCTTCCTCTCTGTCCCTCCTCCTCTCTGCTATGTGCCTTTCCAATAAAAACAAATGAATCTCAATAAATAAATAAATAAAAACTTTCATTTTTCATCTACTTGAAAAGCAACATAGAGAGATGTCTTCCATCCACTAAGTGTTCCTCCAATATCTGAAACAGCCAAGGGCGAGCCAGGCCCAATCCAGGAGCCCAAACTTCATGAAGGTCTCCCACATGGCTGGCACTTGATCCATCATCTACTGCTCCAGGAGGTGTTAGGAGGAAGCCGATCTGAAGGCAGAAGTAACTGAGACTCAAACTGGCACACTACTGTGGGATGTGGGCAATCCAAGCAGAAGCTTCACCTGTTGCACTGCAACACTCTCCCTGTATCTGTTTCCGCAGGATGACTGCCTGTAAATTCTACTGCTAATTCTAAGGGTACGAATGGATAAAATGTTAACATAGTTAACGCTGGGTCTGGCACTGTGGTCCAGTATGTTCAACCACCACCTGCAGTGTCAGCACCCCATGTGTGCTGGTCTGAATACCGGCTGCTCTGCTTGCCATTCAACTTCCTACTTGTATGCCTAGGAAAGCAAGAAGGATGCTTCAGGGCTTGGACTCTGACAGCCATGTAAGAGACCAGGATGGTATTGCAAGCTCCTCGTTGCAGGCTGTGTGGCCATTGGGAACAAGTGGATGAAAGAGATGAGACTCGGGCCCGGCGCCATGGCCTAGCGGCTAAAGTCCTCGCCTTGAAAGCCCCGGGATCCCATATGGGCGCCGGTTCTAATCCCGGCAGCTCCACTTCCCATCCAGCTCCCTGCTTGTGGCCTGGGAAAGCAGTCAAGGACGGCCCAAAGATTTGGGACCCTGCACCCGCGTGGGAGACCCGGAAGAGGTTCCTGATTCCCGGCATCGGATCGGCGCGCACCGGCCGTTGCGCTCACTTGGGGAGTGAATCATCGGACGGAAGATCTTCCTCTCTGTCTCTCCTCCTCTCTGTATATCTGGCTGTAATAAAATAAATAAATCTTAAAAAAAAAAAAAGAAAGAGATGAGACTCTCTCTCTAACTATGCCTTTCTTTTTTTTTTTTTTTTATTACAAAGTCAGATATACTGAGAGGAGCAGAGATAGAGAGGAAGTGGAACTGCCGGGATTAGAACCAGCAGCCATGTGGGATCAAGGCAAGGACCTTAGCCACTAGGCCACGCTGCCAAGCCCTAACTATGCCTTTCAAATCAACAAATATTTTAAAAATACACACTCAGAATTTCTCCAATAAATTAGGAAAAAGTCAAGAAAATGTTTCTGTCCTCCTAGTTTCACTGTCTTATTCTCTGTAGTGAAGGAAGAACATACAAATGACTCAAAAACTAAAAGGCTTTCCAATAAAATAAATAAATGTCTAAAAAAAACCTAAAAGGCTTTCATTCAGGGTTTCACATGTAATTCTTTATAATATACATATACATGCAAAGCAGTGTGAGACAGAGGGAGGGGGCAAAGCGGGAAAACAAGGAACGGAAGAGGACTGGGTGAGGGAGAGAGGGAGCAAGAGAGATCTTCCACTCACTGGTTTATTCCCTAAATAGCTTCAACAGCTGAAGCTGGGCCGATCTGAAGCCAGGAGCCAGGAGCTTCTCCCCAGTCTCCCACATAGGCACAGCGTCCCAAAGAGTTGAGCCATCCTCGACTGCTTTCCCAGGCCATAAGCATGAAGCTGGATGGGAAGTGGAGCAGGGCCTAGTGTGATGGGGCTCAGGGGTTAAATCCTCACCTTGTAAGCACTGGAATCTTACATGGGTTTGTGTCTGGCTGCTCCGCTTCCCATCCAGCTCCCTGCTTGTGGCCTGGGAAAGCATTAGAGGACGGCCCAAGTCCTTGGGACCAAGAACCCATGTGGGAGACCCGGAAGCAGCTCCTGGCTCCTGGCTCCGGATTGGCGCAGCTCCAGCTGTTGTGGCCATTTGGCGAGTGTAGCAGTGGAAGGAAGATCTGTCTTTCTACCTCTCTGTAATTCTGATCTGCCTTTCCAATAAAAGCAAATAAATCTTTTTTAAAAACTGGAACAAGTGGCACATAAACCAGTGAACATATGGAATGCTGGCACCACTGGCAGATATTTAGCCTGATAGGCCACTAGGCCACTGCCTGCCCTCAGCTCATTAACAGAAACACTGGATCAGAACTGTAGTAGCTGGAACTCCGACTGGCGCTATGATACGGGATACTGGTGTCATAAGCAGTGGCCTACCCCTCTGCAGCACAACTGCAAACTTATTACTCTTTTTAAAGAATTATCTTTTGATAAACTGCCCTGCTTGCTGGTTTAAACACCAAGAGAGGGCTCAACACCAAGGACTACATCCCTACTGCCAAGGAGACCACGGGGAAATGGAGTGCCTTCAGAGACCAAGAACTCTGAGGTCACCCACCCCCATTTGGATCTACCACACGGGATGGAAGAAGCCCAAGTCCTGCCTTGCAGGATCCAAGGTAATCAGAACAACAACCAGGAACCCTGAGCAGTCCGCAGAAACAGAAGAACAGTAAACTTCCTTCAGGACTAGGGAGAGGAGCTTTCTCTGGTCCTTGCCTGCTTCCAACTTTGGGTCCCCACCCTCTCCCATAATGACCATCAGGAGGGCTCCAGAAACCCCTCAAAACAAACAAACAAACAAACAAAACTAGAATAGATAGACAGAGAACAACAAGGAAAGCTTAGAACCAGACAGGAAATGGTCAGTGGGGATGCACTTATAACTCACTGGGTGGGACACAAAGATTAGTTACGCCTCACTGGGGTATGGAAGATTTCTCTGCACACCCCTCCTATAACTGTCCACCTAAACTGTTGACACATGTCTTGTTATAGAGTTAGACTACCCAAAAACAGCCAGGTTCAGAGAAACCATGCTTCAATGCTATAAACTGCTAAATACTAAAATTAAAATAGGCATGAGACAGCTGAATAGCAATCTAAGCCATTTTAAGGTGTATAGAACACGGCTGAATATAAACCAAAATTGAAATGTCTATGAAGAAGTCACAGGTTGTGGTTGAGAACCTGCATTTTCCTATTAACATATTGGTTAATCAATACCATGTCAATTAATGCCATAATGTTGTAAATGGTTGGAAATATTATGTTGGCGCTTTTAATTGATCGGGATGACACTCTGCCAGCTCCACCTTCAGACCAGAGATGGTCTCACCAAGAAACCATTGAACTTACCAGGACAATAAGATGCTGGGCTTTATGCTTGGCAAACACCTCCAATGAAAGAATCTCAACTGAATTTGAACTATGGAAATGCAACAAGGCGGAGCAATCCGCCGTGGGGGGAGGGTGTGGGGAGGGGCGGGGGAATCCCAGTGCATAAAAAATGTATCACATAATGCAATGTAATTAATTTTTTTTAAAAAATGAAATGCAATAAAAATATGTTTTAAAAAAGAAAGGGCTCAAAAGACCAGTCCACTCAGGTCATGCCCCGTTTGTGCACACTCGGAATTGTGGCGGTTTCATACCCAGCAGTTATCAGGCCACAGAGCACAATCAGGCAGAAAAAGCCACACAGCCTGAGGCACTGATAAACAGCAATGGAATAGTCAGGGAAGTCAGACCTAAGTGTGAAAGCAGAGCAAAAAGGGCAGTGCTAACGAGAAGGGTGAACCCGCCTTCCGCTGCTTGTAACCATTAACTCTCCCGGAGTCTAACAATCGGTTCCTTCACAGAAAACTCAGAATTAAGGACTCCCATACATTTAAGAAGAAAATGCAAGCAACGGCTATTCCATTCTCCACCTGATTGCTTACCTGGTCGCCAACTTTGTAAGCAGGTGGAGAGCTCATTCTGACATCCGAGATACTGACTTGAGGGATGTCCTCAATGGGGGCTTTCGGCTCCAGATTCGTGTTGGTCTGTATCTGGCTCTCAATTAACTTGATTATTGCGTCTGCTCTCTCTTTTGGCACTGGCTTTCCATACCAACTTTCTGCATCCTCGACATCTGCGACAGAGCCAACAACAGCCATTTCTCCCGTAAAGATTCCGAGTCTTGTATGTCGTCTAAACACATCCTGACATTAAGGCTAAGGGGACCAGAATGGCACTGCATACAGAATACTACACATTAAAGTCCTCCAGCTTTTGACGGGGCCACTGGCCTGGCATACCAGTGAATGAGTTAAAAAGTGGGAGAGTCAAAACTGGAGAGATGCAGGGCAGCCCATGGAAGGTGGTACTTGTGGGCAGGCGAGGAGTGGAGTTTATGCAAAGCACTTTGCAAAGTCCTCAGAGGGTCTGTGTGAGGGAACCCTAGTGGACAATACTGTGGAAGAAGTGTGCTAGCAGTGGGAAGCCATTACAATTCAGTGACATGGTGTGTGCTTGCCAACAGTCATTGGTAGGAGAGAGAATCTTTACACAGATAAGCACGGGGGTCACGTAACAGAGAAAGGAGTCTGCTAGCATACCAGGGATATACCAGTGTGAGGCTGTGTTTTGGGAAGAGATACAGAACAATTTCATTCTAAAATGTTTATATAGCCTCCCTTCCAAATGATTATTTATTTGAAAGGCAGGAGGAGACGAAAAGAGAGATCCATCTGCCACATGCTGACTCATTGCCCAAATGCTTGCACTAGCTAAGGTTGGACCAGGCCAACGGCAGGAGCTGTGATTGGCTGGGATTTGAAACCAATCAAATAACCAATCTTGAGTTGAAGGTGCCCCCAAAGCAGCAGCTAACCTGCTATGCCAAATGTCTGCTCCTAAAATGTCTATATTTTAAAGTACAACCATTTACATGTGAGATGAACACTTTGAGTGGATGTGCAAGGAGTTACTCTTCCAAAACTGCCTCTTCCTCCAACCCCAGATCCACAGCTGCCTTTCTCACAGGTGACACTTCATTATTTCCTGCATTCTCTGTCCTACTTGGACACATATGTGTGAACATACTTCTAACCCTACACCTGCTGCTGCACACAGCACTTCCTCACTGTGCAGACTACTCTCCGAAAGCCCCTCCATTTGGTAAGCTTAATCCCTCTCTCATTGCTTATTTGGTAGGGGTCTTGGCTCCCCCACCCCTAACCAGATACAAAGTTTAGTGAGAGCAAGAGGGAGAAAGAATCTTTCTAGCATCCACTATAAGCGTTGTCACTGCTCACTTTTAACTTAGCGGCCTGTCTGCCTGTCTACACCCTCTTCTGCCTCCTTGGCTGCAGGGACAGGGACAGATGTTTTAAATAAGCAACAGGAAAGAAATACTTACTTGGCATGCCTCGGCCCCTGAATGTCTTGGCAACCACAGCAGTGGGCTTGCCTTTTACTTGAGCTGCCTTCCAGAATACCTGGCACAGTGCCTCCACATCCCGGCCATCCACCACGTAGGTATTCCACCTGTCAATGGAAGGGCATTTAGGTTCCATGACACCAACAGGGATGGCAGAGAAAGCAGGTAAAGTAATAATGGATGCGATTACCCGAAGGCCTCACAACGTTTCTGGTAGATCTCCATGCAGTGCTCCATAGGCAAGATGCCACCATGTCCCAGATGGTTCACATCAAAGATGGCCACGAGGTTGTCCAGACTGTAGTGGGAAGCGAAGGCCATTGCTTCCCAGACAGAGCCTTCAGAAGGTTCACCATCTCCCAGGAGGCAGAACACACGGTAGCTGGGGTAAGCCAACAACAGGTCAGGAGCCTGCTGCGCGGTGCTCACATGAGCCACCGAAGCCAACGCCTTTGGGGAGAGACAGATGAGCAGAGAAGGCGCTGCTCCTGGCCACCCGGGGCCTGGAGCCACAGCCTCATCACAGGGTCCACACACAGCTGCTGTGGCAATGCCGTGTCAAGCAGTCCGCCCTCAGGAGTCAGGCTTAGGGCCCTTGCTATGCTAGCTGCCAGCCAGTTTCAGGTCCTTCTGCCCTCTCTGCTTGTGTACAGGCAAGAGGGCAATGGACAGAAAGCAGCTCACTTGAATCCATTCCCAAGCAGCATTCCCGTGAGACAGGAACTGGGAAGGCACTGCTCTTGAGACGGACCGGTTTCCGATCACGCGGTTTGCATGCTTCAGCGGTACCCAGAGCCCAACAGTCTGCACAAACGCGTTGTCATCACTGCTGGAACACTTGGTAACCCCAGTGTCTCCAAACACAACTGTCTCATCAGACTGATAACCTACACAGCCACTGTGGTGCAGGTAGGGCAGTTTAGAGGTCTCTGGGTAGGTGCCTTACCTTGCCTTGTCAAAGTACTTGCCATTATATGCCATCCCGCAGGCGGCCCCCAGTCCTTGGCCAAACCAGCCTGTGGCCACATCAACAAATGACAGTCTCTGAGAAGAGAGAAAGGGCCTCATGAGCCTGGGAACAGCTGCAGGACACAAGCCTCAGATCTACGTTTGGCAGGGCACACACACTGCTCCTGCAGTCCAGGGAATACCCCTGCCACCCTGCTCCATGAACTGCCATCCACCACTCCCATGTGCATCCCAAGCCTGAGACCCATGTTACAAGCGGACTACACAGCAAGCCCGGGGTGACCGAGATGACCTAGAAAAGCACACGAGATCCACAATGTGGCCAAGGCAAGTGGAACTTTGGGACTCCAGAGGAGGCAGTCCATGTGCAAGGCAGAACGTGTCAAGCTTGATCTTTGCCATTTCACCAGGGCTTTTATCATAGCGCTGTAACAACCTGCACGGTCAACCTTCTGCCGAATGTGGGTTCTTGAGTAGAAGCCACTGACAATGAAGACTCTTGAGTTCTCTGGTTGTCAAACTCAGGCCAACTGAGATCTGAGAAGTGGGCACCTAGAAGCAGTGCCACCAGAAGGAATCATTGTCCACTACCACTTACCTCCTCCCTTCACTACCATCCTGCTTGTCTGCACAAGGTTACCACTGTCACACAGAGGGAAGCATATCATACCAAAGCGCTGTCCCACAAGCCCACTCCTAGGCTTCGAAGACAGTACATTGATCCAACAGCTTCTGCTGCCACCTTCTTGGCCTGGCCACAAGCCCGCTTTGCCGGTGTCATTGTAGCAGCCTCCTTCCTGGCGTCCCTGCCTCTCCCCATAGCCCTTTTCAATGCAGACACCAGGGGAGGCTGTTCAAACTGTAGGCAGCTCAGCACATCAGAACTGTCTGAATTCTTCCCACTTCTTGCTTCCCCCAAGCGTATCTCCTACCCACCTCCCAGCACTTTTGGGTTTCCCTGGCTTCCATGCTACCCCTTGAAAACAAGGGACACATTCCTGCAGTTCCTTCTGCCTGACTGTGGGCATAGACACTCACCTCTTACAAACCTCTGCGGAAACACAGGCATCATGGTCTTTCTGGCTCATTCACTCTCTCTGGACTAGTACCCCCTTCCTCTCCCCACATTACTCAGTTCCAATATGCTTGACGCCCATCCAACACACTCTTTGCATATTTCCTTCCTATCTGCCCCCACCCCCACCTCTATTAAAACATCTGTTTGCTTCCAGCACAGGCTGGCGTGTCCGCCATTGTCAGATATACACAAATAATGCTTCTTCTTTTATTATTATACTTTTGACAATCTTTACATAGTTAACTAGGGTAAAAAGGTTCAGGGGCTATAGGAAAGTGGGTAAGACTATTATTTCCATATTGTGTCCTTCATGTATCTGAGGTAAAGGGGGATATTGAGGGAGAAGCCCCACCTGGTCTCCCACCCACCTCAGGTCCCTGATGTGGGGCATGCTCCGAGGGTCTTGCTCAAGTGGTTTTGATAGTTCAACAGTTATAAATCGCTGTCAATCTAAAGGCTCAGATGGCTCTCTTATCTTGCTTCCTACCCTCTACTCTCCCTTGGGCTCTTCTGACCTGCCCTGGAATTCTCGCTGTGCTCAGTAGCCCCCACAGACTTGCTGGCATCTCTAGTGTAGCTGACTGCCACACAGTCTCTGACCATGTCTCTAGCTGTCTCCCTCCCGATGGTGGCTGCCTCACTCTTGTAATAAGCTCTTTTAAAAACCTGCTCCCTGCCTGCAGGCTTTTAGAGCCAAGGGCTTACATGCCATGGGCCAAGACTGGGCTCAGCACTCAAATTCTGCTTCTCCCTGGCTGTGAAGCGTTGGGGCAAGACCACCTCTTCCAAGTCTCACTGAATGGGAATGTTGGATAGATCAACCTCCCACAGGATCGCCTTAAAAGACTGGGGGGATGTCAGCATGATGCCTGGTGCAGCACAAGTGCCCCATGTGGGTTTCCCCTCTAGTTCCCAAGAACTCGTATGCAATGGTGGTGGGAGACACAACCCAGAGGAGTGGAGTACTAGACTAAGGATGCAAACAACAGGTTACAGCAAAGTGTGCTTCAGGAACAAGTTCATACAAAGCCCTTTTAGCTAGCTCACAGGCCTGCTCAGCTGAAGAAAACAAAAGAATTGACAAAAGCAAATCAAAGCCTCAGAGGTAGGGGGAGGGACCAGATATCCCAAACCTTTCTTCCCCAGCAGCTTTCACAGCACCATGGCAACTCTACTAAGAGGCTCAAGAAGGCAGTCAATGGTCAGTGACAACTTTAAACCTGGGCAAAGGCCTCCCAGCACAGCACTCCACATGGGACAATGGTGAAGGCCCTGACTGCTCTGGTCACAGTGTCCCTTCTCTGTGTTCCTAGTCAATGGCACGGTGCACTACACTACCGGCATGTTTGCTCTCTTCAGATTTTATCTGTTGCCACAAGCTGATGACATCTGAACAATGTTTAGGGTGCGACTGTGTATCAGGAAGGCTCTTTATTAGCCCTCTTAAGCTGATAACCAGAAAGCATCAGTTATGTGACAATCCACACATTCTTTTTAAATCAGAAATCTGAACACCCCTATTATTCTTGTATAGCCCAATTCTACCATTTTTTTGTTGTAACAAAAATTCAAGTTTATAAACAAATTATAAAACTAGTACAATGAATTCCCATTATACCCTTCATCTCAGCTTGTCAACTGTTACCAGTGGACCACATTTTGTTTCTCTTTACGTACACAAATTTTATTCAGTTTTTCATGTGCTAGTATTTGAATTATCTTATTTTTTCCAAAGTATTTGAGACTGTACCCAGACACCGAGACAAGGGTCAGAATTATGACCTGCAGGTATCTTAGCCACGTCAACAGCCTGACTTTCTCTTTAACAACCTTTCCAGTTGGACAGGTCCTCTGCGAGGCAGGTATTAAATGGTTTTGCTTCAGCCAGACCGAAGCTACTGTGTCCCGCAGCTTGTCCTTGTTTTTACCGCTCCTTTTCTTTCCTGGGCTCCTGTATCGTGGGGTACACGGTGCTATATCTACTTGAATGACATCGTGCCCGATCGGCACCAGATGAGGGATGTAGAGAAATGGCAGAAAGCCAGCTGGCAGTGTGGGATGTCTCCCCAAGTCACTTGATTCCCCTTAGTCTCAAGTCAGTCCTTTCCACTAATGTTGGCTGCCTCTGCTCAACTGGTACAGACAAAGGCAGTAGCACGATCCTGCCAATTGGAAGCTTTAGTGCTAATTGTGGCGAGGCAGGGTACCACCAAAGGATAGAAAATCAGCTGACACAATCCAGTGAAGAAGTTTTTAATTTCTTCCTGCCAGGCATATCAGATGGTTCCAGGCAGTCCTCATCAGAACACCTTCTAAGTCTTTATGGTGCAAAGAATTAAAATGGCAAGCATGCCGCCATCTGGTGGCTCTTTTTTTGAGAGGCAGAGAACAAGAAAGAAAATCTCCAAATCCCTACAGCAGCCAGGTTCGGATTCTGATCCAAAGCCAGGAGCCAGAATCTAGGCAAGGACGCCTGACTGAGCTGGAACATGGCACGGGCTAAGGGCTTCCCCACAGACATCTCAACTGCAATGCCAAACACCTGCCCCAGTCTGGTGGCTTTTAAACATGGGTTTCAGAAGCATGAGTGCAGACTCTGCCAGCGTACCTTGGAGAGGATGAAGCGATCGTTGGCCGGATGCTCTGGGTCCACCTGCTTGTACCTCATGGTGTAGAAGAAAAGCACAGACATGATCTCAGCAGCGCTGCTGCACGCAGTGGGGTGGCTGCAAGGCAGACACGACACAGGTCACTTCTCCCCGCCGGCTTCTTGCCAGAGGTCACAGTCTCCAAAGTTCACTGCCTTGAAAGCATTTAAAGTTCAATAACCACAACTTCTCCTCACCCACAGCCAGATGCTACTAGACCAGCCCCGTTTCATCAAAAGAGTGCCATATACTTGAAGTAAGGACACCCCAGGCCTTGAGGACTCTTTTTTCAAGTCATTCATGCTAATTCTACATACTGACACAATTTCAGGAGCCACTAATCAGAAACGCCATGAAGACCCCATGCTATCACCTAAAACGAATTAAAAAAATTATTTTTTTTGTATTGAAAAGTCAGATTCACAGAGAGAAGGGGAGACAGAAAGATCTTCTACCTGCTGGTTCACTCCCCAAATGGCCTTAACAGCTGGATCTGATCTGAAGTTAGGAGACAGGAGCCAGGAGTTTCTTCCGTGTTTCCCACGTGAGTGCAGGGTTCTGCCATCCCTGACTGCTCTCCCAGGCCACCGTAAGGAGCTGGATGGGGTGTGGCTCAAGTGGGACATGAACTGGTGCTCATACGGATCCCGGCACGCAAGGTAAGCACTGCGCACTGAGCCACTGCACTGCCCCCCACTTTTTTTTTTTTTAAGATTTATTTATTTTATTACAGTCAGATATACACAGAGGAGGAGAGACAGAGAGGAAGATCTTCCATCCGATGTTTCACTCCCCAAGTGACTGCAACGGCCGGTGCGCGCCGATCTGAAGCCAGGAGCCAGGAACCTCTTCCAGGTCTCCCACATGGGTGCAGTGTCCTAATACATTAGGCTGTCCTCGACTGCTTTCCCAGGCCACAAGCAGGGAGCTGGATGGGAAGTGGAGCTGCCGGGATTAGAACCAGCGCCCATATGGGATCCTGATGCATTCAAAATGAGGACTTTAACCACTACGCTACCATGCCGGGCCCAGATTTATTTATTTTTGTTGTAAAAGCAGATTTACAGAGTGAAGGAGAGACAGAAAGATCTTCCATCTGCTGGTTCACTCCGCAAACAGCCAACATGGCTAGAGTTGAACTGATTTATAGCCAAGAGCTAAGAGCTTCCTGTGGGTCTCCCACCGGGGTGCAGGGTCCCAAGGCTTCGGGCTGTCTTCCACTGCTTTCCCAGGCCACAAGCAGGGAGCTGGATGGGAAGTGGAGCAGCCGGGATTAGAACCGGCGCCCATATGGGATCCCGGCGCGTTCAAGGAGAGGACTTTAGCCGCTAGGCCACGCCGCCGGGCCCCCATGCCCCCTTTTTAAGATTCATTTTTATAGAGGAGAGCAGAAAGATGTATAAACAATTTTAAAAGGCTAAGCTTATTTTTTAAAAACTCATAACCCAGAAGCCTTTTCTAAAAATGACCTTAAATTTTTTTAAAAGAGATTTTTACTTGAAATTGAGAATTACACAGAGAGAAGGAGACAAAGATGGAACTTGTATCTGTTGGTTCGTTCCCAAATGGCCACAATGAGCAGAACTCAACTGAGCTGGAGCTGAAGGCAGGAGCCAGGAGCCTCTTCCGGGTCTCCCACGCCGGTGCAGGGTCCCAAGGCTTTGGGCCGTCCTTCTCTGCTTTCCCAGGCCACAAGCAGGGAGCTGCATGGGAAGTGGGGCTGCCAGGACACAAATTGGTGCCCATGGGGTATGCCGGCACCATGGGCAGAGGATCAGCCAGTTGCACCAATGTGCTGGTCCACCTCTTTGAACTTTTAAAAGTCCCCTGAAATCCGAGAAAACTGGGAGAAACAACTGGAAAAAGCAAGGAATATATAGGAATGAGGGAATACACAAATTAGCAAACACACAAAACAAAAAAACATTGAAAGTATAATACCAAAACTTAAAGAGACAAAAGCAGTGGCAAAAGGAAGTTTATAGTGGTAAACTCATTTTCAAAAAAAAATCTCAAGGGCCAGGCACAATGAATTAGTGTTAAAATCCTCGTGTGCTGGGATCCCATATGGGTGCCGGTTCTAATCCCGGCAGCTCCACTTCCCATCCAGCTCCCTGCTTGTGGCCTGGGAAAGCAGTCGGGGACTAAGCCTTGGGACCCTGCACCTGCGTGGGAGACCCAGAAGAAGCTCCTGGTTCCTCAGCTCTGGCCATTGTGGCTTCTTGGGGACTGAAGTAGTAGATGGAAGCTCTTTTTCTCTGTCTCTACTTGTGTTTGTTTTATCTGCCATTCCAGTAAAAGAAATCTCTTAAAAGACAAAAAAAAAGCCCTGAAATCCTCAATTAAGCCAAGGTAAAGAGCTGGGGAAATAAGTAAACCTGAAGCTACCGTAAAGAGGATTATAGAGAACTGAAACAGAAACTCAATTCAATCAAAAGGTGGTTGTTTACAAAAACCGGAAGGTCACAACTCGGCAAAGCCGAGTGCAGGTGACCACAGAAAGTAAAATGAAAGACTGTCAGCCGATCAGCAACATGGCGGAGTCGAGGTTAGGGTTAGCAGCCTTGAAAGGCGGGAGAGCCGAACAAGCAGCTCAGGAGCCTCGGGCTTAGCACGAGCCTTCTCAGACTCGGCCTGGAAGCGAGGCGGGGGGACTCGAGAGTTCCCCTCACAACGGACACAACAAATTCTCGCGATACCAAACGCAACCGCCCATTTCCGCCCCGACTCTCACTCGGCCACCATCTTGGCTTTTTCCCTCAGCTGCGGTCCTCTTAGTAGCAGCGCTAGATCCCTCCCGCTCCAGGAACACTGTCCGCCGAAAAGGTTCAAAATGGTGCTGTCACAAGCTGTGACGCCCCAGATGGTGGCAGAATTCTAACACAAGGGAAAGGGCAGTGTCGGTAGGGGGAAGGCAAAGGCCTGGCCCCGGCTGTGCCATTCTCCCAGACTGGCATAAACTGTACTGCCTGGTGTTTATGCCCAGGCTCCAGAAGCCCTAACAGCTCCCTTCCAAAACCGGCCTCCTCGCCACCCCCTCTCCCGGCTGCCTGCCGCTCAGACGGCTTGCGATGAGGGGACTCACCCAGAGCTCGAGGTGCACATGGCCCTGATTGAATGGATGCGCAGACGATTGGCCATGTCCTGCAACACCTGTAAGGTCTTCTCATTGGGCTTGCCATTCTCGGCCACTGCAGAGCTGCCCTCAGAGTCGGACATGGCGCCAACAGCTCCTGCCCCTTCGCCGTCCACCGAGAAATGGTAGCTGGCGGCGGGATGGCGTTGTCCCGTGAGCCTCTGCGAGGGGATCCCTCCGCGAGGGGAACAGTTCTTCCGCGAGGGGATCCTTCCAAGGACTCATTCCGCCAGTCACGGATTGAAAAGGATAGTGAACACAGGCGCTTGCCTGTCTAACATTCTACAAAATAATTTCATGTTTTTCCTGTGTATCTTCCCTTGTGCTATTAAGTCCAAAAAGGTGCTCTGTGTGACTGGGTGGGTGCTCAGTCTCCCTGTGAGGTGAAAAAAAGTGCGTTTGTACAACGCGGCAAGTGCAGTCGAGGCGAATCGCTTTGTACTTTAGCTACAATGTTGACCGTAAGCCGCGCATTAATCACCTACTAAAAAATGACGTGCTGAAAGTTCAAGCGCGCCCGACGGCCCCTCCTTTCTCGCTGCCGACCCACCCGCAGAGGGCGAATGGGTTGCTCAGCCGCAGGCTGGCGTCCACTCTGCGGCCTACTGCAGCCTCTATGCATGGCTCTTTCACTTTCTAGAAGCTTTTCGTAAGACAAGGCCCTTATAAACTGGAGTTAGCCCAATACAGCCGCTAGCTTCACCAATAAAACTGTAATGAATGATCACAAATACTAGATGTGCTTTCCTTCCGCCTGAAACAGCTCTTCCCCAGCCAAACCTGCTGACATGAACACTGTGTCCATGTCAGAGCCGTCTCCTGACACTGCCCTCCCTGGACCAGCACGGCTGCCCAAAGCTCGACCTTCACAGCTCTAGGCAGGTTCAGCCCAATGGGAGCCGGATCAAAGCATAGTAATACCGAAATAATAGCATGTGAGCCCCAAAGTGTCACCCGAAGGTTACCAGGCTCCCTTCCGTGCCCTTCCTGGGTGAAAGGATGCGTGCATATAAACCAAAAGACTGAACAAGGAGGACCGCGTACGCATTTCCCAAATACTCCTCGAAACTGGGCATTGGTAACTCTATATTTTTAGAATTCTGTTGGATGAAAAAAAAAAAGATTTAACGACTTTGATGTACAAATTCCCTTGTCCCTTTACAATTGTACATTTTTGTCCATATATTGTCATTGGTACTTCCTCCTGTCTTACTGTCTTTGCTATTGTTATATTTTTTCCTGGTTTTTAATGCAATTACTGTTTCAGTTTACTAATTTGTACTTGTTTGCATATTATGTACATTCAGCCTTTAACAAAGATAATCCCATTTTCTCTGTTGCTTTTCCAACAGTGAAAGATATACTTTGGTTTTAACAAAAAGCAAGCATTTGAATCAGAACCTAAGTATTAATTATTTAAAAAAAACCTTAATTATTTTTTATTGGAAAGCCAGATATACGGAGAAGAGGAGAGACAGAGAGGAAGCTCTTCTGTCTGCTGATTCACTCCCCAAGTGGCCACAATGGTCCAAGCTGAGCAGATCCTAACCAGGAGCTTCTTCCAGGTCTCCCACGTGGGTGCAGGGTCCCAAGGCTTTGGGCCGTCCTCCACGCTTTCCCAGGCCACGGGCAGGGAGCTGGATGGGAAGTGGAGCCGCTGGGAAACGACAGGCACCATATGGGATCCTGTTGCCAGGCAAGGACTCAGCCACTGGCTACCACGGCGGGCCCTGGACTTTACTTATATGTAATGTACCACTTTAATTAATATTTTTCAAGTTGTCTATTTTCCCAAGACCATATTTAGTATTTAAAAAAAATTCTTAGCTCTTCTTACACATGTTCTTTATTTATGTACTGGAAAGGCAAAATTACAGACATAGAAGGATAGACAGAGAGAGATCCACTGATTCACTCCCCATAATGCCTCAATGGCCAAAATTGTGTCAGTCCAGAGCCAGGAAACAGGAGCGTCTTCTGGGTCTCCCACATGAATGCAGAGCCCCAAAGTCTTGGGTAATCCTCCACTGCTTTCTCAGGCCACCAGCAGGGAGCTGGATGGGAAGTGGAGCAGCTGGGACTCAAACTGGTGCCCACATGGGATGCTGGCCCTGCAGAGTGAGGCTTAGCATGCTTTGCCACCATGCAGGCCCCTGTTTTTTATTTCTTTCTTTTTTTTAAACACCAGAACTTTGATTTGTTAAACTGATTTATTTATTTATTTGAAGGCTTAGTATACACACACAGAGATTTCCCATGGCTGGACCAGGCTGAAGCCAGAGATTAATGACTCTATATAGGTCCCCCATGTGTGTGACACAGGTACAAACGCTTGGGCCATCTTCTGCTGCCTTCCCAGGTGCATTAGCAGGGAGCTGGACTGGAAACAGAGCAGCTGGGATTCAAACTGCCACTTTAACTAGCTGGCAGAGGCTGGCACTTGGAGCTAATTCTGTCAAGTCAAATGCCAGAACCACCTGGAGAGTGCATGATCTGGGAGTGGGTGTGGCCTAGAAGGGAAATAGTGGGCACCTCCTTCGGGGCTACCACTCTCATTGGACAGCATGAACACCAGGACAGGGGTAGGGGTGGCTGGACAGAAGGGCACCTGCCAGTAGGTGTATGGGCTGGATAGTAGGTTGGTTGGGTTGAGCTGGGCTTCAATGCCCATCGACACTTGCGAGAGCTAAACAGGATGTGGGACAGACTGGACAAGCCTGCAGTGCGTACTGGCAAGCATGGGAACCAGGGTAGGGGGCAGAACTGGTGGGGGTTATGGGGAGTCGCCCCAACCAGGCTGCAGCTCCAACCGGTTTGCGTGAGGACCGAGTATGAAGTGGGTAGGATCGAACTGGACTACAGCACCCGTTGGTTCACGAGGAAGCCAGGGCTGGAAACAGAACGAACCCAGCAATCCCAACGACCAGCATGAGCATAAGCTGATTGGTGTGACGGACGGTGTCAGACTCTGTACTAGCAAACTCGCACAAGAATCAGGCCTGGGATCATCTCCGATGAAGTTTCTTTGGAGAGAGATCCCTCCAACTGAACTGCTGATCTCAGAACCCCAACCATGAAGAGACTGTCAGCCAGTGGACTGTGAATAGGTTTCATTGCGATTGGAACTGAGAGACTGGCAGCAATCCAGAACTGATGAACTAACAAAACTATGAGCAGGACCCGCAGAGTGCGCCTCCCGTTGGGGATCTGGGATGGGTGGGAGGTTGGGTGGAGCTTTTCCCTTTGTTTTTTTCCCTGACCCCAGATACAGGGTAAAATGATATTGATGTGGAAACAATGGTATTACCCCCTTTCACCCTGTAGTCCTTGACACTTTGTACCCTAATCAACTAAGTAAGATTATTAAAAAATAATTTAAAAAATTAAAAAAAAAACAAACTGCCACTTTAACATGGGATGCTGGTATTACAGGTGACACCTTAACCTACTGTGCCACAATGCCAGCATCAGTTTAAGCAGCGCCAGTAAGGTTTTCTGTAGAGGGCTAGGTCATATTTTAGACTGCTTGGTCTCTGTTGCCACTGCTTCTCTGTGCCACTGTAGCATGCGAGCACCATAGACAGTGTGTGAATATGTGAATGTGGCTGTGTTCTGAAAAAAAATTTTTAGGCAAATGAAAATTTGAGTCTCATGTAATTTCCACTTGCTAGAAAACATAATTTTTAAATTATTTTCAGGAGTTTCAAAATGCGAAGCTCATTCTCAGCTCACCAACTTCAGATCAAATAGTCAAGTAGTTCTCTGAGGTTTATTAGCCAAAAAGATAGGAGCTTGTGGTGTCCAGTCCCCAAGTACCCATTCCCCAGAATAAACTACTTTTAATATATTTTTAAAAGCTTTTATTTATTTTTATTGGAAAGTCAGATCTGTAAAGAAAAGGTGAGACAGAGATGAAGATGCTCTGTCTACTGATTCATTCCCCAAGCAGCTCCCACGACTGGAGCTGAGCCGATCCGAAGCCAGGAGCCAGGAGCTTCTTCCGGGTCTCCCACGCCGGTGCAGGGTCCCAAGGCTTTGGGCCGTCCTCCACTGCTTTCCCGGGCCACAAGCAGGGAGCTGGATGGGAAGTGGAGCAGCCAGGATATGAACTGGCTCCCATATGGGATCCTGTCGCATTCAAGGCGAGGACCTAGCCACTAGGCTACTGTGCCAGGCCCTACTTTTAATATTTTAATTGTCACTTTTTTATGTTTTATCTCAAAGGCTTTAATTTATGTATAGAAATACTTGTTGTGCTTTATATTTTCGGTGTTATTGACTGACATCACCAAAGCCTGTGGTGATCGGGTGCTTTCACATGCCGGCCCAGCTAACACAGGCCCCCGGGCCTGCACCCTTCCAGGAGCGCTCACGAGGCTTTGCATGCATGGTTCATTGATGTTTCCATGATCAGCTCCATGGAAACAATCATTACTATGTAAAGGTAATGACTATCATGGCTTTTCCTTTCCCCCCAGTTTTTTAAAAGATGTATTTGCTTTTATTGGGAAGGCAATTTTACAGAAAGAAGGAGAGTAAGATCTTTTAAAAAAAATTAAATTAATTAATTTGTTTAAAGTTTTTTTTAAAAAAAGATTTATTTTTATTACAAGATCAGATGTACAGAGAGGAGGAGAGACAGAGAGAAAGATCTTCTGTCTGATGATTCACTCCCCAAGCGACCACCACGGCTGGTGCCGTGCCTATCCAGAGCCAGGAATGAGGAACCTCTTCCGGGTCTCCCACGCGGGTGCAGGGTCCCAACGCATTGGGCCGTCCTCGACTGCTTCCCCAGGCCACAGGCAGGGAGCTGGATGGGAAGTGGAGCCGCCGAGATTAGAACCGGTGCCCATATGGGATCCTGGCACGTTCAAGGTGAGGACTTTAGCTGCTAGGCCACGTCGCCGGGCCCTGTTTAAAGTTTTTTTTTTTTTAAAGATTTATTTATTTTTAATAGAAAGTCAGATATACAGAGAAGAGGAGAGACAGAGGGGAAGATGTTCCGTCCAATGATTCACTCCCCAAGTGAGTGCAACAGCCAGTGCTGCACCCATCTGAAGCCAGGAGCCAGGAACTTCCTCTGGATCTGCCACGCGGGTGCAGGGTCCCAAGGTTTGGGCCGTCCTCGACTGCTTTCCCAGGCCACAAGCAGGGAGCTGGATGGGAGGTGGAGCTGCTGGGATTAGAACCAGCGCCCATATGGGATCCCGATGCATTCAAGATGAGGACTTTAACCACTACGCTACCATGCCGGGCCCAGATTTATTTATTTTTGTTGTAAAAGCAGATTTACAGAGTGAAGGAGAGACAGAAAGATCTTCCATCTGCTGGTTCACTCCGCAAACAGCCAACATGGCTAGAGTTGAACTGATCTATAGCCAAGAGCT
This sequence comes from Ochotona princeps, assembly GCF_030435755.1. Classification (NCBI taxonomy): domain Eukaryota; kingdom Metazoa; phylum Chordata; class Mammalia; order Lagomorpha; family Ochotonidae; genus Ochotona; species Ochotona princeps. The sequence goes on along the minus strand of NC_080865.1, from coordinate 106,651,586 downwards.
AAGAGCTTCCTGTGGGTCTCCCACCGGGGTGCAGGGCCCCAAGGCTTCGGGCTGTCTTCCACTGCTTTCCCAGGCCACAAGCAGGGAGCTGGATGGGAAGTGGAGCAGCTGGGATATGAACCTGTGCCCATATGGGATCCTGGCACATGCAAGGTGAAGACTTTGGACACGGGCCCTATTGTTGTGTTTGAAATATATTTATTTACTTGGAATGGAGAGTTACAGAGATAGATGGAAACAGAGAAAGATCTTCCATCCACTAGTTCACTCTCCAAATGTCTACAACAGCCAGGGCAGGACTCAGCTGATGTCAGGAACTAGAGACCGAGTCTGGCTCTGCCATGTAGGTGGTAGGGGCCCATGCACTTAGGTCAGCTTATGGAGCGTTCCCCCAGCGCATTAGCAGGGAGCTAGACTGGAAGTGAAGCACCTGAAACTCCAACTGGTGCGCATATGGGATGCTGGCATTACAGGCAGTAGCTCATGATTCTGAGCTATAATAGTAGCCCCTGAAAATGGTTTTAGTGGAAACCAATAGTTTACAACTTGAGTGTAAAATTCTTGGCTGGAAAGTTATTTTCTCCAAAATTTCAAAGGTATAACTTCATTATCTACCTGTGGCTGGTCTTTGATAAGTCTGAAGATGTCCTGAGGTCTGAGTCTTTGAATGGGATCCATTTCTTCCCACAGTTATTCTCTCCGCATATTGAGCGTATCATACAACTATCTTCTGCATTTCATCCATGCTATTAAGAATTCATCTTGCATTCTAAAAGTCATGGTTGTAAGGGTAATTGGTATTCTTTATCTAGCTGCTTGTAAGATCTGGTGTTTAGCCATGGACCGATTTCTGATTTTCCTGCTTGAAATTTATTGGGCTTCCTTTCCTCCCCTTATTTGAAAGAGTTGAGAGAGAGAGAGAGAAAGAGAGAGAGAGAGAGAGAGAGAGAGAGAGAGAGAGAGAGAGAGAGAGAGAGAGGAGCTTCCATCCACTGGTTCACTCCCCAAATGGTTGCAACAGCTAGGAGTGAGCCAGGCTGAAGTCAGGAGCCAGGAGCTTCATCCCAGTCTCCCATGTGGGTGGGCTTGGGCCCATGTACTTGGATCAAATTCTGCTGCCTTTCCCAGGCCTTGAGCAGGATGTGAGTACAGTTCTTGCAGAACTGAGCCACTGCAGCATGTTGGGTTCGTCTTTGGTGACGACTGGTGGGATGGGATGTGCAGCTACCAAGGAGATGGTGTGACTGGCCTGTTAGCCAAACCTATTCTGGTCTGATTCCATGTTCCACAGACAGTAGAAACCTTCTGTCCTGTGTCTCTGGGGACAGACAAAGCACTGCTCCCCCTTGCCAGACCTCTTATGAGCCTGGAAAGGAGAGTGGTTACCTCATACCACTCCCAGGTTGCAGGTGAGGGGTAGTACATCCTGGGGAAGGGGTCCTTGGATTGACAGGAAGAGGTGTGGCTTCCAAAGTGTGACCCTAAACTGGCTACCTACCTATCCCATTTCATTCCCCCACCTCAGAGACTTCCCACCCCCAGTCTATAGGGTTGCTGAAAGGTGCAGATCCATCCCTTCTTCTGTAACTACTTCCTGCTGGTTAGGGACGTGGGTCTTGGCTATCTGAGCACAGGGCTACAGGCAGCAACACTCCTCAACCAGATATCTCTCCCTATCTCATCGAATGGAGTCCTCGCATGAGTCTGAGAATTTCCAATCAGTGCAATGCCTGGGGTCTCCACATGGACTTTGCTACTTTGAGAAGTCATTGCGCTCTCAGACAGACAAGTTTATCAGCTGAATTACAAAACAACAAATTGCAGGCGGAATGGTTTTTAAGAAGGGAAGATTATATTTTATTATTTCCCAAAGGCGGGTGTTGGAGGATTGCCCCTGTGCAGTTTGTAAAACCATCTAGCCTGTGCATAAAGATGTTCAGTGACTCTTTTGGTGAACATACTACCATTAGAGTAGAGGTGGAAGATTCCATTCATCACTGCACAGGCTCCTCCTTGTTCTATAGGTATACATTCTAAGGCCTGTCAGTTGTCTATGACCACTTTACACTGAGTGTCTTCAGACTTGCGTATGTGCTCAAGAGGCTTCCCTGAAGTGTGGTCCAAATTACCTAAAGCAATAGTTGGGTTTTAAAATTAGCTTCACGTCGGGCCCAGCGGCGTGGCCTAGAGGCTAAAGTCCTAGCCTTGAACGCCCCAGGATCCCATATGGGCGCCAGTTCTAATCCCAGCAGCTCCACTTCCCATCCAGCTCCCTGCTTGTGGCCTGGGAAAGCAGTGGAGGACGGCCCAAAGCTTTGGGACCCTGCACCCGCGTGGGAGACCTGGAAGAGGCTCCTGGTTCCTGGCTTCGGATCGGCGCGCACCGGCCGTTGTGGTCACTTGGGGAGTGAATCATTGGATGGAGGATCTTCCTCTCTGTCTCTCCTCCTCTCTGTATATCTGACTGCAGTAAAAGAAATAAATCTTTAAAAAAAATTAGCCTCATGTGAAATACCCATATCCTCTAGCACTATATTAGAAGGACTCACTAGGGAGTTCCACCAGCAGCAACTTCCAGAGAGGATCAGGAGAAGTGGGACCAGACATGTTTGCCTTAGAGATCAGCAGCCTTGATGTGATGAAAGAAGCCTTTGCTAATCTTTTTTTTTTTTTTTGCCTTTGAAGAGGTATTTGAGGCCTTGCATTTGTTCCTTCATGTGCACATGGATGTGCTCTGGGCCTTTGCACAGGACTGTGCAAGGGAGGTGGCCCAACATACAATGTTTGAGCTGAGGTCAGGGCACACAGTCACGGGCTCTGGTCCTCAAGATTGGAGCCCCTGAGGCATCAAAAGCCAGCGGATATGGGAGGAGGGCCCAAAGCCCATCAGTGGGACCAAAAGCAAATCTGATAAGGGTAGGGGTTCCTGGAAGGTCCAAGTGACTGGCCTGAGAGATACAGAGGGGCCACAGGCAGCAACACCCCATTTCAGGCCCTCTCACAGCTAGGCCAGTCACAGCATGGAGTCAGGAGCCAGGAGCCTCTTTCAGGTCTCCCACGATGGTGCAGGGTCCCAAGGCTTTGGGCCGTCTTCCTTTGCTTTCCCAGGGCACAGACAGGGAGCTGGGTGGGAAGTGGGGCAGCTAGTGCCCATATGAGATCCCAGTGCTTGCCGGTAGATTAGCCAATTGAGCCATCGTTCTGGGCCCAAATTTTTTATTTCTTTTGCTCCTTTGTGGCGTTCTGAGTATGCACTCCAGTTCTGTTTTATGAGTTACTAGCAGCCTCTAGCCATGTTTAATGTTCTTCTAAATATATCTGTTGAACATTTTCAAAGTTTATGAAATTATGAAATCTGGCCTATGTTTGCAAAGGTATAGAAAACATCAATCAACATATACGTTAAAGCAAGGATGAGCACACAGTTCACTGCTACTCAGTGCAAGCATTGCTGCTGCGCATGTCCTCCCTCCAGCTGCTGCTTCTGCCTTCATGTGCATACTGGTGCACACTTTCCTGTCTGTAGGCATCCCTTTATAATACTACTTAGCTTTTCCTGCTCTCAAAATTTATGTAAAAGGAATCAGGCAACATCACTTTTCTGTTTGGTTTCTTTTGTTCAACATTATGCTTGTGAAATTCATTCATGTTTTTCCAATGTGTCATTTATTTTCATTGTTGAATTATAGTGTTGATGGGGAGGTGAGCTGTTTCCTGTAATAGAACATTAGTGTACATGTCTCCAAGGGACGTTGCCTACAAATGCAATTTCTTGGTCCTTCAGTATGCATGTCTTCAACTAGGTGATTCAACCAAATCACTTTCCAAAGTGGTGACCCCCAACCACCCTTTTGCAGTCACGATTGAGTGTTCCTGTTGCTCCACAGCATTGCCAACACTTGCCTACTTTTTGCCAAGTGTGTGGCAATACCACATTGCTTTCAAAATCAAAATGTAATTTATGTACAAAATACATAAACCACGATTATCTATTTATATTGCCAGGTAATAAACTGTGACTTGCCATTTAAACAGCATTTTTTAAAAAAAGATTTATTTTATTTGTATTTGAAAGGCAGAGCTACCAAGAGAGAAGAGACAGAGAGAGCTTCCATATGCCAGCGGGTACTGTAACCCGGCATGGTCTGGGCTGCTCCTTGCCTTGCTTCTTGCACTCTCCTGCAGGGACTGTGTCCCAATGAGGGAGTTTCCCAAGCTCCTCCATCGAGTCTCCTCCCAGTGGCAACTCTCACACACACCAGTGGGTCATTGGTCCAGGCTGACTTTGTCCACCTCCTGTCCCGGTAAGAACAGTGGCCTTGCTCAGCCGGCCACACCCATTCTGGTTCTTGTTGTTGGGTATTGAAGCCCAGCGCTACCTGGTCCGCACCCAGACACGGCATTCACATAGTTCAGCAGGAGTCAAGTCCTAGCCTGGCCTGTTCTACACCCAAACTGGCCCTCACGAGTACCAGGGGGCTGGAGTTAAGCCCAGTCACTCCACCGTGCCAGCGCACAGCCATGCCGGTGTAGTCCATAGCCATGTCCAGCCATGCCCGCTGCTCTCAATCCTACTCTCGCTCTCCAGTGGGAACCCCAACCCAGCTGGGGTGCCCCGTTAGCTCCCCGCAAGGCCTGACCCCATCCTCAGTTCTAGCAGGAGTCAGCAGACTGCAGTTCCACAGGGGTGAGCCCACATTGCCCCCCAGATTCTGCTGTCAGACCCACTTCTCTCACTCTTGCTCTCCCCCCAAACCAATTTGGTGTCAGCCCCTACTTACATACACATATCATGGACTTATCTAAGGAAGTCCCTCAGCTGTAATTCCTAACCTGGGCACAAAACCAGGTTATCGCTCACTACCACCTGTGTGATCCCGTCATCCCCCTGTAAATCCAGACCCTCAAACTGCCAGGGTGACACGTCACCAGGTGTCCCAAGCAGCTTCACCTAGTACCTTCGGTGCTGGAGGGAGTCATAGAGCCTAGCTGCATGCACCCGTGTGGGTCAAAAAACTTCCAGGATGGGGTGGTTCTGGAAACCCACTGAGCGTCCCTTCCCCTAGGGAGCCAGTGTGCTCAGCTGCGTGTGCCTGCGCCAGTTAGAACGCCTCCAAGCTGGGAATCCTGAAGGCCTAGCGCGAGCTCCCCTCCCCCACGGGAACCACGCAGCCCAGCTGCATGCAACTGGTCCATTTACACATGCAAAGTAGAAACAGAAAAGCTCCTCTGGTCTGTCCCCACTTCTTTCTTCTAGCACCTTACTCTGCCCTTCTCTCCGGCCCATGGGTTTCAGCTCTGTTCTGTTGCCATCTTGGCCTGAGAAGCAAGCAGACAGGACCTCTGAGTGTCTGTAGGCCTGCTTCAGGACTGCCTCAGTGACGGAGCCAGGACTGGGACAGGGCTCTGTGTCAGTGGCCGTGTTATTGTTCACCATGTTAGGGACAGTGTGCGGTGCCATGGCAGACTTTTCTACCACAAACTGTTAGCTCCATGAGAGCCAGGACTGAGTCTGGCTGGCTTCCATCCTGCATGCTAAGTGCTCAGGAAGAATTCACTGAATGTATGATCAAACAAATGAGCTTGTTAACATGTTAAATTTCTCCTCCTATTCTTCTTTCTTCTGGGGAATAACAATAAGGCAGAGCAAAAAAGATGAATGGGAATACTTGTGTTCCTATTTTAAAAAAAAGATTTATTTATTTATTTGAAAATCAAAATCACAGAGAGAAAGACAGAGAGGGTCTGCATCTCCAAGTTCACTGCCTAGTTGGCCACCATGGTCAGGACTGGGCTAGGCCGAATCCAGGAGCTAGGAGCTTCAACCATGTCTCCCACGTAGGCATTGGGGGCCCAAACATGTGGGCTATCATCCACCGCTTTTCTCAGGCCGTTAGGAAGGAGCTGGATTGGAAGTACTACAATCGGGATATGAACTAGTATCCATATGGGATGTAGGCATTGCAGACAGTAGCCTCACCTGCAATACTACAACATTGATCCCTGTTTCCCCCTCCCTTTTTAGAAAAAGACTTTTTATTTATTTTTCTTTGAAAGGCAGAGTTACAGAGGAAGAACAGACAGAGAGATGTTCCATGTGCTGGTTAACTCCCCAAATGGCTACAACAGCTGGAACTGGGCTGATCCAAACCCAGGAGCCAGGAGCTTCATTTGGATCTCCCATTTGGGTGCAGAGGCCCCAAAACTAAGCCAATCTCTATGGCTTTCCCAGGCCATAAGCAGGGAGTTAGTTCAGAATTAAAGTACCCAGGACTCAAACTGGTCCTCTTATGGAATGCTGGCACTGCAGGCTGAGGCTATGCTGCTATGCCGCAGAGTACCCCCCGCCATCTTCCCTACGTTATAAGAACAGTTTTATAGATGAGACTACAGGGCCCAGAACTATGGCTCAATTGGCTAATCCTCCTCCTCTTACAAGTGCCAGGGTCCTATGTCCTGGTCTCTCCATTCCCATCCAGCTCCCTGTTGTGGCCTGGGAAAGCAGTTGAGGACGGCCCAAAGCCTTGGGACCCTGTACCCACGTGGGAGACCCACAAGAAGCTCCTGGCTCCTGGCTTTGGGTCAGCTCAGGTCCAGCTTTTGTGGCCATTTGGAGAGTGAACCAGTGGATGCAAGATCTTTCTGTCTCTTCTTTCTGTAAAGCTGCCTTTTCAATAGCAATAAATAAATCTTAAATTAAAATAGATTAGCCCAAAATTGATAATTATTTTGTATAAGTTTTTTAATTTTATTATTTTTTATTTTTATTGGAGAGGTAGATATACAGAGGGGCGACAGAGAGGAAGATCTTCCATCTGCTGATTCACTTTCCAAGGGGCCACAATGGGTGCAGGGTCCCAAGGCTTTGGGCTGTCCTCAACTTGCTTTCCAAGGCCACAACAGGGAGCTGGATGGGAAGCGGGGTCTTCAGAACACAAACAGGCACCCATAAGGGATCCCGGCGAGTGTGAGGCAAGGACTTTTGCCACTAGGCTGCTGCGCTGGGCCCCATGATTGATAATGCTTGGAAGAGAAAATAGAGGAATGCTGGGCAGATGGGGAAGTTCTGGCTGTCTAAGGGAGTCGTGGTCAGGTGTGCCATAAGGGATGGAGTTGGTGCTGACCGGAGGGGTGGTGTTCTGCAGGCTGAGCTCCACTTGCCCTGACTGTGCTGGGCCACCTGGAAAGCTCCTGTGGTACACTACATCCATACGTGTCAGGACTTCCGTGCAGTAAAGCTGCAACATTTGCAATTACCTTTTGTGGCTTACTTTGATTTCTTGTTTCCCAATGCAGGCAGAATACAGCAAGAACGCAAGTGCTATGCTCCAGTCCAACGTGCCTTCCTGCAGATCTCTGTCCTCCAACATGGAGGGTCCCAGTGGTCAATCCAGCCTCTCAACTGGGGTGCTGGCCCGCAGCCTAGAGGACAGTGTCAAGCACCGCATCCTCTACCTGTCAGAGCAGCTGAGGGTGGAGAAGACCAGTCGGGACCAGAACACCATGGGCTACCTGAAGCTTGTGTCCAAAGCTGACCGACATCAGGCCCTGCACATCCGACAGGCCTTCGAGAAGGTGAACCAGCGCACTTCTGCCGCCATCGCCCAGACTGAACGAAGGCTCCGTCAGTGCCACCAGCAGCTGCAGGAGCTGGAGGCGGGGCACAGGCTCAAGGAGCCAGAACTGCAGGAGTGTGAGGCCCTGAGACGGGGCAAGAGCCAGAGCCTGGCAGCCAGCTGCCATGAGGATGCCAAGAACTGTCTCTTGGGCTCTGTGCAAGGGAAGCTTCCAGAGGCAAGACATAGGGCCTACAAGCGAAACCTGATCTTACACCAGACCAGGGAAGAGCTTAGGGACGTCAAGAAGCTCCACAGCAGCCTCCAGGCGGCCTGTCAGTACCTGAAGGAGCAGTACCTGATGGACCTGCAGGCGTCACTGGAGTCCCTGCAGGAGGAGAGGAGCAGGTGAGGCAGTTCTTTCTCACACCTTGCTTCCGGGGTGGAAACAGGCCAGGGATGCCCCCCAAGCCCGCCAGCCTCCTCTGTGGGAGGGAGTGGGCTGAGACAGAGGGGAAAGGACTGTGGTAGCACCTGCTTTGTCCCTTGCCAGCAAAAAAGGCTGCAGCTGGTTGTAGGTGGGCCTAGCCAAGGGGTGCTGGGCTAGGTCTGTGGCACCTGTCCCTGGTTAGGGATGTTCTGTGCTCCAGTTCCATCTGTTGGGAAGCTTTGAGTTGGGACCACAGTTGCTCTCCCAGCACCAATCTCTTCACCTTGATACGGGAGCACAAGGTCAAGTATCCTTTGGAATTTTCAAAACTGATGGCCTTCTGGTAAGTTTTCTCCACATCTTGATGTGGCTTCATTTTATTCTTTTTTAAAAAAAAAAATTATTTATTTTTATTGGAAAAATCAGATATACAGAGAGGAGAGACAGAGAGGAAGATCCTCCATCCAATGATTCACTCCCCAAGTGGCCGCAACAGCCAGAGCTGAGCCGATCTGAAGCCAGGAACCTCTTCCGGGTCTCCCACACGGGTGCAGGGTTCCAAGGCTTTGGGCCGTCCTCGACTGCTCTCCCAGGCCACAAGCAGGGAGCTGGATGGGAAGTGGGGCTGCCGGGATTAGAACCGGCAACCATATGGGATCTCAGTGCATGCAAAGCGAGGGCTTTACCCACTAGGTATTGTGCCAGGCCCGGCTTCATTTTATTCTTACAAGACTATGGCTCATTCAATTAAAAGAAAAAGCGGGGCACGAAGTCCTTCTTCCAAAGGCCCTTTCCCATTTCTGTCACGATCCTTCCTGAGGGCTACACCTCACCACTATCTGGGGCTAATCCTACAAGTGAGGGTGGCGAAGGCCAACCCAAGCCTCAACATTTTCATGAAAATAAGAACTCTACAGATTTTTAAGTTTCTAGATGTATAAGGATATGTCTTTAAGTTGGTGGACAGGGAAATAAAAGGCAAGTTCATTTGGGTGCAAAAAGTTTGGAAACCCAGGCCTAGTCTTTTTTTCCTCTTAATACCCACTTTTTAAAAAAGATTTATTTATTTATTTGAAAGGCAGATTTATTGGGTGGATGTGGAGGGAGGGAGGGAGGGAGGGAGGGAGAGAAAACGAATCTTCTGTCATCTTCTAGCTACTGGTTTACTTCCCAAATGGCGGCAGTGGCTGGGGCTGAGCCAGGCTGGAACTAGGAGCTTCATCAGGCCCGCACATTTCCCATGTAGTCTCAGCACGTTAGCAGGGAACTGGATTGACCTGGGGCCTATACTGGTTGTCAGTGTTGTAGGAAGCCCCTTTACTCTCTACGTCACAACATCAGCCCCGTGATGTGTAGTTTCAGGAAATATTTGAAGGCTCCTTCCATAAATGAATTTCTAAATTTCTACATCAAAATAAGCTGATTTTTTTTAGTTCAGATTTATGTGTGCTTCCTGTCTAAGCATATACTTATTAGAAATCAATCATTTATAAAAATTACCCTGATACACATAAGAATTTCCTGAGAATGGTAATAAGTAACAAGCCTCTTACCTCTTCTTGCCCATACCCACAGTTCAGGCTGACTTAATCTTGAAGTGTGACCCAGTAACACTGAAGAACAAGCACTTCCAGTTTGGGACAAGATTAAAAAAAGTACTTGTGAGCCTTCTGAATACTTATGACATCAATAAGAGAATTAGCTCTAATGTTGTGGAAAAAAATATACTCTAATGACATTTTTGAGCCTCTGCCCGCCTACTCAGTCAGCAGGGAGCCAAACTGTTCATTTCACGGTCATCAATTATTCTCTTTAGCGCCTCCATCACACTTATCTATATATAAGCCTCTTTCCTGATCATGACATCATTTTTGTAATTGCTATTGTTGGCACATCTCAATTTCCTGTTGGGTCGGAACACGAGTTCCAGGAACTCGTGGCCTGACTTGTCCTTGTGATTCATGCAATAGTGTGAAGTCATTCTCCATGCTTAGGAAAAAGCACAGCTCACTGATGCAGTCTGCAGCTGCACTTATGTTATCCATATGTTCTCTTTCCGTTTGATTTATGTATTTATTTAAGAGAGTGGAGAGAAACACAGAGACAGAGAGAGAGGTCCCCATTGCTAGTTCACTTCCCAAGTGTCTCCAATGGCTTGGATTGGATCAGGCTATACCTGGGAACTGGAAACTCAGTGTGTGGTCTCCTGTGTGGCTAGCAGAAAGCCATCACTGCTGCTTCCCAGGGTCTGCATGAACACCAAAGTGGAGTCAGGAGCCAGAACTGAGGATCAAACCCAGGCACTCGAATGTGGCATGCAGGTGTCTTAAGCCATGCTGTGACTGCTAAGCTAAGCCGCACCGGCCCTATTCACAAACCTTTGGTAGCATCCACATGTGAGATTTAAGTTAGTTTTAGGAAATTCCATCTCATCCCATCTTTTACAGCCTGAGTTGTGGTGGAGACATTGACGCCATAGCAGCCTTCAAACTTGCCATGCGAGTGCTACTTTGAGTCCTGGCTGTTCCACTTCATATCCAGCTCCCTGTTAATGCACATAGAAAAGCAACAGAAGATAATCCAAGCGTTTGGGCTTCTGCACCCATGTGGGAGACCTGGAAGAAGCTCCTGACCCCAGCCTTGTGCAGCTCCAGTCATTGTAGCCATCTTGGGAGTGAAGCAATCTGTGAAAGATCTCTCTCTAAATATGCCTTTCAAATAAACAAACACATCTTTAACAATACCTCTGCTTGCATGCGCCAGGATCCCATATGGGCACCGGTTCTAATGCCAGCAGCTCCATTTCCCATCCAAGTTCCTGCTTGTGGCCTGGGAAAGCAATAAGGGATGGCCCAAAGCCTTGGGATCCTGCACCCGCGTGGGAGGCCTGGAAGAGGCTCCTGGCTCCTGGCTCCTGATCGGCGCAGCTCTGGCTGTTGGGCCACTTGGGGAGTGAATCAGCAGACAGATCTTTCCTCTCACTCACCTTTTCTCTGTAAATCTGACTTTCCAATAAAAAGAAATGTAAGTAAATGATCAAGTGCTGCTGGTCCTTAGCATCAGGGACACCACCGTTCCCTGGCTTTCCTCTCAGTGCTTTTGCTTGCTTCTCCTCCTGCACTTGAGCTTTCGCACAGTTCATCCCCTCTCCCTCGGTGTCTACCTGCAGCACAGCAGGTCAGCGCCCTAGAAGAACCGCCTCCCTTGCCGCCTAAAGCATACTTCACAGGTTGCTGGCGCTGTTATCTTTATCATTCTACTGTGCATTCTGTGAAGGACTACCTGCCAGGTGCAAGCAAGAGCCAGAGAGCAGGAGCAACTTGACCTCAAAATCAGTGCTCCTAGCCACTTCCCCACCATCTACCCATTTCTTCCTTGGCCTTGTGTCTTTTCTGGGACCCCTTGCTTTTCATCTTCCATCTCTCTTTCATGAGCAGTTTCCTGCCACCCGTCACCCCACCCAGAATAGTTCTTCCCCAGTCACAGCTTCTAGCTCTGCTCTGTTTTACAGCCCTGCCACCTTCCTTGGGGACTTTAGGGCTCAAGTCTTTCCATCACCAGTCTGCCATCCTGGGTGCTTTTTTGGAGTCTTTCTTTCTATGAGTCAACACGGTCTTCACTTCCCAATCACTTCTGCCCTCCTAGTTCCCCAGGCCCCAGCCGCCTGGCCTCTGACACTCCACGCCAAGATCCTTGAATGGATTTCTTGTCGACAGCCAGCTGACACTCTACCTCCCTTACTTTGTTTGATTGTGCAGTCCTATTTGATGTTGTTCAACATTTCACCATTCTACTTCCTAACATTTGCCAATCTTGGCTCCCATGGCTCTGGTGATTCCCTACCGCCTGGGCTTTTCCTTGGTTGGCTTGACTCTAGTCTCCAGTGCCCCCACTTGCCAATCTATTTCAAGTGAGATTGCCCATCTTAAGCACACCTGCCCATACTGTGCTACTCACCCGCTGCTGTAGTCGTTGCACAGCTTCACTTCTCCAAGTTGCCGGCCATCAGCTTCTAGCTTAATCTACTGAAAGCCAGTTCCTGGAGAATATCAAGAATGTATTCCCGGTGCTGGGGCTGTGGTGCAGTGGCTTAAGCCACTGATTTGGGCATCCACATCCTCTACCACAGTGCCTGGGATCAAGTTCTGCTTCCAATGCAGCTCTCCGCTCATCCATCCTGAAAGGGTGGAGGTGATGACTCAAGTACTTGGCTTGCTGATCCTTATGTGAGAAATCTAGGTGGAGTTCTGGCTCCTGGCTTCAGCCTGGCCCTGCCTTGGCTGTTGTGGATGTCTATGGCCATTCTCTCTCTTTTTCTCTCCTTTTGCGTGTTTGCTCATCTGTCTATCCCTCACTGTCCCACTCCTTAAATTCCTGCAACAGCTGTCACTGGGCCAGGTCAGAACCTAGAGACTGGAACTCAGTTGAGACCTCCCTTTTTAAAAAAAGAATTTTACTCCTTTGCAAAATCAGTCAAGTTTAGGACAATCTGTTTTGGAGGGAATCTTAATATCTTAGGGATATTTTGGAAGGTTTTGATAAGCTACCCATTATTTCATTTTCATACAGAATTTTCCAGAGGATTCCATTTGCCTCTGTAACCAGAAATATTGGACAGACAGGGGTCCTTAAGTTATACTGGAGGGAAGAGCAGTGGACCAGAGAGGAGGGGGAGACCAAAGAGTGTCCTTAAAAAATGTTGTTCAGGGCCTGGCATGGTGGCCTAATGGCTAAAGTCCTTGCCTTGAACGCCCCGGGATCCCATATGGGCACCGGTTCTAATCCCGGCAGCCCCACTTCCCATCCAGCTCCCTGCTTGTGGCCTGGGAAAGCAGTCAAGGACAGCCCAAAGCTTTGGGACCCTGCACCCACGTGGGAGACCCGGAAGAGGCTCTAGGTTCCCGGCTTCAGATCGGTGCGCACCGGCCGTTGCGGCTCACTTGGGGAGTGAATCATTGGACGGAAGATCTTCCTCTCTGTCTCTCCTCCTCTCTGAATATCTGACTTTGTAATAAAATAAATAAATCTTAAAAAAAAAAAGAAGAAAAGAAAACGGTCTTTTAAAAAAAAATGTTGTTCAACAGCTTCTTATTCAAGAATATCCCCATATTGATAAACAACCTATTCTCTGACTTCATGAAGAGCCAATAGGCTCGTGGGCATTGTCTTTCCACTTACACGGAAGCTCCAGCCAAGAGAAGCTTCTTGAATGCATGTGGTTTGCCTGCTAGACACCGCAGCACCCGTTGTGTCTGTGTGGAGGAGCAACAGGCCCGTTTCTCAATGGGTACCAGGGACAGAGACAAAGGGAGCATTTCATTCCTTCTTATTAGTTTAGGAGTTTTAAAAGAATTTTTAAAAAAGATTTATTTCTGTTTATTGGGAAGGCAGAGTTACACAGAGGGAGGAGAGGGTGTGTGTGTGTGTGTGTGTGTGTGCTTCTAGTTCATTTTTCAAATGGCCACGATGGCCAGAGCTAGGCTGATCTGAAGCTGGGAGCCTGAAGCTCTTTCTGGGTCTCCCATGTGGGTGCAGGGTTCCAGGGCTTTAGCCCATCCTCCACTGCTTTCCTAGACCACAGACAGGGAGCTGGACAGGATGGTAAGCAGCCAGGATATGAACCAATGTCCATATTGGCTGCTGGCTCATAGTCAGAGTAGCAGTGTACTATATCATGGAGCTGACTCTGGGGAGCATTTGTTGAAACGCTATTAGGAAATGATTTTTGAAGTCTTGGCTTTCCACAGGCAGGCAGTGAGATTCTTGACAGCAAAGGGAGGTGCTGGCTTGTGTGGCTGTTCCTCCTTGAGCACCACATCACCCCCTCCTCCCAGACTTCCCTGCTGCTCCATGGGCTCCAGCACTCTTGCTTGACCTTGCCTCTTCTTCTCCATCCCCAGCAGCTGCTGCCAAACATGTCTGACTTTTGCCTTAAATGATACAGCCAGAGGGCCCGGCGAGGTGGCCTAGCGGCTAAAGTCCTCCTCTTGAACACGCCGGAATCCCATATGGGCCCCGGTTTTAATACTGGCAGCCCCACTAACCATCCAGCTCCTGCTTGTGGCCTGGGAAAGCAGTGGAGGACGGCCCAAAGCCTTGGATTCCTGCACCCATGTGGGAGACCTAGAAGAGGCTCCTGGCTCTTGGCTTTGAATTGGCTCAGCTCTGGCCGTTGAGGCCGCTTGGGGAGTGAGTCATCGGATGGAGGATCTTCCTCTCTGTCTCTCCTCCTCTCTGTATATCTGACTTTCCAATTAAGATAAAATAAAATTTAAAAAAAAATGATGCAGGAAGAGCCCCTTCCCACAGCCTGGCCCCAGCCCTTCTGGCCATCTTGAACTGTGTCCAAATGAGTGTGAACAACTTCAGCTTTACTTAAAGGTTGACATTTGCCATAGCATCTATTTTTTTAGAGAAATGAAATTCGAAAAGACTCACTTGATGTTCTCTATACCCTTTCCAATCTCATCCCAACCCACCTCTCTCTTCCCTTGCATGTGTATTTAAAAAAATAATTTCACTGTTTATATATTTCTACACACAACAGGTGGCAGTGTTTTGCTTGTGTTTTTTTCCCACGACTATTGAGATGTTACTTGCATGTGATAAAAAGCACATCTTAAACTGTATTTCAGTGATCTTTATTAAATTTACTGAGTTGTACAATTATTTCCACAATTAACTTTTTGGTTTTTTTCTTAACTGAGACGGAATTCATGTCCTGTAAAATTGGCCTGTGTAATTCAGAGATTTCTGTGTGCAGACTTCCCCAAAGAAAGCCTGGCCCCACGAGTGCTCGGTGCCCATGTGCCCAGGCCCCACCCAACCATCTGCATACATAGGCTCTTTGTGACTGCGAGTTTGGGCAACTGTTTCTACAACTTCTAGGCCATGGCTGTTTTTTAAAAACTGCTACTATACAGTAAGTATATGTAAAATACATGTGGCTATGGGTGTGTTAATGTGACTGATGCAAGTCTGGGGAGGGGCGCTCCTAGGAGTCCCTGAAGGAGAGGACAGACCATGGCTACTCCCAGGTTGAGAGGAGGAAGGCAGCATTGAACCCTAGTCTAGTGCAGGACACTCACTGTCAGCTTGGGCTCTGAGCAGGGTCCTGAGGGACGAATGCATTCTCTTTTGATTCCAAGGCGAACAATGATGGAACAACAGGTAGATGATCACCTGCAGGGGCACCTGGATGAGATTTACCATGTCAAGCACACCCTGGCTGCCACTGAAGAGAAAATGGCCTACCTTTCCTATGAGAGAGCCAAGGAAATATGGGTGAGAAGCTGCGGTGGGCTGGAACATCCTCTGAGGCGAGGAAGGCTGGGAGATTGAGCAGACAAGCTCTGAAGGCCCCCAGCCTGAGGCTAGCAGCAAATCCTCAAGCCATCCCCTCCTGAGAGTTCAAGGGCGAGCAGTGCCCCGTGTCAGCAGTTGCTTGTCTCTTCCACCATTCAGCTGAGCTGGTTTGGAGACTTGGGCACTGCAGTTCTCACTGTCCAGGGCTGTTGCTGAAAACCCGCCCATAGTCTGTGTCTCAGAGACCTGCGGAGAGCACAGTTACAACAGGTGCCCTGGGCTGGGAGACAAGGGTTGGCAGCTCTGTGCCTCCCTGTTTATCCGTGCGAAAAGAGCCAGCTCAGCCATGTCACTTGCACGCCCCCATCTGGGGTGCCACGCCATGGCTGGCTTCTGTCCTGCTTTGTGCTGAGCAGCTGTGTTTTCCAACCTGCAGGAATTCTTGGAAATTTTCAAGAGCCGAATATCCAGGCTAGAAACCCTCGAGAAAGTCACCCAGCTAGAGTTGGCGGGGAACCTCAGAAGACGACCCAAGGAGTTTTTGTTCCGATTCATGAGCCTGATCCTCACGCTGACCAGCATCCTCTTGGTCCTGGTCTCCAGCATCTGCGCATGCCCCCTGTCACTGGTCAACTCACGCCTGCGCACATGCACCATCATCATCCTGTTTGGGATGGGGGCCCTCGTGTGGCAAAAGCGACACACCATCCCCACCACAGACTGGCAGGCATGGATCCCCTCCAGATGGAGACTGGACTCCAAGGACTCCAAGTCCCCATAAGATGGACCTAAGCAGGCTAAGAGGTCCTCCTGTCTTAGATCCAGGGTCCTTCCCCTTTCTGGGGGTGAAAAGAGCCCCAGTGAGCACCCCACCCCTGCCACACTTTAGCTTTCTTATTGCTTAACCATGGGTACAATGAGATGGGAGCCTGGGCCCACACTCCCACACTCCAACTTGCCTCAATGCTGTCACACCCCTGTAGACACCAGGGTTGGGCAAGATTAAAGTCTACCACGCGCTGTTCTCTACTCTGTCTCCCTCACACCTGAGGCTCAGGCAGCCCCAAAGTGCAGTGGTTTTAGCAAAGAGAAATGAAAAGTGTTTCACAGGGCTGGAGAAGGAGGAGGGGACGGCAGGCAGAGCACCAGAGGGTGTGGCAGGGAGGAGGCGGCCATCATGCGGGTGCCACTGAAGAGACGGATGAGGCCTCAGTTTTGGAGGCGCTGGAGAGCTCAGAGCTGTCCTCGACCTTCTTTCCAAAGAGCTGCAAGATGCAGTTTCGAAACTAGAGGGACAGAAATCATCACTGAGCAGGCCAGGAGGGGCCTGGGTGCTATACTAGAGGTAAGACTCCCACATGCCCGACTGTCCCCCAGTTGTTTCTTGGTCATGTCGCATGGCGATACTCATGGTGACTGTGATGGGTTGAATTGTGTCATCCCTAGGGAAGGGCTTGAGTGCTGACCACTGGAGCCCATGAATGTGTCCTTATTTGGGAAGACGAGAACACTCCAAAGAGTTCATGGAAAATGGCATGAAGCACTAAGCTTATTTTGGTGCAAAAATTTCTCCATCCCTGATGGCTATTCTCACAGTGCACATTTTTTCATGTCCCTTGTGGAGACCCTTTGTGCCCTTTGTAGGTGTAAGTAAGATATGCGGCAGGGTGAGGTCAGCCTACCATTAGAGTGGTGAAGAGAAGCTGCCTCGGGCAGAAAGGGAGAACGCCACTGAAGCTGACAGCAGGCAGAATGCAGGATTACACTGCAAGTTAAGGAAAGGTGAGAATTGGAAGTGACCAGCAGAAGCCAGCTCTAAGACAGGGGTGTGGAGCCACTCAGCCTGTAGTAGTTTGTTATGACAGTCTCAGGATACTGGGATGGGGATCAAAATGGGGTGTCAGCTGTGGGACCCACCTCTGCAAAACGTGGCATGAGGCTCAGAGTCATTTGAGTTCAAAGGAATGCAATTACCACCTTGTTTCTAGTCCATGAGTTTTGGGACCAGGTGAGCACCAGGCACCCTTGCAGAATTTGTTTTTCCATTTCTCAAATTGTGTCTTGTGCTATCCTGGAATTAACCACAATGTTTTGATAACCCAAACCATAGATGTTGCCTAAATATTTCGGGCCTGTTCTTGATTACCTCTTACTTCCTCTATTTTCAGAATTCTCCCAAAGGAATACAAAGGAATAGTTTACATGAAAAACATCAGAAAAGGGCTAAGCAACAGAAGTGACTCAGCCAAAGAGCTGGCAGCAGCTAAGGTTGAGGAATGTGTTCACCAAAGTCAGCTGCTATGTCCTTTCTGGGCACCCACTTCCATGCCAGACCCTGCCCTGGAGGGATACTGCAGGGAACAACAAGAACCAGATGCCCAGTGTCTTTCCCAACATACAGATAGCTGAAGCCAAGTTCAGAAGGTCTCCCAGTGCAGACATTTGCCTGGGAGAGGAGGCTTCTGAAAGGAGAAAGGGAAGAATCAGGTGAGGGAGATGGTTGACAGTTTGGGTTTCTGGTAGCTGACACTAGACCTCCAAAGATATCTTCATGACAGACAAAAAGTGAGCATGGATATGTCCACCACATTATTCCCAGGAACTGAGGGCAGGACTGGTCCAACCTGTGCTATTTGAAAACTGGCAGGATGTTTGCATGCCTGAAGAATTCCTGAGCCCACTCAGCTGCCTGAGTGATTTGGGAACCCAGGCAGGGCAGCTGTAAGATGGATAAACAAAATAGAACCACTTGGAAGGGCTTTGGTGAGATGGGCGGCCCATGTGGGCATCTGCAGTCCCCAGCAAGTCACATGGCATTTGCATTTTAATGAAGTGTCCAGAATCAGGAGATGATGAACCTCATGAGGCCACCCAGAATCTCCCAGGAAGGCCTCAAAGTCATGGGCAACTTGCTGCTGAGGCGCAACACGTGGGTTTCACAGTGGTTGCCATGAAATAAGACCTTGGAAGAGACCACAGTACGTGCCCCTGGCACAGCCAAGAGGGGTCTGTTTTTGCGCTCATAGAAAAGCAGGTTTAAAACATTAGGGTTTGCAAACAGGAAGACGATGACTGAGAGAAGAATTGAGCCTGTAAACCCCAGAGGGGCATACTTCGGGCCAGTGCAGATCTGTGCAGGAAGTCCTACAGCCTGTGAATCCCAGGAAAGCCCTAGGCCTGTAGGCCATACTCCAGCACACAAGTGGGCTAGACTAACATCATCATTGGGTCCAGAGGACATGCCTAAGCCTTTTGCTAGTGGCTGTGTGCATCACTTACTAAGCCTCTTCCTGCAAGGTCATTATCAGCCTCCCTCAGATGTTTTGTGGGCTCCTTCTCAGTGATGCAATTCCAAGCAGGAGCCACTCCTGCATTTCCCTGTGGTCTATTTCCAGTTCATGCTCCTGACAGTATTACTTACCTGCCGGTTCATAAAGACGTAGATAATGGGGTTGTAGATGGTGGCACTTTTGGCAAAGTAGGATGGTATGGCAGCCACCAGAGGGTGGAAGGCATAGCCAGGGTGGGCGGTAGCAAAGCATGCAAAGAAGGTGTAGGGGCCCCAGCAGAGGCAGTAGGCAAAGACCATCACCACTACCATGCGTGTCACTTCCTTCTCAGCCTTCTGCGTAGACTCTGATTCTTTTTGCTGCTTGGCCACCTGAGGAAGCAGCGACAGAGCATGCAGCCGTCACAAAAGGCTCTTGTGGGCAATGATGAAGAGAGGTGGCAAGAGCAGGGCAGCCCAGGAATGGGGAGTCCTGGGGGAGGGGCAGCCAGCAGCCAGCTCTGCCTTAGTCAGGGCTCAACCTGCCTTCAGGGACTGCCTATTTACTTTGGGATCACAAGCAGCTGGCTGATCTCACTCCTCTCATGCATTCCCTTACTCAGAGCCCTGCCTAGCCTCAGTGGAAGCCTCAAAGGATCACTGGATAAAGAGGTAATGATGAGAGAGGTACCAAGATGGACAATGGGGTTGGAAGTGTGTGTGTGTCCAGGGGCAATGCCAGCAGTGACTTGAGTAGCCAGAAGTCAGGCATCTGGGGAGGGATCTGACCGCATGCAGCTGAGTGTGGGTGAAGAAGGGCCTGTACAGGCTGGAAGTCCAAGAGTGTCTGGCCAACAGCCTTGGACCACGTTTCTGAGCTGGGAATCCAGCAAGCTAGAGCTGACATTCATGGGGCCATGTCTGAGCACCTGCCAGAGCCAGTTAAGCTGACTGTGCTGTGTGGCAAGGCACCTAGGGGAGCAAGCAGCAGCCTTCAGCCCAAGGCAGGGAGGTGCCTAGAGTTGGTCCTGAGCCTGTGGCCCCCCTCTAACAAGCGCTAGTGACTA
Source organism: Ochotona princeps (assembly GCF_030435755.1). Lineage (NCBI taxonomy): Eukaryota > Metazoa > Chordata > Mammalia > Lagomorpha > Ochotonidae > Ochotona > Ochotona princeps. The sequence continues at coordinate 106,631,960 of NC_080865.1, read as the reverse complement.
CTTGCTGTCTGACTGAGGGCTCGCTGTCTCTATGCCAACCAATGTCTTGGCAATTACAGTGCAGTGACGGGCAAACAGGTGACCTTTGAAGGGAGTGCAGAACTCCCAGCAGCCAGGACCCCTGCCTCACCTCCTTGGTGTGGCAGCACAGCCTAGGGGTGCTTCCCAGGTTGGGGGGGGACAGGCAACGGCCCCATTAAGGGACAAAGGAAGTTAATATTTCTTTCCAGGTCTGGTATCCTCAGATCTCGGGAGTGCCAGGGACTGGCCAGGGTCAGGAGAACACCCTGGAGGAGCCTTTGTCCCCGTGTGCACAAAGCGGGGCTCACCGTCCGGATGGCCAGCCACACTTGCAGGTAGCAGAGTACAATGACACTGAGTGGGATGATACAGCACGTGATCATGAGGACCATCATGTAGGACTGCACGCCAGGGTACGAGGTGCCGCTGAACACATCGGGGCCACATGAGGTCTTCAGGCCATATGGCCAGTACCTGGTAGGAAGGGACCCCCATCCAGCAGGTCACTCACATGGCTGCGTTGGTTTTTTGGTTCATTTGTTTGAAATGAAGGTGAATTCACATCACATAAATTTTGCCATGTGAAAGTGGAATTCAGTCCAGTCCCAGTATTATGTACCTCCATAACGTTTACATTCCTCCAAAAGGAAACCCTTGGGTCACAACTGGGAAAACCTGGCCCATACCTGCTCTGTTATTGTTGAGTTGTAAAGTACACATCCTACACAATTTACCGTGATGTCACTGCCAATGCTGTGTGACTGTTGCGCATGATCTGGTTCCCAGAAGGAAGGGACAGCCTCTCTCTGAACACCACCTTTTCATGAGGTTGTCCTTGGAGACTGCAGCATGTGTTGCCATGCTGTCCCTCAGACACATGAGTCATTAACTCAGAACTCTGTGGCAAACAGCTGGGCTAGGATATGGCTGACTTATGGGCACACATGTCCTTACAGCCAGTAAGCAGTGCCAGCGATTCAGACACAGCGCTGCATACTTGGAGGCCTTGGAGGCCCAGCAACAGGAAGTCATGTGTCCAGAAGCCATAAAGTCTGATGCACCCCATTTCATGGCAACCAAACCGCCTCGCCTGCCCCCTTGCATCCTTACCTGCTCCAACCGAAGATGGGTGGGGCTGTCCAAACAGCCGACCAGATCCAGGAGAAGGCAATGCCTGCACTGGCCAGCTTGGCATCAAATCTCACATTGCCAAAGGGTTTGCAAACCACCAACCACCTCTCCCAGGAAATGATGGCTAGGGACCAGAGCCCCGTAATCCCTGCAGGGAGAGCAGAAACACCAGGAGGCTAAGGTGAAGCAAGGCATAGCTGGCCTCCTCTTCTCCCCTCCCCTCCCTTCTCCATTCCTCTTCTCCCAGGTCTTCTCCACTTCCCCTCCTTTCCTCTCCTTTCTGCCCCTCTCCTTCCTCCTCCCCCTGCATCCCAGCCCCTCCTTCCCTCCCCTCCCTTTACCTTCCTTCCTCTTTTCTCTCCGCCCTCCCTTCCCCTTCTCTTTTCTCCCTTCTCTCCGCTGCCTGCAGAGCAGGAGTCTCAGCTCCAAGTTTGGCCACTGAGTTTCTTGCTGCCACCACTGTGGAATCCTGAAGCTGGGGACAGAGAGCTCAGAACCCTCTGCCCACCTTGCAGGCCCTTCAGCACAGACGAAGCAAGAAAGAATCACAACGATCTGACGGCCCTGCACTTGTTCAGCCACAGGGGCTATGGGCACTTCTGTTCCCTTGGCCCTTCCTCTGATGTGGTTACAGACAGCTGGTGACACAACCATACCGAGGTACTGTGGCCCCAGGCCTGATCCAGGAAATAGGCTTGAGATCGCTCCACACTCATACACATATACACAGGAGAGATGGCTTCCCTTGAATTCAGGGCTGTATGACTTGGAGTAGGTGGAGAAAATTACATCTTTCTCTCCCCTGACCACTAACAGACACTTGCCACTGGCTTCTGTGATGGACACGGCAGTAGCAGCAGTGCCCATGACTTGCTTAGCCTGAGGAGTCACCGAGGGCTGTATGTCATAGGTGTGCAGATATTCAGAGGTCTCTTTTGTGCCTGTCACTATGGGGAAGCATCAGTGCTTGTCAGGTTGCAGCCCATTTTATGCTTTGCTACAGAACTGTGTTGCTAATCATTTTCTGAAATGATTTTAACAAAAAGAGTATGGCAGTTACTGGTATTTCATATAGAGTGGTTATTTAACCCCACACTGGGATGCCTGGATTTCAGTCCAGACTATGGCTCCTGGCTTCTGCTCGCTGTGAATGCATCCTGGCAGGCAGCATGCTCAAGTGCTTGGGTTCTTGCCTCCCGAATTGAAAACTTTCACCAAGTTCCCAGCCCCCAGCTCCAGCCTGCCCCAGGGCTGGCCTTTGGGGACATTTGTGGGGTGAGCCCTCTTCCTCTCTCAAATTATTACCAAATGCAGTTAAATATTAGAAATATTTCCTACATTGGTGACCAATTTTCAGTATAATTGGCTGGCTTAGTAACCTCATGGATTTCAGTTTATGAATGTATAACCTGGCTTTCCAGCAGACTAAGGGCATCTATGACATCAAAATGGGTGCCAAGTTCTGGCTGTTGAGTATGATAATTCCAGACCAGAGAGCGGGGCCTGCCTGCCTGAGGTCTGCTCAGTAGCACTGGTCACTTGCTTGCACTCTGTACCCTTCTGAAGCCTCTCTGGCCACCAGTGACTTCTGGTTTCTCCTCACCCCTTCATTTTGAGCATCCTGATGAAGGCCCCATATGGTCACCCTCTGTGAAAGATCCCATCCTAAGCACAATGCCTGGCATCCTGGTACCAACACGTTACTGATGGGACTGGAGGAAGGGGTCTGGACTCTGGCTTCAGTGTGTACAATGGTCTGCTGCAAGCTGCGCTTTCCCCTGGGAAGAGCTGACACAGGGGAACTGAGACAGGGTGTGGCTCAGATCCGGGGGGACATTTTGTCATAGTCCCATACTACTCTGAGGTTGGCTTGCGGTACACCCGACTACTCCCATGACAGTCACAGAGCCCCACTAGCTGTGGCTCAGCAGACCCTGTTTTAAAAATTGGGCTGTTTGACTTAAAGTGGCCATGCAGATAGAAGCTTCCAGAATCTTGTGACACCATCTTGCTGTTCCTGTGATGACCTTGGCCCAGTTTCTCTTTGGGAATCTGTCCACATTGGCATTTGGGCTTCACACACACATGTTCTTGTGCTGTGTGTTTTTACTATGCACGCCTGACTGGGTTTCCTTAAGCCCAGGGTCCCAAGCAACTTACCACACAAGGACACGGTGTAACCCTCCACAACACACAGAGGGTGGCCCAGCACGAAATAGCCAAAGAACTGGTTCGCCACGCTGATGGTGCTGGCGATGAGGGTCTCTGCTAGGTCAGCCACCGCCAAGTTCACCAGAATCCAGTTCAGAGGATGCCGTAGCTTCTTGAACCTCATGGTGGCCACCAGCACCAGCCCATTGGTGAAGACAGACGCAACCACCACTAATATCATCCAGGCGGTGGTGAGGTGGTACACCCACCTGGGGGCGATGTGATAATTCGGGCCTTCAAACGGGCCTGGAGGCGAGAGGCACAGGGTAGAGAGAGCAGCTTGGCTCCAGCGTCCTCCACCCCTGCCAGAGGATGAACACACATGCCCAAGCTCTGTCAGAGCCTCCCTCTGGCCTGCCCGCGCCGACCCTGCTGCTGCTGTCCTTGCCTTTGCCACCAGCCCATGCCCTGAAGCCAGAGACCAATGCCTGCTGGGTCCACACACTGGCCCTTCATCAGCTCTGCTAGGCACTATTCCCTATGTGACTCCCCCTCTTGGGGGAACTGTGTCAGCCCTGAAGAGGCACCCATGGGCTCCTGATTTGGGAGCCTGCTGCACATCTTACTGCTGTGGCAACTTCTGCTGACATCCTGGGTCCTCTCCCCTTCCTCCTTCAGATCAAGCCTGCCTCAGATGAGGTCAGCGCTAACCTTCAAGAAGCCTTGCCAGCAACCCAACTAACACCACCTCAGCCTCTTGGCAAGACCACCTGTCACCTCACCGCCAATGGAACTCTGAGCCCCCAGGTGACATCGTCAGAACAGTGAGGTCTTTCCAAGGGGACTCGGGTCTGCCAGTGGAACAAGTGGAGCCCCTAGGAGCGGGAGCAGTGATGTGAAGAAAGAGACCCAGAGAGCTGTAGAGCCTTCCTTCCTCCAGGAGTGAACTCGGCGCAAAGTCGGTGCCCTGCCCCCAGAAAGAGGCAACACCAGACTCCCAACTTCCAGAACGTGGCACGGACTGCACTATGAGCCAGATGGCTGACTCCCTGCCTTTGAATAGAGTGTCCAGCACAGCAGGCACTCAGTGAAGGAATGAATCAAAGTGGGTACACCCTGAGGTCAGACCATAGACTTCTAATCTCAGACAAGTCTCAGAGTGAAAGCATGTTTGGAGACATGGTATCCGCAGAGGTGATCTAGTTCAAATGAGGTGATTAGTGTAAGCTCTTGTCCCATAGGGCCAGTGTCCTTATAAAAGTGGAAGTCTCGGGTCCCCTGCTGTGCTGTAGTGGGTAAAAGTTGCTGTCTGCAGTACCAGCATCCTATATGGGTGCCAGTTCAAATCTCAGCTTCTCCATGTTTGATCCAGCTCTCTGTTTATGGCCTGGGAAAGCAGCAGAGGATGGCCCACGTCTTTGGGATATTGCATTCATCTGCAAGATGCAGAAGAAACTCCTGGCGCTCAGCTTTGGATCAGCCCAACTCTGGCCATTGTGACCACTTGGAGCATGAACTAGTGGATGGAAGATCTCTCTCTGTGTAACTCTGCCTTTCAAATAAAATAAATCTTTTAAAAGTGGGTTTAACCAAAGTAAAACAAATTTTAATTCCTAGTTGAACTTTATCAAAATATAAAACTTTAAAAAGAAAGAAAAGGGATGGGAAGTTTGAAGACACACAGAGGCATGTACATGGAGATTGACCATGGCAGAGAACAGAGGCGCTTCCACAGCCAAAAAATGCCACGGATCACCTGGGAGCCTAGCAGCCGAGGACTGTGAGCCTCAACAGTCACCCTGTCACCAACCTGACTCTCAGACTGCTGGCCCCTATAATCAGGAGTCAAGACATTCCTGTTGGGCAAGACAAACTGGTACGTGGTGCTGCTTTACGGCAGCCACGGGGAGCTCACACAGCACTAAAGCCCTGCCAAGGGCAGCTAACTCCTTTACTCCAGGGTGCAGTGGCTGTCCCTAGCTCCTTGTGTTGGAAGTAACTTTTTGGACACTGCTTGAAAGAGCTGCAAAGTTCAGACACTGCCAACTCCTAGAGGCCACTGTGGGACATTCAGGTCCCATAGGATGCATCTGCCTTCAGTCAGCTGGGCTCTGCTCTGAAGCACGTCCTGAGACACGGCAGCTCCCATGACTGTGCAGGATCCATGTTGAGCTCCAAGAGCCTGCTTAGGCCTGGCCTGGTCTCAACTGCTGTGGGCACTGGGGAGGCAAGCTGCACACAAGGGTGTTCCGTCATCTCTGTTCCTCAAATAAATCAACCGTGTGTGTGTGTGTGTGTGTGTGTGTGTGTGAAGGCGTGTAGGGAAGAGTGGGCAGAGAATCTAGAATTTGTAGACTGTTATTTGGAACCCTGTATATATTTTGTTCTGTAATAAAATTAAATTTAAAAACAATCTTTAAAAAGAAAAACTAAAGAAAAAATGAACTTGAATGCATCCCAACTCAATGGGCAAAGTTACATAGAGAGGAACTATCCTAAGAGACTGGAAAATGCATTATCATTTCCAGAGATGGGTGTGTGAGAGAGAGAAGTCAGAAGTTACAATTAGATGATGTCAGGTGATTTGTGGCCAGCATGCTGGCTCAATTGGCCAATCCTCCAGATCCAAACCCCGGCGTTCCATATGGGCACCAGTTCTAATCCCGGCAGCTCCACTTCCCATCCAGCTCCCTGCTTGTGGCCTGGGAAAGCAGTGGAGCACGGCTCAAAGCCTTGGGACCCTGCACCCTTGTGGGAGACCTGGAGGAAATTCCTGGCTCCTGGCTTTGGACCAACCCAACTCCGGCCGTTGTGGTCATTTGGGGAGTGAACCAGCAGATGGAAGACCTTTCTCCCTGTCACCTCTTCTCTGTAAATCTGCCTTTCCAATAAAAATAAATAAATCTTTAAAAAAATAATTATATGATGTTCTAATTCTACCTAAAGTCCTGGAAAACAATCGATCTTGGCAAAACACACTCACAGACCACTGTGCTCTGAGCAGACCTTCAGATTCACCACCACTCCGTCTACAGGAAAATGATCATGAACAAGCTCAGGGCACGTTAAACGGCATCAGAGCGAAACATGCAAAATGTGGGCAAGGGACAAGGACTTGTTGCCTTCAAAAAGTAAATTATGGGGCTGGTGTTGTGGTAAGCTTCTACCTACAACATCAGAATCCCACTTCAGTGCCAGTTCAAGTCCTGGCTACTCCACTTCTGACTCAGTTTCCTGCTAATGTACCTGGGAGGGCTCTAGAAGATGTCTTGGATACTTGGGCTCCTGTACCCATGTGGGAAACCCAAATGGAGTTTCAGGTTTCTGGCTTTGACCTGGCCCAGCTGTGGTCATTGTAGTCATTTAGGGAGTGCAGAAGCAGGTGGAAGACCTCTGTTTCTATTGACTCACAAAAAACCTCTGCAGTGGCCATTCCCAGTGACACCCTCTCTCGCCTGTTGGGATCTCACAGTGGGGTGCAGGCAGTAGCAGGTGGCTTTTTGTTTGGGAAGCAAACTAGTGGATGTGGCCAGAGTTCCCCGCGATGAGAGCTCAGAAGTACTACATGCAATGATGGCGGGGCCCAAAGACAGAGTTAAGGAAGCCTCCTGGGCATTGTCAAGGCTAAGGAGACCCTCTTGGGTGACAGGGCGACAGAGGAGGGACTTTCCTAGGGAGGGGGCGTGGCCAGCGGCCTCCAGCGCAAGGTCGTCGTGCTCACCTCTGGTGACATTGCTGTTGGTGTAGGTGAAGATGCTCGCCTGTGTGCTGTCCTCGTAGCTGTGCTGCGGTTGCCTGCCTGTGAGCCTCTGGGGGTCCCACGGCTGTGACATGGCTACGGACAACCCTGTCTCGTCGTCGACAACCCTGGAACACTGCTGGGGGACATGGCACTTTATAGCAGCTTGCGGGATCAGCCCAGGCCTCCTCACCTTAGAAGCTCCCAACCCCCTTGCCATCTAGTTGATCTCTTAATTGGGCTGCGACTTAGACCTTCTCCTCGTCCCCATCGTCATCCTCATCCTTGTCCTGCCACTGCTACTTCTCTACTCCTAAGGTCAGCCCTCAGGAGCAGCTCAGACAGATTTACTGGGCCCCAAACTTGGAAACTTCCCATTTGGTTCACAGAGGTGCTGCCAGGAGCCACCATGGCATTGGGTCCTGTCTGCATAGCTGAGGTCTGGGTGCACCGTGAGCTGCCTGGAAAGTAGAGGCCTTTGTAGGACCAAGTCTGGGGCTTCAGGCTCCTTGCTGCACATGCCAGCTCAGTGGGCCCAGCTGGGTACAGTTCGTGCCCGAGGGGCTTCGGCCTCAGGGCAGGCTCCCACTCCACTTGCTTCTTGCTTCCAGCGTACTGTCATCCAAGCAGCGGTTTCAGCCACCAGCAGACCTAGGCACGTATCGCACAGCCCAGGCCACCTGCCAGCAGATCAGTGCTCTCCTCCTCTCCTGGACCTGCCTTTGCATCGCTTTCGTGACTGAATGTACCACACAGGTTGCCATGCTGAAGGCATGCTTAGCAGAGGCACTGGTGATCTGCATGCCCAGGTTTGGTTGCTGTAAAGTGACCAGAAACCCCTGATCCACTCTGCAGGTCCTCTCTGGGAAGCACACACCTCTCCCAGCCTCAAACAGCCCACCTAACACTTGGATCCAAAACCCAGCCGCTCCTGGCCGCTCCTTTGCATGGTGTGTTAAGCTTGCAGAGGCAAGGTGTAGGCGTGTAACCTTCATGTCCTCTTAGGCATGCTGGGCTTCACGCTCAAGATTCCCTAGCTGTCAAGCTCAAGGCTGGTACCTTGTAAAGCCTCAGCGTGTCCACATACAACAGGAATGGTTCTTAGCATCACTTGGTGCCTGCACTGTGTTGCCCGTCAGGCTAGCGGTTCCACATGCAGCAGAAACAAACGGGCTGGGCCAGTGCTCTGCCTGGGCTACCAACCGCCCGGGAAGCTGGCTTTGCTGGCTAGAGAGAAAAGGACTAATTCAGGCTATCGTGTGGGTGAAGATGTCACGCCGAAAGCAGGAAACAGCGTGCCAGGCTCGAACGGCACCCGTCGTGACTCCATCACGCAGACTGTCCAGAGCAACCCACCCTGCTCAAACAGGAAGCACTGTAGCAGCTGCCAGGACACGGGAAAAGGAGCCGGGAGTTTACTGGGTGCTGAAAGTATTTTAAAATGAAATTGTGATGACACAACTGCTGTGGGAAACAGTGTGGAAGCTCTTGCAAAACTTAAGCAGAGAGTGGTGGGCATTACTCTGGCAGCTGGGACCGTGCTCCATGTGTAGGGCATGGCATGGCTTTAGTTGCCTGACTCTGCCCCCTGAATCCAGCTTGTTACTGATGTGGACCCTGACTCAAACAGGTGCACTCCTGCCACCCACACAGCAGGTCTGAATTGAGCTGTCAGCATCAAGCTTTGGCACAACTCAGTCCTGGATTGTTACAGGGATTTGGCAAACGAACCACTGGATGGAAGATTCTCTCTCTCTCTGTTTCAAATAATCTTAGAGGGCCTGGCGTGATAGCATAGTGGTTAAAGTCCTCGCCCTGCACGTGCCGGGATCCCATATGGTGGCCTGATCGTTCTAATCCCGGCAGCTCCACTTCCCATCCAGCTCCCTGCTTGTGGCCTGGGAAAGCAGTTGAGGACGACCCAAAGCCTTGGGACCTGCACCCACATGGGAGATCCAGAAAAAGCTCCTGGCTTCGGACCGGCGCAGCACCGGCCATTGCAGTCACTGGGGGAGTGAATCATCAGATGGAAGATCTTCTCTGTCTCTCCTCCTCTCTGTATATCTGCCTTTCCAGTAAAAAAAATAAATAAATCTTTAAAAAATAATAATCTTAGAAATGTCTAACAAAACAAAATTACCATATTATCAGACATTTTTACTTGTGAATCTTAGCCAAATGCCTGTAAAGCAGAATGATTCACAGTGACTGAAAGACAGGTGTCAGCTACCCAGGCTTCCACTGATGTGTGAATGGCTAAAATGTGGTAGCGATGTACAGTGGCATATTATTAGGTCTCAGGCAGGAACGGGGTGGGGACCCATGCTCCAACATGGTGATCCTGGGAGACAGAATGCTCAACAAGCCAAGCACGTAAGTCCTCAGGCACGATGTCCTTTACAGGATGAGCCCCGAGGACTCAAACACGTAGGGAGGAAAACAGTAGGTGCCAGGGACTGGTGGGAGGCTGTGACCAGGTGATTCAGGGGTACCCGTTTCAGTTGGGAAGAAGGATCATGGAGGATGGCTGCAAGGCGGATGCACTTAAGCTTTCTCTACCCTGCAGTCAGAATATCCCATTTTATGAGCCCAGTGGGATGGCTCAGTGGCTAAATTCTTGCTTTGCATCCACCAGCATCCCATATGGGTGCCAATTCATGTCCCATCTGCTCCACTTCCTATCCAGCTCCCTGCTTGTGACCTGGGAAAGCAGCAGGGGATGCTTCAAAGCCTTGGAACCCTGTCCCTGTGTGGGAGCCCTGGAAGAGGCTCCTGGCTTTGGATCAGTTCAGCTTCAGCCATTGCAGTCACTTGGGAAGTGAACCAGTGGATGGAAGATCTTTCTACGTCTTCTCTTTGGAAATGTTTCCAATAAATAAGTAAATCCTTTAAAAAGAATATCCCTTTTTCTGTGTGTTTGACCACAACCCTATGAGCTTCAGAGGCAAATGGCGGAGCAGCTCTCTGGCCTGGCCTGCGGCTACAGCAGCCCCAGGCGGTTAAGGACAGAGGCCATGGCTGCCGGCCTGAGCTGAGAGCTTAGTGAAGGGGACAGGCAGCTGCAGGATCCCTAATCAGCTCTCCCTCACTGAGGCACTCAGCAGGAGTCAGCTTAGAGACTCACAGTCATGATAGCCACGTGGCTCTGGGGAGAAGGCAAAGCCTGCCAGAGGCTCATCTCACTGAAGGTCCCCCTGGGCCACATCCTGTAGCTCTGGCTATGGCCTTTTCCAGGGCCCTTAAGATCCACTCTGTCCTCTGGCTGTGAATGTCCGAGTCTCCCACAGTGGCTTACGTGCGAGCAAGCCCAGCATGGACGCTCAGGACAGGCTGGATGACAAGGATCTTGCCTACCTACTGGAAATATTGAGACATAGCTCCCACTTCCCTCCACTAGGATCTTTAGAATTGCGAGAGCCCACTGGGACCCCTGAGCTCACAGGGCGGCTCCTCTGTGTGAGCACCGGCTCCTGGCAAGGTACATGTGCTGAGTATGCTTGTCTCACCAGTGAAGATGCCTGAAAGCATGCCCAAGGCCGTTGGCCTCACATACCAGGTGGATGTCATGAGAGAAATCCCTGGAATACAAGCGCACACCATTGTGACTCCCCAGTCCAGGGTTGTCCCCCCTGCAGAGTCCCTGCGTGCCCTGGAGTTGAGGACTCACAGCAGTCTCAGGACTGAGACCTAGCAGCGGGCCTCCTCTGAGAGCGCCAGCTAGCTGGGTCCCCTCTTTGTCTACGTCTGCTGTAGAATGGCTGCTGGTGCTTCTCTCTGCATTCCAGTTGTCCCCTGTCCTCTCAATGGGGCTGTGATGGAGGAAGAATAGGGGTCCGAGCACCCAAGGTAGTCCTCAACTGGTCCTGCCTGCCCTGGGCCATCATCACTCTCAGGACGGGACTCAGTCCTGGGTCTGCCACACATCAGCCTTAAAATCCCGAGGAAGGAGACGGCAGGTAGCTGAGGCCACTGAGGCTGGGGGAGGTGCCAAGTCTGGAACCCTGGCTGGCTCTGTGCAGCAGGTTGCTAATTGATGATTAGGGCTAACACAAGCTCAAGTCCCATTTTAGCCCAAAGCAGATTACTGCCCTAGAAAGTCGCCCGGCACCTGGCAGGGCACACATGCCCCCCAGGCAGGAGAAGCTTATTCCGGGGTGTGCACTTCTGAAAAGGGTAAGGGAAGGGACTTGGAGAGATGGGCAAAGAGCAGGAGGAGGGATGCGGAGGAGCTATGGACTCCTCCCACGGCCCAGGGGTCCAGCAGGCCTGGAGGCAGAGATCTGACTTCAGGCCAGCAGTCAAAAACCATCATGCCGCGCCGCCTTCTACTCAGCCTAGCAGTGGTCACTCTGGGTGACAGGTGGGGTCCCTGCCAGACGGCAAGGTTAGAAGTCAGCCTTGTCTCTAAGCTGACGCCTGCTGAGCATCTTGGGGAGGGAGAGCTGATTAGGGCATCTGCGGCTGCCTGTCACCTTCACTCAGCTCTGAGTCATTGTCCTTAACCAAGAGGGGCTGCTGGAGTCACAGAACAAGGCTTCGTCTGTCCTTTTGCTTGAGTGTTTTAATAACCGTGAGGTAATATGTGCCATATAGGGCGCAGTGCAATGGCTCAATTGGTTAATCCTGCCCTTGCAAGTGCCAGCATCCCATATGAGCACTGGCTCATGTCCTGGTTGCTTCACTTCCTTTCCGGCTCCCTGCCTGTGGCCTGGGAAAGCAATAGAGGATGGTCCAAAGCCTTGGGATCTTGCAAACACTTGGGAGACCCAGAAGAGGCTCCTGGCTTTGGATCGGCTCAACCTCAGCCTTAACTGCCATTTGGAGAGTCAACCAACAGATGGAGTCTTTCTGTCTCCCCTCTCTCTAACTTTGCCTTTACAATTAAAAAAAAAAAAATCTTGAGCCCTAGACAGTCGCCCAGCACCTGGCAGGGCGATGTGTGTCATACAGAGAGCAGCTGTTGTGTTTCTGTCAGTTTTCCTTTTAAAAATCTTATAAATTCAGAGAAAAATAAAAGACATTCATAAATATAACTCCTTATGAAGGACTATACTATTGTAACAACATGGGGAAAATCAGTAAGGGGGTGGGAATTGGGGGGCGGACATCATAAACTCTACAGAATGTACCATAAAATTCAAAATTTAAAATTAAAAATTTAAGATTAAAAATTTAAAAAAAGAGCAGGTGTTGATTGTGTGTGCGTGTGCAGTTTGGAAGGGTGTGACTGTTCCCACCATCCATTTCCTCATCTTTCCTATCAGAAGCTGACAACCTGCCTACCCCCTGGAACACCAGATCCACCCTGATACCCAGTGGGTGCTGAAGTCTACCTCGGTCTGGCACACCCCAGATCCAGTCCACACACATGCTGAGGGACACTGCAGTCATGTCCAGCCCAGATTGCTGCCCCCATTCCGGCTTTCACTCTCACCAGTGGGAACCACAACCCAGCCAGGACGTCCCCTTAGCTCCCCAACCAGGCTTGTTCCCAGCCATACATCTTGCGTGTGCCAGTGGCTGCTCTGACCCAGCTTGGCATAGCCCATCCCCTGTCTTGGCCTTTGCCATAGGATGCTGCAGCCTGGCCTGTCCTGGTCTACCCGCAGTCCCAACTCTCACTGGCAGGTGTTGCAATCTGGCCCTTCCCAGTCTGCTCTCATCCCTGGCTCATACAAACCTGTGGGTGTGATAACTTAACCTGGCATGACCTGCACTCCAGCCTGGCTCCTGCACATGCCTGATCTGTCCCTCTCCAGAACCAACCCACACACTTGCCAACAGGTAGAACTACCTTGCCCAGCCTGATCAAGACCCAGACCTGAGTCACATGCTCACCAGTGGGAGTTGTGGCCCACAAGGGCAGTTTCCCAAGTCCCCCCACCAGGCCCACTCCCAAACCCAGATCTCATATGTGCCAGCAGGTACTAGGCCCTTATCCGGCATAGTCTGTGCCTGTGTCCTAGCCTTTGTATGAGCTGGTGGATGTCGTGGCCCGGTTCGCCTCACACCCTATTCTTGGGTGTGCCTGCAGGTGTTGCAGCCTGGACCTGCCCCGCCTGTTCCCAACCTCAGTTCCCATGAATGTCAGAGGGTTCCACAGTCATGCCTAGCTCAGCCTGTCACCACTCCCAGCTTGTAAGCTAACCAGTGGAAATTGCAATTCCACAGGGCTGAGTCTACATACCCACCACAGAATCTGCCTCCAATCCTGTTTCTCTCACATGGTGGTTAGTGTCATGGTACCAGCCTAACATGACTTGTCTCCTGTTTCAAGTCTCAGTTGCGGATACTGTGATCTGACCTTGACAGGCAGTCCACCAGGCTTGCTTTAGTGTGTACTAGTGAGTGGTGGTTGGCCCTGATCCATGCTAACAAGGCCAGCTTAGGTCTTCCACTGGTCTGGTGCATTGGTCTAATCCAGCTTCCTCCCTCAAAACCACTGGGTTTCAGCCCACTTGCTTACCTGCAAGCACAGTGCCCTTTAACGGAAGTTCTTCAGAAATCACTTCTCACCTGCAACGCACTCTGTCAGCAAACATCTTGCCACACATCTCTTTGTCCCCTTCCTCTGTCGGTTCACGGTTCCTGAGCCCGGGAATGCTTGGGTTCGCCTGCCAATTCTTCCTAAACCCGTGCTTCTAGTAGGTGGTGTGCTGGTCTGGAGATCTGCCTGACCACCAGGGTCCCAAGGTCCTGGCACATGTGCTAGCCCAGGACCCTAGCCCTCCACACACCACAAACCCAGGCCTGACCAAGGTTTCCCAAGCCCAGGCCAGGCACGGTAGCCAAGACATTTTAAAGTCCTCATCTTGCATGCGCTAGGATCCCACATGGGCACTGGTTCATATCCCAGCTGCTCCACTTCCCATTCAGCTCTCTGCCTGAAACCTGGGAAGGCAGTGGAGGATGGTTGAAGGACTTAGGCCCTGCACCCACATGAGAGACCTGGACAGGCTCCTGGCATCTGGCTTCAGATCAGCTCAGCTCTAGCCATTGCAGTCACTTGGGGAGTGAATCATTGAACAGAAGATCTTCGTTTCTGTCTGTCCTCCTGTCTGTATATCTGACTTTGCAACAAAGACAAATAACTCTTTTTAAAAAATGCTTACATCATGGTGTCCATTGTATCCCAGCTCATGGTATGATCGGAAGCTTCAGTTTAGACCCGCATTTTCATATTGCTTTGTTAGACAGGGTTTTGCTAGTCTAAAGAGTTACACATGATAACAATTGATGAGCAGAACAGTTTTAGCATATGGCTTGTTTGAGGTATAAATCTGTTTGTACTATCCTAAATTTTGCGTAGTTCAGTACAAATCATGCTTCAATACTATAAGCTGCTAAATATAAAAATGAAAATAGACACAAGACAGTTGAATAGTACCACATAACTATTTTAAGGTTTATAGCAGCCAGTTGTGTATAAACTATAATTGAGATGTCAATGAAGTAGTCACAGGATGTGGTTAAGAACTTGCATTTGCTAACATCCTGGTCACTCAATATGTCAATTAACTTCATGATTTTGTAAATTGTTGAAGTTGTGTTGTGGCTTTTCATTGGAGGGGATGATATTCAGCCAGCCCTACGTTCAGACCAGGGATGGTCTCCCAATGAAACTGTTGAATGTATCTGGACAATAAGATGCTGGACTCTCTGCATGGTCCATGCCCGCAATGAAGGAATCATGACAGGATATGAACTGTACTACTGTAACAATGTGGAGGAATTCAATGTGGGGGATGGTTTGAGGAGGGGGTGGGGAAATCCCAGAGCCTATGAAACTGTGTCATAAAATGAAATACATATAGTTTAAAACATAAAAAAGAATTACACATCTCTACTGTGAGATGGAAATGCGCAAAGGACAGGAAACCGCCGATGTGGAGGGCGCTGACCATTGGAAAGAACTGACAGAAGTGGAGCCAACGCCCTGTGTGGACTCCGAGAGAGCAGGTCACTTTGCACGTTTTGAAACCCTCGGAGACAATTGCTTGAGCCTGTGTTGCTGCTGCAGCAGCAGAGACCTTCCGCTGGTTGGGTCTGTTTCTGGGTGAGTACGCAGCACTTCCGTGTTCTTCAGACGTCTCCATTAGCCTGGGGCCCTGGGGGGCGGCGGGGCGGCCCCAGCGCCGGTGGGTGTCAGTTCGCCAGGCGCCGCGCGCCCTCTGGCGGCACCATCTGCCGCCAGCGCCCAAGCGCGCCTCTGAGCTGGGGCCACTTTCACTTTGGCGCTGCTTCAAGCCCTCCGAGGCCTGGGCACCAGGCTCTGCCCACAGGCCATGTTCCGCAGGGCGTGGAGCCTGGTCCGTGCGTCCTGAGAACGGGTCGGGCCCTTGTCCCATCCCATTGTCTCGCCACACCCTGATGCTTTCCCGCCGTACACACTCTTCGGGCTTACCTGCTCCCAACGACACAGTTTCCCCGTTGTCGAAGAGGTGGATTGCGCATGGCAAGGACAGGGGACCGTGCACTCCTCTTGTGTTTGGCTTCTGGGAGAAATGCAGAAATTCGGGATTTTGCTGTCTTGCTATAGCTGTCTGAACTCAAAATTTCAGCTTTTCATTTCAAAAAATTGAAAAAAATAGCGAGGAGATGCATATAATGTGAACCTTGTCAATTTAGCTCTTTGAAAGGCCAAGTGAGTTACAAAGAAAGAAGCCTGCAAGCCATAGCTTCCTTCCCCAAATGGCCAGGGCTGAGCCAGGCACAAGCCAGAGCTGGCAGTTCCATCAGGGTCTCCCACGTGGATGACACAAACCCAAGCACTTGGGCCAGCCTCCACTGCCATCCCTGGTACATCAGTGGGGAGCTGCAGCAGGAGTAGGGCACTCAGCCCTCCAGCCTGCCTTCCCACATGGGAGCCGGCATCCACGCCACTGATTTCACCTGCCGTGCCCCAGTGCCGACCCTGGCTTGGCCATCTTGAAGCCTATGGTTTAGTGACATTAATACATTTACACTATCTTATTGTTTTTCTAGTAAGATCGTTCACTCAGATGATAGTTTGGGCCGTTGTTTTTTACAATTTAACTGTCACTGCAAATCAAAGTTTTGTTTATATATTGCATTGAATGAAAATTATTGACAACTGAAGCCCCGTGACGGAAGTCTCTAACTGCTTGCCCACTAGAGCAGGTAGTCCTCACAGGATCCTAAGGCGAAGTGGGCGAGACGGTGGGCGCTCCGCAGCATTCAGGAGCCCAGGGGTCAGGTGTATTCCCTTTAGCAGTCTCACCTTCCGCACATAAACCAATAGGAGATAGTTCGTTATTTTCATTGTTCTTGCCATAATTGAGAAGCATAACGTACAGTCTGGCAATGCACTCCTCATGTTCATCGGCTCAGCCAGCTGCAATGTTGTGTACTTATGATTTCAATGAGAAGTCAAAACTAATGCTTGTGTGGCCAAGACACCTGCCTCTGTCAGAAGGCAGTGCAGGCTTTCTGATGCTTGACCCATTCATTATGCAAGTGCTTACCTGAACTCCAGTCTGTGGCCAATGTCTTCAGATTTTCTACAAAGCTTTTTATATAGACAAGTGGGTTCCTTGTCATGATGGCATCTAAGAAATCTAATGTGATCTTATGTGTCGGAGAGTTGAGTCTAATCTATAACATGGACAAAAAGCAAGAGCAGTCATGGGTTTGTATGCCTAGTTGAGGTAGAACAGCAAGGTCAAGGCCAAAAAATCACCCCTGGGCCCAGCATGCTAGCTTAGTGGCAAAACATTCACTTTGTATGTGCCGGGATCCCATATGGGCACCGGTTTGTGTTCCCGGCAGCTCCACTTCCCATCCAGCTCCCTGCCTGTGGCCTGGGAAAGCAGTGGAGGACGGCCCAAAGCCTTGGGAACCTGCACCCAAGTGGGAGACCCGGAAGAGGTTCCTGATTCCCGGCTTCAGATCGGCACAGCACCGGCTGTCGAGCTCACTTGGGGAGTGAATCAGCAGACAGATCTTCCTCTCTGTCTCTCCTTCTCTCTGTATATTTGACTTTGTAATGGAAATAAATCTTTTTTTAAAAAAAAGATTTATTGATTTTTATTGGAAAGGCAGATTTACAGACAGAAGAAGAGACAGGGAGAAAGATCTGTTTTTTCACTCCCCTAGTGGCCGCAATGACCAGAGCAGAGCTGATGTGAAGCCAGGAGCCAGGAGCTTCTTCCAGGTCTCCCACATGGGTGCAGGGTCCCAAAGCCTTGGGCCGTCCTCCACTGCTTTCCCAGGCCACAAGCAGGGAGCTGGATGGGAAGTGGAGCTGCCAGGGTTAGAACTGGAGCCCATATGGGATCCTGGCACGTTCAAGGCGAGGACTTTAGCCTGTAGGCCACGCCGCTGGGCCCAATAAATCTTTTTAAAAAGATTATTTTTTTTTAAGTTGCCCCAGACTAATAGCTGGCCCTCGCTGTTCCCTTCAAGTTCTTGCTAATGCGTTCTTCTTGCACTAGGCTTCTCCCTCTGCCTTGGCATGGGATGTGTCACAGGAGTACACAGCCAAGCAATGCACACTCAGCCACTTGAGCAGGAGCCCATGTGCGGTGCTGCGCAGTGAGCAGTCTCAAAACTGGACTGCTTTGGGGCCATCGTCGGGGTGGCATAGCACGTTAAGCTTCTGCCTAAGACACTGCCATTCCGTATGGCCAACACCCAGAAGTGCCTCAGCATCGCTTCTCCTCTCCCATGTCCTGTGAGTCCAAACAAATTCCATGGCCAGCCATAGCTCAGGAGAAGCAGAAGTGGAGTCTGTGTGCTATGGCAAAGGGGCCAAGTCCTACTGCACATGGACCCACAGCAACAGTGTGCTTAGCGTTTGTGGAAGTTGTCTACCTCATGAGCACCCTCATGTGGAAGGGAACTTTGAGTGACAGAAGGAAGGTGCATGCGGCCGATGATAGCAGCTCTTGATCATCTGCCTATTTTGGAGTTCCCTAAAGCAATGAACAAGTAAGGAAACTGCAATCCTCAGAACACTCCGCAATTTCCCTTGAGAGCTGGGGGCGAGCGTGGTGGCACAGATTAAGTTGTTACCTAAAACACCAACAGCAGTATCCCATATAGGCACTGTTTCAAGTACCAGCTACTCCACTCCCTGTCCAACTCACTGCTGTTGTGCCTGGGAAGGCAGCAGAAGGTGGCCCAAGTCCTTGGGTGCCCACTACTTGAGTGAGAGACCCGGAAGAAGGTGTTGGCACTTGGCTTGGGTCTGGCCCAGCACTGCCCATTGCAGCCATTTGGGGAGTGAACCAGAGGATGGAAGATTTTTCTCCCTATCTCCTCTCTGTAAATCTGCCTTTCCAATAAAAATAAACAAATCTTTAAAAAAATTTTTTTAATTGCCCCTGACTAATAGGGGATAGAAGATCTTCCAGCAGATGGAAGATCTCTCTCCATAAACTGAAACACAGCTTTAAAACACATAAATGTTAAAACAAAACAAAAACAATGGTCAGGGTGCTGAGGCTGCTTGCGGTGGGAGGAGCCTTGTCAGTGGCTCATCTGAAATCTGAGATTGTGAAATCTGGTGGCATGAACCGCCATCCCCACTTGGCAATTCCACATTTGTGTCATCCCAAGCAGAAGCCATGCATCCACGAAGTGCTCACTCTGCATTCTGCAATCCCCACGTCCTCACAGTTCCGCACCTGCTGTCTGGCCATTTACCTACTCACCAGGTTTTTGTCATTTTGCGGCTCCTTTTACTTACATGATGTTTTTGACATTTATTCAAACTCCGCCGTGAACCAGTACCTGATTCCTTTTCATCAAAACAGCAAAATTAGAGGCATTGATTTTCACAGGTGACGTTTCCTAATCTCCTTGAACCATTCAGAATCAATGTGGAACATTCTGATCATGCCTCATTATTCTTGGCACTCCTGTTTCCTCGGGAAAGGAGGTGGTGTGAAGCCAGAGGAGGTTGGTCAGTTGCTTCAGATAAGAGCACAGGTGGCAGAGAACAAGAAATGCCTGTGGCCTTGACAGTGAAACCAGAGTCACAATATTTGATGACAACCCACAGCAGAAAGTAACATGAGAACTGGGAGGAATTTTCGCTCCTCCTCAGGGGAGGAGCTTTGGCTTGCCCTTTGGTTGGCTGCCTTATTTCTTGTAATTGGCCACAGTTGTGAAATAAGCATGCCAAGAGCTGTCAGAAAAGTGCTTCTGTGAGCGGAAGGTGGCAGCGATGGCTTCCCTGGCTCTGGGTAGAGCACCTCCGGCTTCTGCGCATCAAGGCCTCCCCAGCAAGCAGAGGCTTTTTTTTTTCTTTAGTCTTACAATTTTATTTTTTCCATTTTTAATGATTATTTTGTGATACAGTTCCATAGGCCCTGGGATTTTCCTGGCTCCCTCCTCAAATTCCCTGCCCCCTCACTGAATTCCCCTATATTATTACTATAGTGTAGTTCTTCATACACAGTCATAGTCCATCATTGTGGGCATGGACAATGGCAGAGAGTCCAGCATCCTATTGTCAAGATACAGTAAACAGCTTCATTGGGAGTCCATCTTTGTCTGGAACTAGAGGTGCATACTGCATTGTATCCTCACATCTGGATGTGATAGTCTCCATTACACAGTTACTGTACATCTCCTTAAATGAAAATCCACAAAACAAAATTAACAATAGGAAGAAAAATAGAAATTTACAATGTCATGAAGTTAAATAACATGCTACTGAATGACTAATGTGTTGCTGAAGAAATGAAAAAGGAAATAAAAAACTTTCTTGAAGAAAATGATGCTACTGTATGATCTATGAGTCAGTGAAGAATCTGAGAGGAAAAAGTTTTGAAGAAGTGAAAATAAAAACAAAAAAGAAGTTTCCACTGATCGTTATTGGTGAGATGTGTCTCCTGTAGGCAGCAGACAGATAGGTTTTGTGTTTTGATCTACTATACCAGTCTATGATGTTTGATTGATGGGCTTAAGCCATTTACATTCTCGGTTAATATGAGCAGGTGGTAATTTGGCCCTGTCATTTTAGCAATGGATTGGTCATTGTTTGATTTAGTCTTCTGTTGTTATTTTACTGGGATGTTCTTCACATTTGCCTTTGGTTTTGGTGGGTGCTATTCTTTCTCCCTGTCAAAAGAACATCTTTAAGTATCCCTTGTAGGGCAGGTTTGGAAGAAGCATATTCTTTGACCTTTTCTTTACTGTGGAAGAACTTTATTTCATTTTCAAAGACGAAGAAAAGCTTTACTGGGTACATTATTCTGGGCTGACAACTTTTTTGCTGTTAGAATCAAAGTAGCTCCGTTCTCTTCTGGCCTGTAGAGTTTCCTGTGAGAGGTCTCCTGTGAGTTTAACTGGCATTCTTTTATATGTCAGTTGATTTTTTCACGTGCACATTTAAGGATCTTTTCCTTATGTTTGATTGCAGTTAACTTGATTATCATGTGTTGTTGTGGTGAAGATCACTTTTGGTCAACCCTGTTGGGAGTTCTGTGCTCCTCCTGGATGTTGTTTCCCAATTCTTCCTCCACATTAGGGAAGTTTTTATTTATTATCTCATTAAATACAACTTTAAATCCAGCTTCTCTTTCTGTACCTTTTGGAACTCCCATAACTCTTAGATTTAGCCTTTAAATAGTGTCTCTTAATTCTTGAAAATACTTTTTTTAGCTTGACCCAGCTTTGCTTCCAGCTTTTTGATTGTTTCCCATTGTGACAAGAAATATCTCCCAATTCTGAGATTCTTTCTTCTGTCTCTTTCATTCTATTATTGAGACTTTCCACTGAATTGTTAATTTGCTCTGTTGTATCCTTCATTTCCAAAAATTTGGCTTGATTTTGTTTCAGTGTTGCTATTTCCTACATGATATATTGCTTAAATTCCTTGAACTCCTGTATGTGCTTCTCATTGTTGATCAGAAGCTTTGTAATGAGTTTTCTGAATTCCATCCCTTCCCTTTCCTTGGTGTATTCCTCAGTTAGCTCTCAGGTTGGATGTGGGCAATCGCCCCTGCCTGCTACCTGGTGGGTGTGGTGTACAGCTGACCTGCATACGTCCTGAGGCACACATCGTTTCCAGCCCTGCATGGGGAATGTGATCTCTGACATGACTAGAAAGTCAAGGGGGATAGAGGTGTCTTTTAGCCAATTACAGTGTCATTATTGGGCGGGCGGGGGTGTCTGAAGGTGCCTTCCTGCCCTCCCCTTCCTTAACCTTTAAAAACTTGAATTTTTTGCTGAATAAACAGACATCCCTCACCAGTTTGTCTCCGGTGGTTCTTGCGGCCGAAGAACACCATCGCCTCTCTCCTGGTAACCTCCAGCCTGCTGACAGGAATAAACCCCACAAACTGGCGCCTGGATAGGGACAGAAGAGACTTCAGTAGTATTCATTGTGCCTCTGTCTCTTCTTTTGCTCTTGGTCATTGTACTTCTGGTTAGCAGATTCGTCTCCTTAGAGCAGGTTTCTAAGATATATTACCCACAGGTCTATAGTTCAAGTTTACTTATTGCATTTGGTACCCAGTTCTTTGTTTGCAGTCACTTGTGCACTCCCTCCACGAGTTTCCAGTCTGGGTTCTTGTGTTAGGCTTTCACCATGGTCTCCAAAGCCCTAGCTCCTGGCTCAGCACTCTCCACCTCCACCAGGTGCTAAATAACTAGGTTGTCGGTGGTGTTGATCTTGCTGGAACCTGTTGGGTGTTAGGTCTGAGGGCCACCCAGACCTATTTTGACCCATAGGATGCCAAAGTCAGTATTATTTTCCCTGTGGGACCAGTGCAATGCACTGAGCTGGAAGTGAGTTTACACATGCACAGCCCACTGTTGTCCCTCAGTCTCATGGCCTTTGCCATACTGTACAAAATGGCACTTGATGTGCCACTGGTGGAGTTCTGGATCTGCTGGCCGTTGGGTCCGGGGGCTACCTGAACCTATTCTGGGTGGAACCTGTAGTTTGGCATGTCTGTGCAATGCACTGAGCCAAAAATGAGTTCCCTCCAAGATCAGTGCATGCACAGTCCTGTCCCATAGCCTTTGTCTCCCTCCACAAAATGGCACCTGATACAGCTCTGGTGGGATCTGGGCTGAGATCCACCCTGTGCCTGCACTGCCTGTTTGGGATCTGCTGCTCTCTCTGCTCCTGTTCGAATCAAACAAACCAGCAGGCTGGGCAGTTCTTTGCCTGGGTTCACCAGCTGAGCTCCCCGTGAACTCCTTCCCACCTGGCTGCTGGTGCAGCTCTGGCCACTGGTGGATCTCA
Source organism: Ochotona princeps (assembly GCF_030435755.1). Taxonomy (NCBI): domain Eukaryota; kingdom Metazoa; phylum Chordata; class Mammalia; order Lagomorpha; family Ochotonidae; genus Ochotona; species Ochotona princeps. The sequence goes on along the minus strand of NC_080865.1, from coordinate 106,609,695 downwards.
GATCGCTGCTCACTGATTGCCACTGGGATAGCTGGTCACTGCAGCACCACACCGTTGTCTCCGCTGCTTTCCCATATCTGTCAGTCTCCTCCGTTGTTGGCCTGTCCTCTCCTATTTCCTGAAGGTTCCCTCTCTGCTTCAGTCTGCCTAATGATTTTCCATCAGTTTAAACGTGTCCTTACCCTATTCCACCATCCTGATTCATCTTACAGCTTTATTTAGTTCTCATCCACATTGACGGTAGATTTGAAAAAGTGGTGACAGGTACATAGGTAAGTAATATGTAGTCTGGCAAACCTTCATTCTCATTTCATTTTTCTGGAGAATCTCAAGCAGATGCAATGTGGGACGTACCTCATACCTTTGGCCCAGACAGCTTTATTGAGCCTCATATCAATGCGCACAGCTGGAGTCCCCTTCTCCTTCATGGCAAAATTCTGGCTCTCTTGGAATGTCTGTGGAGCCCACTTCTTGCAGCTCACGCCATAGATGTGCTGGTGAACGTTGGTGGTGAACTCCAGGTCACCACCTCGTTGGTGGAAGAATGGCCCTTCTTCTCCTCGCCCTTCTTTGCAGGAACCATCTCGTAGGACCCAAGCTGGCAAGCAAGCACAAACCTTTAAAACACATATCGCTTTAAATCTTTCTGTGTTACCTAGGGAAACATATATAGTCACAACAAAAGATGCTGAAGAGTGATACTGTGTAAAGCCTTAGACTTTAGGTTTTCAAATGAAGTTTTAATTATCTGTGATTTGAGGGCCAGCACTGTGGTATAGCAAGCGAAGCCAGCACCTGCGATTATGGCATCTCACGTGGGCACTAATTCGAATCCCAGCTGCTCCAGTACCAATTCAGCTCTCTGCTAATGTACCTGGAAAAGCATCAGCAGATGGCCAAGTACTTGAGTCTCTGCCCATGTGGGAGACCCATGTGGAGTTTCAGGCCCCACTTTCCATCCAGCTCCCTGCTTACGGGCTGAGAAAGCAGCAGAAGACAGCCCAAAGCCTATGGGTCATGTACCCATGTGGGAGACTCAGAAGAAGCTCGTGGTTCCTGACTTCTGATTAGCTGAGCAATAGCTACTACAGCCATTTGGGAAGTGAACCAGCAAGTGGAAGACTTTCCCTCTCTCGCTCTCTTTCCTCTCTCTCTCTGAGTCTGTCTGACTTTTTCTAAAAACAAAGATTCAAGGACCTGGCACAGTGGTCTAGCAGCTAAAGCCCTTGCCTTGAACATGCCAGGATCCCATATGGAGGACGGCCCAAAGCCTTGGGACTCTGCACCCGTGCGGGAGACCTGGAGGAAGTTCCTGGCTCCTGGCTTCAGATCAGCGCAGTACCGGCCATTGCGCTCACTTGGAGAGTGAATCAGCGGATGAAAGATCTTCCCCTCTGTCTCTCCTCCTCTCTGTGTATCTGACTTTGCAATAAAAATAAATAAATCTCTAAAAAATTTTTAAAAACATTCGTTTATTTTGGCTTTTTTTGCTGACTCATTTACTTTTATTGGAAAGACAAATTTATAGACAGAACGAGAGACAAAGAGAAAGATCTTCCATCCTCTGGTTCACTCCTCAAGTGGCCACAATGGCCAGAGCTGAGCTGATCCGAAGCCAGGAGCCAGGAGCTTCTTCCGGGTCTCCCACACGGGTGCAGGGTCCCAAGGCTTTGGACAGTCCTCGACTACTTTCCCAGGCCCATCCAGCTCCCTGCTTGTGGCCTGGGAAAGTAGTCGAGGACTGTCCAAAGCCTTGGGACCCTGCACCCGCGTGGGAGACCTGGAAGAGGCTCCTGGATCTTGGCTTCAGATTTACTCAGCTCTGGCCGTTGTGGTTGTTTCGGGAATGGAGCAGCAGATGGAAGATTTCTCTTTGTCTCTCCTTCTGTCTGTAAATCTGCCTTTCCAATAAAAATACAGAAATCTTTTAAAAAAAAAAGGGAGACAGAGGGGGTTCTTGAAAGAGTTCACAGAAATGCCCTTCAATGAGGAATACGTTTATCCGAAGTGATGCTTAACCTCCGTGCTAAATGCCCACCACTGTTTATTTATTACTATTTCAATTATTTGAACAGCATAGGTACAAAGAGAATCACTCACACACACACACACACACACACACACACACACACACACAAACACACATTCCATCTGCAAATGTTTCAATTGTTGGGACTCAACCAGGCTGAAACCAAGAAATAAGAACTCAGCTTGGGTCTTCCATGTACTTTAAGTCCCATGTTCTTCATGTCCAGTCTGTGCTAATGCAGCTGGAAAAGAAGCAGAGGACAGCCCGAGTCGGGGGAGCCACATAGAGTTCCAGACTCCTCGCTTCACCTGTGCCTGCCCTGGCCACTGCAGCCATTTAGGGAGTGAAGCCGCAGACGGAAAACCATCGTCCCTGTTTCTGTCTCTCTGTAGCTCTGCCACCAGCCAAACCAACATCCTAAATGAATTCCGGTTTGAGTCTCAACTGGTTTACTTCACCCAGGTGTTTGCTAATGGCTGTCCTGGACAGCGGAGGAGGAGGCCCAGCCCTGTGAGAGATCTGGCTGTGCAGCTCCTGGCTCCTGCTTCGGCCCTGCCCAGCCCAGCTGTTGCAGCCATTTGGCGAGTGAGCCAGCAGATGGAAGGTCTCTCTTCTTGTAGCTACATTTCAAGGAAATAAACAAATCTTTTAAAAGAAAAGAATACAAAATTACTTGCAAACTTGTATATTGATATAGTGGAAAAATCGGAGCAGACTATAAAATTTAATAAGCTGTGTTTTCAATACCATGAAAATAACAAAAGCCCACGAAATCCTATTATGACTGTTGTTATTGTGTTTTTTTCTTGACCTCTGCACTGTGGCTGCCCTCTGTGAGCACTTCCGCATCCCAGGACGGTTTTGTGACATAACTCTCTCTAGAGGGAGAGGAGTGATAAGGCGGTCTCTCTGCTCGGTGACTGAAGGTTTACTGTTGGCGGCTAGCAGCGCCTCTTTCCATTTCTGAGTCCCTGTCAATGAAGCCGCCTCAGCTACTTCCTCTGCGTCTCTTTGTTCCTCTCCCCAGCCCTGCCTCCAGCTTGTGGCCCATCCCAGCTAGACCCAGTACTAGTGTGCCTGAGAAAGCAAGGGAGGACCTCCTGGGTGCTCAGGCCCCGCCCCCACCTGCAGCCTGGCTGCAGCCTGGCTCACCTTTGGCTCTTGTGGTCTTTTGGGGAATGAACCACATTTTGAAGAGATCAAATGTTCCAAGCATAAAGAATGGATGGCACTAGCATTCCATAAGGGTGCTGTTTTGGGCCCCAGCTGCACCAATGTTGATCCTGCTCCCTGTTAATGGCCAGGGGAAAGCAGAAAATGGCCCACGAGTTCGGGCCCCTGTACCCACGTGGGAGACCCAGAAGAGGCTCCTGGCTCTTGGCTCCAGTTCATCTCAGCTCTGGCTCTTGTAGCCATTGGGAGTGACTCAGCATATGGAAGATCTCTCTGTCTCTCCCTCTGTCTCTATCTTTGTTTTTCTATTAAAAATCAGTAAATCTTTAAAGGAGTATAAGAAACCATTGTAGAACACAAAAAGTACATTAACGTTACTTTAAAAGCACGTATATGGACTGCCTGTCTTGGAGCTGTACCCAGACGGAGGGCCCGCTGCGTGCAGAGTCTAGGAGCTGAGACAGGCCGAGAGCCTGCTGCGAGGTGTGGCCTCTGCCTGCAGGCCTCAGCCCGCATCCTGCAGCCTTCACCACGTGTGCTGTGTTTCCTCGAGACCCCTTGGCCAGACAGGGAGCTCCGGGGTGACCTCAAGGGGAGCGGACAGCCAGGCCTCCCTCAGGAGATGCTCCAGATGTATCGGGTGTCCTCCCACGGGTGGTCTCAGGCAATCTGGTTCCATTTTCCCAGCGACCCACATGTGTCTTTCCAGAAAAGTACAGGAAATAAGCAGGAGGAGCTGGCCGACTATGACAGGGGATGCTGCCTACAGACGAAGTCAGGCCCCACACAAAGCATTAGCCTTTTTTTTTTTTTGATGGGGGAGGGAATGTAAAGGTTTATTTTTTTTTTATTTGAAAGGCAGATTTACAGAGGGAAGGAGAGACAGAGAAAGATCCCCCATCCTCTGGTTCACTCCTCAAATGGCCGCAATGGCCAGAGTTGAACTGGTCCAAAGCCAGGGAGCTTCTTCAGGTCTCCCACATGGATACAAGAGCCATGAACTTGGGTCATCCCCTGCTACTTTTCCAGACCATAAAGTAGGGAGTTGGATTGCAAGCGAAGCAGTCACAGCACGAACTGGTGTGGTCATAGTGGGATGCTGACACTGCAGGTGCGGGATTAGCCTATTAGGCCCCCACATTGGCACGACACTGGCCTTTTAGCAGTCTTGCTCTGAGCTCAGACTGGAAGCACAGAGGAGAAATTTTGTGTGCTTAGGAGGAGGAGGGGTGGGAGTGTCATGTTTGCTACAAGGCTTCCAGCTTGGAGAACACCTCTCCCAGGTTTCCAGTTTCTCAGCTTCCATCAGAAAAAAACAGTGCAAGAAGGTCCTGTTCTCATGACAAGTTCTGTTCAAGCTGGGGGAAATTTTCTTGTTCTTAAGTTTGGCACAACTAATGACCTTTACAGCCCCAGCAAGGAAGGGTCCAGCTAAGGCCACTTGGCAGCGAGAATGGACATGAGCAGACTGGGTGAGCATTCAGCACCATTGAGGCGCCTGGCCTGCGGGCCCAGCCCTCTCCCGACTCCAGCTTCCTACCAACGTGCGTGCCAAGAGACAACACGGGCTGAGGCCCACATTTGGGTCCCTGCCACTCGTGTGAGAGACTTGACTGTGGGAATTCCTGACTCCTGGCCTAGCCCAGGGTGTCCTGTTGTGGGTAATGCGGATGAACTAACACATAAAATATCTCAACTCCATCTCTCCAGATAATATGCTCTGCCTTTCCAAAACCATAAAGTAAGGGGAAATAAATATTTAAAACAATGGTTGTTGTGAATAAATTTATGACAATACATCTGACAGTGCCCTCAAAAAGGCACAAGTTTTTACAAAAAGAAAATTGTGGGAGTCTAGGTAAGTCTGCTCAGAGATGCGGGTCTCTGAGTCTCCCAGTCACGTGGCTGTGGCTGGGAGAACCCGTGCAGGCCAGCCTTCCTGCTAGGGATCCATCCCGTCCACTGCTAAGTGGTGGGTGAATCCTGGGCTTGCGGGTGGCCAGAGCAACAACGGAGCCAGGCTTCGCTGGCTGCCCGGCAGCAAGCTCTGGGATCTTGGGGGTCTGAAATTACTGTCTAAGGACATCCATGGAAAAGGCCTCAGAACATGTAGATGAAGAATGAATCCTGAGAGATATTTAATGACAGGACCACTATACTTTCAGGTAAGTGAGGGAGCTGAGACCTGGTGGTTTGGAGAGGAGGGACTAGAAGATCTGTACCGGTCAGACTCATGCACCAGCCCATACGGGAATCTGGAGTTGGGCTTATTAGCATGGAACATTGCAGAGCCCACATGCCAGTCCATGCGAAAGCTATGGCTGGGAGTCTGTCTAGCAGGACTAGATTCTAGTACCTGACTGAATGTTGGAACAGGGGTCAGGTCACCTTATGCGGGACCAAGACACTAACCAGCAGACGAAAGAACCAGGTCCAGGGGTAGATTCTGTGGGGAGTGGACCAAACCATGTGGAAAAGCAAGTCCCATTGGTTAGCTGAAGAGTTGGGTGGTGATGGGCTGAGCTAGGTGTGACTGTGGAACCTGCCACACTCATGGGTACAGGGACCGAGAATAGTCTGGGCAGGTCCAGGCTGTAGCACCCGCATGTGCATCCTAAAACAAGGTGTGGGGTAGACTGGGCCACAACATTTACCAGCTCAACTAGGCCATGATGGAGAAGCAGGCTATGCTGGGCAAGGGCCTAGCACCCACTGGCATGCGGTCCTGGCCTGGGAGCAAGGTAGCAACAACAGCAGGCTAATGTGTGGGTTGGTTTTGGAAGGGGGCGGACCAGGCAGGGACCAGGCAGGGCCAAGCAAACCTTAGTTTACCAGCAAGTGCAGAAACCAGGCTGAAGTGCAAGTCATGCTGTGTTGTGGGCTAAGGAGTTGACTAGTACTCATTGGAATGGGCAGAAACAGGAACTGGTCTTGTGGCTAAAAACACCTAGACTAATTGGACTCATCTGTATCCAATATCCTGGCTAAATTAGGACGTGGGGCGGGGGGAGAGGGGAAACAATATAAGAAGAGATGAAGGAGCAATAAAGCAAGACTTCACAGAGAGTTCTACCATCACTGGCCTCCTGTTGGTGCTTCATCCCCAGACCCTCTCCCTGTCCACGTTACTGGCTCTGCTGGTCGGAGCAATGCTGGGCTTGGCTGTCACACCTACCAGTTTGCATGAGCCAGGGATGGGAGCAGACTGAGCAGGGCCAGGTTGCAGCACCCACCAGTGAAAGTTGGAACTGGAGGCTGCCCAGGTGAGACTAGCCTATAGAATCCAAAAACAAAGGTCAAGACAGGGGAGGAGCTATGCCAAGCTGGGTCAGAGCAACCACTGGCATGCGCAAGACCTATGCCTGGGAACAGACCTGGTTGAGGAGCAAAGGGGATGCCCTGGCTGGGTTGTGGTTCCCACTGGTGAGTGCAAAGGCCAGAGTGGGGGCTGCCGTCTAGTCTGGACATGACTGCAGTGTCCCTCAGCACAAGTGTGGACTGGATCTGGAGTGTCCCAAACTGGGCTAGACTCCAGCACCCTCTGGTGCTCATGAGAACCAGGGTAGGTGTAGGATGGGTTATGCTAGATCACTGCCCCTGCTGAGTCACACGTGAGCTGTGTCTGGGTATGGACCAGGCTTGTTTGGGCTCTAACACCCAACAGTAAAACCAGAACGGGTTAAAGCTGGTCAGGAAAGGTCGCTGTTCCTGCTAGGACGGGAGGTGGATTAAGTCGGACTGGGCCATGGAGTCACCAGTGTGTGTGAGATCTGGCACTGGGAGAGGTTTCGATGGAGGAGCTAGAGGAACTCCTCTGTTGGAACACAGTCCCTGCAGGTGAGTGCAAGAGCCATGATAAGGAGCAGCCTGGACCAGGCCAGGGAACAGTACCCACTGGCATACATTTGGCACAGGTCAGGGGTGAACCAAACTGGGCCACTTCATATCACCCACTGGCAGATATGAGAACTCAAATGGAGTGTAAGTCAGGCCGGGTTGGGTCACAACACAAGCCAGTTCACATGAGGGCCAGGCCTGGGGGCTGGCTGGTCTAGCTAGGCTGTAGTTCCCACTTGCGTGAGTTGGAATTGGGGATGGGCCTAGCCTAGCCAGGCTACAGCTCCCATTGGCAAATGCCAAAGAGAGGTGGGCCATGCCAGACAGGAACACAGCACCCAACCAGCACATGTGAGATGTAGGGGAGAGGGGGCAAAGCTGGTAGGGGGGCTAGGGACGGCTCCCCTGCTAGACCACCACTCCCACTGGAGAGTGTGAGTTGGGATAGGGACAGACCAGACCGGGTAAGGCTATAACATTTGTTGGCCTCATGTGACCTGGATCAGACGCAAACCAGGGTGGGTTGACTGTTCCTACTGGTACATGCATAAATCAGAGTGAGTGTGGATTGGTTGGGGTTTGCTGCAGCATCAGCTGACAGATGCTGGCACGGGGTAGGGGGCTAATTCTGTCAAGCTATGCTGCAGAACCACCTGGAGAGTGCAAGATCCAGGAGTGGGCCTAATAGGGAAACAGTGGGCACCTCCCTATTGGGTGGCCACTCCAAATGGTGAGCATGAGAACCAGGACTGGGGCAGATGTGGTTAGACAGAGAGTGGTACCCGCTGGCAGTTGTGTAGGCTGGGATAGTGGGGCTGGTTGGCTTGAACTAAGCTACAATGCCCATTGACATGCACGAGCGCTGAATGGGATGTGGGACAGACTGAACCAGTCTACTGTACATATTTGCAAGGACAAGAACCAGCGCTGGGGGCGGGCCTGTAAGGGGTGATTGTGGGTCGCTCCAACTAGGCTGTAGCTCCCACTAGTGTATGTGAAGGCTCAGTGTGTGATGCGCAGGATCGGGCTGCAACACCCATCGCTTTGTGTAGAAGACAGGCTGGACACAACTGACCCAGCACTTGCAACCACCAGCAACTGCGTAGACTAATTTGGGCGACGGACTGTGCCGGACTCTGTATTGGCAAGCACACACAAGAATCAGGTCTGGGATCACCTCAGATAAAGTTTCTTCGGGGATCCTTCCAACTGAATTGCTGGACTCAGAACCCCAACCATGGAGAGAATTGCAGGTTCCATGGTCTGGCCGTGGGGTGCATGTGTCAGAGCTGGGCCTCCTCAGTGCTTAGACAGAACAGCAGGCAGCACATCCAGGTGCACATGGAGGATATGGCAGTACACTGGAGTCTGCAGAGGACACCTGGTATCACAACAGAGAACAGAGGACAGAACAAATTGATCAACTACCCCAGCCAAGTGTTGGAAGTGAATATCTGGGCAAATGGAGACTCCAAGGTGGACTATGTCCAACAGCGGATTCTGGAGAGATTTCATCTTGCTTGGTGTGGCAGTAATTCGGAACTGCTGAGCTATCAAAACCTCATGAGCAGGACCCTCAGAGCACGCCCCACCCAGGGGACCCTGGGGTGATGTCGGGTGGCTGTCCTCCATCTCAGAGTGCATAGGCATTTGGGAGGCTGGGTGTGGCTTCTCTCCTTGTCTCCCCTCTTCCCCCCAGGTGCAGGAAGGAAAAAAAGAGAATGTGGAAATGGTGATCTCACCCACCTTCCTGTAGCCTTTGGTCCTTATCACCCTAAACAACAATGTAAAAATCATCAAAAATAAAAATAATTAATAATTTAAAAAAGAAAATTGTGGGCCCGGCGGCATGGCCTAGCAGCTAAAGTCCTCGCCTTGAATGCCCCGGGATCCCATATGGGCGCCGGTTCTAATCCTGGCGGCTCCACTTCCCATCCAGCTCCCTGCTTGTGGCCTGGGAAAGCAGTCGAGGACGGCCCAAAGCCTTGGGACCCTGCACCCGTGTGGGAGACCTGCGTGGGAGGTTCCTGGCTCCTGGCTTCGGATCAGCGCCCATCGGCCCGTTGCGACTCACTTGGGGAGTCAGTCATCGGAAGGAAGATGTTCCTCTCTGTCTCTCCTCCTCTCTGTATATCTGACTGTAATAAAATGAATAAATCTTTAAAAAAAAAAAAAGGAAATTGTTAGTATTAACTTCTGGAAAACTAAAGACCTTGAAGAATCACATGACTGCTAGGTTGGGCTGAGCAGAAGTGCCTCCAGCAGCCACCAAAGTGAAGCGGCCGCTCGCAGCCAGAAGCAGGTGCAGAAGATCCGGACGCACTGTGATGACGGCCCTGTGCTACGCTGCACGCGCATGTGCAAACCTGGCAGCCCTCGACGCCCATCTCCCTCACGCTGTTGCCTGCACTAACAAACTTCTCAAACATTGCCTGCACTAACTGTCTCTCTCTCTCAAGCGTGTCTGAGGGCCCTGGAACCTAACAATAACCATCATTTTGCAGCAATAATTGAGAATCTGCTGTCCATAGCAAACGTTAGGCCAAGATGACCTTATCAGCAAGATCAACCCAACATTCAAAAGTCAGTCATTCTAATTTTCCACATATTCCTTCAGAGAATTGAAAAGGGTGATATTGCCTTGTTAGAGAGCAAATAGCATCTTGAAATTGTAACGTGTCAAGAACAAGACGAGATAGAAAATCATAGGTCAGGCTCATTCACGAACATAAATGGAAAAACCCAAAAGTGTTAGCCAGCTTTAAAAATGATACAGATGAGTAACCAAGTGTGTTTATCGAAGGACTACAAAACTGGGTTAAGTACAGAAAATCATTTCTTAAAACCAAGCACATTAATAGATTTAAAAAGAAAATTACACGATCATTATCATAGGTGCAGAAAAGGCATTTGGGTAAAATGTAACATCCATTGTTGATGCAAAATAAAACGTAGCAATCACTCCACAGTGCAGGAATAAAATGTGCTTACTTAGCAAACAATCTATGAAAGTTACTATGGGGCCCAGCACAGTGGCCTAGTGGCTAAAGTCCTCACTTTGAACACGCCAGCATCTCATATGGGCACTGGTTCTAATCCCAGCAGCTCCACTTCCCATCCAGCTCCTTGCTTGTGGCCTGGGAAAGCAGTGGAGGACAGTCCAAAGCCTCGAAACCCTGCACCCGCGTGGGAGACCCAGAAGAGGTTCGTGGTTCCCGGCTTCGAATCGGCGCAGCACCGGCCGTTGTGGTCACTTGGGGAGTGAATCAGCGGATGGAAGATCTTCCTCTCTGTCTCTCCTCTATGTATATCTGACTTTGCAATAAAAATAAAAAACAAATCTCAAAAAAAAAAAAAGAAAATCACTACTACATCATTATGTTTAGAAAGTGGAAAGCTTTTGCAAACAAGAGGATAGTCACTATTGTAACCACTTTATTTTTTTAAAAGATGATTTATTTGAAAAGGCAGTTACAGAGAGAGAAGAAAATACACAGAGACAGAGGGGGAGAGAGGGGGACAGATATCCTCCTGCCTGCTGGTTCACTCTGCAAATGGCTGCAACTGCTGGAGTTGGGTCAGTCCGAAGCCAGGAGCCTCTTCTAAGGCTCTCACATGAGTGCAGGTCCCAAGGACTTGGGTCATCCTCTCTCGCTTTCCCAGGCCACGAGCTAGGAGCAGGATCAGAAGTGGAGCAGTCAGCACTGGAGCTGCTCCCATAAGGGATGCTGTGCTGTGGCTGGTAGCTTTACCCGATACAAAACAGCGATGGCCCGACTACTTTACTTTTAGTGTTCTCTATAAAATGCCAAAGAATCTAAACATATAACACTACAGTTACTACAAGATTTAGCAAGATCACTGCATACAAAAATCAATACACGAAAATCATTTTAGAGAAAACAATATGAAGTTTTCTCAAAATAAAAATGAGACTACCGTAGAAGCCAGTGACGTGATTGTGATAGCCAAGGGCAGTACAATCAGTGAGTTGCAGGCATTTATATGCCCACAATTACTGCTGCTCACAGGCCCACCATATAAAATCAGCCCAAGGGATAAAGACACTGGGACACACAGTGGAGCTCAACTTGGCCATGAGAAAGCATGAAGGCTCCTCATTTGTGGTCCCGCGCATGGAGCCTGAGGTCAGCGAAATGGCAAGTGCTGCATGATTTCACCCATACAGGGACCTAATGAAGCTGAACTGGGAGCAGGTGTTGGGGCACAACAGGTTAAGCTGCTGCTTGGAATACCTACATCCCCATACGGGAGGTCTGCTCTGAATCCCGGCTACTCCACTTGAGATCTGACTTTCGGCTAATGTGCTTTGAAGGCAGCAGCTGATGCCTGCCACCCATGTGAGGGACCCTGTTGGAGTTGCAGCTCTGGAATTTGGTCTGGCCAACGCCCTGGCCATTGTGCTCATTTGTGGAGTGAGCCATTGATGGAAGGCCTCTCTCTCTCTCTCTCTCTGTCTGTCTCTTTATCTGCCTTTCAAGTAAATAAACAAATAATTTTTTAAAACTTTAGTAACAGGATAATGTCTCTTTAAGATATTTACTTTTTTAAAAGTCAGAGATGCAGAGGGAAGGACAGACAGAAAGACCGAGAAAGAGACAGAGAGAAACAGAGACTTTCACCACTAGATCACTCCTTAGATGGCCGTAATGGCCAGAGTTGGGCCAGGCTGAAGTCAGGAGCCAGGAGGCTCATCTGGGTCTCCCAAATGGGTGTAGGGGCCCAACTACTTGGGCTGTGTTCTGCTGCTTTCCCAGCTCATAAGCAGGCAGCTGGGTTGGAAGTGAGTTAGCCAGGACTCGAACTAGTGCTCATATAAGATGCTGGCATTGCAGGTGGAACTTTGATATGTCAGCAAAAATGTTACTGAAGAAAGATCTTGGGTACAGTATGGTAACCTAGTGGCTAAAGTCCTCGCCTTGCATGCGTCAGGATCCCATATGGGAGCCATTTCACATGCCAGCTGCTCCACCCATCCAGCTCCCTGTCTGTGGCCCGGGAAAGCAGTTGAGGATGGTCCAAAGCCTTGGGACCCTGCTCCCTCTTGGGAGATCAAGAAGAAGCTCCTGGCTCCTGGCTTTGGATCAGCTCAGCTCCGGCTGTTGCAGCCACTTGGAGAGTGAACCAGCAGACAGAATATCTTTCTCACTGTCTCTCCTTCACTCTGTAAATCTTTCTTTCCAATAAAATAAAATAAATCTTTTTAAAAAATCTAAATCAAGAAGATGAATTCTTGCTTGAATATGGAGCTGAGATACTGAACGCAGTGTGGTGTGGGCACAAAGACACAAAGGCACAAACACACTAATATGTCTGGTTTGAGTGCCCAGAAGTAGCCACTGGTTGGCTTTTAATGCAAAGATAAAAATGAAATGATAAGAAATTAAAAGAGGGCCCAGTGCGATAGCCTAACAGCTAAAGTCCTCACTTTGAACATACCAGGATCCCATATGGGCGCCGGTTCTAATCTGGGTGGCCCTGCTTCCCATCCAGCTCCCTACTTGTGGCCTGGGAAAGCAGTCGAGGACGGCCCAAAGCCTTGGGACCCTGCACCCATGTGGGAGACCCAGAAGAAATGCTTGAGTCCTAGTTTTAGATGGGCCCAGCTCTGGCCATTGCATCCATTTGGGGAATGAACCAGTGGATGGAAGATATTTTTCTGTGTGCCTCTCCCTCTCTCTGTAATTCTTTCAAGTAAAATTAATAAATCTTAAAAAATAGATCTTTCAGAAAAAAACGAAGTGAGAATATCTTGTGTAAACTGGTGGTACATGGCTGTTGGTTGCAATATATTTGATGCGTTTCATTTCAAACAGTTCTATCAAGCTATAGCTTACACACCAAAAAGTGGGATTGTGGGATGGTTGGTGAAGCCGCCTCCTGCGATGGCTGCCAGCATCACACATAGGTGCTGGGTTGAATCCCGCTTGCTTCGCTTGCCACCACACTCCCTGCTAATGTACTGGGAAAGCAGTGGAGGGTGACTTAAGTGATCGGGCCTCTGTACCATGCAAAAGAGCCTGGGCCAGCCCAGTGCCAGCCACTGCAGCCAGCTGGGGAGTGGATCAACAGATCGAAGACTCTCTTTCACTCTTTCTCAATAACTGTGACTTTCAAAACATGAAACTTAATATATGGGAAAAGTATATACTGTGGTCCTTTTTTGACATGAGCATAGTCCAGGTGGTGAACAAAGCCATGAGCACATCCTTCCATCACCTCCCCTATACCTACATCTTCGGGCGACCTCAGAGCCTGCTGGGGCGCGGCTAAGCTTGTAAGCTCCTTTGTTGCCGAGGGCTGCTCCTTTCAGCGTGCAGCACTGCTTGGTTATCACTCGCCCTCTAAGGACCATTCAAGCTGTTTTCAGTCAGAGCTGCTATCAAAAAGCAGCTACAAAGGGGAAAAAAATGCATGGAGAGTGTAATTCCATGTGATTGGCAGGCTAATCCTACCCCCTGGCAAAACAACTTCTTGGAGAAAAAATTATAGAAATGTACGTGCAAGTGGAGGTGCGCTGGCTGCTGGGACGTCAGGTGCAAGCTAGAGAAGTGAGTCTGCCCAGAACAGGTTGATGCCACAAACACGAGCAGCCTGCATGTTCCTTGCAAAGGCCCCCATGCTCTGCTTGGACCACCACACTTATGCAGGGCTCCAAGAGTGGCCTCTGAGCTTCCTACATGGCTATGGGTTCGACTCCTGGCTGTTCCTCTTCTCATTCCAGCTCCCTGCTTATGGCCTGGTGCCTCAGCCTAATCAGGGTGACCCCCAATAACCCCTGCCAGGTCCACTCCCAGCCCCAGCTTTTGCGTGTGCTGGTATGTGCTGAGGGCTAGCCTGATCTATCCAGCATCCATTTGGTTCTCGTGCACACCCACAGGTGCTGCAGCTTAGCCCAGCTAAACCTGTCCCCAGACCTGGTCCACACATATTCCAACAGATGCTGTTGCCCTGATCAGCCAGGTCTCTATCAGTTTCATTCTCAGACCCAGATCTTGTGCCTGCCAGAGGATATTATAATCCAGTCTGGCATGACTTGCGCTCAGGCCCAGCACTTGCCAGCTAGTGCTGTGGCCTAGCCCGGCTGGCCCAAAGCCATTTTGGTTTTCTGCAGTCCCACAAAGGTGAGCCCACAGTCCCCTACAGAATCTGTCTTCAGAGTTGGTCTTCTCAAGTACGAGTGGGTACTACAGCCTAGCCTGATGTGGTCCAACCCATGCCCCCACACTCAAGAGCAGGTACTAAGGCCTAGCCCAACCAGGAATGCTCCCCAGCCTCAGCTTTCATGTGTGTTGGCGACTGGCAGATGATGCTACTTAGCCCAGCCTAGACTTTCCACATGGGTGGGCACCTTGGCCTAACCCAGACATGCCCTCTGCTTTCCCCATCTCATTTCTCTCACTTACCTGTGAGTGCAGTGGCCTAGTCCATGGAAACTCGCACAAGTCATTCTTCCCCTGTCAAACATGCCTTCGGTTGCTATCACTTCTACTTATACCCAGACACCCTTCCCCAGGCAATCTGCAGCACATCCCCACCCTGAGCCTGGGGGCTAGGGTGGCATATTCCAGCCCAATGTTCTCCGCCTTCCCCATATATGTTTAAATGTATATATAGAGAGTGCCCAGCGCAATGGCTCAATTAGTTAATCCTCCCCCTTCTAGTGCTGGCATCCCACATGGGCACCAGTTTGTATCCCAGCTGTTCTATTTTCCCATCCAGCTCTCTGCTTGTGGCCTAGCAAAGCAACAGAAGATGGTCCAAAGCCTTGGGACCCTGCACCCACATGGGAAACCCGTAGGAAGCTCCTGGTTCCTGGCTCTTGGCTTCGGATCGGCTCAGATCAACTGTGGCCGTTGCGGCCACTTGGGGAGTGAACCAGTGGATAGAAGACTTTTCTGTCTCTCCTTCTCTGTAAAATCTGTCTTTTTCAATAAAAATGAGTATCTCTCCCAGTAGTGTAACAGTTGCCTAGGTACAAGGCTACCTAGGCAGTTGTTTATTGCTAGGGTCTTTTTGTATTTTGTTTATTGAGGCTTTTAAAATGTTGTTCAATCATAATATAAAGAAAATTTACATACATGTGCACACACAGGTACTTCAAAGAGGTTGTGGAAAGTTGGATTAAAAAATAAGCTTGTCTGGGGACAAAAAATTTTGAACTGTGTGCATAGTTTTTTTCATTTTATACATTCCCCAAGAGCTGTTGGTAGATCTCTCACAAACACCACAAAACACAATGCATGACAACAGTACATGAGCTAACGGAGTGATTATTTCCAAGTGCCAGAGGAAACCCATTTCCAACCCAGAATTCTGTAGGCAGCCACATTATCGCTGGTTTCAAAGGGCGGTCCTGACACAGCAGGAGAATCCGCCCACACTGAGCTCCAAGCAAGAGAGACAAGCAGCCGTGGCAGAGGGTTGACGGGACGCTGCACATGCGCCACCTGACAACATGTGACCTTATCATTGGCCTCCCTGAAGAGGACTGTCGGGGCAGCTGAGGAGAGCTCAGCAACTGCCCTTACCTCACCTCTGCCTTTTTCTCCTCACTCCCTCTCCCCTGCGTCCCTGCTAGGCGTGCAGCCCTCCCTGGATCCATCGTTCCAGACTGTACAGCTAGAACAACGCAGAGAACTAGGGTGTTCTTGCTGTGACAACAATACCCATGGAAGGACAGCCTCGGCTGCTGAGACCAGATCTCCCATCAGATGCCATCGTAGTGCCCGAGCTGCCCCAGCACACCTGCAGCCTGGTTCTGATGCCCTTTGCAGCTAGATGTAGGATCACTTTTTGGAATTTTCTCACCGGGGCTAAGAAAGTGGGTGATCCCTGGCGAGTACCCTGCTGGATAGGCTGTTAGAAAGCCCAAGTCAGGCACTATAATAAGACTGTTGTATGTCTGCCCATTTCGTCTGTCACGTTTTCTCCCCAGCAAATTGTGCTCTTGCTCCTTGAATGAAGGCCTGGCCACTTCAAAGTCTCCTAGCACTTCCAGGAAAGTGGTTCTTGGCCTGTCACATAGTAACGTTGCTTTTCCATTCACTTATAGTTCCTCACCCAAGTGATGGCGGGACAGAGGTGGGAGACAGTTGAAGCAGGTTAACTTTCTCTTTCAGGAAACCTGAATTTATCCATAGAGACTGCCCGCTGTTATCATTTCAAGCTATAAATCCAATCACTGGGTGGTGTCAGAGTAAAAGCTTTGGGCAAGGACAGGGACTGAGGGCGGGGGCACATTTAAGTAGAGTAGGAATAACCTCCCCCAGCCTAAAAACAAAGGAGCAGCCTTACAAGCTCTTCACTGGACAAAACACGACCACCAAAATGGAGTTGCCAGCAGATGGCTGCAGGGACTCGCTGCCTCCGGGCCTGAAGAGCGAATGGGAAGCAGCCCCCCCACACACACACCCCGGCTGCTGTGGGGCAGCTGGCTAGAGGTCGCAGCTCCAGGACCAGCTTGTGCGGAGCAGGCATTTTCCTGTGGACTCTGGTGAGCCCTCCTGCCAGGGAGAAATGAGCCCTGTACTTCGGGCAGGGAGGGGTTCAGGAACCACTCTGCAGCACTTAGCGCTGGCTTCTCCGCAGCTAGGCGAGCAGGAATACTGCAAGTGGCCAAAGGGAAGACCTGATGACCCAGAGTCGTGTACCCCACAAACTGATCCTTCAAGAGGCAGGTGCAGGACACAGACAAATGAAAACTGGGGGAATCCATTCCCTTGCAAGAAATGCTTACAGAAGGATTTTTTTAAAAGATTTATTAGTTCAAAAGGTAGTCACAGCGAGAACGAGGGAAACACACAGAGACAGAGAGAGGGAGAGCTTTTGAATCCACTGGTTCACCTCAATAGTCAGGGCTGGAACTCCGGGTGAAAAGACCGCAAAGTATGCTTCTGCTGCTGTCCCAGTTGTCTTACCAGAGAGCTGGACGGGAACTGAACCAGCATCCTGTGTGGGGTGCCCGTGCTGCGGCTGCAGCTCACCTGCTGTGCCGCAGTGCCGACTTCCACAATGTCTTTAGAGAGAAGGAAATTTCCAAGACAGAAACTAGGATCTGTGCAAAGGAAGAACAGAAAAAGGAAGAAGTAAAGGTAAAGCAAAAAACCTTTGTTTTCCTTACTCATAACTGACCTAATGGTAACACCTTATTCAAAATGATGAGGTGTTTTATTACTGTGCTTATGAATGCATCACATATACACACTTATGCATGCTTCTAGATCCAAAAGTGAAATAAATGACAGCAATGATATAATTGATTAGAGGAGATAACAGGGATTATTTTGTTATTACCACACAGTCGTGCTGCCTGCTAAGCACTAAAGTGTTATTTGAAAGTGGGCTTGGGTTAGTGGTTAAATGCATATTGAACATCTAAGCCACTGCTTTAAAAAAAAAATAAAAAGTAAGTACAACTGATACACTATGAAGAGAAAACAGAATCATATTGAATGTTCCCTTAAAAACCACAGAAGGGAGTGGGCAATTGGCAAGGGAGCTGGAGCACCCCGTGGGTCAGCTGCGTCCTGCCTCTGCGGCCGGGGTTCAGGCACTGCCTTCCTGCCAGGGCACCTTCTGGGAGGCAGTAGGTGAGGCCTCAGCTGCTCCCAGCCCTGCCACCCAGGGGAGGGACAGAGACCGGATTCTAGGCCCTGGGCCTCAGCATGGTCCAGTTCCAGCTGTTGCAACCCTTTGGGGAGTAAGCCAGTGAATGGAAGGTCTCTCTCTGCCCCTTCAAGTAAAGTGGAAACACAAATTTAAAAAAACGAACTTGCTATGCGCAAGAGCCATCGGCACAGTGGTTAGGATACTGCTCTGGGGTGTCCGTCCCCAGGCTCCAAGTCCCTGTTCCACTTTCTACTCCAGCTTCCTGCTGCTCACACCTCGGGAAGTCAAGTATGGACACCCACATAGAAGACCTGCATTAAATTTCCAGCTCCACTTCAACTTTGCCCAGTCCCAGGCATTGCAAACCCTTGTGGAGTGGACCAGGGGTTAGAAGATTTTCTCTTTCTCTGTCTCCCATGCTCCCTCCCCTCGGTCTGTCCCTCTGCCTTCTGAACAAACAATCTTTTAAAAGATTGGTGGGGCCCAACACAAGAGCCTAATGGCTAAATTCTCACGTTGCATGTGCCCAGAGCACATATGGGCACCACTTTGTGTCTCAGCGGCTCCACTTCTCATCCAGCTCCCTGCCTGTGGCCTGGGAAAGCAGTTGAGGACAGCCCAAAGCCTTGGGACCCTGCACCCACGTGGGAGACCTGGAAGAAGCTCCTGGCTCCTGGCTTCGGATGAGCACAGCACCGGCCGTTGTGGTCACTTGGAAAGTAAATCATTGGGCGGAAGATCTTTCTCTCTGTTTTTCCTCCTCTCTGTATATTTGACTTTCCAATAAAAATAAAATAAATGTTTTCAAAAGAACCTGGACTGTGAAGTATAACAGGTGCCACCCTAACGTGCATTATCTGTAGCTGGAACGACAAGGCTGCAGGGCGGAGGCACTCGAGAAACTGCGTTGCTGCTTTCTTACAAGACTAAGCATATCCTCATAACATGCTTATCACTTGTGCTTCTTGTTATTTACACAAAAACTTCCACCTGATATTTGCAAAAGCTTTATTTTTAATCACTGGATCTTGGAAGGGATGAAGATTCAATGAGATGAGTGGATGTGCTGCATGCAGCCAATGGAGGACTATCCTGTGCTAACCAAGAATAAGCCATCAAGCCATGAGACTACCTGAAGGAAACTTCAATGCATATTACTAAGTAAAAGAATGCTCTGTGCTGTGTTATTGCAAATGCACATGGAATTCAAGAAATGGCAAAACAGAGGGGACAGTAAAAAGGACAGTGGTTGCCAGAGGCCACAGGGAATGAACAGGTGGCGCACAGAGGACTTTAGGGATTGTATGTGTCATTGTACATTTGTCCAAACCTATAGAAAGCTTAACACTCTGAGAGATTCGTCATGGAAACTTTGGACTCTGCTCCAGGTGCTGTCAGTGTGGGTGCACTGACCACTGGGTGAAGCTATCCATGTGTGGGGCAGGTGGATATGGGAAGTCTCTGCAATTTCAACGTTGTTATGGGCCTTACAGAAATGTCTTTTGTGCTTTCTTTGTTTTTAAATTTGTATCTTCCCTCTCCCTGATCCTGCAAGACTAATCTATACTGCCTGCTTTTCCCAACCGGTTCCTGACTGACCTTCATCATGACATGCTCCCTGTGCACCTGCACACTTCACCTCCTATTGTGTGCCTGAATGCTACCCATCATGTACTCCTTTGCAACATTCAATGTCTTTGGTTCTGTTTTTCTGGGCACACCGTAACTGAAACCCACAATGAGCAGCAGTCTGTCGTCACTCAGCACTGTGAAAGAGAGCAACAGACTGGCATCAGTTAGCGCTGAAAGGCTGGGGCTGCCACCGTGGCAGCATTGCATATGGGCCCTGATTCACGTCCTGGAGGCTCCACTTCCCATCAGGCTCCCTGCTTATGGGCTGAGAGAGCAGCAGAGAAAGGTCAAGTGCTTAGACTTGACCCTTGACTGCTTAGCACTTTAGGGAGTGAAACAGACTATGGAAGACCTTCCCTCTAGCTCTCTTTCTCCCTTTGTAAAAACCTGCCTTTCAAATAAAAATAAGTAGATTTAAAAAAAAAAAAAAAAAAAAGTACTCGGGCCCGGCAGCGTGGCCTAGCGGCTAAAGTCCTCGCCTTGAACGCACTGGGATCCCATATGGGCGCCAGTTCTAATCCCGGCAGCTCCACTTCCCATCCAGCTCCCTGCCTGTGGCCTGGGAAAGCAGTCGAGGACGGCCCAATACATTGGGACACTGCACTCGCGTGGGAGACCTGGAAGAAGTTCCTGGTTCCTGGCTTCGGATCGGCGCGCACCGGCCCATTGCGGCTCACTTGGGGAGTGAATCACCAGATGGAAGATCTTCCTCTCCGTCTCTCCTTCTCTCTGTATATCTGACTTTGTAATAAAATAAATAAATCTTTTAAAAACTCACAAAATTTTTAAAAATCACAAAAGCAAAAGTACAGAACACGTTTTTGGAATATAACTTTTAAAAAATATTATTTATTTTACTTGAAATTCAGAGTTACACAGATAGGGAAGAGACAGGGAGATATCCTCCATCTGCTGGTTCACTCCCAAAAGAACTGCAACAGCAGAGCTGCAATTGTTTGAAGCCAGGAGCTCTTCTGGGTCTTCCATGTGTGAGCAGGGGCCCAAGCACCTGGGCCATCCTCGACTGCTTTCCCAAGTGCATTATCGGGGAGCTGGATCAGAAATGGAGCAGCTGGGACTCGAATCAGCACTCAGATAGGACATAGGTATGGCAAGTGGAGGATTAGCCTAATATACCGTGCCACCAGCCCCAGAATAAAAAGGTAACCAAGAAAAAAAAAAGAAAGAAACAAAAAGAAAAAATGTTCTGTCTTTAGAAAAAAAAATCTTGCAGGAACTGTGGATTGATCAGGATAAGGGGCAAGGGAGGACCACTGAAAGAATATGTTGCAGGTGAGGAATGACCTCTGAGGGACCCCTAATTAACAAGGCCACTATACTTGCAGGTAGGCAAGGGGACTAGGACCAGGGGATTGGGATGGGAAAGGGAGGAAGATCTTTATGGATCAGACCAATGCACTAGCCCAGTGGAAGACCTAAGCTGGCCTAGTACTAACACACTTGTTAGTACTAGTGTGTACTCACTAGTACACACTAAAGCAAGCCTGGTGGACTGCCTGTCAGGGTCAGATCACAGTATCCGCAACTGAGACTTGAAACAGGAGACAAGTCATGTTAGGCTGGTACCATGACACTAACCACCATGTGAGAGAAACAGGATTGGAGGCAGATTCTGTGGTGGGTATGTAGACTCAGCCCTGTGGAATTGCAATTTCCACTGGTTAGCTTACAAGCTGGGAGTGGTGACAGGCTGAGCTAGGCATGACTGTGGAACCCTCTGACATTCATGGGAACTGAGGTTGGGAACAGGCGGGGCAGGTCCAGGCTGCAACACCTGCAGGCACACCCAAGAATAGGGTGTGAGGCGAACCGGGCCACGACATCCACCAGCTCATACAAAGGCTAGGACACAGGCACAGACTATGCCGGATAAGGGCCTAGTACCTGCTGGCACATATGAGATCTGGGTTTGGGAGTGGGCCTGGTGGGGGGACTTGGGAAACTGCCCTTGTGGGCCACAACTCCCACTGGTGAGCATGTGACTCAGGTCTGGGTCTTGATCAGGCTGGGCAAGGTAGTTCTACCTGTTGGCAAGTGTGTGGGTTGGTTCTGGAGAGGGACAGATCAGGCATGTGCAGGAGCCAGGCTGGAGTGCAGGTCATGCCAGGTTAAGTTATCACACCCACAGGTTTGTATGAGCCAGGGATGAGAGCAGACTGGGAAGGGCCAGATTGCAACACCTGCCAGTGAGAGTTGGGACTGCGGGTAGACCAGGACAGGCCAGGCTGCAGCATCCTATGGCAAAGGCCAAGACAGGGGATGGGCTATGCCAAGCTGGGTCAGAGCAGCCACTGGCACACGCAAGATGTATGGCTGGGAACAAGCCTGGTTGGGGAGCTAAGGGGACGTCCTGGCTGGGTTGTGGTTCCCACTGGTGAGAGTGAAAGCCGGAATGGGGGCAGCAATCTGGGCTGGACATGACTGCAGTGTCCCTCAGCATGTGTGTGGACTGGATCTGGGGTGTGCCAGACCGAGGTAGACTTCAGCATCCAAGGGTGCCCATGAGAGCCAGGGTGGGTATAGGAAGGACTAGGCTAGGTCTTCATTCCTACTGAACCATGGGAGAGCTGTGTCTGGGTGTGGACCAGGCATGGCCAGGCTGTGGCAGCCAACAGTAAGAATGGGTGTGGGCCAGTTGAACAGAGCCACTGTTCCCACCAGGACAGGAGGTTGCCTACATCTGGGGAAAGGACCCACCAGTATGCACGAGATGTGTCACGGAGAGGAGACCTGATAGAAGAGATTGGGGAATTCCTTTATCAGGACATAGTCCCTGCAGGTGAGCGCAAGCACCAAGGCTGGGAGCAACTCAGACCAGGCCAGGTTACAGTGTCGGCCAGCATATGTGTGGCTCAGGTCTGAGGGCTGACCGGGTTGGTCCAGTTCATAACACCCACTGGCAGATGTGAGAACCAGGACAGGGTGCAGGACAGGCTGGGTCAGGCCGTGGCACCAGCCAGTTCACATCAGTGCCAGCACAGGGGGCTGGGCTGGGCTGGGCTGGGCTGGGCTAGGCTGTATCACCCACTAGCATGAGCTGGAACTTGCGTAGGCCAGGCTGGGCCAGGCTGGGCCAGGCTATAGCAGCTGTTGGCAAATACCGAGGTGAGGTGGACCATGCCAGACTGGGCCGCAGCACCCACCAGCACAAGCAATATCCCAGAGGCGGGGTGTGAACCTGGTCGGAGGGGTCTGCGGGGGGCTTCCCTGCTAGGTCACGGCTTCCCACTGGTGAGCGTGAGCTGGCGCCAGGGGAAGACCAAGCTGTGCAGGACTACAACTCCCATTGGCCTGCATGTGAGCTGGGTTAGCTGGAGAGCCAGGCTGGGCTAACCAACTGTACCCGCTGGTGCCTGCATGAGCCAGAGCAAGTGCAGGTTGGTTGGCTTTGCCGCAGCATCAGACGGCAAGTACTGAGACTGGGCTGCAGAATCACCAGGAGGGTGCGAGACCTGGGACTGGGAGTGGGCCCAGTATCGAAACTGTGGGCACCTCTCTGATGAGCTGCAACTCCCACTGGTGAGCATGAGAACCAGGACTGGGGGTCGGCCTGGCTAGACAGGTGGTGGCACCTGCTGGCATGAGTGTGGGCTGGATAGTGGAGCTGATTGGATTGAGCTAGGCTTCAATGCCCATTGATGTGTATGAGAGCTGAGTGGGATTTGGGACAGATTGGACCAACCTGCTGCACACACTGGCCAGCACAGGAACCAGGGCTGAAGGCAGCCTAGTGGGGGTTGCTCTGACTAGGCTGCAACTCAGGCTTGTGTAGGTGAGGCCGGAGTGTGTGGCGGGAAGGGCTGGGCTGGGCCACAGCATCCATTGCTTTATGGAGGAGACAGGGCTGGAGACAGAACGGATCCAACAATTGCAACTACCAGTGTGTATAGGCGGATGTGGGGGACAGACAGAGCCGGACCCTCTACTGACATGCACACACAAGAGTCAGGTCTGGGATCTCTTCAGACAAAGTTTCTTTGGGGCTCCAGCAGGCAGCTACCTTGCTGCCTGCCGGGGGGCCTTGGGATGGCCACGCCTCAAGCCTGGAACACACAGTAGCTACCACGTACACGCGGTGAGCTGCTCCCAGATTTGCCGGAACCTCGATGGCTACCCCTTTTCTGGGTGAGTCCCGGGGGTCTGTGTAGCGAGTCTGGGCCTCCGCTACTGCTCGCCATTTGGCTGGAGCTGGGGGGAGGAGCCAGGAGGGGTGGGACTGGGGCCCAGGGACTGAACCTCCGGCAGGCAGCTACCTTGCTGCCTGCCAGGGGGCCTTGGGATGGCCACGCCTCAAGCCTGGGAACACACAGTAGCTACCACATACACGTGGTGAGCTGCTCCAGGGCGGCCTGTGCGCCATTTGGCGCCAGGCTCCGCCTGCTGGCCGCCCGGCCAGAGAGTTTTGGACTTTTGGTTCTTTGACCTGCTGCCTGGGAGGCTCCCTCCTGAACCCACAGTGCTTGGGGCGTGAAGCACTGTGCTTGCTAGTAACCTGATCTGGGAACACCTCAAAGTCTCTTTGGGGATCCCTTCAGTCAAAATGGAGGAAACAGAATGCTGGCAATGAGGGAATCCCAAATGAACTTGAGGCTTGCACCTAATGGTCCTCAGAGCAACCAAGGGGAAGGTGCGTGATTTACGGCTAGGAACAGGCCCAATCTGGGAGGTAAGTGGACACCACAACTGGGATGAGGCTCCCACCAAGGAGTGTATGTGCTGGAATGGGGGCTGCGTTCTATCTAGGAAACAGTTGTAGTCACCCGAGGCACTAGTGTGGGCTGGGATTGGATGCACCAGGCCGGTTCAGATCCCAACACCATCTGGTGTTATGGAGAACCACGGTGGATGTGGGACTGACTAGGCTGGGTCTCACTCCTCTTCTGAGCCATGTATGAGCTGTATGTGGGTATGGACGAGCCATGGCTGGGCTGAAACATCCAACAACGAGAACCAGAATGGGGTGAAAGCCAACCAGGAAAAACCACTGTTCCTGCTAGGACAGGAGGTGAACTGAGTAGGGTTGGCTCAAGAACCCCCTGGCAAGCGCAAAATCTGGCATTGGGAGGGGTTCTGATGGAGGAGCCTGGGCAACTCCTCTGGCAGGACACAATCCCTGCAGGTAAGCGCAAGAAGCATGATAGGAAACAGCCCAGAATAGGCCATGGAAAGTTTCCCACTGGCACACATTCAGCATGGGTCAGGGGCAGACCAGGCTGAATCAGTTCATGTCATCCACTGGCAAATCTGATCACCAGAACAGAGTGTGGGATGGGCCGGGTTTGGTTGCGACAAAACCAGTACACATTATGGAATGCCAGGGCGTGGTTGCCTGTACTGGATATGAATGCAGCACCCATCCAGCACATGTGAGATCCAGGAAGGAAGGGGCAGAGCTGGCGGGGGGATTAAGGGGCTGGTCCCCTCACCGGACAGCTACTCCCACTGGAGAGCTTTGGCTGGGATAGAGACAGACCAGACTAAGCAAGGCTATAACACCTGTGCACCGCATGTGGACTAGATCAGGGCCGTAGCATCAGCTGGCAGAAGCTGGCACCGGGGACTAATTCTGTCGAGTCAAGTCACAGGACCACCTAAAGAGTGCATAAACCGGGACAGAGAGACCTGGGAGGGAAAAAGTGGGTTCCCCCTTCTTGGGTCACTATTCCCGCGGGAGGGCATGAAAACTAGGATGGGGGCTGGGATGGCTAGATAGAGAGGCACTCAACAACATCTGTGAGGGCTGGATGGTTGAGTTGGTTAGATAGAACCAAGCTTTAATACCCATTGACAAGTACCAGAGCCAAATGGGATGGGGGACAGACTGGTCTTCTGCTACACATACTGGCAAATCAGGGTAAGGGGCGGGCCTGGTGGGGGTTATTGTGGGTCGCCCCGACTAGGCTGCATCTCCCACTGGTTGATGTAAGGGCCAAACCAGACTGGACTGCAACACCCAGTGGTTCCAGTGCAACTTGGGACCGAAAACAGAACCAACACAGCAATTGCAACCACCAGCTGATCGGGGTGATGGACTGTGCCGGGCCCTGTGCTTGCTAGAACATACAAGAAACTAATCTGGGAATACCTCAAAGTATCTTTGGAGATCTCCCCAATCGAACTGCTGGACTCAGAACTCTAACCAAGAAAAGACAGAAGACAGAACAGGACAATCATTCATCTCAGCTATATGTTGGCAGTGAAATATGGGGCAAGTGGAGACTTTATGATGGACCGTATCAATCAGTGGACGACCTCATCGAGCGAAACTGGCAGCGATTCATAACTGGAGGACTAGTAACACCACTTGAGCACATATCTTAGAGCATGCCCCACATCCGGGACTTGGGGTGGGCAGGAAACCGGGTGGGGCTTCTCCCTCAGTGTCCCACTCTACCTCAGATACATGATGGAAACAATATTGACATAATAGCATTGCCCACCTCCCTATCCCCCTGAACCTTTTTTTTTCTTTTTCTTCTTTTTCCTTTAACTGTAATTAACTATGTAAAGATTGTCAACAACAATACAATAAAATGGATTAAAAAAAAAAGTTTCTTTGGGGATCCCCATAACTGAATCCCTGGACTCAGAACTCCAGGCATGGGGAGAATCGTAGGATCTGTGGGCTGACCATGGAGTGCACGTGTCAGAGCTTGGTCTCCTTCGTGGCTTACACGGAGCAGTGGGCAGCATGCCCTCATGCACACGGAGGATGTGGCAGTCCACTGGAGCCTGCAGACGACACCTGGTACCAGTGTAGAGGAAGGAGGACAGAACAAATTGGTCCATTACCTCAGTCAAATGGTGACAACAAATATCTTGGCCAATGGAGACTCTACGTGGATTATGCTAGTCAAACCACCTTGGAAGGATTACCATTGGAGTGGAGAGAGTAATTGCATTTCAGAACCATTAAATATTGAAACCGTTCAAGCGAAACTCTCCCAGCATGAGCCACATTGGGAACCCTGGCATGACATTGGGTGGCCATTCCCAATCCTGGGCTACCGTTGGTAGGCTGGGCACAGCTTCTCCTCTCTTCTACCAGATACAGGAAGAAGTAAAAGGAAAATGTGGCAGCAATACATGGTCTCCCCCACTGGGCCCTAAGCCTCATCCCTTCCCACCCTAATGAACTATGTAAACATCACCAAAAATGAAATTAAATGAAAAATCAACTTCAAAATAAAATGAGAAAAACAACTGCAAGAGCTGCAGAATATCTAGCAATAGTTCCAAGCTGGAATAAGCAGAAAGCCGACCATGAGTTAATCCAAAACTGATTCTTTGAGATAACAACATTGGACTTGGCTTGGCGTGATAACATAGTGGCTAAAGTTCTTGCCTTGAAAGCGCCTGATTCCCATATGGGCGCCAGATCTAATCCTGGCATCCAGCTCCCTGCTTGTGGCCTGGGAAAGCAGAGGAGGACAGTCTAAAGCCTCGAAACCCTGCACCCGTGTGGGAGATCAGGAAGAGGTTCCTGGCTCCTGGCTTCGGATTAGCTCTGCCTCAGCCATTATGCTCACTTGGGGAGTGAATCATTGGACGGAAGATCTTCCTCTCTGTCTCTCCTCCTCTCTGTATATCTGACTTTCCAATAAAAATAAATAAATCTTAAAAAAAAACCCACAGGACAAAAAGCTGAGACAGTATGCAGCCCTGGCAAGAGGTAAGGATATAAAAATATGTATGAAATCCAGGCTAGGGAATGAGAGCTGAGAGCCTGAGTGCTGCCCTGAGTGCTTCCTCGGCCCGTGGGCTCCTGCCATTCATGGACTTGCTGCCTCTTGGCCTCAGGCTGACGCATTGTTGTGGGCATGGAGAGTCAGTCAGTATGTGGAAGATCTGCATTCCTATGCCTTTCAGACAACATGGGGAAAGGAAACAGTTACAAAACTCAAAAACAGAAATTTCCATGATCGTATCTATATACATATTTTAGTACTATATGAAGGGGGCCTGACCTTGTAGCATAAAGCACTGGGCTGCCACCTGTGGCAGCAGCATCCGTATGGGCACGGGTCCGTATCCCGGCAGCTCCACTTTCCATCCAGCTCCCTGCTTGGGGCCTGGGAAAGCAACTGAGGATGGCCCAAGGTCTTGGGACCCTGCACCCGCGTGGGAGACCTGGAGAAAGCTCCTGACTCCTGGCTTCAACCTGGCCAAGCTGTGACTATTGCAGCCACTTGTGGAGTGAAGCAGCAGGCAGATGGAAAAGCTGTCTATTTCTGTCCCTTCTCTCTGTAAGTCATTCAAATAAATAATAAATATTTTGTTTAAAATGCTACATCAAGAAACTGAGGTTATATTTGTTTCCCTTCTGAAGCAATTCTAATTGACACGTGAAACTAGGTATATCCATGGGATATCATGCAATGTTTCATCACATTGCATAATGTTCAAAGGAGGGCAGACAGCTGTCTGCGCAAGCATTTGTCATTTCTTTTCACTGAAAGTAATCACAATCTTCTCGACAAGTCGTTTAGAGATGTAAGGTGCGTTAGCGGTTATTACGGGCCTTCACCTGGCAGCACAGTGCCTCTCACGTAACACGTGTTGATGGAGCTTTTGCAACGCCTGCCCTCTGCTCTCCCAGCTCTGCAAGCCACACTCAACTTCTGCAAGCTCAACTTTTCCAGATCCCACACATGATAAAGATCATGAAGTCGCTCTTTCTCTCCCTGGGTTATTTGACTGACTGACTTTCTTTCTTTCTTTCTTTCTTTCTTTCTTTCTTTCTTTCTTTCTTTCTTTCTTTACCATTGAAAAGAGAATGGTCCTGAGTCGACGACCCAGTGGATTCTCTTGTCTCACACCCCAGCAGTTGGCAAAATGGAGTCTACTTTGCGTCTTAGATTTTACAGATTTATTTTTATTTTTATTGGAAAGGCAGATCAGATTAACGGTGAGACAGAGAGAAAGATCTGCTAGTTCACTCCCCAGATAGCTGCAATGGCCAGAGCTGAGGTGATCTGAAACCAGGAGCCAGAAGCTTCTTCTCAGTCTCCCACACGGGTGCAGGGTCCCAAGGCTTTGGGCCGTCCTCAACTGCTTTCCCAGGCCACAAGCAGGGAGCTGGATGGGAAGCGGGGCCGCTGGGACACGAACCGACGCCCATATGCAATATTAGCTGCACAGAGTCTTAACCTACTATGTCCCAGCGCCAAGTGCTACTGCTTATTTTGATCATAACTGTATTGCGTAATGCTTGCCCAATGTTTCTAATTGCTTTTGCTTCTTTTCTTGGACTTTCTTGTGTGTCCAAGTTTTTCACGCTTCCAGTAACATCTAATGTGTTGAGTACACATGGATATAGTTGGTTGTTGTTGTTTTTTTTTTTTTTAATTTATTAGAGTTCTGTCACCCAGAGCCTACCATTCTCCCGCTCCAGTTTGGACTGGTCGCCAGCCAGGCCTTTTGTCTAATTGGCACCCCTGGTATTTCGGGTCACTGCTCTGGATTAAAGCCACTGTTTTGGGGATTCCACATCTTCTTTTTCTTGGCTTACAACCTTGTCTTGCTACAGAACATCCTCAACTAGCTTCTTAGTTCTCTCATATCCATTGTCATACTTTCTGGATATTTTTGGCTAGAGTACAATTCTATATTGAAAGTCATTTTTTTTCTCGAAAATGTGAAAAGTCTTATCCTGTCATCTTTTTTGCTTCTTTGTTGCCTGTTGAACTTCGTGACGCACTCTTCGAAAGACCTTATATTTTCTCTCGTATTTCTTGTTCTTCTTGGGTTTTTTTTTTTCCAATTTTGGAAAATTTCTTCAGTTTTATCTTTTAGTGTTCCTACTGAAATTTTAAATAAATATATATATACACATATATATTATTTTTAGTGGAAAGCAGATTTACAGAGAGAGAGTTTTTTTATGTTCTGTATTTCTATTCATTTTGTTCGCAATTAAAGGCATAAATACATTGTGTTTAAAGCATCCCCTTGAAATTAAATATTTGCTGTTGCACTAATTTCCATTTTATAGCTGAAACAAATTTGAAATAATATTTGTATTACCATTATTAATGCTTTTGCTTTTCCGAATTTCTGCTCATTTGTTTTTCAGTCTTTTTTTTTACATTTTATTATTATTATTTTCATTTATGATACAGTTCCATAGGCTCCTGGCATTTCCCTTATCCCCACCCAATTCCCCCACCCACCTAGTTCCTCTATATCATTACTAAAATATAGTTCTTCATACACAGTCATATGTCCACCATTGCGGGTATAGACAATGGCAGAGAGTCCAGCATCCTATTGTCAGGATATAGTGAACATTTTCATTGTAAGTCCATCTTTGTCTGGAAGTAGAAATGCATACCACACTACATCCTCACATCTGGATGTTAGTCTCCATTTCACAGCTACTGTACATCTCCTTAAATGAAAAGTCATAATACAAAATCAACAATAGAAAGAAAAATAGAAATTTACAATGCCATGAAGTTGAATCACATGTTACTAGATATGACAGTCTCCACTACACAGCTACTATACATCCCCTTAAATGAAAAGCCACACAACAAAATCAACATCAGGGAGAAAAAAGAAATTAACCACACCATGAAGTTAAGTAACATGCTATTAAATGACTAATGCGTAGCTGAAGAAATGAGAATCAAGAACCTTCTTGAAGAAAATGATGCTACCTTATGATCTATGAGTCATTGAATGGTTTAATCAGTAGAAAGTGTTTTGAAGAGATGAAACCAACAGAATAAAACAAAACCTATGCAATATAGTTTCCGCTGATTTTTGTTGGTGAAGTGTGTCTCTTCTAGATAAGAAATAGATGGGTTTTGTTTTTTAATCCAGTCTACTAATCTATGATGTTTGATTGAGCTTAAGCCATTTACATTCTCGGTTAGTATGTATGGGTGGTACTTTGGTCCTGTCCTTTTAGGAATGGGTTGTTCAATGGTTTAGTTTTCTGTTGTCATTTTACTGGGATATTCTTTCCATTTGCCTTTGGTTTTGGTAGGTGCTATTCCTCTTCTCTGTCAAGAGAACATCTTGAAGTATCATTTGTAGGGCAGGTTTGGAAGAGGCAAATTCTTTTAACTTTTCTTGACTGTGGAAGAATTTTATTTCATTTTCAAAGACAAAAGAAAGCTTTGCTGGATATGTTATCCTGGGCCGAAAATTTTTTTCTTTTAGAATCTGGAATATGTCACTCCATTCTCTTCTGGCCTGTGGAGTTTCCTGTGAGAGATCTCCTGTGAGTTTAATTGGCATTCCTTTATATGTCAATTGATTTTTTTCACGTGCACATTTCAGGATCTTTTCCTTAGGTTCAATTGAAGAGAGCTTGATAATCATGTGTCTTGGTGAAGATCGCTTTTGGTCAAGCCTGTTGGGAGTTCTGTGCTCCTCCTGGATCTTGTTTCCCAATTCTTTCTCCAGATTAGGGAAATTTTCCTTTATTATTTCATGAAATACATTTGCAAACTCAGCTTCTCTTTCTGCACCTTCTGGGCTTAATAGTGTCTTTCAATTCTTGAATACTTTTTTTGGCCTGATCCAACTCTGCTTCCAGCTTTTGTTTGCTTCCCCCTGATGACAAGGAATATCTTCCAATTCTGAGATTCTTTCTCCTGCTTGCTTCATTCTATTTTGGAGACTCTCCACTGTACTTTTAATTTGCTCTACTGTGTTCTTCATTTCTGATATATCAGCCTTGATTTGCTTTACTGCTGCCTTAAATTCTTTGAACTCTTGCATGTGTTTCTCATTTTTGATCAGAAGCTTTAAAATGAGCCTTCTGAATTCTGTATGCCCCATTTTCTCGATGTCTTCCTCAGTTAGCTCTGAGGTTGGCATTGGGTTTTGCTCCTTTGCAGGTGAGTTTTCAGTATTATTCATTGTGCCTTTGTCTCTTCTTTTGCTCTTGGTCATTGTACTTCTGGTTAGCAGAGTCTTCTCCTTGGGGCAACTTTCTAAATTGTGTCACCCACAGGTCTACAATGCGATTTTACTTATTGCAGTTGGTACACAACTCTTTGCTTGCAGCCAATTGTGCCACTCCCTCCAGTGAGTTCCAGGTCTGGGTTCTTATGTTAGATTTCCACCGTGGTCTCCACAGCCCCAGCTCCTGGCTCACCACTCTCCACCTCCTGTGATACCGTGGTGAGGCTGCACCGTTGTCTCTGCAACCTTTCTCCCACTTCCAGTTGGAGCAGGTCCCAGGATTAGAGAGACACCAGGTGTCGTATATAGTTAGGTTGTTGGTGGCTCTGATCTTGTTGGAACCTGTTGGACGTTAGGTCCGGGTGCCACATGGACCTATTTTGACCTGTACGATGACACAGTCACTATTATTTTCCTGCGGGACCAGTGCAATCCACTGATCTCAGTGAGTTCTCGCGAGCTCAGCACATATGCAGTTCACTGTTGTCCCCTACAGTCCTAAAGCTATTGACACAGTGTACAAAATGGCGCCTGATGTACCACTACTAGAGTTCTTGATCTGCTGGCAGTCAGGTCTGAGGGCTACCTAGACCTGTCTTGGGTGGAACCTGTAGAATGCCATGTTGATGCAGTTCCCTGAGTCGGAAATGAGTTCACTCCCAGCTCAGCATATGCTCAGTCCTTTCCCTTTCCTTTGCCTCCTTACGCAAAATGGCGCCCAATTATGCTCTAGGGGGCTGACTGGGCTGTGAAATCCACCCTGTTCTCGCACTACCCGTCTGGGATCTGCTGCTCTGTCTCTGCTCCTGGTCAAATCAAATGGACCAGCAGGACAGACAGTTCTTTGTCTGGGTTCACCTCCCAAGCTCCCAGTGAAAGTCCCTTCCCACCTGGTTGCTGGTGGAGTTCCGGCTGCTGGTGGAGTTCAGATCGCCATTTGCTGAATGCTGCTGGGGTATCAGTCACTGCAACACCACACCATTGTGTCCGCTGCTTTCCTGTGTCTGTCAGTCTCCAGGTACCCCTCTGCTGTTGTTCTATCTTTTCCTATTTCCTGGAATATGCCCTCTCTGCTTCATCCTGATTAAATGTTTTTCCGTCCTTTTGAACGTGTCCTTACCCTATTCCGCCATCTTGACTCTCAAGAAAGAGAGACTATAGAAAAAGATTTTCCATCCACTGGTTGCCTCCTGAAATGGCTGCCCAAAGCAGAGGAATAGCTTGCTACAGTACCACACTGGTGTACTGGTCCACTACGCTTTTAACTTCAATAATCACATTTTAATTTCAAAGAACTCTTGTTCTCTGTGCTTTACATAATATTCAATTCCTGGGGCCCGGCGGCATGGCCTAGTGGCTAAAGTCCTCGCCTTGAACGCCCTGGGCTCCCATATGGGCGCCGGTTCTAATCCCGGCAGCTCCACTTCCCATTCAGCTCCCTGCTTGTGGCCTGGGAAAGCAGTCGAGGACAGCCCAAGGCTTTGGGACCCTGCACCCGCGTGGAAGACCCGGAAGTGGTTCCTGGTCCCGGCATCGGATTGGCGCGAACCAGCCCGTTGCGGCTCACTTGGGGAGTGAAACATCGGATGGAAGATCTTCCTCTCTGTCTCTCCTCCTCTCTGTATATCCGGCTTTCCAATAATAATAAAATCTTTAAAAAAAAAATATTCAATTCCTGTTTTAAGGACATTTTCTTTTAGTACCTGTAACATAGTAATTAAGTTTAAATGTTTTTCTCTTGTATTCCTCGCATTTTCTGATATTATAAATTCATTTATTTTTCTGTTCTCTTGAGTTTTCATACTGAAGGTTTCTTGTCCTGCACTCCATTTGAGTTCTCATATCTGCCAGTGGGTGATATGAAGTGGCCCAGTTTGGCTCACCCCTGACCTGTGCCAAATGTATGCCAGTGGGTACCGTTCCCTGGCCTGGTCCAGGCTGCTCCTTATCATGGCTCTTGCACTCACCTGCAGGGACTGTGTTCCAACAGAGGAGTTCCTCTAGCTCCTCCATCGAAACCTCTCCCAGTGCCAGATCTCACACACACTGGTGACTCCATGGCCCAGTCCGACTTAATCCACCTCCCGTCCTAGCAGGAACAGCGACCTTTCCTGACCAGCTTTAACCCGTTCTGGTTTTACTGTTGGGTGTTAGAGCCCAAACAAGCCTGGTCCATACCCAGACACAGCTCACGTGTGACTCAGCAGGGGCAGTGATCTAGCATAACCCATCCTACACCTACCCTGGTTCTCATGAGCACCAGAGAGTGCTGGAGTCTAGCCCAGTTTGGGACACTCCAGATCCAGTCCACACTTGTGCTGAGGGACACTGCAGTCATGTCCAGACTAGACGGCAGCCCCCACTCTGGCCTTTGCACTCACCAGTGGGAACCACAACCCAGCCAGGGCATCCCCTTTGCTCCTCAACCAGGTCTGTTCCCAGGCATAGGTCTTGCGCATGCCAGTGGTTGCTCTGACCCAGCTTGGCATAGCTCCTCCCCTGTCTTGACCTTTGTTTTTGGATTCTATAGGCTAGTCTCACCTGGGCAGCCTCCAGTTCCAACTTTCACTGGTGGGTGCTGCAACCTGGCCCTGCTCAGTCTGCTCCCATCCCTGGCTCATGCAAACTGGTAGGTGTGACAGCCATACCTGGTGTGACCCACATTCCAGCCTGGCTCCTGCACTTGCCAGTGGGCTAAGGTTTGCTTGGGCCTGTAACCAGGCCACCAGCTTCCAAAACCAACCCATCCACTTGCTGATCAGTAGAGCTACCTTGCCCAGCCTGCCTATCACCCAGGCCTGGACTATGTGCTCACCAGCGGGAGCGACATAAGGAATGATTTTATGTTTTATTTTATTTCTGTTTTACCCATCCACTTGGGTCAATTCTTTCTATTTTCGTGTGTTGGTGCCAGAGACTCTGATCTACATAACCCCCGCATTTTGAGAATTCCTGAGACTGCTTTTTGGTGTATTTGATGTGCAAGCAACTTTACGAAATGCTCTAGAAGCAATTCAAGAAACTTGCGGTTCTGGTTTTTTAAGGTTTTTTTTTTTTTAGTTCTTAAAGTATTTTAATTATTTATTTGAAAAACAGAATGAGAGAGAGGAAGAAATAGAGGCCTTCCATCTGTTGTTCACTCCTCAAATAACCATAACATCTGGAGCTGTACCAGTATGGGATCCCAGCGCGTTCAAGGCAAGGATTTTAACCGCTATGCTATCGTGCTGGGTCCTAGAAATACATTTTTTTTTTTTATTGAAAAGTAAGACATACAGAGAGGAGGAGAGACAGAGAGGAAGATCTTCCATCCGATGATTCACTCCCCAAGTGGCCGCAGCGGCCGAAGCTGTGCCAATCCAAAGCCAAGAGCCAGGAACTTCCTCCAGGTCTCCCACGCTGGTGCAGGGTCCCAAGGCCTTTCGCCGTCCTCGACTGCTTTCCCAGGCCACAAGCAAGGAGCTGGATGGGAAGTGGAGCTGCTGGGATTAGAACCGGTGCCCATATGGGATCCTGGCACGTTTAAGGCGAGGACTTTAGCCACTAGACCACTGCGCCAGTCCCAAAATGTTCTACTTTTTCAAATGTTACAGTTCTAGTCTTCTGTCTTTTTAAAAAAGGTTTATCTTACTTGAAAGACAGAGTTTCAGAGAGACTGAGACAGATCTTGCATTTTCTGGTTCACTCTCCCAAATGGTCATAACAGCCATGGCTGAATATGGAACTAGGGGCTTCATCACGGCCACTTACATCAGTGCAGGAGCCCAAGCACTCGGGCCAGCCTCTGCTGCTCCAAAGTGCATTAGCAGAGAGCTGGATTAGAAGTGGCCAGGACTCGAATATGCACGTATACCAGGTGGTAGCTTAACCCCCAGTGCTATAATACAGGCTCCTATATTTTTTCTTCAGTGGCCCATTTTTGGGGCAGGCATCTAAGCTAGTGGTTAAGATTTCTGGGTCCAAAAAACCTGGATTTGAGCCCTGGCTCCAGGTTCCATTTCCAACTTCTTGGGCAGCATTCCTCGATGACGGCTCGAGCAGGCTCCTCTCCCTGACATGTGGGTGGACGGGATTCACAGCTGCAAACCTCGCACTGCCCAGTCCTGTTCACAGTGCGCTTTTGGGCAATGAAGCAATAGTGAAAGATAGCACTCTGTCTCCCTGCCTCTTGTGTTAATTCTTAAATGGCCCCATTTTTTAAATCCAACTAGTAAATAATTTTGATCACAGTGTATTTTTCTGCTTTTCATTAGCAAGCGTGAAAGGAACTTAACAAATGTTCCTTCACTGTTTTCCTCTTTCAAAACTAAATTGACTTGTCATGTACAGTACTGTTTTTCAACCTGGAGTTAACTTCTTACCATCTATAAAACCTCCTTGATTTGCAATGCAATGTGTTGGTGTAGTAGGCTAATCCTCCACTTCCAGTGCCTGCAACCCATATGGGCACAACTTTGTGCCCTTCCAGCTCTCTGCCTGTGGCCTGGGAAAGCAGCAGAAGATGGCTCTAAGCCTTGGGACCCTGCACCGCGTGGGAGACCTGGAAGAAACTCCTGGCTCCTGGCTTCGGATTGGCGCAGCTCCGGCTGTTACAGCCGCTTGGGGAGTGAGTCATCAGATGGAAGATCTTCTCTGTCTCTTCTTATCTCTTGTAACTTTGCCTTTCAACAAAAATAAAATAAAAACTTAAACAAGAAAAACTCCTGGATTTCGGTTGGAAATGTCCACATTCATTTTGACTTTTCCTTCTAGGAATATGACAGTTTTGTTTTCCAGATCTTCTTTTACATTTTCAGTAAGGTTCTATAGGATTTAAAATTACTTATTTGTTTTATTTGAGAACCAGAGGAGGCACAGAGACAGGAAGAGTGCAACAGACAGAGTCAGTGCCCAGGCATTGGTTTATCTGTAAAGGCTGGGGCGGGCCAAGGCTGTGCTGGGAGCTGGAAACCAGGCAGGTCGGCTCTGCGGGTAGCCAGAACCCAAGTACTTGTTGTGCCCAGGACCTGTGTAAGCAGAAAGCTGAGCCAGGACTTGAGGCGCTCCTGGGCGGGGTGTAGCACCCTCACATGCATCTCAACTGTTAGCGAAATACTCGCCCCTGTATTTTTTTTTTTTAAGTTGATTTATTGATTTGCGAGGCAAAGGGAGTACAAGAGTTTCCAGTCAGGGGTTCATTCCCCAGATGGCTGCAATAGCACGGGCTGGCTGTGGCGAGGACAGGCGAGGGAGTCTGAATTCCCTGTAAGGTAAGTGTCAGCAATGCATCACTGCCGTGCCTCAGGGTCTGCACTAGAGGCCAGTTAGGCCAGGCTGGCCGGGACGCAGGCACTGAACCCAGCACTCCAGGATGGCGCTCTGGTGTCTCAACAGTGTCTTAAAAGGCCACCAGGCAGAACAGCTGCCTACATAGGTTTTGCTGTTATGTGACTTTTGGCATTGAGTATGAAATGTATTCAGTTGTTTTGTAACTTTAAAGTTTTCTTTTAATGTTTATTTGAAGGGAAAGTGACACTGATGAAGATTAAAAGTATATGTGTGTTGGGCCCGGCGGCGTGGCCTAGCGGCTAGGGTCCTCGCCTTGAACGCCCCGGGATCCCACATGGGCGCTGGTTCTAATACCGGCAGCTCCACTTCCCATCCAGCTCCTTGCTTGTGGCCTGGGAAAGCAGTGGAGGACGGCCCAAAGCCTTGGGACCCTAAACCCGTGTGGGAGACCTGGAGGAAGTTCCAGGTTCCCAGCTTCGGATCGGCACAGCACCGGCCGTTGCGGCTCACTTGGGGAGTGAATCATCAGATGGAAGATCTTCCTCTCTGTCTCTCCTCTCTGTATGTCTGACTTTGTAATAAAATAAATAAATCTTAAAAAAAAAGTATATGTGTGTTGCATTTTGTTGTTTTTTCAAGATTGATTTATTTGAAAGGCAGAGTTAGAAGCACGCACACACACACGGAAAGGGGCGGGGGAGACTTGATTTTCCATTCACTGGTTCATTTTCCAAATGGCCCAAATAGCCCAAATGGCTAAGGCTGGGCACAACTGGTCCAAAGCCAGGAGTCTGGACTCCCACATCAAGCAGAGCCCAAGCAAATGAGCTAGCCTCTATTATCTTTTCACATGCTTAGCAGTGAGCTAGATCAGAAGTGGAGCAGCCAGCACTCACAGATGGTGGTGAACCTGCAGTACTCCAACACAGGTCCCATGTAGGTGTCACTTTATGCAAATGATGTCGTGTCTAGATTTTGTTCTGGTTCTTGCTCAGGAATTTTCTTACTTACCTTATCCATAGAAACAATGTTTGCACTTTTTTTTTTTACAATTAGCTCTTATGAGACTTAGCAAGTTCTCTATTATTTGTTCATATATATATATACTTTTAAAGATTTATTTATTTTTATTGGAAAGGCATTTATACAGAGAGGAGGAGAGATAAAGAGGAAGATCCTCTGTCCGATGGTTCACTCCCCAGGAGGCCGCAATGGCTGGAGTTGAACCAACCTGAAGCCAGGAGCCAGGAGGTTGTTCTGGGTCTCCCACGCGGGTGGCAGGGTCCCAGGGCTTTGGGCTGTTCTCAGGCCACAAGCAGGGAGTTGGATTGGAAGTGGAGCTGCCAGGATTAGAACTTGTGCCCATACGGGATCCCAGAGCATTCAAGGTGAAGACTTTAGCTACTAGGCTATCACGCCAGGCCCTATTTGTTTATATTTTTAGGAAATCATCAGTAAGGGAACTAGTGTGGTGACGCAGCAGGCAGCTCCTCCCTCTGCAGTGTCAGCATCCTAAATGCACTCTGATTCTAGTCCTGGCTCTTCACTTCCGATCCAGCTCCCTGCCTCTGGCCTGGGAAAGCAGTCGAGGACGGCCCAAAGCCTTGGGACCCTGCACCCTCATGGGACACCTGGAAGAGGCTCCTGGCTCCTGGCTCTGGACTAGCCCAGCTCCAGCAGTCGTGGTCACTTGGGGATCAGTGGATGGAAGCTTTGTCTCTTTGTCTCTCTAACTTGCCCAACTAAAACAAATTTAAAGAAAAACAAGAAATTATAAATAGGGGTTTGATTTTATCACATGCTTTTTCTGCACCCATTGAAGTAACTATTATTTGTTTTCTTTAAAGATGTCAAGGCTGATTTTCCAATTTTAAACCATCCTTGCATTCCTAGGATAAACCTTCACTTAGTTGTATTGCCATAGACTACTAGATTCAATGTGTGTGTAATTTTAACATTTATGTACACATTCTGTGTCATGCTTTCTTTGCTTCATTACAATATTTACATTGTTCTGGTACAATCTGGGGAAACTTTTTTTCTGTATATGATTGGAATCAGTTTCTCATTAAAGAATAGGTAGAACTCCTCTGTAAGACTCTTTGTATGTGTGAGAAAAGATGACAGATCTTTAAAGATATAGCCAGTTTCTTCAAGGGAATCCTTCTAAATTTCCTTATTTCTAGAGATACTTTTGGTAAGCAGTCCTTCAAAAAATTTGAGGAAAGTAGATTTTTTTAAGATTTACAGAGAGAAGGAGAGACAGAAAGATCTTCCATCTGCTGGTTCACTCCCCAAGTGGCTGTAATGCCCGAAGTTGAGCCGATTCAAAGCCAGGTCCAGGAACTTGTTCCAGGTCTCCCACGCAGGTGCAGGGTCCCAAGCTTTGGGCCGTCCTCGACTGCTTTCCCAGGCCACAAGCAGGGAGCTGGATGGGAAGTGGGGCTGCCGGGATTAGAACCAGCACCCATATGGGCTGCTGGCACATGTTTGTTTCTGTCTCTGACTCTGCTTCTCAGAATAAACAAATAAACAAACTAGGTTCTGGCAAACAGAAATAAAGACAGGAAAAATAAACCTACAATGCCATACTTTGCAGAGAAAAATACCTCTTTTAAAAAGCTATTTATTTTGTTGAGAAAAAAAATGAAATGCAGGCTTTTTCGCATAATACTCATTTTCCATAGGATTTCTTTCTTTTTCTTTTTTGAATGTTTTGGGCAAATTTTATTTCCACATACACAAATTTGAAACAAGAACAAGCTTTACACCATATGTAACAATCAATTCACAGGGCCCGGTGGCGTGGCCTAGCAGCTAAAGTCCTCGCCTTGAACGCCCCGGGATCCCATGTGGGCCCCGGTTCTAATCCCGGCAGCTCCACTTCCCATCCAGCTCCCTGCTTGTGGCCTGGGAAAGCAGTTGAGGACGGCCCAATGCTTTGGGACCCTGCACCCGTGTGGGAGACCCGGAAGAGGTTCCAGGTTCCCGGCTTCGGATCAGCGCGCACCGGCCCGTTGCGGCCACTTGGGGAGTCAATCATCGGACGGAAGATCTTCCTCTCTGTCTCTCCTCCTCTGTGTATATCTGGCTGTAATAAAATGAATAAATCTTAAAAAAAAATCAATTCACAAAGCATCAATGATCCTAATCTAATATGTAAATCCATCAACTTGTTACAGGAAAACAGAAATGCTGTAAGCCCAGGATTTCAAATTTTTTGCACTGGGGGCATGAATTATGGCATAACAAGCTAAACTTCCGGCTACAGCAGTGGCAACTGATATGGATGTTAGTTTAAGTCTTGGCTGCTCCACTTCTGACCCAGCTCCCTGCCGATGCGCCTGGGAAAGCAGCAGCGGATGGCCCAGGTGCTCGGGCTCCTGCACCGACCTGGGAGACCAGGAAGAAACTACTGGCTCCTGGCTTTGGCCGTGACAGAGACTGTGGATGAACATCTCTCTTTCATCTTTCTCTGCTACACTGTCTGTCTCTCCTCTCTCTCTGTGAGAACTTAATTTATTTTAAAGGCGGGGTCACAGAGAGCAGGAGAGAGAGAGAGAATCTTCCATTTGCTAGTTCACTCCCCAAATGGTCCCAATAGCTAGAGCTGAGGTTACCTAGAGCTGAGTTTACCTGCACCACGCTGGTGGTGCAGAGCTTTGGATCATCCTCAACTAGCTTTTCTAGGCCACAAGCTGGGAAGTGGATGGGAAGTGGAGCAGCCAGGACTCAAACTGGCACCTATATGGGATGCAGGCA
Source organism: Ochotona princeps (assembly GCF_030435755.1). Lineage (NCBI taxonomy): Eukaryota > Metazoa > Chordata > Mammalia > Lagomorpha > Ochotonidae > Ochotona > Ochotona princeps. The sequence continues at coordinate 106,569,422 of NC_080865.1, read as the reverse complement.
GATGGTTTTACTCACTATGCCATAGTGCTGTTATTGTACCAGAGTAACCTTAACTTTGAATTCCATATTGCACAAACTTTCTGAAGTATTCTCACATTTTTCTAGGAATTTATTGCTTATATTTTCAATATAGAGACGTCCAGTTGCTCAGAATCTCCTCTGAAATAACCTGTCACCTTGTGACTGCATCTGTTTGCCACTGTTGCTCTGAGCTGCTTGTCTTCCCTTGCTCTAGCCAGCTTCTCAGTAGGTCAGCTTCGGCGGCTCAGCCTCGACTCTCAGCCCACTCCACCCTTCGGCTTCTGCTCAGTCTGCCTTGGACCTCTGCTTTCCCTGCTGGCCCTTTCACAGGTCTGTGTTCTCCAGCTGCTCCCCCATCACAGAAAAGGCACTCTTGCCCATTAGCTGCCCATGATCATCCTGGCTTCTTTCTTTGCTTTCTGTCTTTACACTCACTCCTTTCAGCTCAATTCTGGAACTACATCTTGAGCCTCCCAGTGTTCCAGAACTGCACTCTCTCGGCCCAGGTAGTATAGCCTCTTGATCCTAGCTGTGTTCAGTCACATTTTGCACTGCATTTCGAAGCAAAAGCAGAGATCTAACGTCAGAGCCTGTCTCAAAAGCTTCACCTCAAGAGAAGCTTCCAGATCTCATTAATATGTCAAACATACCAGTTTACTCTCCCCTCAGGACCTTTGAACTTGCCTGGGATGTTCTTTCTCCAGATGTCCACATGGAGAAGTAAAATGAAGGTAAAGGCCAGTGGGTCTCTAAACAGCACCTCCTTCATACTTGCTTGATCCCTCTCAAAGACCTATGACCTTGCTACTTCCACACAGGAACGTCACCACTGCACAACCACAGCCTGGAATGCACCCTAGCACATCAGCGGGGTTGTTTTTTTTTTTTTAAGATTTTTTTTTAATTGGAAAGTCAGATACACAGAGAGGAGGAGAGACAGGAAGAGCCTACGTCCGATGATTCACTCCCCAAGTGGCCACAAAGGTTGGAGCTGAGGTGATCTGAAGCCAAGAGCCTGCAGCCTCTTCCGGGTCTCCCACGTGGGTGCAGGGCCCCAAGGCTTTGGGTTGTCCTCAACTGCTTTCCCAGGCCACAAGCAGGGAGCTGGGTAGGAAGTGGGGCCACAGGGATCGGCGCCCACATGGGATCCCAGTGTGTGCAAGGCAAGGACTTTAGCCAGTAGGCTACCGTGCCAGGCCTAAGCAGGTGTTTTTGTTGTTGTTGTTAAGATTTATTCATTTTTATTGGAAGGTCAGATATACATAGAGGAGGAGAGACAGAGAGGAAGATCTTCTGTCCAATGATTCACTCCGCAAGTGACCGCAACGACCGGTGCTGTGCCAATCCAAAGCCTGAAGCCAGGAGCCTCTTCCAGATCTCCCACACGGGTGCAGGGTCCCAAGGCTTTGGGCCGTCCTCCACTGCTTTCCCAGGCCACAAGCAGGGAGCTGGATGGGAAGCAGGGCCGCCCAGATTAGAACCGGCGCCCATATGGGATCCTGGCGCGTTCAGGGCAAGGATTTTAGCCACTAAGCCACGCCACCGGGCCCTAAGCAAGTGTTTTATAAAGAGACGGTGGGCCGGGTTGTGGCAAACCCAAACCCTAAAGCCCCTTGTTTAGAATGAAACTAGCACAGGAGCACTTGTGAGCTGCGTGATGAGTGGCATCCGGGAAGTGTTGCCTTCACACTGTCACCCTCAAACTTTCCTGACACTCTTAAATCTTTTCTCGAAACAGGAGCGCTCGATCTCAGCTCTCAAGCCATGTCTTCCAGGCACAACTAAGCACTGCTTCCTTTGCGCTTGCACAGTTCCTCTGCACACCTGCACCACCCCTGCTGCTCCAGCAATGACAGGTCCCACGCAGCCTCAGCATGCACCCTCTCCCCCTGCCAGAGTTCCGCAAAGGCAAGAGCTGTGACTTGTCAGTTTATCCTCCATTACAAGGAAACAGTGCAAGGGGTAGGCTTCTTAGACCAAGCTGCCTCCGCTGGAACATCAGGCCCCAGCGCAGACAATTTTGCTGCGTGTACTGAAGGTGGTGATACTGAGCAAACGCCTGTACCGTAAAAACGCGTATTGCAGCGTGAGCGATGCGTTTGAGGACAGAAGAGCAACTACCCAGCGGAGCCCTACAAGCACACATTCGCAGCCTAGGCCTTCAACTGCCCTAGCATCCGCAAGGGCCCATCAATCTTTAACATTCGAATTGCGCCCAGTAAACCGGCCCCTGCGCACCCAAGCCTTTTCTTTTCCCCAAGTGACGACAAACTGCAGCCAATGGGCCGCTGGACTGAGGTCCGCCCCCTTTCCCCTGGCTGAAAAGGACAGGCACTCCCGCCAATTGTGGGTGTCGCCCCCAAAACCCCTCCTCATCCCGGCCGCCCGAGCCAATGGCGGGCGGGATCGCGGCAGCGCCAGAGGCGGGGCGCAGACGCGCAGGTGCAACAGTGCGCAAGCAGGCCGGGAGGGCGGGGCGCGACGTCGTCCGTGCGGGGTCCCGGCGTCGGAGGCGCGCGCGCTCCCTCCTCTCGGAGAGAGGGCTGTGGTAAAAGCCGTCCGGAAAATGGCCGCCGCCGCCGCCGCCGCCGCCGCGCCGAGCGGAGGAGGAGGAGGAGGCGAGGAGGAGAGACTGTGAGTGGGACCGCCGCGGCCCCGGGCGGGGACCCTTGCCGGGGGGCGGGGGCTAGGGGCGGGACGTGGCGCGGGAGGGGCCCGCGGGGTCGGACGACACGGCTGGAGGATGGCGTCCCTCCTGTCTACCCTCCCCCCGCCGCCGCCGCCGCCGGTGGCGGCTCTCCCCTCGGCCAGCTAGCCGTCTCGGCGGGTGACCGTCCTGGCGCGCTGCTCCCGGGGCCGCCTTCGCCAGGCGCACCCTGCTTCCCCCGCCTCTGCGCGCATCTCGGGCCCCGCGGGCGCTGCTGTCGCCGGGCTTCGCCCGCCGGGGCTGCGCGCGCTGCTGCCCTGCCCGGGGCTCCGGGCCGCGGCGCCGTCGCGCGCCCGCGGCCCCGGCCTCTCCCAGGCGGGCGCTCTCCCCTCGCTCTCCCGCGCGCGCCCCCACTCCCGTTACTCGGCCCCCCCAGCGGCGCGCGTGCGCAGTTCACCTCCCGTCGGGAGAGTGCGCCACAAGGGCTCCTGCGCTCTCACCCCCATCTCCGGGCTTTGCCTCCCCCTCCTGCTCGCCCGCTCCAGGACTTTCTGCCCCCGTGGCCAGCGCCGCGGCCCGCTAGCTCCGTACCATCCAGCCGGAACGAGTAGGAGGGGGTGATTGCCCACCTGCAAAACGGACTAGACACTAGACATTGTGTTCGCTGATCTCACTGCTCTCACTGCTCATCAGAAAGAGGTGGTTAGAGTTCCGTCCAGAACTGTGTACCCTCCAGCACTTGCAGCTCTTCGGTGGCGGCGTGCCTCTCCGGGGCACTCAGGGATGCTTTGTTGGGGGTTGCTGTAGCTTCGGAATGCAAGCGCCCTCCCATCTCTCCCCCCCTTCGCCGGCGATCTTCCAGTTACATAAGTGGAGTGGGACATAGTATGTACCGGGCTCATCAGTCCCAGATGGAGCAAGTTGATCGCCCTGCTCTGGCTCCTGCCCATTGTCTCTCAAACTTCGATTTCTGTTCAGTGTGCCCTGACTGACTCGCCTCGCTGGCACTGACACTCAGGTGATCCTGGGATGGCAGTATGTCTGGAGTTGTGTGCTCAAGACTTAAGGTCATAGCTGGGCTCCAGGCAGTGTGCTGGCGCGAGGACACCATTTAGGGTGCTGTGGGGGAGCAGCCCCCGGGGGCAAGCTTGCCCTGGAGTAGCGCGGTGGGAGCTGCAGCTTTTATGAGTGTGCTGGGGCGTGGGTTGGTCGCAGCAGACATGGGCTGCACCACAAAATTGATATTACTGACTCATGGTCAGGCAAGTGCGTGCTTCTGGTGTTTCCAGGAACGGGCTCTGGGGGTGTGATCGGTGCCCCGGAATGTGAGGCGGCGGACTGAGGTGGCACTCGGGTGGCTGGCCCTGCTGGAACTGCACTTATGGCTGCGGAGTGCTCGGGAAGTTGTGGGACTCACAAGTTTGAGTGTTCTCTCACACTACAGAATCAGCACATGATTCGGGCATCAAAGAGAAAATTAGGCTAACCGACAACCTTCCTCTCATGGACAGTTGTGAGTGCCCCGGCTGTGATTTCGTGAGCACTGCAGCAGTTTCGGTTCCTAGCAGCAGTCAGCTGACCTTCTGGGCTCTTTGGTGGGTCTGTGGAAAGGTCTGTGGAATCTCCAGCAGAGATTTACAGAAATGGGTTAAGTTGTGGACTTTCCGGGATTTCCATGTCACATTCTAACCAGGAAGCCTGGGAGAGGCTTGCTGTTAGTTGCTCGGCTGCGTGTGTCAGTCTAGTGGAAGGAGTTGCCTGCCCACCAGGCTATGGTCGTGTCCCGTCTACAGGCGCCCACGCAAGCCTGCTATAGCCACACTGCCCAGATCCGTCCGTCTCGGCTGAGCTGGAGGGCGAGCTCTCTGCTTTGTGCTCTGTAGTTGGTCCTGTGTGTGCCCCGGTGTCCCTCTCGTGAGCTGTCTGTCATGCCCTTGGCAGGCAGCTTCCAGAATACAGTCTCTCTGAAGTCTGTCTGTGTCCTGGCAGCGTGAAGAGCCAGCCACAGCTTGCTTGCTTGTTAGCACTGGCCCCATCACACTTCTGTTTTCCGGTACTCAGGCTTGTCCTGGGCGATGTGGCTCCTGATCAGGGCGGCCTGACTGCCCGTGGCTGTGAGAGTTCTGAGGTAGGTCTGTGGCAAGGCCCTGTCGGGAGGGCCTTTTGCCTTCCTTGACACATTTGGAACTTGCAGCCAGCGTCACTTGCCCGGCTTGTCCTGCTCCTGTTGGGCCTGCCCAGGGCCTAATGGAGAGGGGCAGACAGGCAGGCTGCGACATTTGAGACACGCAGACTAGCGGAGCGTACTGTGATGCCACCCCCATGGTGCTGGAACAAGAAGTTGACGCGTTTACAACAGGAGTACAGAACAGTGAGAGGAGCTGCCTCTTGCTGGAGCCCTGCTCGTGTCGGTAGACCTGCTCCGAGCTCTTCGTGCGCTCATCCTGCGGCCTGCGGTCTGGGGCGCTGAGAACTGCCTAAGAGCGCTTTGTTGCCAGGTTCCTTTAGTTGTCTCTGAAAAGAGACCCACAAAACGTGTTGGGCATTTGTGGTCATGAGCGGGCTTTTTTTTTTTCATTTTTATAAAAAGATTTATTTTTATGTACTTCAAAGTTAGAGCTGTCTTCCATCCACTGGTTCAGTCCCTGTCGTAATGGCCAGAATTGGTCCAGATTGAAGTCAGGAGCCTAGCAACTGGGTCTGGGCTAATTTGTTGAAAGAAGTAAGGGCCCCAAAGACTTGGGACATCTGCTGCTCTCCCAGGCCATAAGTCGGGAGCTGGATCTGAAGTGAAGCAGAGCCCCAGTAATGAGTGCTTTGAGCATACAAGGATCAGGCACAGCCTTAAGACTGCTAAGTTCTGGAGAGTGGGGCAGGACAGCTGCGTACATGCCCCGTTCTGTGCTGCGGCCAGCAGTGCACACCGGCATTATGTGGCTGGCAGGCAATCCTTTTTTCCTGGGCAGAGCGTTACTGCAACTCCAAGTGAGGAAGCTAGCCCTTGGCCTCACCCTCGCTGCTTCCACGGCAGCCTTTACTGGTTAGACTGCTGTGCCTCCGCATCAGGCGGGGTAGGGTGGATGGAAAGCGAACTTTCCTCCTCAGCTTCGCTCTTGTGACACTTGAACTGCTTTACTGGTCCCTCTGGTGTCCTCTCTTGCAAGAAGCCTGTTTGCTCTCAGGGGCTGGATATGCACAGCATCATTTAAACCACTGCCACTTCGAGGCTAGCTAGAGGTGTGAGACAGCTGACTGCACCAGAACCGTGAGGGTGCTCAGAGCGTCCCCACTGCCGAGTGGAAGGGAGAGGGGGGACCCTGCCCACCTGACAGAGCAGGAAACGTCAGAGTTTTAGTGGGAATGGAATAAAAAAGAGAAGCGTATTTTTTACAAAGTGAAATTTGATAGCTGTGCATAGTTTTTTTTGTAGTATGCTTTTTCCATGAGCCTTGTGAGGATCGTTCCTATGCATGAGTTTCAGAGTTTCTGGTATCATTTTTTTTTATAAAGACTTATTTATTTGTATTGCGAAGTCAGATATACAGACAGGAGAATGAGATACAGAGATCTTCTGTCCACTGATTCACTCCCCAAGCGGCCCCTGCAGTGGGAGCTGAGCTGATCCGAGGCCCGGAGCCTCTTCTGGGTCTCGCACACGGGTGCAGGGTCCCAAGGTTTTGGGCCGTCCTTCTCTGCTTTCCCAGGCCACAGGCAGGGAGCTGGATGGCAGGCGGGGCTCCCATGTGGGATCCTGGCACATGCAAGGCGAGAACTTTAGCCACGAGGCTACCGAGCTAGATTGGTACCATTTTTTAAATTGCATTTTTCTACCGACTTTTTGAAGCCCGTTTGTATATAGACCTACTTTATTGGCTTTTCGCCTGACTGCTCGCATTTTCTGGCCTTTTTCCCCATGAAACCTCAAGATAATCAGGATGTTTCTCTTTCAGAGCTAGAAGGCCCCTTGCTGCAGCTCCCTTAGAACCAAAAGCTTGTGGCCGTAAGAAGGTGGGACTTTTCTAGGACCTTATGTGGCTAATCAAGTGATGTTGTTAACTTGAGGGAATCGTGAGGTGTCGCTACACCTCAAAAGCTAACACTCAGTGCCGTCCAGGCGGCTCCACAGCAGCCGTCTCTCCAGGATTGCTTCCTCTGAAGGACCGCGTCACGGGGAGAGGGAGAGACTCTCCGGGCACTGGTTCACTCCTCAGTTGCTACCAGCAGCCAGGACTAGGCCAGACTGAAGCCAGGCGTGTGGGCCATCTTCCTCTGCCTGTATGCGTGCATGAGCAGGCAGCTGGAGCGCAAGTGGAGGAGCTGGGACTCTGCACGGGCTGACTCAGCTATGTCGCAGTGCCCACCTGCTCAGTATTCTAAGCTTTTGTTTTGAAGCTGGCCGACAGGTTATCAGAGATGGGGTAATAAGTGGCAGCTTCACTTGAGCAAGGCGGTAATAGTCATTTTGAAGACAGGTACTTTTTATACATGATATTCCAAAGAAGAGACACTGGGAGCAAGTGAACATGGGGAGTTCTTGCTGATCTGGGTCGGAGCATGGCTGCGGCTCTCCTGGCTGCCGGCCCTGTAGGGGCCTGAGCCCCTGGCCGTGGTGTTCTGGCAGCTCCCTGGAACTTCAGCCGCTTGCCAAAGGGAGATTGTGCCTCTGGATTTCATATGGTCTTTTGATATTGCATGGACTTTTGAACATGTATTCTCTGCCCAAGTATTTCTGTATGACATGGTGGAAGAAGAAATTGCCAGAAGTCACTGCTCATAGAATGCTCTGTAGTGTCAAAGTATCCCCTAGAGGTGACGAGACCTGTGATAGTGTGGATTCTAACAAGCACGTGTCATGGGCCGGTCATCTGCAGTTTATTGGCCTTTGTTTCCAGCTAGGTAAGCCAGGCACTAACTAGCACAGTATTTTGTCTTTGTGTTTGCCTTCAAAATGTCCCAAATGGCCCTGGGAAAAAGGTGCAGCTCAATGGGGGCTTTCAACTTACGATTTTCTTTGTTTTAGGCTCCATAAAAATACAGACTCACCAGTTCCTGCTTTGATGTGACATGTGACTCCCCAGAATACACCTTGCTTCTGTAGACCAGCTCCAACAGGAATCCATGGTAGCTGGGATGTTAGGGCTCAGGTAAGTAACCTTCCTTTTTTTTTTTTTAGTATATGTCCTGGTTTGGCCATCTATTTAAAAAAAAAAAAAAACGGATAAAGATTAATACTACTCTTGGACAGTGTAAACGTACCCCAAAGACAAAAGACAATACTGTGCCAAACTGTGCCATATAATAAAAAAAAGTCACTTCCCTGAGCCCTGAAAAGTCAGTTGGGGTTCCTCAGTCTCCATGGCGTGATCTGGGGGTGGGCGTCAGATTCGAGCTGGAACTGGTGATCTGCAGCTTCAGTTCACCTGGAGGCAAGCAGGTCAGCTGAGCCGAGCCAGGTGGGCCGCAGGGCCGGGAGGGGCCACGGGGCCAGGGGGGCCGCAGGGCCGGGAGGGGCCAGCAGGTGCGCAGCACTGTGCTGCTCTTTTGGCTTGGCTTTCAGGATATGGGAACCTGTGTGTGGTCCCCTAGTAGGAAGCCCTCCTGACAGCTGTCACGCTCCTCCCGTGGGAATTAAAGAGCACAGCGCACGCACATCTGGGTGTTGGATAGATGTGTTTTTTTTTTTTTTTTTGCAAGGCCAGGGATCCGAGGCACCCTAGGGCCGACTCAGCTGCTGCCAGCTGCACTTAGGACTGCTTGGGCCCCCTTGTGTGCAGTTCGCTTTGGTAAAAATGAATGGCTCCTCAGTTGCTCAACTTTCGGACCCCAACTCTCAAGCTCTCCTTTTGTGTGATCAATATTTGCTCCACGTCTCATGGTTTAACACCTGGATTTTTAAAATTCCGGATAGCGAAGCAGAATGTCCGTTTGAATTTTCTTGCTGCTTTTTCTGTGAAAACGTATGCGTTTCACATTTGCTGCCATTGTGAGTCTAGCTGAGAGCCCCAAGTGCCACTTCATTGCATCTCCCTGGTGATGTGTGCTGAAATCTGGCCTGGCATGTTTCGAGATTGCGTGAGGGGCAAGGCTGAGTCTTGCAGCGCTGGGCGTGCTCCGGGCCGCCTGAGGGCGGCAGCTCTGTGTGGACTGAACGCACTGGAGGCTCCGAGTGGCAGATGTTAGGTCTGCGCGATAGTTGGTGTTTCTCAGGCCCTTTTTGATCCGTTTATAAAGAAGAATTATAAAACAGGCAGTACCGACACAATAGTTTATCTTAAAATGTAGAAAGGAAAAATTTGTTTCAAATAGCTCTTATTATGGCAGACTAATATAGCTATTTGAACTTAAACGAACTTTGAAGTGAATTCTCGAAGGAAACCTGTCTTTAGTAGATAAATGCTTAATATTTTATTTGTTTTCTTGTACTTTTTTAAAGTTATGAAAATATGTGCTCTTACAAAAAAACTTATCCAGTAAGAAATAATGAAAGCTTCCCCTTACTCTGGATTCCTCTAAACCTTCTAAGAGTTCGCCTTTTCTGTTTTGGCAAGATGATATTACACATGCTTTGCCTCATAACCACTGCTGACTTTACCTCATGAATTTTATCATCTCATGATGGGTTTTCGCAGTGGGCAGCTATGAAGAGTCCTGAGGGGGTCCAGCTTCCTGCCGTGCCAGGGGTGCTGCTGAGCGGCTCTCTGGACTTGAGTTGCTGATTCCCGCACACTGAGAAAGGGCTGCTTCCTGGCCTCGCACTGGAGAGTCGGAGTGGGGGGTTTTCCCCCCTCTAAGTACATTTTTTGAAACTGTTATTTATTTATTTATTTGCAATATGTTTGCTGATTTATGCCCCAACAGTCTGGGCTGGGCCAGCATAAAGCCAGAGAAGCTTGGAACTCAATCCAGGTGTCTTGTGTAGGTGTCGTGGAGAACCACATGTCCAAGCTATTACCTGCTGCCTCCCAGGAAACTGGATGAAGAGCCAAAGTGTGACTTGGAGCCAGGGAAGTGGGTATTCTGAGCCATGGTATCACCATGTCCAGGAATCAGGTGCCTTGGGGAATTGCCTGTTGATATTCTACATTCAGTTTTCCATTAGGACATTGTTTAGTTGGTTTGTAACAGTTAATGTATGAAGATATTAAGTCTGTTGTGCAGATATTTTTCCTACTTTGTCATCTATCTTTGGCTTTTGCTGGATTTGATACAGGAGATGTCTGTTCTGGTTTCTTTGTTTGCTTTTGTACTTAGTCCTTTTCCACTCTGAGAACAGTAGTCCCGTGTTTTCCCTATATATGTACATAGATATGTCATACATTCAAAAGATCTTGTAGGTAAGTTGTACTGTTTTTTCCTGTATTTTTTTAATTCAAGATGTTCTGTTATCTCTGTAATTTTCACTTTTTATCCTGATTTATAAAACGTTTATATATTTACAGGATACTATGCGGTATCTGAAAGTGTTTACATTGTATGTTCCCTTTAGGGTAAATGTAACAATTTCTTCAAACATTTATTGTCTCTTGAAGAAAAAATTTAAAAGCTTCTCTTCTAGCTTTTAAAATATATGAGCCACACACAAACACACACAAAAACTTACTGTCTGTGCGGAAGGGCGCCTGTCTAACTGCCTCCCTACACTGTCCAGAACCTCTGCCATTGACCTTCTACTTGTACTTGCTAGCTTTGGTTTTGTGTTCAGCTTAAGGGTGGGATGGGGCCAGGTTGCATTAGCCGTTTGGTGGGCCACTCATCCTGTTTCCAAGCTGACTTCTTTAAGGGAATAAAGTCTCTCTTAAATTTGTGTCTCCTGTTTTATCTACAGTTACTTTTTTCTTTCTGAAGTTTCTGCCTCTGAGGCTTGACAAGAGACCTGTTGCCTCACAGTTGTTAGCTTGTACTCCTCCCACAAGCCTTTGAGCCCCTTCTTGGCATTGAGAGCTGGGCCGAGCCCGTGGAGGTGTGCCTTCGCCACTGGGCAGGGCTCCATGGCTCACCCTGGAAGACGGGGTGGCGCGTCTTCACAGGTCTGCAAATGCCTGCGTGTGTTCCCAATCCTGATAGGTTTAGTAGAACTTTGAGGTAGACTGGGATACAGAGAGCATAGTTTGTTTTCCAACTAATGTAATTGCAGGCTTTTTTTTTTTTTTTCTTGAACTAGAATAGTAACTTTTTCTTATTGAAACAGCTAGCTTAGTTGTCGTGGAAGAAGAGTTGTATATTGTGAAAATTAGAAGAGTTGTGTATTGTGAAAATCGTAATTTTAAAGCTTTGTTGTAATTGCTGATAAAATTGAAAACAAACTTTGGTGAATATATTCTTAGGGATGTAGTTTTTGCAACTTTCATCATTTAAGATTAATAAATACCCACACACTGAGATGGAATTTGAGTTTGAATGGAAAATATTTTTAAATTTCAAATTTATTTTTCACTTACTTTACAGAGAGAAACAGGCAGCTCTTCTGTTTGCTGGCTTCCTCCCTCAGTGCCCACAGCAGCTGGGGCTGGACTCTGTGGAGAGTGGGGCTGGCATGTGAACCTAGGCACCCCAGCATGATATCAAGGAGTCTCACGTGGCAGCTAAACAGTTTTGCCAAGTGCTTGTCCTCAAAAGCATTTTCTGTCAAAAGCAAAAAGGCACCAGTTTGCAGTCGAGGACGGCCCAAAGCCTTGGGACCCTGCACCCGTGTGGGAGACCCGGAAGAGGCTCCTGGCTCTGGCTTTAGAGCAAGTGTTCTGCATAGCGAGTAAACCTGTTGTAGCTTGTGGTGCTGGCATCCAAGGCAGCTTCCTACTGATGTGCCTGGGACGGCAGCTGAAGATGGCCCAGGCATTTGGCACCTACCATCCGTGTGGAAGATCTGGGTGGAATTCCTGGCTCCTGGTCTTTTTTTTTTTTTTTTTTTTTTTTTAATTGGGAAGTCATATATACAGAGAGGAGGAAAGACGGAGAGGAAGATCTTCTGTCCAGTGATTCACTCCCCAAGTGGTCCAATGGCTAGAGCTGCGCATATCTGAAGCCAGGAGTCAGGAGCTTCTTCTGGGTCTCCCATGTGGGTGCAGGGTCCCAAGGCTTTGGACCGTCCTCTACTATTTTCCCAGGCCACAAGCAGGGAGCTGGATGGGAAGCGGGGCCACCAGGATTAGAACCAGCACCCATGTGGGATCCCGGCATGTACAGGGTGAGGACTTTAACCACTTGGCTACTGAACTGGGTCCTTGACTCCAGATCTTAACCTCACCTAGCCCTGGCTATTGGAACCATTTGCGGAATGAACTGGGGTGTCTCTTGTTCTTTTTTCTCTTTAACATTTATTTATTTTTATTGGAAAGGCAGATTTACAGAGAGGAGGAGAGACAACAAAGATCTTCCATCCCCAAATGACCACAATGGCCAGAGCTGAGCTGATCCAAAACCAGGAGCCAGGAGCGTCTTCTGGGTCTCCCATGCGGGTACAGGGTCCCAAGGCATTGGGCCGTCCTCGACTGCTTTCCCAGGCCACAAGCAGGGAGCTGGATGGGAAGTGGAGCTGCTGGGATTAGAACCGGCGCCCACATGGGATGCGGGTGCTTGTAGGTAGAATATTACCCAATTGAGCCATTGCACTGGGCCCATGTTTCTTTCGGAATTTCCCGCTCTGTCTGTTGAAAACCTAACACTTAAAAATCAGTTCATAAAGAGCCATATCATTCTTTAGTGGATATGCTGTAACTTATTTAAACAATTTTTTATTGCTGTTTGTATTTGTAGTTTTAAAAAGTTTACCAATGCTGTAGGGCAAAATCGGTGGGGGAAATTCGTAGACATGGAACTTGGAAGCTTAAAGGATATATACATTTTAAATTTTCATAGATACTGTCAAATCAAGGGTTGTGTAACTGCAGGGTTTTTTAAAGATGTATTTATTTATTTGAAAGAGTTATAACGAGAACCATCTGCTGGTTCACTGCCCAGGTGGCTAAAATGACCAGGACTGAGCCACGATAAAGCCAGGAGGCAGAAACTTTGCGTCTCTCACGTGGGTAGCAGGGGCTTTTCCCACGCCGTTGGCAGGGAGCTGTGTTGGAAGTGGAGCAGCCAGGATACGAACTGGAACCTAGTTGGCATGCCATACACTGAGGCTTGAAATTGCAGAGTTTTACAGAAACAGCTACATATGAGTAGGTAATCAAGTGACTGTGTGACTGTAGTACTGTTTGTGCAAGTTGGATAACTTAGGTAGGTTAGGAGGTAGTGGTTCTTAGCAGTTGGCACTGGAAGCTTGTGACATAGCAGAGCTTGTGAGGCTCCACCCATGTCTTGTGAGCCTTGAAGAAAAAGGAAGCTGGCGTGGTGACACAGCAAGCTAATCATAAATCTAAAAAAAAAAATCTTCAGGAAAAGGAAGTGTCTTTGTTTTTCTTCCAAGTTGTAGCAACTCCTTGGGCTTGGGCTGTGAGCCTTCTGCATTAGTGCTTGCAGTACTTCTGAGGGCGTCCCTCAGGGCTTGGCACTGGGCTGCCTCCTTTCCCTGTGTGGCTAGTGCGCCCTGCCCGATTACTAACTGTGGTAGGTGTCTGTCCCTGTGCCAGCTGCTGGGGACCGTCCAGTGCTCAGTGATTTGGTACAGAGGGTCACTGTGTGTCGTAGAAGTACTGGGCACTGGGGGAGCACAGCAACATTGGACTTAGGAGATGGAGTTAGGGAAAAGAAAGCTTTAAAAGGACATCCAAGACCTGCTCAGTGAGGGGACCCTGAGCAGGTGCAGGGCAGAGCCTCAGTAGGGCAAGGAGAGTCTTGGGGAAGGAGTGGCGTATTTGGAGCCTCAAGGCAGCAGGCTGTGCAGAGCTGCCTCCCAGGAGGTCAGTGTCTGCCAGCTTGCAGAGAGGGGAGCAGTTCCTTTTTCTTTCTTTATTTCAAAGGCAGAGTTACACAGAGACGCAGAAAGTATCTTCATCCATTGGGTCACTTCCCAAGTGGATGCTGGGCCAGGCCGTCCTCTGCTGCTTTCCCAGGTGGCATTTCTACAGAGGATGCAGTTGACAGGTATTCAGGTTGCCCAAAATGGTGAGGCTTTCCTTCTGAGCTGCACTGATTCTGAGCTGTTCTTGGGCCTCAGAAGGCCTGCGAGGTGCTGCTCTGCGTCCTCCTGTCCTCCGTGCAGCCTGCGCCGTTGCAAAGGCTGTCCCCCTTAGGCCGCTTCCAGTTCCCTCTGTCCCCTAGCCCTGGGGTCCTTGCGCTCTCACGTCAGTTGTTTTCCTGGAACCTTCTGTCTACTTCTGGTCTAGCTGAGCTATGAGGTAGAAAAGCCTTGAGCAGTTCGTTCTGAAATGATGCAGACGTTTAAGCTGCAGGGAGCCCAGGAGCTTGCAGGAAGTGGGAGTCAAGTATAGTACCGAGTGCACTGCGTAGTTGTTCCAGTTTTTATTGTTTGGGGCAAGACTTTCCTGGTGAAGGGAACCGTACATGAGCAAGTTTGTGCCTCTCTTGTGAAAAAGCTAATTCCCTAGGGGCTTACCCTGTGGCATGGTTGGTTAACCTTCCACCTGTGACACTGGCATCCCGTTTGGGTACCAGTTCTAGTCCCAGCTGCTCCACTTCTGATCCAGGGCCTTAGCGCTGCATCCACATGGGAGACCCAGTACAGTTCTTGACTGCAGCCTGCCCGTTGAAGCTGTTTGCAGGGAGGACCAGCAGGCACAAGATATGCTCTGTGTATGTCTCTGTCTCTCTCTGTAATTTGCCTTTCAATTTGAATAAACAAACCCTTTTTAAAGATTTATTTATTTTCATTGGAAAGTCAGACTTACAGAGAGGAAAATCTTCCATCCACTGGTTCACTCCTCAAGTGGCTGCAGCGGCCGAAGCTGAGCCGATCTGAAAGCCAGGAGCCATGGGCCTCCTCTGGGTCTCCCACATGGGTGCAGGGCCCCAAGGGTTTGGGCCGTCCTTGACTGCTTTCTCATGCCACAAGCAGGAAGCTGGATGGGAAGCAGGGCTGCCAGGATTAGAACCAGCACCAGTATGGGATCCCTGCATGAGCAAGGCGAGGACTTCAGCCGCTAAGCTACTGCACCTGGCCCCCAAACAAACATTTTTTTTAAAAAGCAAGATTGCCCTTGGTGAGCCATTGCAGACACTCCCCCAGATTCAGCCCAGGAGGTGGACAAGGAGCTCTCCTCACATGGGCCCCAACGTCTTCTTCCCCGCCCTCTCTCTGCAGCCTCCATGCTCTGCTAATGTGGAAGCTGCTGGGCTGCTTTCCTCCTGCCATTTGCTCAGTTCGCTGCATTCCTGTCAGCGCCTGCTTGTGGCGTTCATTTAGGACAGGTGCAGCTCAAGTCCCGCTTCCGAGCCATGCGCTGTGTTGCACATGACGACAGGAATGCTGGCAGTGGTGTGCAGCTCTGAGGGTGAGCTGTCCAGCCGCCCTGCACTCTGCTCAGCCCCTTGCCTTTGGAGCCTTGGCCGTGTCTGCTCCTGTGGCCAGGGAGACCTGCTTACTGGACAGGTGCCTCCTGCTGCCCGAGGCCTGTGGCGGCATGGCATTGGAGGAGTCGAGGGTTAACGGCGGGTTTATGCTTACAGCCTTTGACCTTATTAGCGGAAAAGAAGATGGTTTGTTTGTGTTTATAACAAAGCCTTGCTTGCAATGGCATTGGGCGGCTGTTCCCCATCCCTGGGGGCTGAGGCGGTTGGGAGGCTGAGTGTGGCTTCTCCCCTTGTCTCTCCCTTGCACCCAGATGCAGGAAGAAGGAAAAGAAAGTGTGGACAAAAAGGTCTCACCCACCTTCCCCCATCCTAGACCCTTCCCACCGTAAGCAACTGCGTAAACATCATCCAAAATAAAATTTATATATAAAAAAACTTCCACAGAAAAAGGCATCCGCTTCTAGTCTTACTAATAGGACAGTTAGAAGGTTTTGTTTTTCGATTTGAAAGAATGCAGGGCAGGCTTCTGTGACGGGCAGAGGGACTGTCCCCTTCGTCCCTGTCTCCTTTGGGACACCCAGGCACGAGCTGACTTCGCCCTGTGATTCATTTTGGGAGCGTCTCGTAGGGCATGTGGTTTGGCATTACTTTAATAAATTCTGCTTTATATTTTTCTATGCATATTTAGTAACTTGCTTTTGAAACAAATTTCTGGGTGTTGTATTTTGTAAACAGCAGAAGGCATTAATCCATATTAAGTACTAATTTGTTCTAATATTTTCAGCTGTTTTTGGCATTATATTTGGCAGGAAAAAAGACAAATGTCTGTAGTTGTGACAGTTTGTGTCTTTTAGACTCCAGAATAAATAATTCTAGGAAGTCTTTTCCCTGGGCCTATAAGAATCAGGCAGTATGCGAAACAGTTGTTAACACTCCAGTAGTTAGAAAAGGCTGACAGTCTTGTTTTTTATGTAAGTGCTATGTATCTACTGAAAAATGTTAATATACTTTGTAAGCAGCTGTGTACAATGTCTTAGTCATCTTTCTGGGTTTTCTAACATACAAAAAAAAAGAGAAACATCTCAAGCTCTTTTTAAAAAAAAAATTACACAAGTAAAACATTATTGTAAAACTTACAAAATTAAAATCACTGTGGCAATTCCACTGTGCAAGGAAAACTGTTGATATTTATGTCGTTGTAGACCAAGGAGCCTGGCTTCTACTGAGAATGGTGGGGCCGGGGGAGGGCAGGTAGAGAGGTGAAAATGTCCCTGCAGCTGTGTGTTCCTATCTTTGGGTCCTGGCTCTGCATAGCCAAGTACTTTAGGCATCATGTTAGCAGGGAGAGGGAATTGGAAGTGGACTTGAGACTTCAATCCAGACCTAGCAGTATGGGACACAGCCATCGTAGGCTGCGTGTGAACCGCTGCACGAGGCCCGTGCCCCTGTGATTAGTGCAGGAATTTGGCAGTATCATGCTTACTGCTGCGTCAGACGTAGGGTCAGAGTTATTAGACATACCTTCAGAACTGTTCATGTAATAGTTCACCAGAGAAGAACAGATTCTAGTGTCTGTTCTTGAAATATGGCGTTAATTATTTTCTTTGCGTTCTGTTTTATGTAGTTTAAAGCATTCCTCTGTAGGAGGATCCAGGAGGTCCAGAGGGTCCATGGCAGGAAGTGTACATGAAACTTCTGCCAAATAAGAAAACAGAAAGCACTGGTGAAACACAACATGACATTTAAAGTGCATCTTACTGTATCAGACATTTACAGACACATTTAGTGTTTTGCCAATACCATGGAAAGTGTAATGCAGTTAAAGCTATTTGACTGCTTAATACCACATAAATCGCCTAGTAATTAATATCGTAAGTTACCTTCGCTGTTGGCATTTTAAACCTCTTTGTAGAGTCTTGCTTTGGCAACAGTGAAGGCACACAGAGAATTGTTGCATGTCAACGGGATGAGCTGACAGTGCTGACGGACAGAACTGTTGCAGATACCAGTCCCTGTCAGGAAACACAGATGATACCTGTATGGCATCACTTCTGTCTGGAATGAAGATGACCTAACATGCTAAGTAGAAAAAGGGTTTTCAGGAAATGTAGAAAGAGGAAAAGTAAAACTTGTCTGTTAGCTCTGCCATCCCCAGGCAGGTACCACGTGCCCGCCTGCTGTCCCTGCACTTCGCTCGCCACTCTGGGAGCTACGCGCAGCATCGCCTTTGCAGCAGTATCCCAGATCCAACTCTGGCTTTCCCCCTTCAGCTCTGCTCTTCCTGGCTTCATCACGTCAGTACGCATGCACCCATTGCTCAGTGTAAAACCCAAGACTCTGTGCTCTACCAGCAGGTCCTGTGAGAGCAGCTGCCTCTTGCCATCGGCCCTGTCAAGGCTGCAGTCTGCCCTCACGGTGACTCAATGTGGAATGATCCACTTGCCCTACATCTAGTATGTTTTCCATCTGCTCAGTACGATTCCTGAGTTCTCTGCCTGCCCCTTCCTGAAAGACGTGCCGTGTGTCGGGCTCTCGCCTGCTCGTTCCCTCCCCGTGCAGTGAGGTGTCTGCAGCACCCCAGGCACTGAGTCAGGTGGAACTGCGAGCTTGACCTAGGAGGAACTTGTGCCTCTCATGGGATTCAAGTGTAATGGCAGAGACCAGCTGGAGTCACACCGTAGTTACCGGGGCTGCACTCACTGTGAGCCCGTGTAACAGGCACGCAGCTCTCCCTGAGGAGAGGGCACTTTTACAAGCAGAGACTAGACATCTGCCATGTGCTGCTTCGTTCCCCAGCTGTGTGCAGCAGCAGGGACTAGGCTGGGCCCAAGCCAGCAGCTGGGAACTACATCTGTGACTCCTGCTGCCCCCCGGAACGGAACTGTTACTCAAACCTGAGCACTCCTATATGAAATGTGGGCATCTTAACCACTAGGCCAGGGAGCTGACTTCGTGGTGTGGCAGGTAAAGCTGCTCCCTGGAGATGCCGGCATCCCACATGGGCACTGGCTCATGTCCCGGCTGCTCCACTTCCCATCCAGCTCCCTGCCTGTGGCCTGGGAAAGCAGTCGAGGACAGCCCAAGGCCTTGGGACCCTGTACCCATGTGGGAGACCCGGAAAAAGCCTTGCTTCAGCCTGGCCCAGCCCTGCCTGTTGCTACCATTTGGGGAGTAACCAGTGAATGGAAGATTTTGTGGTGTGTCTTTCATTCTCTTAGTAACCCTTTCAAATAAATTTAATAAATTTTTAAAAAGAGAAGCCAGAACATGCATTCAGGACAAACACCTGCCCCTGAGTTTTTAAATTTTTATCAAAATACTGCCGCCTAGAACCACCACTGTTGGCCAACCCTCTGCCTGCGGTGCCAGCGTCCCATATGGGCAATGGTTCTTGTCCTGGCTGATCCATTTTGGATCCAGCTCCCTGCTTATGGCCTGGGAAAGCCGCAGCAGATTTGGGATCAACTCGTTGGGTCCCTGCTGCCACATGGGAGACCTGGAAGAAACTCCTGGCTCGAGGCTTTCAGAGGGCCCTGCTCTGGCCATTGATTGCTTACACGTGTAGAGTGAACCAGTGAGTGAAGTCTGTCTCTGCTGTTACTCCAACAAGGCAGATACACAGAAGAGCATGAATACAGTGGGTTGCCTCTTTGCCTGTGTCCCCAGACCAGTGGTGGCAGCTGTTAGCTGTTTTTCATCCATTTGATGATTACCTTCAAAGTTAAATCCTATGCTTGCACATCTGTCTTGATTTGTCAGATTAGGGGAATTTTATTAGCTCCCTGAAATGAAAGCGGATAACTTAGCTTTTATTACCTCTGCGTGTCAGGATTCATGTTCACATTTTTCTATAACTTGAAGCAGTGTTTATTTAGTAGTACTTGTTTTTAGTGTAAGGTTTTCCTCTGAAAAGCTGTGCTTCACCACACCTATTCTTAAAACTGCTAGCATTTGTGCTCTGACCTGTAATGGTAGCCAAGTTGTAGGTTAGTTCTGAAGTTGAAAATGAGCATCATTTGCAGTATTCTAAATCTATGAATGTTGTTCCTGCCAAGGCCAGTAACTGATGTTGGGATTTCATTTCCTTCCTCATAGGTCTGGTCCGTTTAAAGGAGAATGACCAGTCAAGGGCAAATGGATTCCCTTTCTTAGGCGCCGTGCTAGGATTTCATCAGCTTCGCATCGGGGCCTTTGCTGTCTCCTATGGCGTTGTGTCTCTCGTTGCCTTTTTCCTTGTAATAATCTGTGATCTTAGGCAGTCCCCTTCGGATGCTTATTCCTGCACTTGTGCTTTGACCCTGCAAGCTCTCTTTCCGGTGCGCACAGCACCACCTGAACCCTCCCTTCGCTGAACCCCCAGGGCCCCCGGCCCCCTGTCACTTGGTTTACTGCCTAGTTTGGTGGACTGTGTCACTGAGAAACCTGCTGAGGTAGAGTGCGCTGGGGCTCCTGCCCACTCCGAGTCCATGCCGTCTGCCCCCATTCCACTTAGAGCTTCAGGAAAGACCCTTACATCATCTTCTATACTGCTTTCCTTTGGTGGCTGTTACGGTCCAGGCCGTGCAGGTTACTGTCATGGCACAGTCTGGTGACATGCCCTCTCACCAGAAGGACTTTGGAGACCTTAGAGTGAGGGAGCCAACCTGTGGATGAGGCAGTCACTCACCCAGCAAGGGGAGCTCAGAAGTCCTGATGCTGTGACCCTGCTGGTGATGGCAGTGCCCCTAGGACCCACTTGCTTGGGTCTGCTGGCTGGGTGAGAAAGTCAACTATCTTACTGTTGGAGCCACCTGCAGTTGGCTCTTCTGTGTCTTAACAAACACACATGAGACAAAGGGGCTTCAGAAAGTTCCTGAAAATCCATATACCTTTTCCTTCCATTTTTTTTTCCCCAAAAACTTCCTAAATCCCCCTCATAGGCACTTCTCTTTATTGAGTGTTTATTTTCTATGCTTTCTGTTAAGTTCCTTATTTCAGCCAAGCTTTTCTTCCCCAGTTTACTGTGAAGCCCGTGTACCCACTATCTAGATTTTGTAGTAGTTCCATGGTGTTTCAAATCTAAGTACTTCAATGAACGTCTCCTAAAACAAAGAACTTCACGATATCCTGAAAAGCCAGCAGTGGGGCTGGTGTCAGGGGGCCTGTCAGACCTCTGCCTGCAACTCAGCTGCAAGTCCTGGCTGCCCAGCTTCTAATCTGTCTCCTTGCTGGCGCACCTGTGAAAGCAGCAGCAAAATGACGAAACGCTTGCACCCATGTGGGAGAGCAGGATTAAGCTCCCGGCTTCAGCCTGGCCCCAGCCAGTGCAGAGTCTTTCTCTGTGTGTGTGTCTCTTCTTCTCCATAACTCTGCATTTAAAATAAGTAAATACATCTTAATTTTTTTTGTTTCTTTTTAGAGACTCATATAAACTTCCCCTAAATGTTCCTTATATCTGTTTAGAGCGGCACTATGAAACAATCAAAAGTCATGCACTGTGGTTTAATATGCCTCATTTGTTGTTTTTAAGTTTTAATTTTTAAAATTAATATTTAACAGGTTAGATACAATTCTCCCAACACAATGACATTCCCATCCGCCCATAGCCAGAGGCTTCATGCTTCAACTTCACCTATGACATTGACTTTTTGAAGCAGTCAACCTGGGTCTCATAGAAGCCTGTTTTGTCTGTTGGATTTTTCTGGTTTTTTTAAGATTTTATTATTATTATTGGAAAGCTGGATATACAGAGAGGAGGAGAGACAGAGAGGAAGATCTTCCATCCGATGTTTCACTCCCCAAGTGAGCCGCAACGGGCGGGTGCACACCAATCCGATGCCGGGAACCTGGAACCTCCTCCGGGTCTCCCACGTGGGTACAGGGTCCCAGGGCTTTGGGCCGTCCTCGACTGCTTTCCCAGGCCACAAGCAGGGAGCTGGATGGGAAGTGGAGCCGCCGGGATTAGAACCGGCGCCCATATGGGATCCCGGGGTGTTCAAGGCGAGGACTTTAGCTGCTAGGCCACGCCACCGGACCCTGGATTTTTCTTTTAAGATTTATTTATTTATTTGAAAGTGTTACTGAGAGAGAGAGAGAGATTTACATCTGCAGGTTCAATTTCCAAATGGCCACGGAAGCCAGGGCTGGACCAGGCTGAAGCCAGGAGCCTGGTATTGCATCTGGGTCTTCCACGTGGCTATCTCCTGCTGCCTTTCCAGTGGCGGCTCCTATGGGATGGCAACCTTGCAGGCCCTGCAAGCCCATCTTTAGATGTATCCTTGTCTTCTGATACAATTGTGATATAATTTTTTGAGGGGTCTGGTTTTATTGTTGCTGGGTATAGAACCGCTCTCACTGTCTTGGCCACCATGGCCCCTGAAGGAACAGGCAGAAAGGTCGCTCCAAAGGGCTAGGAGTGGCCTCTCTGGCCCTGGGGGCTTACCAAAGGAGCCCAGTGGGTCCCTCCTTCCAGCATGAAGTGCAGACTGCGCCACAGTCAGACTTCACTGGGAAGGAGATGTGGTCCTGGCTGAAGGCACTTTAGTCAAGCAGCAAGCCCTAGGCCACCGTGTGTCCTTCTGGTCTTGTGCTGATACCAGACAGTGTCCAAGGAGCAGCAGCCTGGCCGGTGGCGGGGTCAGTGCACTGGGCAGTGGGCTGCTCACTGGTAGAACTTCTTGCCGGGGCTGCTGGCATGGTGAACTGCTGACCATAGGCAGCCTCGCACTTGCGGAGCCTTACATGAGTTCTCATTAGACGTGGTATCTGCAGTATTCATAAGCAGTGCTGTGTACTTCATGTGGCCTCAAATCAGGAGGTACTTAATGGCTGGCTATCTTGTATATTTGATGCTACTGTTTGACCACTGGGTTAAATAAGAAGTGACTGCCAGATCTCTGAGTGGTAAATGTGAGTTTTGTTCATGTAATTGGTAAGTGGTTAGTGATGTGAATCCCTTGGCACCATGCAGTCATTCACTCACTGTTTTAGGTGTTCATTGATTCTTGCCGGAGTCCATCATCAACACTGAGGGTTGTGAAGTGATGGTTTTCCGAATTTTTCTGTTTATCCTAAAGTTAACATTGGCATTCCTCTGAAGACTTTGCCTTTATCAAGCAAAGAACTGTATTTCTTCCTGGAAAGACAGTGTGGATGTGGACCCCTTGCCTTAATTATCAAGTTAAGTTCTGAACATACAGCAACTTCCCCAATAACCTAATCATTGCTCTTATTCTGAAAACATCAACAGTTTACATATTTGCTTGATCCTATGATATACACAATATTGCACATAAAAATACTAATAAAATGTTAAATGACTTATTTCTGTCCTTAGGGTATATCTTACTAAGATAATAAAAATAAATTATTGGATTCAAAAGTCACTGGAGCATGGTAGCCTAGTGGCTAAATCCTCGCCTTGCATCTGCCGGCGTCCTATGTGGGCACCAGTTTGTGTCCCAGCTGCTCCACTTCCCTTTCAGTTCCCTGCTTGTGGCATGGGAACGCAGTAGAGGGTGGCCCAAAGTTTTGGGACCCTGCACCCATGTGGCAAACCCAGAGGAAACTTCTGGCTCCTGGCTTCGGATCAACTCAGTTCTGGCCATTGTGGCCACTCGGGGAGTGAACTAGGGGGTGGAAGATCTTTCCCTCCTTCTCTCTGTATATCTGCCTTTCCAATAAAAATAATGTTTAAAAAAGTCACTGGAAAGTGAAGTCTCTGGCTAGTTACACTAAAACCAGGTAGAAACGAGATGAGGAAAGCTGGTACTTATAAGAAGGAACTGCTCTGCGTGAACTGCCAGTTTCCAATGGCTTTTCTCTTGACAGCAGCCCCAGTGCGTGTTTGCTGCTAGGAGCCTAGAACTTGGCTAGAAACTTGCAGTCACAGGGCTTTGCCCCATGCGACCACAGCAGCTAGAAACAGAGAGAAATCCTGGAAGGCACCTGAAAACCTCGGGCAGCGGATTCAGCATGCTCGCATTGCTGAGTTCCGGCTAAGGCAAAGAGCTGAACAGAAGTTCAGCTGCTGCTTGCTGTGGGGAAAAGAGTTTGAATTCAGCCAGGTTAATTGCTGAAGTAAAAAGTAAAACTCATTACAATGTAACAGAATGCAGAGTCTGGCAAGTCGATCGGGATCTGTAGACATTTGAAGACATCACCACTGCAACCTTTCCTATTGGAGCAAGACCCATCGAGTGGGCCACCTGGTGCACCTACACAGCCCTACTATTAGCAGCTATATGATTATGTTAATGAACAGGCAGAATTGTATTCAAAACAGAATTTTATTTACAGAAACAGGCAGTGGGAAAGCAGTAAAGGATGGCCTAAAGCCTTAGGACCCTGCACCCATGTGGGAGACCTGAAAGAGGCTTCTGGCTCCTGACTTCGGATTGGCGCAGCTCAGCTCTGGCTATTGCGATGAACCAGTGAACAAAAGTTCTTTCTGCCTCTATCTCCTCCTCTCTATGTATCTGACTGTTTTTCCAATAAAAGTAAATTATAATAAAATCTTTCTAAAGAAAGAAAGAAAATAAATAAAAGATCTGGGACCCGGCATGGTGACCTAGCGGCTAAAGTCCTCACTTTGAACACGTCGGGATCCCATGTGGGTGCTGGTTCTAATCCCGAAGGCCAAAGCCTTGGGACCCTGCACCCGCATGGGAGATCTGGAAGAGGCTCCTGGCTCCTGGCTTTGGATCGGCGCAGCACCGGCCATTGTGGTCACTTGGAGAGTGAATCAGCGGATGGAAGATCTTCCTCTCTGTCTCTCCTCCTCTCTGTGTATCTGACTTTCCAATAAAATAAGTAAATCTCATTTAAAAAATAAGAAAAACAAAGCAGTTTGGGACTTGACTCAGGTCTGCCACATGGGCGGCAGGAGTGAAATC